>NC_058522.1:255649583-256285083 GCF_904849725.1 Hordeum vulgare subsp. vulgare | reverse complement strand
TCATTTTTCCTCTTCCCTCCTTTCATTTTTACTCTTTTTCTCTTCTTGTCCCCTTCTTCGGGCTCAATTGGCTAAGAATGCCTTTTTCGAGCTAATTATGTCATTTCGAGGATAATTAGCTAAGTATAGGTCATTTTTTATTAAATAGGTCATTTTGGAGCTAACTAAGCTAATTATGTCATTTCGTAGGACAATTAGCCAATTTAGCCTTTCTTGGATGAGTCTAAGCTACGTAGAAGAAGAGATAGAGAAGAAGAAGTAAAATAAGGAGGAGGAGGAGGAGGAGGAGGGGGAGGAGAAGGAAGAGGAGAAGAAGAAGAAAAGAAGAAGGAGAAGGAGAAGAAGAAGGAGAAGAAGGAGAAGAAGAAGGAGTAGGAGGAGCTCCTTCTCCTTCTCCTCCTTCTTCTCCTTCTTCTCCTTCTTCTTCTCCTCCTCCCTCTCCTCCTTCTTCTTCTCCTCATTTTTCCTCTTCCTTTCATTTTTCCTCTTTTTCTCTTCTTGTCCCCTTCTTCGGGCTAAATTGGCTAAGTATGCCTTTTTGGAGCTAATTATGTCATTTCGAGGATAATTAGCTAAGTATGGGTCATGTTTTATTAAATAGGCCATTTTGGAGCTAACTAAGCTAATTATGTCATTTCGTAGGATAATTAGCCAATTTAGCCTTTCTTGGATGAGTCTAAGCTACGTAGAAGAAGAGATAGAGAAGAATAAGTAAAATAAGGAGGAGGAGGAGGAGGAGGAGGAGAAGAAGAAGGAAGAGGAGAAGGAGAAGCAAAGAAGAAGGAGAAGGAGAAGAAGAAGGAGAAGGAGAAGGAGGAAGAAGAAGGAGTAGGAGGAGCTCCTTCTCCTTCTCCTCCTTCTTCTCCTTCTTCTCCTTCTTCTTCTCCTCCTCCCTCTCCTCCTTCTTCTCCTCATTTTTCCTCTTCCCTCCTTTTATTTTTCCTCTTTTTCTCTTCTTGTCCCCTTCTTCGGGCTAAATTGGCTAAGAATGCCTTTTTGGAGCTAATTATGTCATTTCGAGGATAATTAGCTAAGTATAGGTCATTTTTTATTAAATAGGCCATTTTGGAGCTAACTAAGCTAATTATGTCATTTCGTAGGACAATTAGCCAATTTAGCCTTTCTTGGATGAGTCTAAGCTACGTAGAAGAAGAGATAGAGAAGAAGAAGTAAAATAAGAAGGAGGAGGAGGAGGAGGAGGAGAAGAAGAAGGAAGAGGAGAAGAAGAAGAAAAGAAGAAGGAGAAGGAGAAGAAGAAGGAGAAGGAGAAGGAGGAAGAAGAAGCAGTAGGAGGAGCTCCTTCTCCTTCTCCTCCTTCTTCTCCTTCTTCTCCTTCTTCTTCTCCTCCTCCCTCTCCTCCTTCTTCTCCTCATTTTTCCTCTTCCCTCCTTTCATTTTTCCTCTTTTTCTCTTCTTGTCCCCTTCTTCGGGCTAAATTGGCTAAGAATGCCTTTTTGGAGCTAATTATGTCATTTCGAGGATAATTAGCTAAGTATAGGTCATTTTTTATTAAATAGGCCATTTTGGAGCTAACTAAGCAAATTATTTCATTTCGTAGGATAATTAGCCAATTTAGCCTTTCTTGGATGAGTCTAAGCTACGTAGAAGAAGAGATAGAGAAGAAGAAGTAAAATAAGGAGGAGGAGGAGGAGGAGGAGGAGGAGGAGAAGAAGAAGGAAGAGGAGAAGGAGAAGAAAAGAAGAAGGAGAAGGAGAAGAAGAAGGAGAAGGAGAAGGAGGAAGAAGAAGGAGTAGGAGGAGCTCCTTCTCCTTCTCCTCCTTCTTCTCCTTCTTCTCCTTCTTCTTCTCCTCCTCACTCTCCTCCTTCTTCTCCTCATTTTTCCTCTTCCCTCCTTTCATTTTTCCTCTTTTTCTCTTCTTGTCCCCTTCTTCGAGCTAAATTGGCTAAGAATGCCTTTTTGGAGCTAATTATGTCATTTCGAGGATAATTAGCTAAGTATAGGTCATTTTTTATTAAATAGGCCATTTTTGAGCTAACTAAGCTAATTATCTCATTTCTTAGGACAATTAGCCAATTTAGCCTTTCTTGGATGAGTCTAAGCTACGTAGAAGAAGAGATAGAGAAGAAGAAGTAAAATAAGAAGGAGGAGGAGGAGGAGGAGGAGAAGAAGAAGGAAGAGGAGAAGAAGAAGAAAAGAAGAAGGAGAAGGAGAAGAAGAAGGAGAAGGAGAAGGAGGAAGAAGAAGGAGTAGGAGGAGCTCCTTCTCCTTCTCCTCCTTCTCCTTCTTCTCCTTCTTCTTCTCCTCCTCCCTCTCCTCCTTCTTCTCCTCATTTTTCCTCTTCACTCCTTTCATTTTTCCTCTTTTTCTCTTCTTGTCCCCTTCTTCGGGCTAAATTGGCTAAGAATGCCTTTTTCGAGCTAATTATGTAATTTCGAGGATAATTAGCTAAGTATAGGTCATTTTTTATTAAATAGGCCATTTTGGAGCTAACTAAGCTAATTATGTCATTTCGTAGGATAATTAGCCAATTTATCCTTTCTTGGATGAGTCTAAGCTACGTAGAAGAAGAGATATAGAAGAAGAAGTAAAATAAGGAGGAGGAGGAGGAGGAGGAGAAGAAGAAGGAAGAGGAGAAGAAGAAGAAAAGAAGAAGGAGAAGGAGAAGAAGAAGGAGAAGGAGAAGGAGGAAGAACAAGGAGTAGGAGGAGCTCCTTCTCCTTCTCCTCCTTCTTCTCCTTCTTCTCCTTCTTCTTCTCCTCCTCCCTCTCCTCCTTCTTCTCCTCATTTTTCCTCTTCCCTCCTTTCATTTTTCCTCTTTTTCTCTTCTTGTCCCCTTTTTCGGGCTAAATTGGCTAAGAATGCCTTTTTCGAGCTAATTATGTCATTTCGAGGATAATTAGCTAAGTATAGGTCATTTTTTATTAAATAGGCCATTTTGGAGCTAACTAAGCTAATTATGTCATTTCGTAGGACAATTAGCCAATTTAGCCATTCTTGGATGAGTCTAAGCTACGTAGAAGAAGAGATAGAGAAGAAGAAGTAAAATAAGGAGGAGGAGGAGGAGGAGGAGGAGAAGAAGAAGGAAGAGGAGAAGAAGAAGAAAAGAAGAAGGAGAAGGAGAAGAAGAAGGAGAAGGAGAAGGAGGAAGAAGAAGGAGTAGGAGGAGCTCCTTCTCCTTCTCCTCCTTCTACTCCTTCTTCTCCTTCTTCTTCTCCTCCTCCCTCTCCTCCTTCTTCTCCTCATTTTTCCTCTTCCCTCCTTTCATTTTTCCTCTTTTTCTCTTCTTGTCCCCTTCTTCGGGCTAAATTGGCTAAGAATGCCTTTTTGGAGCTGATTATGTTATTTCGAGGATAATGAGCTAAGTATAGGTCATTTTTTATTAAATAGGCCATTTTGGAGCTAACTAAGCTAATTATGTCATTTCGTAGGACAATTAGCCAATTTAGTCTTTCTTGGATGAGTCTAAGCTACGTAGAAGAAGAGATAGAGAAGAAGAAGTAAAATAAGGAGGAGGAGGAGGAGGAGGAGGAAAAGAAGAAGGAAGAGGAGAAGAAGAAGAAAAGAAGAAGGAGAAGGAGAAGAAGAAGGAGAAGAAGGAGAAGAAGAAGGAGTAGGAGGAGCTCCTTCTCCTTCTCCTCCTTCTTCTCCTTCTTCTCCTTCTTCTTCTCCTCCTCCCTCTTCTCCTTCTTCTCCTCATTTTTCCTCTTCCCTCCTTTCATTTTTCCTCTTTTTCTCTTCTTGTCCCCTTCTTCGGGCTAAATTGGCTAAGAATGCCTTTTTGGAGCTAATTATGTCATTTCGAGGAGAATTAGCTAAGTATAGGTCATTTTTTATTAAATAGGCCATTTTGGAGCTAACTAAGCTAATTATGTCATTTTGGAGGACAATTAGCCAATTTAGCATTTCTTGGATGAGTCTAAGCTACGTAGAAGAAGAGATAGAGAAGAAGAAGTAAAATAAGGAGGATGAGGAGGAGGAGGAGGAGGAGAAGAAGAAGGAAGAGGAGAAGAAGAAGAAAAGAAGAAGGAGAAGGAGAAGAAGAAGGAGAAGGAGAAGGAGGAAGAAGAAGGAGTAGGAGGAGCTCCTTCTCCTTCTCCTCCTCCTTCTCCTTCTTCTCCTTCTTCTTCTCCTCCTCCGTCTCCTCCTTCTTCTCCTCATTTTTCCTCTTCCCTCCTTTCATTTTTCCTCTTTTTCTCTTCTTGTCCCCTTCTTCGGGCTAAATTGGCTAAGAATGCCTTTTTGGAGCTAATTATGTCATTTCGAGGATAATTAGCTATGTATAGGTCATTTTTCATTAAATAGGCCATTTTGGAGCTAACTAAGCTAATTATGTCATTTCGTAGGACAATTAGCCAATTTAGCCTTTCTTGGATGAGTCTAAGCTACGTAGAAGAAGAGATAGAGAAGAAGAAGTAAAATAAGGAGGAGGAGGAGGAGGAGGAGGAGGAGGAGGAGAAGAAGAAGAAGGAAGAGGAGAAGAAGAAGAAAAGAAGAAGGAGAAGGAGAAGAAGAAGGAGAAGGAGTAGGAGGAAGAAGAAGGAGTAGGAGGAGCTCCTTCTCCTTCTCCTCCTTCTTCTCCTTCTTCTCCTTCTTCTTCTCCTCCTCCCTCTCCTCCTTCTTCTCCTCATTTTTCCTCTTCCCTCCATTCATTTTTCCTCTTTTTCTCTTCTTGTCCACTTCTTCGGGCTAAATTGGCTAAGAATGCCTTTTTGGAGCTAATTATGTCATTTCGAGGATAATTAGCTAAGTATAGGTCATTTTTTATTAAATAGGCCATTTTGGAGCTAACTAAGCTAATTATGTCATTTCGTAGGACAATTAGCCAATTTAGCCTTTCTTGGATGAGTCTAAACTACGTAGAAGAAGAGATAGAGAAGAATTAGTAAAATAAGGAGGAGGAGGAGGAGGAGGAGGAGAAGAAGAAGAAAGGAAGAAGGAGAAGGAGAAGAAGAAGGAGAAGGAGAAGGAGGAAGAAGAAGGAGTAGGAGGAGCTCCTTCTCCTTCTCCTCCTTCTTCTCCTTCTTCTCCTTCTTCTTCTCCTCCTCCCTCTCCTCCTTCTTCTCCTCATTTTTCCTCTTCCCTCCTTTCATTTTTACTCTTTTTCTCTTCTTGTCCCCTTCTTCGGGCTAAATTGGCTAAGAATGCCTTTTTGGAGCTAATTATGTCATTTCGAGGATAATTAGCTAAGTATAGGTCATTTTTTATTAAATAGGTCATTTTGGAGCTAACTAAGCTAATTATGTCATTTCGTAGGACAATTAGCCAATTTAGCCTTTCTTGGATGAGTCTAAGCTACGTAGAAGAAGAGATAGAGAAGAAGAAGTAAAATAAGGAGGAGGAGGAGGAGGAGGAGGGGGAGGAGAAGAAGAAGGAAGAGGGTCAGAAGAAGAAAAGAAGAACGAGAAGGAGAAGAAGAAGGAGAAGGAGAAGGAGGAAGAAGAAGGAGTAGGAGGAGCTCCTTCTCCTTCTCCTTCTCCTCCTTCTACTCCTTCTTCTCCTTCTTCTTCTCCTCCTCCCTCTCCTCCTTCTTCTCCTCATTTTTCCTCTTCCCTCCTTTCATTTTTCCTCCTTTTATCTTCTTGTCCCCTTCTTCGGGCTAAATTGGCTAAGAATGCCTTTTTGGAGCTAATTATGTCATTTCGAGGATAATTAGCTAAGTATAGGTCATTTTTTATTAAATAGGCCATTTTGGAGCTAACTAAGCTAATTATGTCATTTCGTAGGATAATTAGCCAATTTAGCCTTTCTTGGATGAGTCTAAGCTACGTAGAAGAAGAGATAGAGAAGAAGAAGTAAAATAAGGAGGAGGAGGAGGATGAGGAGGAGAAGAAGAAGGAAGAGGAGAAGAAGAAGAAAAGAAGAAGGAGAAGGAGAAGAAGAAGGAGAAGAAGGAGAAGAAGAAGGAGTAGGAGGAGCTCCTTCTCCTTCTCCTCCTTCTTCTCCTTCTTCTCCTTCTTCTTCTCCTCCTCCCTCTCCTCCTTCTTCTCCTCATTTTTCCTCTTCCCTCCTTTCATTTTTCCTCTTTTTCACTTCTTGTCCCCTTCTTCGGGCTAAATTGGCTAAGAATGCCTTTTTGGAGCTAATTATGTCATTTCGAGGATAATTAGCTAAGTATAGGTCATTTTTTATTAAATAGGCCATTTTGGAGCTAACTAAGCTAATTATGTCATTTCGTAGGACAATTAGCCAATTTAGCCTTTCTTGGATGAGTCTAAGCTACGTAGAAGAAGAGATAGAGAAGAAGAAGTAAAATAAGGAGGAGGAGGAGGAGGAGGAGGGGGGGAGGAGAAGAAGAAGGAAGAGGAGAAGAAGAAGAAAATAAGAAGGAGAAGGAGAAGAAGAAGGAGAAGGAGAAGGAGGAAGAAGAAGGAGTAGGAGGAGCTCCTTCTCCTTCTTCTCCTCCTCCCTCTCCTCCTTCTTCTCCTCATTTTTCCTCCTTTTATCTTCTTGTCCCCTTCTTCGGGCTAAATTGGCTAAGAATGCCTTTTTGGAGCTAATTATGTCATTTCGAGGATAATTAGCTAAGTATAGGTCATTTTTTATTAAATAGGCCATTTTGGAGCTAACTAAGCTAATTATGTCATTTCGTAGGATAATTAGCCAATTTAGCCTTTCTTGGATGAGTCTAAGCTACGTAGAAGAAGAGATAGAGAAGAAGAAGTAAAATAAGGAGGAGGAGGAGGAGGAGGAGAAGAAGAAGGAAGAGGAAAAGAAGAAGAAAAGAAGAAGGAGAAGGAGAAGAAGAAGGAGAAGAAGGAGAAGAAGAAGGACTAGGAGGAGCTCCTTCTCCTTCTCCTCCTTCTTCTCCTTCTTCTCCTTCTTCTTCTCCTCCTCCCTGTCCTCCTTCTTCTCCTCATTTTTCCTCTTCCCTCCTTTCATTTTTCCTCTTTTTCTCTTCTTGTCCCCTTGTTCGGGCTAAATTGGTAAGAATGCCTTTTTGGAGCTAATTATGTTATTTCGAGGATAATTAGCTAAGTATAGGCCATTTTTTATTAAATAGGCCATTTTGGAGCTAACTAAGCTAATTATGTCATTTCGAAGGACAATTAGCCAATTTAGCCTTTCTTGGATGAGTCTAAGCTACGTAGAAGAAGAGATAGAGAAGAAGAAGTAAAATAAGGAGGAGGAGGAGGAGGGGGAGGAGAAGAAGAAGGAAGAGGAGAAGAAGAAGAAAATAAGAAGGAGAAGGAGAAGAAGAAGGAGAAGGAGAAGGAGGAAGAAGAAGGAGTAGGAGGAGCTCCTTCTCCTTCTCCTCCTTGTACTCCTTCTTCTCCTTCTTCTTCTCCTCCTCCCTCTCCTCCTTCTTCTCCTCATTTTTCCTCTTCCCTCCTTTCATTTTTCCTCCTTTTATCTTCTTGTCCCCTTCTTCAGGCTAAATTGGCTAAGAATGCCTTATTGGAGCTAATTATGTCATTTCGAGGATAATTAGCTAAGTATAGGTCATTTTTTATTAAATAGGCCATTTTGGAGCTAACTAAGCTAATTATGTCATTTCGTAGGATAATTAGCCAATTTAGCCTTTCTTGGATGAGGCTAAGCTACGTAGAAGAAGAGATAGAGAAGAAGAAGTAAAATAAGGAGGAGGAGGAGGAGGAGGAGGAGGAGAAGAAGAAGGAAGAGGAGAAGAAGAAGAAAAGAAGAAGGAGAAGAAGAAGAAGAACGAGAAGAAGGAGAAGAAGAAGGAGTAGGAGGAGCTCCTTCTCCTTCTCCTCCTTCTCCTCCTTCTTCTCCTTCTTCTTCTCCTCCTCCCTCTCCTCCTTCTTCTCCTCATTTTTCCTCTTCCCTCCTTTCATTTTTCCTCTTTTTCTCTTCTTGTCCCCTTCTTCGGGCTAAATTGGCTAAGAATGCCTTTTTGGAGCTAATTATGTCATTTCGAGGATAATTAGCTAAGTATAGGTCATTTTTTATTAAATAGGCCATTTTGGAGCTAACTAAGCTAATTATGTCATTTCGTAGGACAATTAGCCAATTTAGCCTTTCTTGGATGAGTCTAAGCTACGTAGAAGAAGAGATAGAGAAGAAGAAGTAAAATAAGGAGGAGGAGGAGGAGGAGGAGGGGGAGGAGAAGAAGAAGGAAGAGGGTCAGAAGAAGAAAAGAAGAACGAGAAGGAGAAGAAGAAGGAGAAGGAGAAGGAGGAAGAAGAAGGAGTAGGAGGAGCTCCTTCTCCTTCTCCTCCTTCTACTCCTTCTTCTCCTTCTTTTTCTCCTCCTCCCTCTCCTCCTTCTTCTCCTCATTTTTCCTCTTCCCTCCTTTCATTTTTCCTCCTTTTATCTTCTTGTCCCCTTCTTCGGGCTAAATTGGCTAAGAATGCCTTTTTGGAGCTAATTATGTCATTTCGAGGATAATTAGCTAAGTATAGGTCATTTTTTATTAAATAGGCCATTTTGGAGCTAACTAAGCTAATTATGTCATTTCGTAGGATAATTAGCCAATTTAGCCTTTCTTGGATGAGTCTAAGCTACGTAGAAGAAGAGATAGAGAAGAAGAAGTAAAATAAGGAGGAGGAGGAGGATGAGGAGGAGAAGAAGAAGGAAGAGGAGAAGAAGAAGAAAAGAAGAAGGAGAAGGAGAAGAAGAAGGAGAAGAAGGAGAAGAAGAAGGAGTAGGAGGAGCTCCTTCTCCTTCTCCTCCTTCTTCTCCTTCTTCTCCTTCTTCTTCTCCTCCTCCCTCTCCTCCTTCTTCTCCTCATTTTTCCTCTTCCCTCCTTTCATTTTTCCTCTTTTTCACTTCTTGTCCCCTTCTTCGGGCTAAATTGGCTAAGAATGCCTTTTTGGAGCTAATTATGTCATTTCGAGGATAATTAGCTAAGTATAGGTCATTTTTTATTAAATAGGCCATTTTGGAGCTAACTAAGCTAATTATGTCATTTCGTAGGACAATTAGCCAATTTAGCCTTTCTTGGATGAGTCTAAGCTACGTAGAAGAAGAGATAGAGAAGAAGAAGTAAAATAAGGAGGAGGAGGAGGAGGAGGAGGAGGGGGAGGAGAAGAAGAAGGAAGAGGAGAAGAAGAAGAAAATAAGAAGGAGAAGGAGAAGAAGAAGGAGAAGGAGAAGGAGGAAGAAGAAGGAGTAGGAGGAGCTCCTTCTCCTTCTTCTCCTCCTCCCTCTCCTCCTTCTTCTCCTCATTTTTCCTCCTTTTATCTTCTTGTCCCCTTCTTCGGGCTAAATTGGCTAAGAATGCCTTTTTGGAGCTAATTATGTCATTTCGAGGATAATTAGCTAAGTATAGGTCATTTTTTATTAAATAGGCCATTTTGGAGCTAACTAAGCTAATTATGTCATTTCGTAGGATAATTAGCCAATTTAGCCTTTCTTGGATGAGTCTAAGCTACGTAGAAGAAGAGATAGAGAAGAAGAAGTAAAATAAGGAGGAGGAGGAGGAGGAGGAGGAGAAGAAGGAAGAGGAGAAGAAGAAGAAAAGAAGAAGGAGAAGGAGAAGAAGAAGGAGAAGAAGGAGAAGAAGAAGGACTAGGAGGAGCTCCTTCTCCTTCTCCTCCTTCTTCTCCTTCTTCTCCTTCTTCTTCTCCTCCTCCCTGTCCTCCTTCTTCTCCTCATTTTTCCTCTTCCCTCCTTTCATTTTTCCTCTTTTTCTCTTCTTGTCCCCTTGTTCGGGCTAAATTGGTAAGAATGCCTTTTTGGAGCTAATTATGTTATTTCGAGGATAATTAGCTAAGTATAGGTCATTTTTTATTAAATAGGCCATTTTGGAGCTAACTAAGCTAATTATGTCATTTCGTAGGACAATTAGCCAATTTAGCCTTTCTTGGATGAGTCTAAGCTACGTAGAAGAAGAGATAGAGAAGAAGAAGTAAAATAAGGAGGAGGAGGAGGAGGAGGAGGAGGGGGAGGAGAAGAAGAAGGAAGAGGAGAAGAAGAAGAAAATAAGAAGGAGAAGGAGAAGAAGAAGGAGAAGGAGAAGGAGGAAGAAGAAGGAGTAGGAGGAGCTCCTTCTCCTTCTCCTCCTTCTACTCCTTCTTCTCCTTCTTCTTCTCCTCCTCCCTCTCCTCCTTCTTCTCCTCATTTTTCCTCTTCCCTCCTTCCATTTTTCCTCCTTTTATCTTCTAGTCCCCTTCTTCAGGCTAAATTGGCTAAGAATGCCTTTTTGGAGCTAATTATGTCATTTCGAGGATAATTAGCTAAGTATAGGTCATTTTTTATTAAATAGGCCATTTTGGAGCTAACTTAGCTAATTATGTCATTTCGTAGGATAATTAGCCAATTTAGCCTTTCTTGGATGAGGCTAAGCTACATAGAAGAAGAGATAGAGAAGAAGAAGTAAAATAAGGAGGAGGAGGAGGAGGAGAAGAAGAAGGAAGAGGAGAAGAAGAAGAAAAGAAGAAGGAGAAGAAGAAGAAGAAGGAGAAGAAGGAGAAGAAGAAGGAGTAGGAGGAGCTCCTTCTCCTTCTCCTCCTTCTTCTCCTTCTTCTTCTCCTCCTCCCTCTCCTCCTTCTTCTCCTCATTTTTCCTCTTCCCTCCTTTCATTTTTCCTCTTTTTCTCTTCTTGTCCCCTTCTTCGGGCTAAATTGGCTAAGAATGCCTTTTTGGAGCTAATTATGTCATTTCGAGGATAATTAGCTAAGTATACATCATTTTTTATTAAATAGGCCATTTTGGAGCTAACTAAGCTAATTATGTCATTAGATGGAAGTCTAGCTATTTTGGAGCTAACTAAGCTAATTATGTCATTAGATGGAAGTCTAGCTATTTTTTATTAAAACACTAGAAATAACATACCTAAGTTAGGGTGAAGCACGGTGGCTCTGGCTTGTTTCACCTGGAGAAGGCTGCCCTGGAGAAGGCTCGACCGTAGAAGGGTTGTGCGATGCGTTTCGGGACATATTCTACACCAAACATCGTTTGCAATGTGTAGTTAGGATGAGGACACTCTTAAGATCACTCCACTGAAATGAAACTCACCGTCCCCGCCACGTTAATGACTGGCATCGGCGGAGGGACTTGGCCGTTCTTCTCGCACATAGACTGTACATTTGGTTTCGACAAGTTAAACTTTTTATTTATTAATGAAACGGACATTCAAATGCAAGATTTGAAATAACATGAAGAAGAAACTTACCACGAAGAGCTCGTATATGGCCCTGGTAGACGCTTCATTCCATGCCCTCTCCGCCTCCACCAATGCAGTCGTCCTCTCGTCCAGCTCCCTAATTTCCTTATCCTTCTCCGCCATAGCCGCCTGCATTGCCGCTCTCTCTTTCTGAATAGCAGCCTGCAACACAACTCATCGTTAGCAATGTAATCATATTGGTTCCAACGCACAACATAATGCGGAAAGATAGTTGAGTCCATTAAACTAACCTCGATGGCGAGCTCGACTGGCCGTGGACGACGTGTTATCTCCGGACAAGAGCTCGTTTGGCGTGCCTTTATCTGCCGTAGAGTGCTAGGACAACGTATAAGGTCGTCTCCAATGGCGATCGAGCCATGGGGCCTCCCGTTGCCAGCTATCATCACCAGCGCTGGATCAATAGGCCCCTCGCTCGGGTTAAAGTCCTCCCCTTTCCTCGCCTTCCCGTGATCTCTGTACTTCACGAGCTTGTCATGGGAGGAGATGTTGGTGAAGTTTTCTGGATGCTCGAGGTCAGACTCACAGAATGCCTTGACCTTCTTGTACGAGGCAGTATGGGCCATCGCATACAGGTCGTACATCTGTGGCGCCTCCGTCTTATTGTGACGCGCCTAAAAGAGAGAGAGCAGAAAATTGTGTTGGTAAAGGGCTCAAGATAGCATTAAGAATGAATTGCATGAGGCATGAAGAAAACCACATACCCAGTTCTCGCCAAATTGGATTAAGTTGACGCTCCCTTGATGGTGTGGCACGCCAACCATTTTGCCACGCCTCTCCTTGGCGTTGTTGTGGCTGGTCTCCCACGTTTCGGAGCACCACTGGTCCACCAAGGCCTCCCAACAATCCATCTTATCCACACACCATCTCGGGGGCACCTAAGTTAATAAAGAGAAATTTGAGTGTGTAAGAACCAAATCAAGGAAACTAACTACAAAGCCTTAATAATATGTAATTACCTTCATGTAATGCTCCTTCTCCATCTTAGCATCACGGCACTTCGCCTTATCAATCCTAATACGCCGCGTGGCATAGTCGTCTCGAACAGCCTGCACCCGAGCCTCGTGCCGAAAGTTTTGAAGTAGGCGCGACGTTCGGTTTCGATAACCTTTGCCGCGTCGTCCTCGTATCCCTCCTCACACCTGTAGAAGGTCTGCAAACGAGACAACACCAATTACTACAATAAATAGCTATGGTTAATTTATAATTGTGTGAAAGACAAATTACCAGAACTTTCGGATCACCATGTCTGCCCTCGTGTCACACAAAACACCGTCGATCTCCACCTCCGGCGGGGCCGGGGCACCCAAGTAGTGCTCCCTGATCATCCCTACCTCTCGCTCCCGACCGGGCAACGTAACAAACCCTGGGAAGTTTTGACGGCAAAGAACACCGAGGACGTTGTTGGGCTTGCGGACACCCTTGGCAACAATCCGACCCCTACAGTATGACAAATTAAAGCCAAAACATTAGATATTTGAGAAAATGCGAAGGCAAAAGGTTAAATAAGAGTAAATTAACTTACTTGTTCCCATTTGGCCTAATCGACCACCTCTGCTCGGGGGTCGCTGGCACGAGCGGGAGCCCCGAACTACCACGCTGGTAGACGGTATCCCCCTCACCCAGCTCCTCGTCGCTACCAGCATGGCCAGTTGGCTCAGGCCAGGTATCCCACTGGGTCTCTTGGGACGTACCCTCATCCCTGCTGTGCTCCGCAGTCGTCTGGAAGGAAGCCTCTGGGACACGAGTCTCGTGGGTCAAAGGCTCGTCGACCTGAGGCTCGTCGACCCGAGGCTCGTGAATCAGAGACCGTGTAGCCTCCACCTCAGACGAATCCATCCTAGAAGTCCTCCTGTGCTCAGGTGAATCAGCTTGGGGTGGTGGCGGAGACCGTGTAGCCCTACCTCTCCCGCGGCCACGTGTACCTTTAGTACAACATAAATACCAACATGAGTAATAAAATGTATATAAATACCAATATGCATACAACATGAGTACAACATAAATACCAACATGAATACAACGTGTACCTGTAGTGCCTCTCGGCTTCGCGGCTGGTCGACCTCCTCTCATGGTGGCCGCTCCTTGCATAGTAGAGAGCAACACTCTCCGAAGAGACGAGGCAGGAATGGAAGTACCCATCCCATCACCCGCCGACGAAGAAGCAGCCGCGGCGTGCTTTCGACCCTTTCCCACCATCTTTCAACACCTGTCATGACAAAGAGTAAATGAAATTAGTACAACATAAATACCAACATGACTAATAAAAATTGAATACCTAACAAGGGCTCACCAACAAACGCAAGGGCGGAGCTCGTCCAACGCACGTGGAGGTCGGCGAACAACTGCACATTGAAATTCACCCGATCAACACAAATACGATGTTTTTATAATTAACATAACTATATGACCTAACTCATAACTATGTGGGTCAGTGTCATCGGGGGTCGAAGGTCACTGGCGTCGGGGATTGGGGTCTTTTCGGTCAACAAGAGGCCGAAGAGGTGTCGAGGCTCGGGGGTTGGGGGTCAGTGGCGTCGGGGGTCGGGGTAGGGGGTCGGGGCTCGAGGGTGAGTGTTGTCGGGGGTCGGGGGTCGGGGGTCAGGGGTCAGTGGCGTCGGGGGTCGGGGTAGGGGGTCGGGTGTCGAGGATGAGTGTTCTCGGGGGTCGGGGGTCGAGGGTCAGTGGCGTCGGGCGTCGGGGATCGGGGGTCAGTGGCGTCGGGGGTCGGGGTAGGAGGTCGGGGGTCGAGGTTGAGTGTTGTCGGGGGTCGGGGGTCGGGGTTACCTATAAAACTTTCCAGGTCACCTATAAAACTTTCCAGCTCCACCTAGCTAAAACTAGCTCTAGCGGTGGCATCCAAAGAGGGCCATTGTGTCGTGCTTTCAGATGTGCCATCTACTTATACATAAACCAGCTCCAACCATGTTCTCCTAATCTTTTCAGATGTGACGTGGTAGTAATTTTAAATTATTTTATTCATAAACCAGATTACTTACTCAGTCTTCTGTTGTATATACGATGCACTTTTTTCCATATCCTCTACTTATACATTGGTTTTGTTCACTAGATTCCTGAATTCAGGGCACGTGCGTCTGCTCGGATTGATGCATGGATAGTACTTGATGTCCTCTACATGCGCGATGAGTGTATAACTCTTTAACATCACATATTAGGGGCACTTTTACCCATCTTAACATCACATTGAGTTGGTGTAAATATAGAGAGTCGATGCCAGGGTCTATATAATTGATATGCATACAGCCAACAGGAAGTTAACACGCGCATATCAAAACGGCCAAACATAGAGCCATGACACAAACTAAGCGCCCTAGGGTATGGAGGGCTAATGACATGCTCCACATGCAGACACGCACCATTATTCGCAGCAGTCTCAGAATTAAGTAAAACTCACATTTATATGTTAATCATATTTCCACAGCAGACAAAAAGATATTTGTATTTGCATAATTTCTATAACAACATTGTGCCATTCTACATATTCGAAGGTGTCACCTCCTTTATTTTGTATCATTTATTCAAAGAGAATAGATAGTAGCATGAGAATATTTTCTTTGTGTAGGTATGATGTGTCATGTGTCCAAGAATTACTACCAAATTGATGGTAAATAGCAGTACGAACTCGTTTTTTTCATTTTCTCCTATACAGAATAATCTCACCGTTTTTACAAGGAAATAATCTCACCGTTTTTGCTGGCTGCTCCGGCTAGGCGGCGGAGGAGGGTGCGGGCGACGGAGGGGGGTGGCGACGAGGCTCCAGGGCGTCCGGGCCGAGGAGGAGCGTCAGGGGGGCTGCTCGTGCTCCTGACGGCGTGGCCGGATCAGGGGAGAGGTTCGGCCTGCAGGGGGGAGCCGATGGGGAGGGGAGCCGATGGGGAGGGGGTGGCGACGATGGGGAGGGCGGGGAGGCGCCGGCCGGTGGGGGACGGCGGGGAGGCTCCGGCCGGTGGGGGAGGCGCCGGCCGGTGGGGAGGGCTGGGAGGCAACGGCCGGTGGGCGCAAGGGAGGGAGCGTGCGGGAGGAGGGCAACGAGCAGGTGGGTTTTTTCTTTTTTTTTAAACAACGAGGTGGGGTTGGAGCGTTAGTGGGCAGCCGGGGGTTGATTTCTTTGCCGTCCGCCGTGCTCCAAGGCGGACGGCAAAGGGGCTTTTGGCGGACGGCAAAGACACGGCGGTTGGAGCGTTAGTGGGCAGCCGGGGGTTGATTTCTTTGCCGTCCGCCGTGCTCCAAGGCAGACGGCAAAGGGGCTTTTGGTGGACGGCAAAGACACGACCGATGGCAAATGTAATGGCTACAACTGCGATTTTCTTTGCCGTCTGCGTGGGCCATCTTTGCCGTCCGCTAGCTGACGGAAAAGAAGCGACTCATGGCAAAGCACTTCTTTGCCATCTGTCAGATCTTTGCCATCTATTTTTTGGTAGCTGACGGCAAAGAGCTTCTTTGCCATCAGCCAGCGGACGGCAAAGACCAGGCAGACGGCAAATTCTCTGATTCCAGTAGTGTTGCCTCATTTGCTTCATCTTTATAATGTCTTATAAGATGCTTATTGTTAGAGGAAGAATTTATCAAAATGCTTATTGTGAAATTCTTGAATGATGATCATGGTAGAAATATGGTTATTATGAATTTTCTGATTATCGATGCTGCTAATAATATGCAAAGCCACAAGCTTGGGGATGCCATGTTTGATGAAGATGATATTTTTAGTCCCCAAGTTTCGATGAGCAAATTTATTATGATGAAATCATGCCTCCTATTTACGATTATTATATTGATGAATGTGGCTTTGGAAGAGTGCCAACTCTAGGTACTAATGATCCCACTATTTTGGAGGGTGTTGAACCTTTTCATAAGAATAAAAGTTTATTTGGAGAGGTCATTACTTTATTTAGTGATGAGTCCACTATTTTGGAAGAGGTTTCCATCGACTATGACAACAAAGTTGCTATCTATGATGATTATTGTGATGACATGTATGCTATAAAAAATAATGATAACCATGAAACTTGTCATCATGATCTTAATTTTCATTTACATTATATAAATCAAGTGTCTCAAGATAGTTATTTTGTTGAGTTTGCTCCCACTACTTTGAATGAGAAGAATTTTGCTTGTGCATCACGAATAGAATGAATTATGTGTTCGTTATATTGTTGAATTCCTTCATGATGCTACTGAAAATTATTATGAGGGAGAAACATATGCTTGTAGGTGTTGCAATAATATCAAGTTTCCTCCCTGTGTTCAATGTTTTGAAGTCATGCATGTTTGGCCTTCCTATGCAAGTTGATTCTTGCTACAATATTTTTTACTTGAAACTTCCCTATGCATAGGAAGTAGGTTAGACTCAAGTGTATTTGTCATGTGATTGATGATGCTCTCTTGCATGTTTCAATTACTATTCTCATGTGAGTATCATTGAAATCATCATGCCTTGCTAAAAGGCATTAAAGAAAAGCACTTGTTGGGAGACAACTCAATATATCCTTCCTGTTTTGTTTGTTCACATGATTAATCTACTGTATTAACCCTTTTTGTTTATTTTATTTCAAAAATGTGCGAAGTAAAGTCTTTGGGATAGTGTTGATACTTGTTTGTTTGATTCTGTGCAAAAATAGAAACTTTTAGGTCCAGTGTAGAATTTTCATGATTTTACTTGATAGTAAAACAATTATGAAATTGTTATACAGTTTTGTCTACCAATTCTCTGCATTTTCCTCATTTTCAGAATTTTTAGAGTCGGGGAAGTATGGTGTTTATTCAGATCTTCACAAACTGTTTTGTTTTTGATAGATTCTGTTTTGCATGTATAGTTTGCTTGTTTTAGTGTTTCTGTACTTATATTTAGTTATACGAATTATGGGAATGATATAATATAGTAGGTATTATTTTAGAACAGTTATGAGTCTTGTCTTGACAGTACCTAAGTGAATGATCTATCTTTATTACACTAACCCGTCTCACAAAGTTCCGTTAAGTTTTGTGTGATTCATGTTTTCAAATTTTGGTTGAGATACCGATACAAGGTGAAAAAGGAGAAGCAATAACCTAATCTTGGGGATTCCCAATTCACCCCCAAGGTAATATACAAGCAAGACTCAAGCGTCTAAGCTTGGGGATGTCCCGGAAGGCACGCCCTCTTTCGCCTCCATCATTATCGGTGTATCTTACTTGGCGCTATACATTTATTCATCACATGATATGTTATTTGCTTAAAGCATCATTTTATTTTGTTGTTATCTGTTAGATATTATTTATAAATTTTTTTCAATAAAAATTTCCAGGAATTGCCTTTAGAATGCTTGAATTGAGTGAGTGATGTGTGTGGTACAAAAACAGAAACTTTTTCTATAGTATTTGAATTAACATATTTTACTGGAACGTGAAAAGTTTATATTTTTTTACAAAGTACTATCATCCAAATTCTTTAGCTTGTTCTGAATTGTAAGAATTTTTGGAGAGACAGAAGTACACTTTTTAGATAAATTACTACATATTGTTCTGTTTAGACAAATTGTTGTCATATGTTTGTTATCTAGTTATCCTCGAGCTTTCATGGCTTATATTAGTGGACATAAATTGTGGAAATGATATTATAAAGTACCTAATGTTCGAAATTTATTATGAATCTTGTCTTGGAAGTACAATAAGTGTAGATTTATTCATATGTCTATTAACCTATCTCATGAGTTCTTTTCAAGTTTTGTGTGAATGAAGTCAATGAGATTTAGGTGAAACCGTGATATGAGAAGACTGAACGAGACACAAAAGTTCAAGCTTGAGGATTAACTACGCAACTCAAGTGAACAATTCAATAAGTCTCAAGAATCCAAGGTTGGGGATGCTACACATCCCACCTCTCTTCTTCAAACAAATATTGGTTAGTCTATGTTGTGACCAAAATTTTATTTATCCACATGATATGTGCTATTCTTGGAATGCCTTTTTTGTTTTTTATTATGAAATAAAGTCTTATATCTAAAAAAATTTATTGGGAGATAATCTTCACATAGCTACCTAATTGTTTGACTACTCATTTAATTTCACTAATATATTTTAACGGGTAGTTTGGTGTCTACTCTTGTGCTTCACTTAAACCCTAAGAGTAAATTGTGATTGAATTGGATATCATAAATATGAAATTACGAATGTGATATATGCTTATTAGTAGTTTCACATTTGGTTCAAAAAGTAAGATATACCCTAAGAGTAAATTCATGAATGACTAGTATAAGAAAGAGAACTTCCACATACAAATATATTATTTTGGACATCTCTTATGATTGGTAATACTCGTTAATTATTGTCAAACTTGATCAAATAGTTGAAGTTGGACAAGGAAGATAACGTAATGGTTATGTTTCGGTATACTTGCATAGACGTTATATTGTTATGGATTCTCCAACATTTGGTGCTTGTTTAGAACCTTTTGCTAGCCAAAACTTCGTACTAAGTAGATATACTACTTCTGCATCCAAATCCTTGAGCCAAGTTTGTACGATGAGAGTCCACCATATCTTCCAATATGTGGTATTTTGCTACCATTCCAAGTAAATTTTCATGTGCCACCTCTAAAACTTCAAATAAACATTTGTTTTCTGTGCTCGTACCGCTCATGGAGCGATCATGCGGTCATTATCTTCCAAGCCAAGCGAGTTATTTTCAAGATGAGTGTTTATTCACTTGTCATTGCACGAGAGAGGCTGGTAAAAAGGATGCCTGGTCCTGCATAATACAAAAATATATAAACAAGAACTCCCCCTAGACAATTGATTGTTTGGAGGGCACCCGTGGCTACAGCAAGCCATGGAATGTGTTTGAATGGTGGAGGGAGATTAAAATTTCACTTAAGTTTGGGAACCGCCAATAATGTGCTTAGTATGTGTAGGATCTTAAGTATGTCCACCGGGGGTGACTAGACTACTTGACCAAATAAAAACTTAGCCTTTTCACAATTTTAGTTGTGGGCAATTTTTGGCTGTTGTAGTAAGTCAAGCACACCCTACACATGCAAGTATAAGAGTATAGCAGCGGAAAGTAGTGACATGCACATGTAAATAGAGGGTAGGGAATTTAAGATCAAACGCAAAGGTTGATACGGTTATTTTTGGCTTCGTTCTGATAGGTGGTGCTATCATACGTCCATGTTGATTGAGACTTCAACTCAGGGAGTGTAACGACCGCGCGAGTCCACAGAGGGCTCAACCCACGGAGAGTCCACGAAGAAGCATCCTTTTTCTATTCCATCGCGGCTTAGGTCCACCAAGGACTAGCCTTACTAGGGTAGATCATAACGAAGTAGGCGATCTCCTTGCCCTTACAAACTTCTTGGTTCAACTACAAAGCATGAAGTAGGAGGATCGCAAGCGACACCTAGCCAATCTAGGAGGCACCACCCTTCAAAAGGTAATAGATGTAGTAGAACGATGAACTCCTTGCTCTTGTGCTTCAAAAGATAGTATCCTCAACATTCAATCACTCCCTCGCAGATTTGGCATGGGTAGAGGAGATTGATTGGGTGGAAAACAACTTGGGGAGGCTACATATTACGTTTCAAATGGATGGATTGGAATATCTTGATATCAATACATGAGTAGGTGGATCTCTGTCAGAAAAATGGATATGGCAAGTGTATGTGTGTTCTCAGTTCTTCCTCTAGGAATGAGAAGTGGTGGATGGTTATATATAGACATCTCCCAAAACCCAACCGTTACAACTTTTTTACCCATCTTGGTGGCAACGATTTGCAGAAAATGTGGCACCTTTTGAATTCTCTTTGAGGCCGATATAGGAATATCGATGGTATCGATATGGTGACATAGTGCAGTTTCCAAATCTCAGTGAGACCGATTCCAAAAGGTGGAATTCCTTTTTCTTGAAAATGACAGACCAGAAACTTGGTCTCTGGTTTTCGGTGGCACTGACTAGAATGTTGGTGGTACCAAGATTCTAGGTTTTGGCAAAGCTTATGTGTGGTGGAAAATAGGTATGGCCAAATGGAAATTCTTGGTGGCACTGATTTTGAAATTTAGGGTTTGGACACAGAACTTCTGCTAGAGAATGGCTGAATATTTTTGGTGGCTATCGCTAAGCACTCAAGCAACCAATTCATCATAGATACCTCACCCCCTTTTAATAGTATTTGCTTTCCTATGGAGTCAAATGTGATTTCTCACAAATATAAAATGTAGAGTCATGTAGCTTGAAGCTTGGCTAATCCTATTCCTTTCCTTCGATCAAGGGGTTCTCCTCACAATACTTAGCCACTGCATTTTTTAAGTTTTCTGTAATATACTTGGATAAAATCGTTAGTTCAATGACACATATGTTGCGATTAATTACCAAAACCACCTTAGTGAGAAGTTGTGCTTTCAGCCCCCCCTTTTCGTAATTGGTGACAACATATAGATCAGAGCTTCGACAAAAGATATAATCAATGATTAGCATCATCGCTTTGAGAAGTATGTCAAAAGCAAGAGGTCCCCCTATATTTGTGCATTATTTTTAGATTTGCGTTTTAATGCAGATGCACAATCGATTAGGATCATGGTCACACGTCTACACCACATACATCTTGGTGGTGTGCATAAATGATATGACTAAATAGCAATTCACATTAAACCAAACAATGAGCGAATGATCATCATTTCGATAGGTCAAAGATATAAATAAGTGGCATCAACAATCAAAGCTATTATCAAACACAATGAAGTTTAGGACATCCAAAATACCAAATGTTTCGAAAACCCAAAGAGAGCAACAAAGGCAAATCTCTCTCTCTTGAAGCCCTTATGATCTATACACTTCTCCCCCTTTGGCAATAAGTTACCAAAAAGTTCAAAGGTCTAGAACTAAGCGTCGCTCTGGGCTTGATGTCCTTCGGTAGCAGTTGATGGAGCCGACAAGAGAGCATCGGCGAAGGAGCCGGCTGAAGTCCTCTGAGTTGGAGGTGTTGACACTTGAGGTCAAGGAGCCGGTGTAGCTGTTGGAACTGAAGGTGTTGATGCTTGGGTTGATGAACATGGTCTAGCTTTCCAAATTGACACGGATGTAGATCTGGCCTGAGGCTTGAACTAAGTGGTAGTAAGATGACACGTATCATCATCATCACCACTGCTGGATCAAGCTTTGTGCACTGCATCAATTTCATGTTTCAGCTGCTAAACAATGGTAGTCAACTCCATCACTTTGATGTCCATGTCATGGAATTTTGTATCGACTATCCTCTCAAGACTCTTTTGGTTCATCAAGATGTATGTAATTTTCCTCTCCATCCCCCGGTTGGTGCTCACAAGGAATGTCATCTGTTGCTCTATGGTTCTCAACCGTGGAGCTGGATCTGCTCTAACTGCCTCTACCTCTGTTGATGCCTCCATCTATACATGATATGAAACTGAGCTAGGACGGCTGGGGTCCATCACAACTTCGTTGTCTTCAAACTCTGGCTATAATGGCAGGTGTGGACAATTAAGTAGATATGCATGCTTCCCAATCTTGGCATTGTTTCGCATTTGAATGTATGGATCATATCCACATGATCTTTTTTGATCAGCAGTTGTCCTCTTAACCGTCTCAAATATGAGATCCATCACTATTATCCTCATGTGAGTGTCAATGTGATGCAGCATGTTGATGGAATACCCTCCAGTCATATTATCATCTCCTTACTTAGGCATCAGGGGTGTACCTCATGATGGTATTTGTGGTAGGTATTCCTACTTGCAGGAAATAGACAGAGCCAAGCTTGTGTGTATTCAAATACTTTTGGGGCACTAAATTGTACATAATAGCCATAGAATTGTGATTCATTTTTGGCTTAGAGCACACATCCAAGTCACCCTCTTGGACCTGTCGGATTTCGGGCTGCGCAAAACTCTAAAGATTCAAACTCAGGGGCGTGTACCAAGATCTATCTCGGGCTTGCCTCACCTAACTCGCTACTCGTTGGGGAAGGCAGGTAACTTACTCAATCGTGAGGATGACACATAACACGACAGTTTACCCAGGTTCAGGCTACTGAGAAATGTAAGACGCTACTCCTGCTTTGGTGTATTGCCTCTCGTGGAGGTTGGTGGATGAACTAGTATAGTGTTCGACGACCTCCAGAGGCTGGGTGGCCTTTGTGTGGTGCGAGTGGGCGAATGAATGATTCAGATCCCCTATGAAGTAACCTACTCTCCATATATATAGTGAAGGTCCCGATCCTCTTCCCTTTTCGTTTCGGCAGGAAGGGATCCCACACTGGCCAATTTTGAAGGGGAATAGGGGAACATGCTCCCCTGCCCAAAGGTGGTCTTCGCGTGCAAAGTGGCTGCTGGCGCTGCAAGGACGGGTCCAGCAATGACGTCCGCCCTTGAGCCGGATGGTGGTGGCCTTTTTGCACCAGAATGGAAAACTTTGGAAGATGCCTTGGGAACCCTTAAACTTCCTTCCCTCCTTTGCACGAAAGGGGAAACTGCACCATCCTGCAATCCACTGCTCGCCTGTCCTTTCCCCACATCATCCTTGACTCCTGAGGCCGGGTCTTGCCTCGGAATCTCCGTTGCTCCGGAGGGGTCTGGAGGAGGCCCCCTGCGGGTCTTGGTGCTCCGCCTCTTCGCGAGGCTCGCGCCCTCGTGAGGGCCTTGCCCTGAGTGGTGTCGTGCCTGGTTGTGTTTGGTCAACGAAGTGGGCTACCCCTAGGCCACAGGAAGACAAGTGTAGGCACCCCTGTTCCCAGAACGCCGACGGTAGCCCCCGGGCTCGAGGCATGCTCACGCCAGCATCGAGGCAGAGCCTTAGGGTCGGGCCCGGAGCGCTGGGGGCCCTATATGCGTGCGGGCCAGGTCTAGCACACGTCACGCGGCTGATGTCGGGTTTCCCTTGCATTTTGTCTTCACTCGAGTTATCAGGAATCTGACTTGTTGCATTGGTCCATTATTGCTTTCCTTTCTCCCGCACTATCTCTTCCTCCTCCGTCTTCAACTCCAACTGGCGTCTCCCAGATCCAGCACCATGTCATTCCCTTGTCGGTTCAGCGATGGCGCTCGCCGAAAGCAGAAGCAAGAGATGCAAGGTACTGCCCCGGCTCCTCCGCTCCTAGAGTGCGCCCTCTCCAAGGATGTGGATCTTACCCCCGTGCTACCATGGATAGTAGCCGAGTCCAGCGAGCATGGGCGGACTTTGATCTGGCCCGTGCCAAAGCAAAGCGGCCCGCGTCGAAGGCGGTATAACCCTTCTTCCTTCATAGCGTCTTCGCCGGGCTGGTGCCACCTTTTTCCTTGTTCTGCAGCGCCATCCTGGACCACTATGGTATCCAGGCCCTTCACCTCCAGCCCAACTCCATCTTGCTCTTGTCCGTCTTTGCTTTCTACTGCGAGGCCTTCATAGGCGTGTGACCTTCAGCAGCCCGCCATTTCTTCGGCCTGCGCCTGCACGACAGTGCCCATTTGTCGGCAAGCGTCTCCTTCGTAGCCGGCCAGAGCGGAAATTTGCCCCTAAAGGCCGGGAAGAAGGTGGAAAACTTCAGGCAGTGTTGGGTTCTCATGAGCCTCAAGGACGCCAATTCTCGGCTGGAGGTGCAGAAGGGCCTGCCGGAGAAGACTTCTGCGTGGAGCTCAGTGAAGCTCTCCGACCCTCGGGCCGCACACATCCTGGAGCGCTTCTCCCGCAACATCAACGCCAAGGTAGTGAAAGAATTCTTGGCGCAGTGCTGGGCGCCCCTTCAAGCCCATTCGAGGACCCTGTAGGACTACCAGTTCATTGACGCCAAACTCAGGCTCCGGTCCCAGGACCTTCCTACTGAGGAGCTGAACCGTGTCGTGGCGACCCTGCTGGGCGGTGACCCTGGTGACCTGCCCAACGCTCTGGGTCCGCTATACCAACTCGTCGACTGAGCCAACCTGATCGCCGCACTGCCTGTGTTTGATGAGCGGGGGCTCTTCCCGGCCGAGGGATCTGGTCCGGTAGAGGTGTCATTGGACGACACCTTCTATGGGAGGACTCGGGGAAGACCGTTGACGACTGCCCGGCGAGCGCGCCTCTCCCATCACGGGCTGTCCTTGTGCGCGACCTTGAAGATTATGATGTCAACGGAAAATTCTTTGCGGTGATCTCCTCGCGCCTGACCAGGATCTCCAGTGGTCCGCGTGCGTGCTCGCCCCCTTGAAGCACGGGGCTGAGTCACCCTGGGCCCATCCTGCCTCCGCCGGCGGGAAGTATGAGGTGCCGAGCTCGCCCCCCTCTGTGGGGGGCCTTGTCGCCCCTGGCATCGCCGAGGCGGAGATGACGAGGAGATGGGTCGACATCGAAGAGTAAGTGAGTCATCTTGGCACGGCCCGCACGTCCATATCCATGCATGGTTGATCCCTTTTTGCCTGATGTCCAGGGGCATTGCCTTGCTAGGGGAGAAGAAGAAGAAGGCGGGCGTCGAGCGAAGGAGACTCCTGACGCACCGCAGGCCCTCCCCAACGCGTCGCCTCCTGCCGACAAAGAGGGGGAGGTTCGCGAGGCGACCTCCTAGGCCATGGTCGCCGAGCCCTCCGAACCCCCGAAGTGTCCCGAGGCGGTCGTGGCGGCGCCATTGCCCAAGGGGCAAGCCCTTGAGGGCCTTCAGTCCACTAACGCCCCAATGCTCGCGATATCCGAGCAACCTTCGGAGCCCCCTATCGGTCGTGACAATACCTCCCTAATGACACCGCCTGCGACAACTCTAGACGCTCCTCAGGGGGGATCCAGAGGACTCCGATATACGTCGAGGGCGTTCTGGACGAGGTCTTCGTTGCCGTGGGAAAGGTCGTGGTCATGATGGCTGTTGGATCTCAGGCTCTGAAAAATCCTAAGGATTTCAACACAGGGGCGTCTCCGGCAATCTCTCCCTGCTCGACCTTACCTAGCCCGCTACTCGATGGAAACGGAAAAGGCGTCAGGAGTAAAAACCTACTCCTGCTTTCGGTGGATTTCCTCTCGTGGAGGTGGTGGAAGAACTAGTAAAGTGCTCTCGAGCTTCCGGAGTTCAAGTGGCTAAGTGTCTTGCCCAACGGTTGGAATGAACTCTCTTTGGTCTGAATCTGGTCCGAATGACCCCCCCCCCTCTAAAATATCCTACTCTCTCTATTTATAGTGGAGGCCCGGGTCCTCTTCCCTCATAGCTTCGGAGGGAAGGGATCCCACAACGGCTAGTTTCGATGAGGGGCAAGGGAACATGCTTCCCCTGTCAAAAGTGGTCTTCACCTGCAAAGTAGCTGCCAGCGCCGCAGAGGTGGACACAAGGATGACGCTCGTCCTGCGAGCGGGCGGCCGTGGTCTTGTTGCACTTAAAGGGAAACCTTTAGAAGATGCCTTTGGAGCCCTGGTACGCCCCCACCTTCTTTTCACTAAAGGGGAAACTATCCCGTCCTGCCTTCCTGTCCTTCCCTGGCATCACCCTTGACTTCTAAGGCCCGGCCTTGCCACAAAATATCCACCGCTCTAGAGGGGTCCTGAGGAGGCCCCCCTGCGGGTCTTGACATCCCTATTCCTCCCGAGACTTGGCCCCTCGCGAGGGCCTTGTCCCGGGAGGTGCCGTTCGAGTCGTCCCTATGTTGATTAACTGGGCCCGACCTGGGCCGCAGGCAGGCACGTCTGGGTTCCCTCGTTCCTAGAATGCCGGCAGTTTCCCCCGGGCCCAAGGCGTGTGTGGGTTGGCTTCCCGGCGAAGCCTTGAAGACGGCCCAAAGCGTCGGGAGCCCCATTTGCATGCGGGTCAGGCGACCCATGTGTCCCGTAGTTGCACAGTGATGCTCTCGCTCCTCGAGGCGCCTGGGTGGAACCAAGCCATCACGGCGTGATCCCCAAGGGTCGCGCATGCCATCATGTTGCCCATTGAATGACATGGGTGTGGCGTGACCACACCCAACGACCCTCGCGGATGTGACCGATAAATGGATAGGTGAGGCGACGTAGGCGTCAGCGCTTCCGTCGGCCCACCTCGCGGCCCTCGTGAGGCGTGTGACGCCTACGCTCCGCGACAAATGGTGGCTAGGGCTTGCCTATAAATTCGCCCAGCCCCCTTCAGGGGGGCACCACAACCTTGAGCTCCTCCTCTACTTCATCCATCTGCCCTGAGAAAACTTCTTCTCTTCCTTTGCTCTTCATCTTCATGGCGTCCCCCGGAGACGGCTCTGGCCGGGGAAAGCGTGCGGCGCCTCCTGCGCCTTCGTCCGCCCCCGGGTGCAGTGGCGGAGGGCCTTCAGGGCCTACGCGTGTCCGCCACTTCTGGGCAATGGCCGACGAGTAAGTCCTTCGCTGCGTATCCTTTGCTAGTTGCTCCATCTGTTGTCCTTGGGTTGATCTTCCTTCTTGTTCAGCACGCCCTCCTCCAAGAAGCTAAAGCTCGGCGAGCTCCAAGAGGAGGTGGAGGGGCTTCCGGCCCAGCTTGAGAATGCCCAAGCCGCCCTCCGTGCCACCCGCCAAGGCGAGGCGGAGGCCAGGGAGGAGCTAGCATCGCGGTAGTAGCAGGTCCGGGAGGAGGTAGACGCCGTGCAAGTTGCTCAAGACGAGGCATCGTACGCCCGGCTGATGGCGTCCCATCACGCCATGCAATTCGCGGACATCGCCGACCGGGAGACTGACGTGATGCGTCGGTTTGTTGGGAAGGCTCTGGCCTGCCTAACGTGAGGAGCGACGAGGGCTACCTCGTCTTCTTCCAGGAAGTCGTGGAGGCGTTGGAGGCTGGCGTCCACCGTATGGAGGAGGACAACGCGTCCAGCGCGTGAGCTTCTGGGCCTTGCCTTGATGCTTGTCTTCTCCAACTTACGCCAACTTGCTCCGGAGCTCGACCTCCAGCACTTCGTCAAACTAGCGCATGATGAGTCCCGCCGTCTTCTCCGGGACGAGGTCCGCCTGCATGTGTATGGCTTGGTGGGGTGGTACATCCAGGTTCCTGCTTCGAGCGAGGAGGGTGGTTCCGACGCTGTGCCAGCCGGCGCCATGGGTGACGTCAGCAGCCTATCCCCTTAGTGCCCCAAGCTCCCGTTTGCCTGCTCCTGTAATGATGAATCAAGAACTCTGCCTTGCCGGGTGTTAATGTTTTGCCGTTATTACCTTTGTTGTTCTCCTTTTCCCATTTTTCCCCTGAGCCGATGGCTCGCATGTTGGTGGTCGTTGCGGCCGGGCTTCAAACCTTAGCGCCCGTCGCTGTGCCTGCTGTGGCTCGTGGTGACGGGGGAAGAGCGACCTTCTGTAGGTCCTGCCTTCTCGTGGCACCTCTCGTGCCGATGCATGCTTGGGCGTTGGACTCGCTCTTTGCTGCCGTCGAATCCTTAGGCCATGCATCCCTTCGTTAGTGCGCATGTTTTTAATTCACTGTTAGTTTCTTGTAAAGCGAGAGGGTCCAGGTCAGGGCCTGTGATGCACTTAGCTTGCGCGTTTGTGTCGGTCCCTTGCGTAGTTCCTCCTGAGTAGTTCCTGCTTCGTAAGTGGGACGAGGTGAAGACCCTTTCGAAACTCTATGTCTGCACGTCCCGGCCCAAACTGTCGGTAACGCTCCTGAGGCACACTCCTCAGGACCTCCCTTTGACACTCAAGCTGCTCTGCGTCGTGACGCCCCGGCCCCAACGGTCGGTAAGGATCCTCATGCGAGCCCAGGGACCCCCTTTCTGGGGCCAGAGCGATTCGGCACCTCGTTCCTTTGGTCATTGCCCAGGGGCCCCTGAAGCCTCCCTGGACTCTTTGTGGTGGTATCAATTTTTGGTCCGGACCACTGAGTGGGGGTTGATCACTGAAAAACGTTGCCTCTTGGGTGGCAAGTCCTTGCATTCATGCTCCTTGATTCCTTGGGATGGTGCAGAGCGGTTGTCTCCAAACACGTCCTCCAGACGGGAGGTTTCAAAGCCAGTAAAATAAGAAACGCCAGAGAAAGTACCCCTTTTTATTTTTCAAATTTCGGGCATTAAGACTAGAAAAAACCAACTGAAGAAATCAGCAAGTTCAAACTCCGCGGAAGATAGTTCTAATGCAGGAAAAATCAAGCAAGCGCCACGTCCAGCATTAAAGCTGGCATAGTCATTGGCGGAGTACATGGGTTTCCTTGACAACTGCAAGCATGGTCATTGGCAGTCCATGCTGATTGCCTTCGTCCTATACCTAGCACGAAGCATAGGTCTTCCACTAGGCGTTGGGTGGACCCCTTCCATGTCCTCGGGGGGGGGGGGCTGGGAGTATACAGCCTTGGCTCATTATTACGTGAGAGTGTCACGGTGGGGGTGTCTATGGGAGGTCGTGAGGACGCTTTGGCCACGCGAGTGTCCCTACCCCCGAGGGAATGGGGCCTGAGCTTCTGGAGTCATTGGTGGACTGTGTTGTACCCAGCACGGAGCATAGGTCTTCCAATAGGCGTGGGGTGGATCCCTTCCGTGTCCTCGAGGGCCCCTGGCCATATACAGCCTCGGCTTGTTATTACGTGACAGTGTCACAGGATGAAGTAGGTTCCGGTAGGATTGAAGGACGATGTAGAGGCACGACGGGTTGATGAAGGTCTTGCGTGCTCCTTCCCGGGAGGCCAATTAAGTGCTTTCTATGACTCTAGATTGACATGTCCCAGTCCCGCACATTTACCGACCGCCGTTCCATGGGACCGACTGAACGGATGTAGCTACGGGATCGGGCCGTGCCACCCCTGATACCGACCGGATCACCAAGGACATTGTCAAGGGCGGCAGGTGGCCTTGTGACCGGTAAGGCTCCTGAGGCGCGATGCTCAGGAGCCCCCTTGTAACTATCGAGCGGCTCTACGTTGCTAGGATCCAGTCCCGCACATTTGCCGACCGCCGTTGCGTCTCACCGAGTGAACGGATGTAGCCACGGGGCCAGGCCCTGCCTCCCCTCACAACGGCCGAATCAAGGATGCTGTCAAGGGCGGTAGGTGGCCTTGCGACCGGTAAGGCCCCTGAACCGCCATGCTCCGGAGCCCCCCTTTTGACATTCAAGCAGCTCTGCGTTGCCAGGACCCGGTCCTGCACATTTCCTGACCGCCGCTGCTTGCGACCGAATGAACGATCTAAGCCACAGGGTCAGGCCCTGCCATCCCCGATAACGACCGGATCACCGAGCACAATATGAACGGCGGCAGGTGGCCTTGTGACCTGTAAGACCCCTGGAGCGCCATGCTCTGGAGCCCCCTTGGACGCTCAAGAGACTCTGATTTTATCCTGTCGATTGTGGTCCTGAGGTGTTCTGGGGCTCCCCAATTCTCGCGTTGGGGCGATGCATAGCGGCCGGTGCCCCAGAGAGAGGAAGGTTGATCGCCGAAGGACGCAAGCAAGGCAGTGTGTCAGGTTGCCAAGTGGATGCAATTGAAATTGTAAAAGATACGACATGCCGAAGTATGCCTCGAGCAGTTGAAGTCCCTGCAATCAGCACGCACTTCTTAAGGTAGTAAATCCAAAAAATTACCTCGAATAGCCCCTAGCACTTGAGGAGCATCCCGGGAGGCCTGCCCCCAACGCCTACGCCTGCATCCTGCTCGTCGTGAGTGATCCTCGCTGCTTGCGTCTCGTCGCGGCATTTGACTCATCCTCGTGAGGCCCATGAGTTTGGCCTTACATAGTCCTACCACGGGGAGGGTGGCTGGTGCCCCGCCCCCCGGCTTGAGGGCGCCTCCCTGCCCGCACCTTTTGGGCTGGCTCAAGGAGGAGCCCCCAAACGTTCCTCATTCCAGAGGAGGATAGGCACCCCGGGGGACGCCTGAAGCTCTTACTTGTCGGGAGGGTCAGGTAGTGCCGCATACTCTAGCACGTATGGTTCCATGTAGGCGCTTGCCCGTCCCCGGCGGCCAGTCATCAGTGCAACGGTGGCAGTCCCCCTTGGTGGTGGAGGGGGGTATCCCTGACCGTATTGCTCGAAATACTTCCTGCAAAAGCCCTCCACGCGAAGTCGCTTGTTCCTGCTGCCGCATTCGGCTGGCCCCCGTGCCGCTCGGGGCTGACTCCTGCCTTGGTGTATTGTCGTGTCTCCGCTGTTGTAGTTCATCCACGCCATCGCCTCCGCCCTCTGCTGGCTGTGCCAAAGGGAGCGCTCCTGTCTAGCCGCCCCGGGCTGTCGAGGGACGACCTGGTCTCGGTGATGCTCACCAGCGTGTGCGTCGGTCGTCTTGTCGTTCTCCTTGCGTCCCTGGTGGTTGTTGGCATGGTGCGCCTCGAGGCTGGTCGCTGGGGTCTGGAGAAGGTGGAGGGTAGCACGAAGCGCGTCTCTCTCGGCCCCGCCCAGAGCGAGTCGGGCCCCGAAGCTTGGAGGCTCGGGGACCGGCACGCGGTGCGAGCCCTCGGCGCCCAATGTCTGTGGTCTTCAGGATGCACCGGGTTGGATGGTCTTATGGTAGATGGCGATCACCTCTATGATGTGGTCCGCCCAGGCGTCGAGGCACCCTACTGTCGGTCGTTGGCGGAGCCTCTCTCTTTCCATCCGCAACGCGTCGTGTGCACTGAGGTTTCCCAAGTTGATGCGGCATACTACGGGTGCCTGGGCCGCCGCCCAGCCACCAGGCCCTTGGGTGGTACGAGTGGCCGCCAGGATGGAGACGATGTTGACGACCTCGTACGACCCGCCTCGTCCCGCGATGCCGGCATGCGATCTTCCAGCCGCTATGACGTGGCGGTCGGAGACCATCTCGATGAGGCTCGAAGAATTTGGTTGGTCGCCGGCCGTCGGTGCAGCGACATTGGAAGGAGGAAGCTAGGAAAAGACCTTCACACGCCCCTACCTGGTGCGCCAAATGTCGGATTTCGGGCTTCGCCTAACCGTAAGGATTCGAACACATGGGCGTGTGCAGCAATCTCTCCCTGCTCGACCTTACCTGGCCCGCTACTCGATGGAAACAGCGAAGGACTCACTCAATGGTGAGGGGAACACAGAACACAACAGTTTACCCATGTTCGGGCCACTGTGAAGCATAAAAAGCTACTCCTGCTTTCGGTGGATTGCCTCTCATGGAGGTGGTGGAAGAACTAGTATAGTGCTCTCGAGCCTCCGGAGGCCAAGTGGTTAAGTGTCTTGCCCTACGGTTGGAATGAACTCTCTTTGGTCTGAATCTGGTCTGAATGTACCGCCCTCTCAAATATCCTACTCTCTCTGTTTATAGTGGAGGCCTGTGTCCTCTTCCCTCATAGCTTCGACGGGAAGGGATCGCATAACCGCCAGTTTTGGTGAGGGGCAAGGGAACATGCTTCCCCTGTCAAAAGTGGTCTTCGCGTGCAAAATAGATGCCAGCGCCACAGAGGTGGGCACAGGGATGACGCTCATCCTGCCATCGGGTAGCCATGGTTTTGTTGCACCAGAAGGGAAACCTTTAGAAGATGCCTTTGGAGCCCTGGTACGCACCCACCTCCTTTGCACTAAAGGGGAAACTGTCCCGTCCTGCCATCTTATGCTCGCCTCTCCTTCCCTGACGTCGCCCTTGACTCCTAAGGCCCAGCCTTGCCTCGAAATATCCGTCGCTCCAGAGGGTTCCTGAGGAGGCCCCCCTGCGGGTCTTGATGTCGCTCTTCCTTACGAGGCTTGGCCCCTCGCGAGGGCCTTGTCCCGAGAGATGCCATTCTAGTCGTCCCTATGTTGATGAAGTGGGCCCGCCGTGGGCTGCAGGCAGGAACGTGTGGGTACCCTCGTTCCCAGAACACCGACAATGGAGGAGGCCGAGAAGGAGGCCAAGGCCGCTCGCGATGCGCGCGAGGAGGCGCTGCGAGAAGCCAAATCCGCTCGCGCCGTGCATGAGGAGGCGATGAAGGAAGCTGAATCCGCTCACGCCGCGTGCGAGGAGGTGATGAAAGGAGCCGCAACGGCTGCCAAACGCTACGAAAAGGCAGAGGCTCGCCTGAAGGCCTTCCAAGAAGAACAAGCCAAGCGAGCCGAACAGCTTCACCTGCAGGAGGAAGAACTCGAGCCCCACACGACCAAACTCGCCGCCCGGGAAGAAGAGCTGTCCCAGGAGGAAACTCGCCTGGGCATGAAGCAGGTGCGCTTGGACGAGAAGGAGAAGGAGATCGCCTCGAAGAAGACCCTTCTCGACGCCAAGGGGGAAGCCGTCGCCGCTGCCGAGAAGAAGAAGGCCGCGGAGCTGGTAGGCTTCCCTAACGTTGAGATCAGGTTTTGCATGGCGCGCCACACCCTCTGTCGGGACGGGTTCGACGAGCCTCTGGCCACCCCAGAGGGCGGCTTCGCCGATCTCGGCGGAGCTCGCCATGGCGTTGGAAGATGCCGTCATCCAGGTGGACAAGATCTTGGACAGTGACTGCCGCAACCTCTTTTCCGAGGCCACTACACGCGTGTTCAGTCACCTTCATCTTCGTGAGCTGGAGTTTGACATAGACTCTGTAATCCTACCGGTCCCTACTAAGGCCCGCGACACTACTGCGGAGGCGGTGAAGGGCCCCGTGGTGGCGTTGGTGAAGAGGTTCGCCCGCGTCGTAGTTCCCCCATCTCCGGATGCCGCTGAAGCCGGCGGCAGGGAAGAGGATGCCACTGACGCCAATGACAAGCCCCTTGAAGATGGATCGACCGGCGGTGGCGGTTCCTCTTGATTTCTTCCCCCTGCTTTTTCCGTGCAATGCACATCGTGCCTCATGGCGGCGTCAAACTCATTTGTGTTTTCAAGAACTTGTTAAGGCTTGTAATAACTGGCGGACTGCTTGAATGTTTTATTTGCCTCATTTCTTTCATGTTTGCTGTGATACTCTACGTCGGCAGGGTCCGGCCCGCGCATACCTCAACCACCATTAAACGACCAGATTCCAGGACGACCCAAGAGGTGAGGGGCTACAGGTCCAGTTAGGCTCCTGAGTCGCGATGGCCAGGAGTCCCCCTTGACGTGCGAGCTGCCCTCCTAAGGGGAACGCGACGATGATTTCGAAACTTCAGAACACCTTCAGCACTCTGTGTCGGCAGGGCCCGCCCGCGTGTACCTCCGCCGCCATTGCACTGACCGGATACCAGGACGACCCAAGGGTGAAGGGGCTACGAGCACAGTTAGGCCCCTGAGTGGTGATACTCAGGAGCCCCCTTGACGTACGAGCGACTCCATTGTCCCTCCTAAGAATCTCACCATTTGAGACACCCGAACTCCTTCATCACTCTGCGTTGGCAGGGCCCGCCCCGCGCGTACCTCCGCCACCGTTGGAGCGCCTGGGCGGCCCAAGAGGGAAGGGGCTATGGGCGCAGTTCAGGCTCTTGAGACACGATGCTTAGGAGTCCCCCTTAACGTACGAGTGACTCCAGCGTTCTCCCAAAGAGATTTTAAGTGGCTTGTTGATCGCACTAGGCTCTGCATCGGCAGGACCCGCCCCGCTCATACCTGCACCTCCGTTGAACCGACTGGATTCCAGGACGACCCAAGAGGGAAGGGGCTACGGGCGCAGTTAGGCCCCTGAGTCGCGATGCTCACGGGTCCCCCTTGACGTACGAGCGCCTCCATACCTCCAGTTGTCCGTCCCCCGCACTTGGCGTAAGCGTAATCGTAGGTGGACTGGGTTGACTTCCTGGCTAGTAGTGGGTATAGTCATTGGTGGACTGTGCTGATTTCCTTATGAGCTACAGGCATAGTCATTGGTGGACTATGTTGATTTCCTTGCCACCTGCAGGCATAGTCATTGGCGGACTAAGTTGATTGCCTCCGTCTTCTCCCCAGCGCGGAGCGTAGGGCTGCCACTAGGCGTGGGAGGGACCCCTCCGCGTCCTCGGGGGGCCCCGGGCGTATACAGCTGCAACTCGTTATTACGTGAGAGTGTCACGGTCTTCCCCTCAGCGCGTAGCATAGGGCTGCCACTAGGCGTGGGAGGGACCCCTCCCCGTCCTCGGGGGGCCCCGGGCGTATATATCCGCAACTCGTTATTACGTGAGAGTGTAACGGGGGGTGTATCTGGGAGGTCACGAGGACGCTTTGGCCTCGCGAATGTCCCTACCCCCGAGGCATAGGTGCCTCATTCCTTTTGGGTCATTGGTAAACCTTGACGACTTCTTCTTCTTCGGGAGTGAGGCAGGGTGTCTGCTGCCTCAGGAAGCCTGCAAGGGTAAGCTAGGGAGTGCCCTGAACTCCTGGAGGCCACGTGGCCTTGTGGGCGCCCTCAGGTAGAGTCAGCCAAAAAGTTACGTGCTAGCAGCCAACAAGATGTCACCTCGCGGCGATGCCACTAAAGGGCCAAAGCATCGTCGTCGCCCGATCTCCTACTTCCACGATCGCAACCCTCACGGGTCCACCGTCTCCCGAGTCTCGGGACCTTCGCTTGTCCCGGGCATCTCCTCTTCCTCACCACGCCCCAGCAGGCAAGGCATGATCATGGTCTGCTAGAGCCGCCGGTACATAGCAGCCGCTTTCGCTAGCCCGAACGACATGAGGGTGCCGGCGCGCAGGCACACCCACCGATGGTCAGTTCGTGCGGGCCAGAAGGGGCCTTGAGCCGTGGCTCTATCAATTGCAAGCGCGTTGATGTAGATGCGGGGCCAATCGACCGTGCCGACGATGACGACTGCGATTTGTGATGCAGGGCAGTCCCCGCCTCGCACGGCCTCGGCCTCTCGAAGTTCTTGTATTTCTCTGATGACGGACTCACGAGAGCTGGGCGGACGCGTGCTGGAGTGCGCCCTCGAGTTGTGCTCGAGCGCCACCCTCGCCTCACTGGTCCGGTCGGGAACGTCCCTGGTGGGAGCCCGTAGGCCTGACCCAAGGGTGGCACCGAGCGCGCCTTCCTATGCGATGGGAGGCATGACCACGTCCCGGGGCACGGAGCCCGAAGTCCCAGGGCTCTCCGTGGGAGGAGCTGATTCTTCTTCTTGCGTGGGTCCTCGCGGGGTGGCTCGTCTTCTTCGACGTCCGAGCATTCCGCCGCCGCGGCGCGGTAGGCGCGCTCGAGTGTATAGATGACATCCTTCTCATCGCACGCGATGGTGATGACGCCTCCGCTCCCTAGCGTCTCGAGGATGTTGTAGCCATGGTGGGTCACGGCAATGAACTTGGCGAGAGCCGGGTACCCAAGGATCGCGTTGTACGGCAGGTGGAAGTGCGCTACGGGGAAGACGATGATCTCAGTGTGGTAGTTCTTGCGCTCGCCGAAGGTGACTGGCAGACGCACCTCCCCGATGGGAACGGTGGACCCTTCCGTGACTGCTGACAAGGGCTTGGTCGGCATGAGCTATTTGTACGACAGCTGGAGTGTCTTGAAGGTCTCGACCGAGAGGGCGTTGAGCCCCACTCCATTGTCGATAAGGGTCTTGGTGATGAGGACGTTGCTGATGGTCGGGGTGCACATCATGGGGAGCATGCCGGCCATGAATGAGCACCTGAGTTGATCACTTGGGTCGAAGGTGATGGCGGTCTAGGACCAGTTGAGGGGGAGCATCGCTTCAGGTGTCGGGAGAGCGGCATTCACCTCCCGGACAAACTATTTGAAGGCACGGTTCGAGGCCGGGGTTTGGGCCACAAGCCGTGTAGCCGTGGCCTCTCCCTCGGGCGGCGGCTACCAAGCTTGTGGGGCCCACGTGGCTCTGCTGCCCCCAATTCCATCGCTATTTATTCCCTTTCGTCCCGGCAAAAATCAAGAGAAAAGATTTCATCGCGTTTTCGATCTAGAGGCGCCGCCACATCCCGTTCTTCATCTGGAGGGCAGATCCGGAGTCCGTTTTGGGATCCGGATCAAGGAAATCGTCGCCATCGTCATCATCAACCTTCTTCCCTCTCCAATTCCATGATGCTCTTCATCGTTCGTGAGTAATCTATTCGTAGGCTCGCTGGGCGGTGATGAGTAGGATGAGATCTATCATGTAATCAAGTTAGTTTTGACGGGGATTGATCCCTAGTATCCACTATGTTCTGAGATTGATGTTTCTACTACTTTGCCATGCTTAATGCTTGTCACTAGGGCCCGAGTGCCATGATTTCAGATCTCAAATTATTATGTTGTCACCAATATATGTGTGTTTTATATCCTATCTTGCAAGTTGTAGTTACCTACTATGTGTTATGATCCGGCAACCCCGGAGTGACAATAACCGGAACTACTCCCGGTGATGACCATAGTTTGAGGAGTTCATGTGTTCACCAAGTGCTAGTGCGTTGCTCCAGTTCTTTATTAAAAGGACAACCTTAATATCCCGTAGTATCCATTTGGACCCCACTGCCATGGGAGGGATGGACAATAGATGTCATGCAAGTTCTTTTCCCTAAGCACGTATGACTACACACGGAATGCATGCCTACATCACATTGACGAATGGGAGCTAGCCACATATCTCTCCGTGTTATAACTGTTGCATGATGAATGTCATCCGACAAATCACCGATCCATTGCCTACGAGTTTGTCCCACTTCTGACGTTACTTGTTTTGCTCAGCCGCTGTTACTACTATTGTTGCTAGTGTTACTTGCTGCCACTTTTACTTGCTCTACTACTACTACTGTTACTACTCTTGCTACTATTGTTACTTGCTACTGCTGCTACTTGCTACTGCCGCTACTTGCTACTGCTGCTACTTTCTACTGCTGTCACTACTGCTGTTCCTTGCCACTGCAGTTACTCGTCACACTGCTGCTACCTGCTACAATACTTTTTCTCACGCCGTAGCCGGGAAAAGACTATGTCCCATCCACGGTCAACTTAATGGCGCCATTGATACAAACGTTAGGAATAGTATGCATTCAACAGATCGTTTATGGCACCGTTGCTATCATGATACTTTGCTTGCAGATACTAATCTTTCAGGTGTGGTTGAATCTGACACATTCAACTCCTAATACTGGAGAATAATCTTTTCCTCCCGTCGCGCGAACCAACAAATTTGGGTTGAATACTCTACCCTTGAAAACTGTCACGATCCCATGCGCTGGTGGGCCATTGCAACACAATTGCTAATTGTTGAGCAACTCGGAGCATCTCTTTTCTGGGTCCGTTGCCGCGGAGGCATCAAGTCAGGAATAGTTGCACGTCAACAACATTTTTCTGACGTCGTTGCCACGGACTGCTAGCAGCCCCCAGCCCCATCATTTTGCCTGTCTTCATCCCTCTTTCTGGGTGGCGGAGGCAGGCCTCATGAGGGCGAGCCTCACGAGGCTGACCGCGTCGTTGCCCCTCTTGAAGGTTGTCGTGCCAGCGGTCGTCCTGAGCCTGGTCGCGCCAGCGGTCCTCGTGAGGCTGGCCGCACCAATGGTCTTTATGAGGCTGTTCATGCCAACCCTGACGCAGCTCCCGGTCTTCGCAGCTGCCTCCACTTCAATAACAGCCGTGTGCGGGGCCTTTGTCTCTCTGTCTGGGGCGCCTGCTGCAGTGCTCGGCACATACTAGTCGGAGCTCGTGGCACTCGGAGGTATCATGGCCGCTGGTGCCGTCGAAGATGCACGTTGGCCACCCTCCTCACGGGCGCTCTCCCCTCGGCCGTGCTTCGCCTCAGGCTCGGCTGCGAGCACCACCGGAGCCTTGCGCTTCGTCTACTTGGCCTTGGTCTTCTTCTCTTCTGGATCCGCCGCCTGAGGCCCGAGGAGCGATAGGCGACTTTCTTCAACCGTGGCGCACTTGTTTGCCAAGTTTAACATCTCCAGTGGAGTGCTCAATTCATCACTCATGGCGAGCTCCTGCTTCATCTTGAGCTCGGTTACTCTGTCGGAGATGGCCGAGATGACGGCCTCGTCCGATGCCTTGGAGATCTTGAGGCGCATGGTCGTTAAGCGTTGTATGAACTTGTGCAGGGTCTCCCCCTCATGCTGCTTGATGCGCCATAGGTCGTTCATGGTGGGAGCACGGTCACGGGTGCCTTGGAAGTTGGCGATGAAGCGTTCGCATAGATCATCTGAGGAGGTGATGGACGCTCTTGGGGGGTTGAGGAGCCAAGAGAGCGCGCCGTTCTTGAGAGCCACGGGGAACCAACACGCCATGACCTTGTCGCCCCCTCCTGCCGCCCTGATACTCACCGTGTAGAGTTGCTTGTCCAAGGTGATGTCGTAGCGCGGGGGGTAGGTCGAGCTTGAACTTGCAGGGCCACTCAGTTGGGTAGAGTTCACGGACGATGGCGAGGCACCCTGCCGGCCCGAGGGGTGCAGCACGCACGAGGTCGACCTAGTCTTGTTGCTCCAATGGGTCTGCTTCCAGCGGGGCACACTCGCGGCGTGGGATTTGCAGCGCAGGGAGCGCAGACGCGTCCGCGCATGGCCGAGTAACCACCTGACAACTTGCTTCATCTCCTGGCCTCGCCGTGGGTTCGCGAGGCCGGTCGCGGGGACTCGCTTTCTGTCTGGGCTCGGGCCATGCGCCACGCCGCCGAGGTGGGGGTGGCACGTCTTGCTCCTCGTTGTTCGTCAGGGACAGTTGGGCTCGAAACGATCAGGAGAGCGGCGCGGGATCACTGGCAGCGGCGACCAATTCCTAGATGCTCTACAGCCAGTCGTTGTGGCGGTCAGGGCAGGCCAGTAGTAGAGCATCTCGACGGGCATGGCAAGCGCGCGCTGGCCATGCGGCATGTCAGGACGGACGTGCGAGGCCAACCCGGAAACCCAGACGAGTGATGGAATGGCGGTGCGACTGTCGGGCTGCTCGGTAGCCGGCTAGGAGGAACATTGCTGTTCTTTAGCGTCGGGGCGCGTGGCAGCGTTCATCATGGGCGATAGTGACCAGCGCGCGTCAGCAGGGCCCACAGGAGCCGTGTGAGCAACGCGGGTGGTGCGGCGCTCGGCATGAGCCCAGTGGGTGTCAGCAATCGGAGTGGTGAATCCCGGTGAAGGCGGAGCTAGGAGGAAACCTTGACAAGCCCCCTATTTGGCGCGCCAAATGTTAGATTTCGGGCTCCGCAAAACCGTAAAGATTCGAACTCACAGGCGTGTATGAAGATCTCTCGCGGGCTCGCCTCACCTAACTTGCTACTCGCTGGGAAGGCAGAAACCTCACTCGATGGTGAGGAAGACACATAACACGACAGTTTACCCAGGTTCGGGCCGCTAGGAAGCGTAATACCCTACTGCTACTTTTGTGGATTGCCTCTCGTGGAGGTTGGTGGATGAAGTAGTACAGTGTTCGAGGGCCTCCGAAGGCTGGGTGGCCTTTGTGTAGTGCAAGTGGGAGAATGAATGATTCGGATCCCCTATGAAGTAGCGTACTCTCTATATATAGTGGTGGCCACGGTCGTCTTCCCTTATCATTTCGGCGGGAAGGGATCCCATAATGGCCAATTTTGATGGGGAACAGGGGAACATGCTTCCCTTCCCAAAGGTGGTCTTCGCCGGAAAGTGGTTGTCGGCGCTCCAGGGACGGGTCCAGCAATGACGTCCGCCCTGCAAGAGGACGATGGTGGCCTTGTTGCACCAGAATGGAAACCTTTGGAAGATTCATCGGGAACCCGTGTATGCCCTTCCCTCCTTTGCACGAAAGGGGAAACGGCACCATCCTACAATTCGCTGCTCGCCTGTCCTTTCCCTGCATCATCCTTGACTCCTGAGGCCGGGTCTTGCCTCAGAATCTCAGCCAGTCTTGAGAGGTCCTGAGGAGGCCCCCTGCGGGTCTTGGTGCTGCTCCTCCTCGTGAGGCTCGGGCCCTCGCGAGGGCCTTGCCCTGAGTGGCGCCGTGCCTGGTTGTGTTTGGTTGATGAAGTGGGCCAGCCCTGGGCCACAGGCAGGAAAGTCTGGGTACCCTCATTCCCTGAACGACGACAGGACCTTTGGACCACCTATAATGGTTGCCCACTTCTCAACAATTGTCTCATACCTCTAATCTTCAGTCAATCACACAATTCTACCATGATGATAGAAATCTGGAGTGGAGTAGAACTGCAGGATCATCTCATCGTTCCCAGAAGTCATCTCTCTGCCAACAAAATCTTCTATGTCAATAGCACTGAAATTTTCTCTCACCTGAGTAAAGAAGTCATCATGTTTCTTGCTGTAGTCATAGTCTACAGACCTCATGTCACTTCAGATGGACTCTTGTCCAAAAGCACAGTCTCATAAAATTCATGTTGCTCCTTGCTATGAAAGCGAGCATCAACAGTTGCTCTTATCCTAACAACATAGGGGTTTGCTACTCTCCACAATCTCAGACCTTGATCTCTTCTCTTCTTCGTGTCCTCTGCAATAGGATGAGTGTCATTATGCAATGGCAGGTGAGCTCTCAACTTCCTCTTAACAGCAATGGCAGGTGAGCTCTCAACTTCCTCTACAGCAGCGTCTCTGGATGTAGAGCCTTTGTTCTTCTCTGCTACAGGAATATCCCTCGTAGTCCTGTTGGGTTTAGTTGGTACATGATTTTTCGCCTTGGGAGAAGAAGACTTTTCTTGGTTGCAGACTTGTTAGGAACACCATCTCCCATCAGCTTCTTCTTTTTGGAAGGAGGTGGATTGGCTGATTCCTCCTCCTCTTCTTCCTCAGCAACTTCTGCTAGATCTTCATGCATAGATGTTGGCCTTCCAACAACATGTATGACTCTCTTCCTGGATCTTTCTGTCCTGGTTTCTGAGCTAGAGTCTTTGTCCTTCCATACCCACCTGATTGCTCAGAGGATTGAGATAGCCCTCTCTTGGCAGTAACATACTCTGGGATCGTTCTGACTGTTATTCTCTCATTTTGCTTGTGAGGAATTCTTTCTTCAGGAATGAAGTCAACATCCTCCTCATCTGAATTTGAAAGCACATATGCTCCCTTCGTGATTGTCTCTTGGACTAACACTTTTACCTAGACATTTCAGGAATAGTTCATGGAGAGCTTTGGCTAAAGGTTTATGTGGAGGTGCCCTGGATGCAAGAAAGGAATAACATTGGCTCAAGATTCAAGCTAGAAGACTCTTCATTTTATATTTATAAGAAATCACTTTTGAGTCCATAGGAAAGCCAATACTATTAAAAGGAGGTGACGTAGTAAAATGAACTGATTTCTCAAATGCTCAAAGTTAGCCACAAAAACACTCAGTCATTTTGCCCACATATACAGTTTGTCAAGTTCCACATTCACAAATTCGGTGTCACCAACATTTCCATATCGGACCCACCGAGTTTGATCTCGGACAGAAACCCTGGCCATTCCCACTAAATCGGTGCAACCGAAACAAAGTCGGTGCTACCAAGTTTAGTGTGACCAATATTCTGTTGCCAAGATACACAAAATCAGAATTTTCGAGTTTGAGTATTGGTGCCACCGAGTTTGGCCATCTGACCATTAGTCACCTTTTCGGTGCCACCGAGTTTTATATATTGGTCTCACCGAGATTCAAAAGTTCACACCTTTTGTGCTAATCGGTACCACCGAGTTGTCAACTTCGGTGTCATCGAGTTTGCCCTTTTGTGTGTGACAGTTGGATTTTCACAGCTGCCTATATATAGCCCATCACCCATGTCTCATTCATGGGAGAAGCACTCAGAACACACACTTCACTGCGAGGTCCATTTTCTAAGAGAGAACCACCTACTCATGTGTTGAGACCAAGATATTCCAATCCAATCATTTGGAACGTCATCTCTAGCCTCCCCAAACTTCTTTCCACCAAATCAACCTCTCCTACCCATGCATATTCTGTGAGAGTGTGATTTGTGTTGAGGAGACTATGTTTAGAAGCACAAGACCAAGAAGTTATGTGTTGCTTCTAGATTCGTTATGGTTTAGATCTACCACATCTATTACCTTTTGGAGGATGGTGCCTCCTAGATTCGTTATGTGTTGCTTGGGAGCCTCCTACTTCGTGTTGTGGAGTTGAAGCAAGATGGTTGTAATGGCAAGAAGATCGCCTACTTCGTGAAGATCTACCGTGAGTAAGGTTAGTCCTCCATGGACGGAAGCCGTGGTGGAATAGACAAGGCCGCTTCTTTGTGGACCCTCCGTGGGTGGAGCCCTCCATGGACTCTCGCGGTCGTTACCCTCCGTGGGTTGAAGTCTCCACTAACATGGACGTACGATAGCGCCACCTATCAGAACCATGCCAAAAATCACCGTGTCAACCTCATGCGTTTGATCTCCCTACCTTACTCCTATACACTACACTTGCATGTTTTACATTCCGCTGTTGTACTCTTAGAACTGCATGTGTAGGGTGTACTTGACTCGTTATAACTATTGAATCTCTGCCTTCCTTGAAATTGGGTTAGGCTAGAAATTTTATCTTGACAAGTAGTTTATTCACCCCCTCTAGTCACATCTCCTAACGATACCGAAATTGGTACCAGAGCAAGGTCTCCAAAACCTTGGTTTAACCGCCATTGGAGGAAGATGAATGTGACTAGTTCTGAAATTTTTAGTTGTAGAGTGCCTATTCTTTATGGGGAGTACTTTAGACAATGGAAAAATGAAATGCTTGTTATATTTGATGAGTTCCATTGGCGCAAGTATGTCCAATATCCCTATGCGACTCCCATTGACCCCATACATCCTTTTCATGATGATGAAGTTAATATGCTTGGTAACCTTAACAGTGTCAATCTAATCATTACAGGTTTACCAAGAAATGTGCGTAATCAATTGCAAAACTTGGAGTGTGCTCATACCTTGTGGAAAGACTTAGAGAAAAGATATACATACTATTCCTTCAAAAAAATCTTGATATCATATTCCACAAATGCATTGCTTTTCACAAAATGAAGCCAATCGACCCTAACTTCGATAAATGTCCAATTGAGCTTCGTGACCTCATGCGTGCTAAAGGAGATGTCATTACTGTTAACACCATCATTGTTGAAGCCATCCGAATGCATAAACATGAACATTGTGATCGTCAAATTTCCTATGAAATTCTTGTTTATTATAATGAGGGAATGTAACGACTAAGATGCGGTCCTTTCCGATTTAGGAAGGGGGCCCCAAAATGGAAAGAAGCGCATCTAAGCATTTCGCAAGCACGATAACATAGCACATACATGATAATAGAATGACAAATAGGGATTCATTGCCATCTCATAGATAATATCATAGTTTACATCACACATTTATTCAGACAAGGTAGTTCCGCTACGGACTACAAAACATGAGAAATGACTATGCTACCCTGCATGCTTGCCCACGATCACGAGCACGCCTCAGTCTTCTGGATAGTTCATGTACAAGCAGTCGTTCTCCTCATCGTACTGCCAGGCCAGCTGCATGCCGTCAGGATCACCTATATCGGGTGTACCAGTACCTGTTGGGGTGTTGAAGTAATCTATGAGCCACGGCGACTCAACAATCTATGACCTCGGTGCCAGAACTAGTCAAGTTATTAGGTAAGGAAGGTTTAGTGTTTAGGTTTTAGCTTCCTCGGCATTTATGGTGGCTAACTTACGTAGAACAAGTTATTGAAGGTGTTCTATACTAGCGGGAGAAGACTATCTGATCAGTAAGTGATCCTGAACACCTACTTACGTCAATCATAACCCCACCGTGTTCCCGATCGAAGAGAGGTCTTCGAAGGGGACAGTCACGGTTAGGCACACAGTTGGCAATTTTGTTAGATTAGTTCAAGTTATCTAGAACCGGATGTTAACAAATATTCCAAGTTGCCACATAACCGCGGGCACGGCTTTCCAAAAGATTAAACCCTGCATGGGTGCTCCAACTAGTCCATCACAAATGGTCACACGCCGTAAAGTAATCCTCTATCAAGAATCTCGTGATCTCGTCGGATTCCTTAGAGGAAAACATCAACTCTGGGGAGAACCAAAGCTTCATCGGGATTCCTATACGCAAGATATATCTCTAAGGTAAGACAAGACTAGCAGGACCTCCCATCGTGTCGACGACCCCGATAAGAGCCGCGTATCTCAGTCTCAGGACACGATGGATGAGCGATGGTTACCACGCCAAAACACCGAGTTGCCCCGGGGAGCGTAATAAGCGGCTCTCGGTTGGACCAACACTCATGAGGAGCACTGGCCCGGGTTGTTGATTAATTCCTCGGGGTAGCTATTCCCTATGCATATTATAATTTAGTGATTAGCAAATGAACACCAATGTTGGGTCCTGCCGGACAAGTCTTAACACTACACGATTTATCAAGGGGGTCCCCATAACAACCCCGAACGTGTTAGGAGCGAACAGTTATGGAATCAAACACCGGTAGCCTGAAACTATGGCAGCAATAAAGAAACAAAACACCCGGCAAAAGGCTAGGCCTTCCGTTATTTACCAAGTATATAGGTGCATTAATTAAATAACAGTTTTAACATAATGATATCAAACTCATGTTATCACATGAGACAAGGCACCTGCAACTAGCAACGCTAACATTAGAAGATGAGCAAAGCCTACTTAGCCATTCAATATTTTCTAGGAGGGGAAAATGTTTGGGTTTCATGGCAATATCAGGAGGCAATTATTTTAGTGGTAGGAAACAAGCAGATGACTAAGGAAACGTGAATCTAGCATAACAAGTCTAGAGATGGAATCAAGGTCATATCATCTTGCCTGTGATGTCTTCAGCTTGGAACTGCTCTTGTTCGTCCTCCACGTACTCTCCCGGATCCACGTACTCGCTCTCCGATCCCGGTGCTACCCAACATAAAAATAACGTCCAATGAACAACATCCCAACAATATGCAACAAGCACATGATGCATGAAATGAAAATGAACATGCATCTCTATTCTAGTCACTTGCACATGCATGAGAAGAAAATGCAAACTTCTGGACAGAACTGCAATCTAAGATATCTTGACATGCATGAAGATGGCATGAACAGATGTGTCACGCGAAAACGATGCAAAAACATATAAAGAACGTTACGAACGGAGCTACGGATCAACCGGAAACAACGAAGCAAGAAATGGAGTTCTACGGATCAAATCCATCACAACACACTCCAATGGGATACTTCTGGTATTCCCAGGTTGCCATATCACAAAAAAAACAAGTATGGATGGGGTGGTGCAAGCAATATCACCACACCATCAACTATGCACTCACAAGCATCAAAACATCAAAACTATACATTCTGTCCTAAACAGCAACATAGCAGTCTGGGAGCTACATGCAAAGCACCTACAGCCACCCAAATGTGCCAAATAAGATATGTGGCAGAAGCTATTCAAAATCTCTACAAGCATGTGCAAAAACATAATGCAAAGGAGTTTCACACAGAAAGTTCTACAGCTGCTAACTTGGACAAAAAGATCAGTTTTCACGGACTTAGTGAAATTCTCAGATTCTCACTAGCTATTTATGCTCTGAAGCATTTTGACAGCACCCAAAACAATACCTATAGGACACCAAATGGAATGAAAATTGACAGAGAGATAGACAAACACAAAAGCTACAACTTTCCAGTTAATTGCAAGGGCTGATTCCCAACACATGAACTTTTGCAAGCACAACTATAGGGGAAGAAAATATCAGCAGTTTCTCAGACTTTGTGAAAATCACAGAATTTCACTAAGCTTAAATTTTCTGCCACAAGCCTACTTTGACTAAGCACAACTTGCACATATAAACTCCTAAGCATAAAACAAAACCACCATGCTGTAGAGCGGTTCACCCTCTACTGCCACAACAAGGAATCAACCTCTTGGGCTCATCACATCACATGGAACCAAGCTCTAAACATTGAATAAAACAGAAATATGACATCCCCAGAAAGTGTTCCAAAGTGGAATCTGAACCCACCATTGGATTCATGGGAGGATTCTACCCCAAAAACATATATAATACCTAGGCACTTGCATAGAACAAATGGGCACAAACTTGAAAGGAAAATCTACATCGAATCACAAGGGGGTGAATAGTGCTTCATCACATGTGCTTCCACTAGCTCATCACTTCACATGCACTTGCACACACTCACATATCCAGTGGTGCACATCAGGGGTAGACCTCATGTTCATGGGCCTTAACACACCACTACACACACACATACACGAAGCACAACATAAAACAAGCATCTACACATGCTAGTTGGAACACACACACTACTTACACTCTCAACATGCATTACTACACCTACACATACAAACTTGCACTTAGGTGCTTATCAAAGCACACCATGCCTTGGGCATGTGTGAGACACACACACACATGCACACACAACATCACATGAACCCCTACACACACACACAAAGCATGTGGGGAGGGGAACCCACACACACTCACATACACACACTTGCACTAACTAATGCTCAAGATCATCACTCATGAGCATAAGTAACCCACACACATGCATCACTAGCCTAGTGCAAAACACACACTTAAACACACACCACATACATGTTGGAATTATGCCCTAGAGGCAATAATAAATATAGTTATTATTATAATTCCTGTATCAAGATAATCATTTATTATCCATGCTATAATTGTATTGAATGAAGACTTATATACATGTGTGGATACATAGACAAAACACTGTCCCTAGCAAGCCTCTAGTTGTCTAGCCAGTTGATCAAGGATAGTCAGGGTCTTCTGATTATGTACAAGGTGTTGTTGCTTGATAACTGGATCACGTCATTAGGAGAATCACGTGATGGACTAGACCCAAACTAATAGACGTAGCATGTTGATCGTGTCATTTTTTTGCTACTGTTTTCTCCGTGTCAAGTATTTGTTCCTATGACCATGAGATCATATAACTCACTGACACTGGAGGAATGCTTTGTGTGTATCAAATGTCGCAACATAACTAGGTGACTATAAATATGCTCTACAGGTATATCCGAAGGTGTTCGTTGAGTTAGTATGGATCGAGACTCGGATTTGTCACTCCATGTGACGGAGAGGTATCTCGGGGCCCACTCGGTAATACAACATCACACACAAGCCTTGCAAGCAATGTGACTTAGTGTAAGTTGTGGGATCTTGTATTATGGAACGAGTAAAGAGACTTGCCGGTAAACGAGATTGTAATAGGTATGCGGATACTGACGATCGAATCTCGGGCAAGTAACATACTGAAGGACAAAGGGAATGACATACGGGATTATATGAATCCTTGGCACTGCGGTTCTAACAATAAGATCTTCGTAGAATATGTGGGATCCAATATGGGCATCCAGGTCCCGCTATTGGATATTGACCGAGGAGTCACTCGGGTCAGGTCTGCATAGTTCTCGAACCCGCAGGGTCTCCACACTTAAGGTTCGACGTTGTTTTATGCGTATTTGAGTTATATGGTTGGTTACCGAATGTTGTTCGGAGTCCCGGATGAGATCACGGACGTCACGATGGTTTTTGGAATGGTCCGGAAACGAAGATTGATATATAGGATGACCTCAGTTGATTGCCGAAAGGTTTTCGGAGTTACCGGGAATGTGCCGGGAATGACGAATGGGTTCCGGGTGTTCACCGGGGGGGGGGGGGCAACCCACCCTGGGAAGCCCATAGGCCTTGGGGGTGGTGCACCAGCCCTTGGTGGGCTGGTGGGACAGCCCAAGAAGGCCCTATGCGCCAAAGGATAAGAAATCAAAGAGAAAAAAAAGAGGGGAGGTGGGAAAGGAGAGAAGGACTCCACCTTCCAAACCTAGTTGGATTCGGTTTGGATGGGGAGGACTTCCCCCCCTTGGTTCGGCCGACCCCCTTGGGGCTCCTTGAGCCTCAAGGCAAGGCCCCTCCCCTCCCTCCTATATATACTAAGGTATTAGGGCTGATTTGAGACAACTTTTCAAAGGCAGCCCGACCACATACCTCCACGGTTTTACCTCTAGATCGCGTTTCTGCGGAGCTCGGGCGGAGCCCTGCCGAGATCAGATCACCACCAACCTCCAGAGCAACGTCACGCTGCCGGAGAACTCATCTACCTCTCCGTCTCTCTTGCTGGATCAAGAAGGCCGAGATCATCGTCGAGCTGTACGTGTGCTGAACGCGGAGGTGCCGTCCGTTCGGCACTAGATCGTGGGACGGATCGCGGGACGGTTCGCAGGGCGGATCGAGGGACGTGAGGACGTTCCACTACATCAACCGCGTTCACTAACGCTTCTGCTGTGCGATCTACAAGGGAACATAGATCGGAAATCCCTTCTGTAGATGGACATCACCATGATAGGTCTTCGTGCGCGTAGGAAAATTTTTATTTCCCATGCGACGTTCCCCAACAATACATCACTAGCTCACATATAGACACATGCACACAAAGCCTACACATGCATTCTACACAAACTAGCAAAAATAACTAGGCAACCTACTGGAATAATATCTCGCAACCAAACCTTGCTTCTCAAGCAAGCTCCAACAACAATATAGCAAGCAATAGAAAACAGCAAAAGAAACGCAAAAAAATAAAAGGGCTTGGGGGGGAATCGAACCCAAGACCCCTTGGTTCAAACTCTCCACTACAACCACTAGGCTAGACTGCTCTTGTTCGACAGAACCAAGGCAGGAAGCACAGTAAAGTATTCCCCTGCTGCTACTGATGCTACTATGCTGAAATAACTAGCAAAAAGGGGTGGCGCCGAGGGGCTTCAAACCCACGACCGCCTGATCAACACACCACACTGCAAACCACTAGGCTACGAACAGGGACTCAACAGAACAGAGGTTTTCTACTAGGTAACACAAACAAGGCCGTCCTGCTCTGCCTGCACACAGAGATGACGGCAGCAACGCCACCAGAGCGCCCTCCTACTCTACTGCTCTGCCAGAGGGAATCAACTATGGCTACCACTCCTACCGCGTTGGAAGCAACTGCCCTGAGCACCGGGACGAGCCCGAGCACACACACACAAAGAATACACAAACACTGGCCCGTACTCATCTCCGATCAGAGAGGCACGGCCACAAGCACCTACTTGCATCTAACAAGGGGGAAGGGAGGAAGGAGCTATGCTCAACGAGGAGAAGGAGAAGAGGGGTTCCCGATCGAAAAGAGATGCCTGCAGACGAGCTGATGACGACCTGAAGATGACTATAGATGATCTGATGCAGAACCGTAGGAGGGGAATGGGGCCGCCGGGAACACGCCGGAGACGCGGTCCTGCCCGTCGATGTGGTCGCGCCCAGACCTCAACGACGACGGGAATGGAATGCGGGGGCTTCCAGCGAGCTCCCGGAAATGCTTGTCGGCGCCGGAGGCGAGGGACGGACGGTGGATGACGGCGGCGGCCTACTGCTATCTCTGTGCTACTCTCCTATGCATATCCTACCTTGGGGAAGGGAGAGAGAGATGGAGGGAAAAGTGGCAACGCTAGGAGGGGGATGCGGAACCCTAGGCACTAGGGCACGCACGCCGATGCTATATGGGCCGCGGATGGGACGACGCCGTCAATCTCTCTCACACTCTCTCTGAAGCTCTGACGGAAAGCAAGCACGGGGACGACGCCGTCAGGAGAAGAAGATGGAGCGCGCTTGGGCTCTCATTGGGGAAACAGAAAGAGAGATGGGCCTTAGAAGGGGGAAAGGAGTCCCCTGCTGGCGCCTGTTAAGGGAAAAGAAACCCACTGGCGTTTCTTATTTAACCAACACCAGCAAAAGAAAATAATCTCCCAGGGAAACCTATGGCACCAAAAAATAAAATAATAATGCCCCTAGTCATAAGAAATTATGACCTATTTGAATAAAAAGAAAATGGAATTTTTCGAGGAAGTAAATATTTGCAAAACATAATTAATGGATCTCTTTTGTGAATATTTGCACCACTAAAACATAGTTTCAAAACAAAAAAACATATCATCACATCCACGACATTTCATACTAAAGCATGGGCATTTTTGAAACAGGGATGGAGCAAAAGAATCTTGGGCTTGAGATAAATAGAGAGGGGGGGGGAGATTTGAGTCCTATTGCAAACTAACATGATGCTTCCTACTTCAAACAACACCCACATCATTTCACATAGCACCACATATCATCACATGTCATTATACCACATACACATGATCACATCGATACACAAGGCAACAAACACAAATAGGCATGGATGAAAGGATGCATGAATGCAAAGGGAAAACAAGACAAGGTGACATCACATGAAATAACACATGCATAGATCTCTCATGGCACTGACAGGATGGACCCACATACAGAAGGTTCCAAATAAGGCAAGTTACACTCTTGGGCCATTACAGGTAACTTCATCCGATGAAGACAATGTGGAACATGGCTACTACAATGAACATGAAGAGCTTGACATCGAATATGAGAAGACCCTGAAGAACCTTGGTCTTATGGCTAACCTTAGAGACTATATGGTTGGTGGAAAGGAGTGGGTTCTCGACAGTGGATGCACCGATCACATGACCGGAGATAAAGATATGTTCCATGAGATTACAACAAATCGTGGACCTCGCAAGTATGTGAATTTTGGAGAAAACTCCAAACGTAAGATACTTGGCCTTGGTAAGGCGGCCATATCTCAGGATAGTTCGATTCAGAATGTCATGCTTGTTGAATCCCTTGGCTACAATATTCTTTCTGTATCTAGACTAGCAGAGTTTGGTTTCGATGTGCTATTTATGAAAACGAAATGTCGAGTGTTTCATAGCGACATAACATCGTCTTTACTGGTTTCCGTAGAGGTGATATATAAATTGTTGATTTCTCTAAGATATCCAAACCCCGTACATTTCTTATCGTAAAATCTTCTAAAGGTTGGTTATTGCATTGAAGACTTGGACATGTCGGTATTCGTAATATTGACAAACTTATCAAAGGTGATCATATTCTTGGTGTTAAAGATGTTATCTTTGACAAAGATAGACTTTGTTGTGCTTGTCAAGCAGCAAAGCAAGTTCGTGGAAGTCATCCCATGAAGAACATCATGACCACAACAAGACCCCTCGAGCTGCTTCACATGGATCTCTTTGGTCCCAATGTTTACAAGAGTCTTGGTGGAAATTCTTAATGTTTAGTCATTGTTGATGATTTTTCCAGATTTATGTGGGTGTTCTTTATTAATGATAAGTCACAGGTACAAATGATCTTCGAGAACTTTGCTTAGAAATCTCAAAACCAGTTTGAAGTAAAGATCAAGAAGGTTCAGAGTGACAATGGAATGTAGTTCAAGAACACTAATGTGGATACTTTTGTTGACGAAGAAGGTATCTTACATGAGTTCCCGGCAATGTACACACCTGAACAAAATGGAGTTGTTGAGAGGAAGAACCGGATGCTCATAGAGATTGCGAGAATGATGCTTGACGAATACAAGACTCCAAGACAATTTTGGGCACAAGCCATGGAAACATCTTGACATGCCATAAATCAACTCTACCTTCAGAAGCTTCTTGGTAAGACGGCTTGCGAGCTACTCACCGGTAACAAACCCAAATTTGATACTTTCGGGTATTCGGCTCTAACTGCTATATTCTTGATAAGCATCGTCGGTGTAAATTTGCACCTAAATCTTATGAAGGTTTACTTCTTGGTTATGGATCAAACTCTCACGCTTATCCTGTCGACAACAACTTCACTCGAATTGTTGAAGAGACGGTAGATGTGAAGTTTGTTCAGACTAACGGTTCGCAAGTCGAACAATTGGCAACTTATATAGGAGATAAGGAACCTTCAGAAGCTATCAAAGATTTGTCTATTGGAAAGATTAGTCCCATGGAGGTGAAGGAAAGTACTTCATCAACTCAAGTGTAAGCTCCCAGTTCGCATCAAGGCGAACCACAAAATCACATGGAAGCCTCCACAATCGGTACACGACATGATGAAGAAGAGGAAGAAGTACATCGTGATGATCCACCTCAACCTTCCTCACCACCACCCCAAGGAGATGATGACATCAACGACAACACTAAAGATGATGAAGACGATGAAGAAGAAGCTTCTCCACCCAACAAGAAGAAGGTGTCAAGAATTAAAGCAAGACTGGACAGAGACCATTTGTTGAAACAAATCTACGGTGATAAAAAACTGGAGAATCACTGCTCTAAATATCGATTAGCTAACTTTTGTGAGCATTATTCTTTCATCTCTAGTGCTGAAACTTTGAAGGTAGAAGAAGCTCTTCAAGATCCAAATTGCGTGAACGCTATACACGAAGAGCAACACAACTTCAAGAGGAACCATGTATGGACACTTGTTGAAAAACCAGAAGGCGAGCAGAATATCATTGGTACAAGATGGGTGTTTGGAAACAAGCAATATGAAGACAAACAAGTGTATGCATCAAAGCACGCCTCGTAGCCCAAGGATAAACGCAAGTTGAAGGTATGGACTATGGTGAGACTTATTCTTCTGTTCCTAGATTTGAAGCCATTCGCTTTCTTCTAGATTATGCCAATCACCGTGATATAACTCTCTATGAAATGGATATTAACAGTGCCTTTCTTAAAGGAGAAATTGAAGAGGAAGTTCATGTTAAGCAACCTCCTGGTTTTGTGAACCATAAGAAAGTTGATCATGTTTACAAACTTCGTAAAACTTTATATGTTCTTATACAAGCATCTAGAACTTGCTACAAATGCCTAACGAAGTTTCTCATTGAAATGGGTTTTGAGATTGGTAAAATTGATGCAACCTTATTGACTAAAAGAGTTAATGGCGAAAAAATTGTTTGTCAAATATATGTGGATGATATTATCTTTGGTTCTACTAATCCACATTTTAGTGAAAAGTTTGGAAAGCTAATGTCAGAGAAGTATGAGATGTCTATGATGAGTGAACTGAAGTTCTTCCTTGGATCTAAAATCAAACAATCAAGAGAAGGCATGTTTATATCTCAAAACAAGTATACCAAGGACTTGATCAGGAAGTTCAACATGCAAGAATGCAAAGGTATGGGAACTCCATGCCTCTAGTGGACATCTTGATCTCACTAAGGAGGACAAACCCAATGATCAAAAGGTTTATCCATCAATGATTGGATCATTGTTATATCTATGTGCCTGCCGACCTAACATCATGTTGAGTGTTTGCATGTGTTCCCTCTATCAAGCAACACCTACAGAGAGTCATCTATTGGCTGTGAAAAGCATAGTGAGATACCTTATACATACACCAAACATTGCCATATGGTATCCCAAGGGATCTTCTTTTAATCTTGTTTCCTATTCCGACTCGGACTATGATGGAGACAAGGTTGATAGAAAATCCAGCTCGGGTACATGTCAATTTCTTGGGAGAACTGTTGTCTTTTGGACATCCAAGAAACAAAACTCGGTATATTTATCCATTGTCGAAGCTGAATACATTGCCGCTGGATCATGTTGTGATCAATTACTATGGATGACTCAAACGCTTAAGTATTGTGGCGTTCATGTTATAAAAGTTCCATTGTTGTGTGACAATGAAAGTGCTATTAAGATTGCCTATAATCCTGTGTAACATTCTAGAACAAAACACATCCAAGTGCGACATCATTTCATTTGTGATCATGTTGCTAAAGGAGATATCAATCTCAAGCATGTTCGTACTGATAAACAACTAGCTGATATCTTTACTAAACCACATGATAAGAAAGTGTTCTGCCATTTGAGGAGTGAGTTGAACATCATTCATGTTTAAAACTTGAGCTAGACTCACTCGGAAGCATGCAAGGGCATGAGCTTGACTGACTATTCCTTGATGCCATTGATAGGATTATAGTATATCTTGGAAACTATGTTCCCTTGTATTGCATCTAACCTTTTCACTACAGGAATCAAATAACTATGCTCCCTTGTATTGCATGTAACCTTTTCACTACAGGAATCAGAGACTTTGCCATTTTCCATGGTTGACGGCAAAGGGGGGCATGCTGGACAGCAAAGGCCTTTGTCGTCCGTCTGCAGACAGCAAACTGGATGGCAACCTTTGCCGTGTGGGGGGCTGTAACTGCATCTAGTGCCCCTTAGTGATTTTGGTGGTTTGAAGACTTATAGGTTAAGTATCTAATGTGTTTATGAGTGTACCCAGGATCTATAAGTCATTGAGGAGTTTGAGATATTTGAAGAATATCGACCACTAAAAATATATATCTTCGGTTGAAGAAATTGTTCTGAAGCTGAAGAAATGAATCGCGAGGAATCTGCGATGAAATTGATATTCCTCATGAAGATACTGAAATTGAGGAATCCGGTGTATTCTGAAGAAAATCACTTTGAAGAATTTGAAGCATGAAGATTTACACTTTCTGTTTTATTTTCTTCACATTTGAGTAATAGGAACACCGTACTGTTAAAGGGGGTCGAAGTTACACTTTGGAATGAATTTCCTCATGATGCTCAACCCAAGCCTAATCCTACCAAAAGCCTCAAGTGAGGAATACGGGTGACATGAGGACTCTCACAGTTGAGGGTTCCGACCGTTTCGATAGCCACGCCAAGTCTTTGGTCTTATCCACTCCAACGGTCATATTATTTAAGGGCATTAGTGTCAAAGCATGTCGGGATGCTCCCAGTCTATAAATAGCCACCCCCCACAACCATTAGCTGGTTGGCTCCTCCGTTAGAAACTGACACTTGTCATAAGAGCAACCCAATTCCTGAGAGTCTTCTAGAGTAATTCATCAGTGAGGAAATACACCATACACCGAAACCACAAACCAAGCCTAGTGATTGAGCATCACTGAAGAAGTTGTTCCTGTGTGGGACTGGAGCCTTTTACCTTTGAGGACTCTGCATCCTCCAGACGGTTAGGCGTCATGGTCTAGAGCTTTCCAGCAGTCAATTGTGGATCGCCGGGTGACCAAGTTTGTGAGGGTTTGGAAGTCCGCCCTGAAGACTTACCACGAGTGTTGGGCGAGGACTGTGTGTCCTTAGCTCAAGGAGAACACGGTAGGGACTGTGTGTCCGGGGACTGTGTGTCCTTTGGTTTCAATACCAAGCCGCTCCAAACCAGATGTACGACTGTCACAGTAGTTGGAACTGGGTCATCAACGACTGTCTTCACTGAGAAACGGGTTCTAATTCCTCAACTCCTTACTTTCCTTGTATTATGTCTTGATGACTTTCACTGCGACTGTTTGAAGAATTTGCTGAAGACTTTCTTTGAATTTCCTCAACCCCAAATTCTTCACGTCAGTTAATCCTCATCTGTATTCTGCGTGCCTGCTCACAGTGCAATCTGTTTTCACATTCTTCACTCTAAAACTGTTGTTGCGAAACTTTGCACTTCTGTCCCTTTACTATTTCTGCTTTAAGTTAGTCATCAATGAGTAATTTCCTCAAAAGGAAATTCCTCAGTGATGAAATTCTAAAAATCTCCTATTCACCCCCCTCTAGTCAATATAACGCACTTTCAATTGGTATCAGAGCTAGGTACTCCCTTGTTCTGTGTGATTTCGGTTTAACCACCTGGAGTTTTAGTTATGTCGACTGTAGGCATGTTTAAGGTGACTGCAGCATGTCCTACCTTCGAAGGAAAGAACTTTCCCTTCTGGAAGAACAAAATGCAAATGCATCTACAAGGTATTGATAATGATCTCTGGTATATTGTGGAACACGGTGTCCCCATCATCTCTGCCAGTGTCTCTGCTGCTGATGTGAAGAAATTCAAGCAACTCGATTCTCAAGCGAAGAATATCATCTGTGGCCATCTGAGCCCAGGCCAGTTTGGAAGAGTAAGTGCTTTGGGCTCTACAACACTGATCTGGGAGAGACTGTGCAAGGTAAATGAAGGAGTATCAACCCAGCGTGACTCTCGTGTTGATATTCTTCGCAATCTCTTCAATCGCTTCAAGAGACATGACAATGAAAGCTGCCACGACACCTTTGATCGCCTCACTGACATATCAAATGAACTGCAAGCACTGGGAGCTCGAGACATCACTGATCACGAAGTTGTGAAGAAACTGCTGAGATCTTTGGATTCTTCATTTGATAGTTTAGTTCTGATGATTCAAGAAAGACCAGACTACAAGATGCTTGATCCAGCTGATATACTTGAAAGGCTAAATACTCATGAATTCCAGCTAGAAGAAAAGAAAGATCTATATGGACCAAGCTATTCCAGACCACGTGCACTGAAGGCTAGAGCAATTTCCTCATCTGAAGAAGAAGACACAGATGACAGCATTGGTGACCCTGAAGAATTTGGACAGGAGCTTGCAATGCTCGTGAGGAAATTCCAGAGATTTACACGACATGGCCAGTTTGGTAAAACTTCAAGAAGAGACATGAGGAAATCAGAATCTTCATCTGAGGACTACAAGAAATGAACCTGCCACAAGTGCAAGAAATCAGGTCATTACATTGCTGATTGTCCCCGTGGGGGAAAGGAATCAAAGAAGAATAAATACAAGGATGACAGTTCTGATGACTCGAAGAAGAAGAAGAAATCTTCAAAATCCTCATCTTCAAAGCCCTCATCACACAAGAAGAATAGTTTGAGAAAGGCTCGGGCACTTATTGGCAAGGAAATGGACTCCGAGGCAGAATCAGAGGAATGTGATGAAGAAGAGGGTTCTGATGAGGCAGAATCACAGGAAGACTTAGAATCCGGACAGGCTAGTCTTGCACTGGCAACCACTTTCGTCAGCAAGTCAATCTTCAATCTTGATGAAAATGATTGCACCATCCATACTGATGACTATGTTAATGACGTTGCTCCAACCTATTGCTTCATGGCAAAAGGTTCGAAGGTACCAAATAATGCCTCCTCCTCTGATTCAAGTGACTGTGAACCTGATGATTATAAGAAACTCAATTACAATAAACTTGCTATCATTGCCACTAAACAACAAAACTGCTCTGGAAAAGCTTCAGAAACTGCTAGATAAAAGTGATGATTTGTTGAATGATGAAATGAACCTTACCCAAATCCTCACTGAAGATGTGAAAAGTCTTCAGTCTCGATTTGATAATCTTCAGGATCGTTATGATACACTCCTCACTGATCATGAGAAGCTTTCCTATGAATTTCTTCAAAGGAAGCTTGATCTTGAGAAGCTGAGGATGTCTCATGATGATCTTCGTATGGAAAATGATTCATTACTAGCTCAACAGATCAGTGTTGGTCAAGTTGAATTCATTCCTCCATGTCTTAAATGCATTGAACGCGAAACTGCTAATTCCTCACCAGAATCATCAAATGCTACCATTGCTACAAATTCTTCAATTGCACCTGTTGTATCTATTTCCTCACTTGAGGAAAACACAAATGTTACTGATGAAAATGCGGGGTTGAAGGAATTGTACGTAACAGGCATATACAAAAGCCTCAAAGGACATGAAACCCTTTGTGATGTGCTCAAAAAGCATATGTTGAACAGGAACTCGAGGAAAGAAGGAATTGCCTTTGAGAGGAAATTAAATGCTGATGGATCTTATTGGAAACCTGAGCAGTATCCCAAAACCTCATGGGTTTATGCTACTGGGCCTCCTTTTGATCCATCTAATCTAACTGGCTTTTCATGTGAATTGTCCTATTCCTCAGATGAGTCATTTTACTCCAACTATAAACTGTTCAAAAATCAATCTGGTGAAGTATTTGCTCGATATGTTGGAACTAACTGCAGGAATGGCCCTCCCTTGAGGAAAATCTGGGTTCCCAAAAGGTGTCTTGAAAATCTTCAGGTGAATGTACTCATGACACCACCAGTGAAGAATCTGAACCCCAGATCAAATTCCTCAGGAGGACCAAAGTCTTCAAGAGGATCAAAATCCTCAACTGGTCAAAACTATGCTCGTACCCGTGCCAATGCTTCTAACATGCAGGGAAACTACAAGGGATATGAATATGAGCGTTACTCCTCAAATCATTATGTTCATAAATCCTCAAACCAGTTCTCTGCATATTCATATGAGTACTTTAATCCCCCTACAGCTAAGAGAAGCGCATTGGCCTCAATGCCACTGTTCTCATATGGTGCTCGCAGGATGATGAATGCTTTGCCACCCCTTCAGATGTGGGTGGTGAAGAAATCGAACTAATCACTTCTGCAGGTCAGGTCTCCAGATGAAAATCATCATCTGTAGAATTTGCTGGAGACCTGAAGAAATGCTTGATAGGACGCAAGCTAATGATTGATGAAATAGAAATATTTCACACGTCCTTACATTTCTGTTATGATGAAATTACTGATCTGATGAAATTAGTATCATATTCTTCAAATCTGAAGCATATGAGGTGGTAAGCTGTACTAATTCATCTACAGGATGACAAACCCAAGAATACTGAGTGGGTTCTTGATAGTGGCTGCACACATCACATGACTGGTCATAAAATCTTACTGATGAATATGCCACTAACTCCATCACCTCTGAAGCAAATCACATATGCTGACAAAGGTAAAAGCAAGGTATTGGGACTTGGCAAAGTGGCTATTTCCAGGGATAGGCATATGGACAAAGTGATGCTTGTTGAATCCATTGGTTTTAACCTCATGTTAGTCTCGATGCTTTGTGATCTTGATATGATTGTCATCTTTGGTAGATATAGATGTGTAGTCATCATGGAATCTCACAGATCCAAAGTCTTCGAAGGTGTAAGAAGAGGGGATTTGTACATTGTTGATTTCTCTACAGGTCCTCAACCAGCCACTTGCTTACAAGCAAAAACCTCAGAAGGATGGTTGTGGCACCGAAGTCTAGGTCATGCAGGCATGAGGAATTTGCACACGCTCACGAAGAAGAAGCATGTCATTGGCATCGAATCAGTCAAATTCCTCAAGGATCATCTCTGCGGTGCCTGTGAATCTGGGAAAATGACCAGATCCAAGCACCCCTCGAAGACTATCATGACCACTACACGTCCATTCGAATTGCTTCATATGGATTTATTTGGACCTACTCACTATGCCACACTAACCAATGCAGCATCTTTATATTGCTTCGTCATAGTTGATGATTATTCCAGATATACTTGGGTGCATATCATAGTATATAAAACTGAAGTGCAGGAAATCTTCAAACGATTTTTTTCAAGGGCCTCGACGAACTTTGGCATCAAGATCAAACATATGAGGAGTGATAATGGAACCGAGTTCAAAAACACTGGTCTTGATGATTATCTAGATGAACTTGGTATTACTTACGAATTATCTGCTCCTTATACTCCTCAGCAGAATGGTGTCGTCGAAAGGAAGAACATGACTCTGGTTCAAATGGCAAGAACTATGCTTGAAGAATATCAGGCTCCTCGTCGCTTTTGGCCTGAAGCAATCAACACTGCATGCCATATCATAAACAGGGTATATCTTCACAAATTCCTCAAGAAAACCTCATATGAACTCCTCACTGACAAGAAACCCAATGTAAGTTATTTCAAAGTCTTCGGTGCAAAATGCTGGATTAGAGATCCTCACCATAGCTCAAAATTTGCACCTAAGGCACATGAAGGTTTTATGCTCGGTTATGGAAAGGACTCGCACTTTTACAGAGTCTTCAACAACTATCACAACAAAGTTGTTGAGACTGTATATGTGCGGTTCGATTAAACTAATGGCTCGCAAAGAGAGCAATTGCCTTCTGATCCAGATAAGCTGTCTCCTGAGCAAGCAATAAAGCTCAAACCTACTGAAGACATTGTCCCCACTGAGGAAATTGGTGAAAAAACGATCCCCATCACTGATGAAAATCAAGAAGATGCTCGTGAGGAAATTGCACCAGAACCACTTCCTCAGCCTAGACGAAATCCTCAACCAGCTCATCCAAGGATTGCAAACGAAGTAGAACTTGACAAAATCCTCAACGACATCAACGCGTGAGGTCCTCTCACTCGCTCAAAATCTTCACACTTGGTTAACTTTTGTGGGCATTTTTCCTTTGTATCCATCACAGAACCCTCAAAAGTTGCTGAGGCTTTTCTGGAACCGGAGTGGATCCAAGCTATGCAAGACGAACTTCTTCAATTCAAGCTGAATGACGTATGGGAGCTCATCAAACGACCAGATCCTCGCAAGCACAACATCATCGGCACCAAGTGGATTTTCCGAAACAAGCAACAAGACGACGGTCAAGTGGTGAGGAACAAGGCACGACTTGTAGCCCAAGGCTACACCCAGGTTGAAGGAATAGATTTCGATGAAACTTTTGCACCTGTTGCTAGACTTGAAGCTATTCGAATACTACTTGCATATGCTAATCATCATAACATCATCTTATATCAAATGGATGTGAAAAGCGCATTCCTCAATGGTAAGCTTGAGTAAGAAGTATATGTTGCCCAGCCCCCAGGTTTTGAGGATCCAAAGAATCCATACAAAGTCTTCAGACTCAAAAAGGCTCTTTATGGTCTCAAGCAAGCCCCTTGGGCATGGCATGATACATTGAAGGAATTCCTCATGAAGAAAGGCTTCAAACCTGGTTCACTCGATCCAACTCTTTTCACTAAATCCTATGATAATGAGATATTTGTGTGTCAAATATATGTCGATGATATCATATTTTGTTGTACTGACAAATGATACAGTGATGAATTTGCCAACATGATGAGTGAAGAATATCAGATGTCCATGATGGGGGAGCTGAAATTCTTCTTAGGTCTTCAAATTCGTCAACAAAGCAATGGAATCTTCATATCACAGGAGAAATACCTCAAGGATGTTCTGAGGAAATTCGACATGCATGAATGCAAAGGTGCCAAGACTCCAATGCCTACCAACGGCCACCTCAGCACTGATGAAAATGGTAAAGATTTCGATCAGCAGGTATATCGTTCTATCATTGGCTCTTTATTGTATCTATGTACATCTAGGCCAGATATAATGCTTAGTGTTTGCATGTGTGCACGTTTTCAAGCAAAACCGAAGGAATCACACCATAAGGTTGTGAAGCATATTCTTCGATACTTAGCTCACACACCAACACTAGGATTATGGTATCCCAAGGGCTCAAATCTTCATCTGGTAGGGTATTCTGATTCTGACTATGCTGGTGACCGTGTGGATCGCAAGTCAACTTCTGGCACATGCCATTTCCTCGGAAGATCATTAGTTTGCTGGTCCTCAAAGAAGCAGAACTGCGTATCACCTTCCACTGCCGAAGCTGAGTACATTGTTGCTGGTTCTTGCTGTGCTCAATTACTAGGGATGAAGCCAACCCTCAAGGACTACGGCATCAACATGAAGAATGTGCCTCTCTACTGTGACAATGAGAGTGCTATCAAGATTGCATATAACCCAGTACAACACTCGAAGACCAAGCACATCCAGATTCACCATCATTTTCTTCGGGACGATGTCCTCAAGGGCAATATCCTCATGGACCATGTGAAGACTGATGATCAACTGGCAGATATCTTCACTAAGCCCTTGGATGAGAAAAGGTTTTGTAAGTTGCGGTGTGAGCTAAATATCTTAGAATCTTCAAATGTTTTGTAAAAACATGCACACATCCTAACACTTCTGCTAAGTGAATGTGATCGGACCCTACTTTCCCTCTATGCTATACTCATCCAGTCTATTCAATTCTTCATATGCGGTCTACTTCAAACTTTGTTCAAAATCCTCACTGCGTCCTTGTCAGCTGATGATTTTGTAACGAGAATCCTAAAATATTCAAAAATGTTTCTTTAATGCACAGTAACTGAACCCCACTTCCCACGAACGGATAACCACGATCTCCACTATCTCCACCGCCTTGTTCGGGAGCTACACGTGTCCTACGGAGACGCAGAGGCAGGGGTTGTTTGGTCCGAAATTTTCGCGCCAACAGTAACTGTCTGGCTATAAATTTGTCCTTATCCCCCTCGGCATACTCTTCTTGGCTCCATCGCTCTCCTGCCACAGCAAACACCACCGAACCCTAGCGCCATCACTGGTAGTCTCGTCGCCGGTGAGGAAGAGCTTCACTGCCTCGACTTCTCCGTCGTCGGAACCACGCCGGAGTTGGACCATCTTCGTCCGCCGCCACTGTAGACGTCCTCTGTCGCCGGGTTAGGGTGCATTGGACACGCGACCGAAGAGCTTCTCTACACACCTTTCTGTGTTCTTTGTGCGCACCTTCCAGGGTAAATAAAATCCCATTTTTACCGCAAGTTAGATCTAATTTTTTTACATCTTCTTTGTGAAATCTGTTTTTCCTCAAGAATCGATAAGCACTTGATTCCTCAAACACTACCTATCACCACATCATTGATGAACTATGCTAAGCATCTAAGATTTTCACGAGATTCCTCAATTGTGCCAATTTTAGGATCTGTACAACTCTGGAACCCAAGAACAGTATGCTTAGGCAAATTCCTCAACCACTGGTTATGTTCCTCAAACTGTCAAACTTTTTCATTTTCTTCAAATCTGAGAACGCATATGACCTCTCCAAATTCCTCGCAACTATACTCTATTCACAGGTACACACATGTCAGCTGATGAATCTCTCGGTTCTCATCACATTAACTCATTTGCAGCGTTTCAGGAAGAAAATCTTCGAGTCTCATCAGAATCCTCAAGAGTTCAATCTCATCAGCAAAATCCCAGCTGAAGAAAATGGAGGATGACAGAAAACAGAAGGGAGGAAAGAAACTTGAGCAAAACATAGCTGTGGATATCCCTGAGGATATTTACTTGGACTATTGCACACCTAATGAAAATGAGACAATGGCCAACAGGAAGATACGGCTGCAGAAGATAGAACGCCGATGGGCGAAGGAATGGAAGGAATACAGGTTTGTGACTGCCAAGTATGCGAAGAAATTCGCTCTAAACCCCCGTGGCAGACGGGCCCCACTTGAGGATCATCAAGTAGCACATCCCTCAAGCCTCAAGACCATTGATGACTATCCATATGAGAAGGAAAAGCATCTGGCTATGCTCAAAAAGCACGCAGAATCTGCAGTGAGGAAATTCAATGAATCCTCAGCTGCTGCTACCTCCTCTGCCGCTGAGACTTCTGGTTCAGAAATTCCTCAAATACAGTCTGTACCGTCAAAGACAAGGGCTACAAAGCCTCAAGAGAAGTCTGTTCAGGCTTTGTCACAAAACCCTCAGCACCAAAACCATCAGCGCCAAAGCCATCAGCGCCAATCTCCTCAGCTCCAAAATCCTCAGCTCCTCCACCAAAGCCTCAAGAGACACCTGCACAGAAGCAAGTCATGAAGCCTATGACCGCCAGCTCCAGCTCCTCACTCCCAGCTGCAACTAGCTCGGAGACAAAGTCCTCACCACCTCCTGTGAAGACTCAGGTGTCTGCTGAACGAACAACTATGCCGAGCCCTAGCAAAATCATCACCGTCCCGTCTGCATCAGAGGACAGTGATGAATATGATGATCAAACCCTGCAAGCAATCATCAGAAAGAAGTAGGAAAGAGTAGCTCAAGCATCAGGTAGTGCCATTCCTCTAGCCATGGACCCTAAGGTCTTCCTTGACTACATCAACATCTGGTATGAGGACCCAAACACTCCTCTTGATGATTTGAAACTTCCCCCTGGCATTAGCCACGTGGTGGCCACTTTCATAAATGAAGCCAAGTGGAAAGAACAGCAGGCCAAGCAGGCCAAAGTCGGAAAGCTTAAAAAGGAGAAATTCCTCAAGCAAAATCTCCTCAACTTTACTCCTAATGCACTGGTATCAACACAGGCAGAGCTGAAGCAATTGACGGACAAGTACTCCAAGCTGTCAGATCGTAAGAATCTCAACAGCAATTTCATCAAGCTGGCCACTAGAGCTGTTGATGACTACAATAAGAGAGCTGCACCCCTAGCACCAACTTCTCAGCCCTTGATTGAGGAGCCAGCAGACGAATCTCCTCATGATGAGCAAACTCCTCAAGCTGAGGAAGTACACCAAGAAAGCCGTGCAGATGAACCGTCTATTGAAGAAATCATCATGGAAACTCCAGCTGATGAATTTGCTGTAGCTGATGAGACTGCTCCTGACCCAGCTGCTTCATCAAAGCAAGCTGATGACTCTGTTCCAGCTGGTTCCTCAATACCAACTGAAGAATCTGTAGAGAGAACCCCTTCACCGAAAGCTTCAAAGGTGAAGAAGATGACTTCGTCTGCATCAGACGTGAAGAAAACCAGGGCTGCTGAGAAGGAAGCCAAAAAGAGAAAGGCATCCTCACCAGAGGAAGAAACAAAGGCCAAGCGCCTCAAAGCACTTGAAGAAACTGCTCCTCTGGACCCTGTGCCCCTGAATGTCACTCCTTCTTATGAAATGGTCATCATTGATGATCCAGCGAAAAAGGCAGATGAGCAAATGAAGGATGCCGTCTCTGAGGAACACACTGACGAAGAAATTCGTATTGACTATAGTCCTCAACCCTTCATTCCTCAGAAAGACACTGCTCAAGGATCAACTGCACCAGCTGATGAAACTGCATCTGCCACCAAGACAGCTGAGGAAGAAAAACTGAAAATCCTCAAGCTGATGACATTCAATGCTCTGAGCAAAATCCTCAAGCTGAGGAACAGGCTCACCCAACTCCTCCAACTGAGCAAGAACAAGCTATTGCTCAACCTGATGCACAGCCAGAGCAAGTCCCTCAGCCTGACGCCCAGCCAGCACCATCTCCTCAGCCTGAAGTACCAGCTGCTGAAATTCCTCACCCTGAGGAAAATGTTGAGGAAAATGCACCTGACCAAGACAGTGCATTCGTCGTGCTCAACCCAGAGACTGCCATTGTTGTCTCCCCTCTTGTTCCTCAGCAAAATCTTCAGCCAGTTCAGCGTCAGCCATTCTCCAAGCGTCCAAAGTTTCAAAAGGACAATTTCTTTGAAGAACGCATGTACTTCATTGGAGAGAACCCCTATGACAAGCCTCAAATTAGGCATCTGAAGTTTTGGACTAGGACTCAGATGAATTACTATGCCTCTGTGATATGTGGACGAAACAAGATATTCCAGCACAGGCATATTCCTCATGTTGAACTTGAGGCAATACCGTGCCTGGAGCCAGTCCTCAGTGTACTCCATGATGCTAGTTTATTACCAATGTGCTCCGACATCTCTGACTGGAACAGCGATCTAATTCTTCAGTTCTATGTCACTCTTCACATATCCGGCAACCCTGAAGACATTAACACTTGGGTGTTTGATTGGATGACACAAAACACTCACTACAAGGCTCCTGCTACTGAACTCCTCTGAGAACTGCCTGTACCAATTCCCTCAGATGAGGTTGTGAAGCTTTATGGTGAGCGTGAGCTGCCCAATGGGATGCTGGAAGTCGTCATGAAGCCTTTGGCTGAAGGAAAACCTCCGAGAACAACCTTCCTCGTCCACGAGCTCAAGTACACACCCAGATCTGTTTATAGAATTCTCTGCAGTGTTCTCGCGCCGATCAAAGGCCATGATGATGAAGAAGATGTTGTAGGCCTCATGAAGAATATCCTCTTCAACATCATTCATGGTATTCCTATCAACATCCATGATTTCTTCTTGAGGACTTTGGCCGACAATGCTATGTGTCCTTTTGATCACAAGATATATGCCCCATGGATCATGAGGTTCATGGGGACAAGGACAGGCATCAACATCCACGCTGATTTCCAAAACCATGTTGGTTATATGCCTCCTATCGGGGTCAACAAGAAGACTTTCGACCCCATTGAAGGAAAAGGCAAATCAGTGATTGAAGAAGGCTGTAGGCCCCTTGATGGCCAGTTCAGAGAGCCAGAAGCTTATTATTAATGGGATGATACTGAGACTCGTCCGGCAAGCCCCATTCCTCCTCGCGTGATGAATACAAGAGAGCTCCTCCTCAGTCTTCACCAGAAGGTGGATTGCAATCACAAGTTGGTCAAACGCCAGTTTGGCGCCATTGTGAAAACCCTCACTAAAACACAGAACTATCTGAAGCTCAACCATCATTATCTGCATGAGGTTTTTGATCGCACCTGGGCTACACTTGCACATCTGAAGACTCAGACTGAGCTTGAAGAAATGGACTTTGAGCAAGACTTTGACTGGTCGTGGCCTCCCAAGAAGAAGTTCAGGCCCATTCCAGTTCCAGACCTTGAAGACAGCTCCTTTTCTTCATTTCACACTGCTGAAACTGATGAAGAACAACTCGACACTGCTGCCGGTCCAAGAAAGAAGACTACTCCCAAGAAGCAGCACGGCTCTTCATCAACCGCCAAGAAGTAAAGTCTTCACGGGCGTTAGTCCTCAGTTTGTCCCTTTTTGTCACTTGATGACAAAGGGGGAGAAAACTTGAGAGTTAGTCTTCAAGCAGGATATTTTTGGGGCTTATGAACTATATTTAAGTTACAAACTCTTGGCTTTTCTGAAGTTTTTATGTAATGAGTTGTAACTTAAGCCCGATGGTACTCTGACTCTTTTGAACGTTTTTCTTCGCATGCTTATTCCTCAAGTTTTAATGCATGCATGTTGGAATTCGTCAGATACCATTTGTCATCATGCTTTGTCACTTTATTCATATGATACGTTACATGTATGCATGATTTACAAGACTCAGGGGGAGATCTCCATGATATAAATCATCAATGTGCATTTGCTGTGAAAAGAAAAATCCTCAAGATATGCACATCTTCAGGGGGAGTCTCTCTGAATCTTGATCTCAAATTCCTCAAATGAGTATGTACACTTCATATTTTTGATCCCTGTTGAAGACTTAACCTAATTGTCATCAACCACCAAAAAGGGGGACATTGTAAGTGCATCTAATGCCCCTTACTGATTTTGGTGGTTTGAAGACTTATAGGTTAAGTATCTAATGTGTTTATGAGTGTACACACGATCTATAAGTCATTGAGGAGTTTGAGATATTTGAAGAATATCGACCCCTAAAAACATATATCTTCGGTTGAAGAAATTGGTCTGAAGCTGAAGAAATGAATCGCGAGGAATCTGCGATGAAATTGATATTCCTCATGAAGATACTGAAATTGAGAAATCTGGTGTATCCTGAAGAAAATCACTCTGAAGAATTTGAAGCATGAAGATTTACACTTTCTGTTTTATTTTCTTCGCATTTGAGTAATAGGAACACCGTACTGTTAAAGGGGGTCGATGTTACACTTTGGAATGAATTTCCTCATGATGCTCAACCCAAGCCAAATCCTACCAAAAGCCTCAAGTGAGGAATACGAGTGACACGAGGACTCTCATAGTTGAGGGTTCCGACCGTTTTGATAGCCACGCCAAGTCATTGGTCTTATCCACTCCAACGGTCATATTATTTAAGGGCATTAGTGTCAAATCATGTCGGGATGCTCCCAGGCTATAAATAGCCACCCCCACAACCATTAGCTGGTTGGCTGCTCCGTTAGAAACTGACACTTGTCATAAGAGCAACCCAATTCTTCAGAGTCTTCGAGAGTAATTCATCAGTGAGGAAATACACCATACACCGAAACAACAAACCAAACCTAGTGATTGAGCATCACTGAAGAAGTTGTTCCTGTGTGGGACTGAAGGCTTTTACCTTGGAGGACTGTGCATCCTCCAAACGGTTAGGCGTCATGGTCTAGAGCTTTCCAGCAGGCAATTGTGGATCGCCGGGTGACCAAGTTTGTGATATTTGGAAGTCTGCCCTGTAGACTTACCACGAGTGTTGGGCGAGGACTGTGTGTCCTTTGCTCAAGGAGAACACGGTAGGGACTGTGTGTCCCGGGACAATGTGTCCTTTGGTTTCAATACCAAGCTCCTCCAAACCAGATGTACGACTTTCACACCAGTTGGAACTGGGTCATCAACTACTGTCTTCACTGAGAAACGGGTTCTAATTCTTCAACTCCTTACTTTCCTCGTATTATGTGTTGATGACTTTCACTGCGACTGTTTGAAGAATTTGCTAAAGACTTTCTCTGAATTTGCTCAACCCCAAATTCTTCACGTGAGTTAATCCTCATCTGTATTTTGCGTGCCTGCTCACAGTGCAATCTGTTTTCACATTCTTCACTCTAAAACTGCTCTTGTGAAACTTTGCACTTCTGATCCTATACTGTTTCCGCTGTAAGTTAGTCATCAGTGAGTAATTTTCTCAAAAGGAATTTCCTCAGTGATGAAATTCTAAAAATCTCCTATTCACCCTCCGTCTAGTCGATATAACGCACTTTCAGGGGCAGAAAGCAAAGAAAATGGGACGGCAGATCTGCGGGCACCTCCGTCAAGTGTTAACGGTAGCTTGCTGGACTCATAGACCCTTTGCCATATGCCCTGCCCCCACCCCCACCCCCCCCCCCCCCCCGTTGTCGTCTGCCGTGCCTATGGGATGACGACAAAGGGGGACACCCAGTCTACTGCAGCCTAGGCCCTTACCCCCTTTGCCATGTCCGTGTGCCCTGCTCCCCCTTTCTCGTCTGCCATGCGGGTGGGATCACAGCAAATGGGGCACTCAGTCTGCTGCAGCCCAGGGCTTTAGACCTTTTGCCGTCTGCTGCAGCCCCTTTGCCGTCAGTGGGCACATGGCAAAGGCTCCAAAATTCCCCTGTTTATTTTATTTTTTATTATATCCAGCAATTTTCATGCAAATCAGGGATATATATATATATATATTTGACAGAAATAATGTTGTTGCCATACTGATAACCATATTAAAATAAGTTTCATCCATCCATACATACATGTTATGCAAGTTTCATCCGTACCAAACCATATATTACACTAGTTTCTTCCATACATACAAAGTTTCATATCCATATATTACAATAGTTTCATCCATACATATTATCCGAAAAAATACAAGTAACCCAAGCACTCCATCAATCCAAGCTTCCGTGAAGTGAATGTAATCTGCAAAATGTGAAATAAGAAAGTAAGAAGAAGAAGACTAGATGAACAAAAGAAGTATAGGTCATTTCGGAGCTAATTTATCTTACTACGTCATTTAGGAGGAAACTAAGCTAAGTATACGTCATTTTGGAGTTACTTAGGTAAAAATATGTCATTTAGGAGCTAACTACGCTTATTAAGCCATTTTGGAGCTAACTAAGCTAACTATAGGCCATTTAATTTCTAAGTTAGGTAAAATAGGTCATCTGGGAGCTACGTAAGCGTATTATGTCATTTAAGAGACAACTTAGCTAAGTATAGGACAATTTTTTATTGAATAGGCCATTTCGGAGCTAATTTAGCTTACTACGTCATCTAGGAGGAAACAAAGTTATATATGTCATTTTGAGTTACATAGGTAAAAATATGTCATTTTGGAGCTAACTGTGCTTATTAAGCCATTTTGAAGCTAACTAAGCTAATAATAGGCCACTTAATAGCTAAGTTAGGGGGAATAGGTCATCTTGGAGCTACATAAGCTTATTATGTCATTTAGGAGAGAACTCAGCTAATTAAGTATAGGTCAATTTTTATTAAATCGGCCATTTCGGAGCTAACTAATCTATTTAGTTATTTAGGTGGAAGCCAAGCTAAGTATAGGTCATTCGAGAGCTAACTTGGGTAAAATATGTCATTTTGGAGATAACTATGCTTATTAAGCCATTTTGTAGCTAAATAAGCTAATTATAGGCCATTTAATAGCTAAGTTAGGGGGAATAGGTCATCTTGGAGCTAGATAACCTTATCATGTCATTTAGGAGAGAACTTAGCTAAGTATAGGTCATTTTTTATTAAATAGGCCATTTTGGAGCTAACTAAGCTAATTATGTCATTTAGGCAAAAGGCAAGCTAAGTATAGGTCATTCTAGAGCTAACTTGGGTAAAACGTGTCATTTTGGAGCTAACTATACTTATTAAGCCATTTTGTTGCTAACTAAGCTAATTATAGGCCATTTAATAGCTAAGTTAGGTGGAATAGGTCATCTTGGAGCTAGATAAGCTTATTATCTCATTTAGGAGAGAACTTAGCTAAGTATAAGTCATTTTTTATTAAATAGGCCATTTCGGAGCTAACTAAGCTAATTATGTCATTTAGGTGGAAGCCAAACTAAGTATAGATCATTCTAGAGCTAATTTAGCTAACTATGCTTATTAAGCCATTTTGTAGCTAACTAAGCTAATTATATGCCATTTAATAGCTAAGTTACGGAGAATAGGTCATCTTGGATCTAGATAACCTTATTATGTCATTTAGGAGAGAACTTAGCTAAGTATAGGTCATTTTATATTAAATATGCCATTTTGGAGCTAACTAAGCTAATTATGTCGTTTAAGTGGAAGCCAAGCTAAGTATAGGTCATTCTAGAGCTAACTTGGGTAAAATGTGTCATTTTGGAGCTAACTATGCTTATTAAGCCATTTTGTAGCTAACTAAGCTAATTGTAGGTCATTTAATAGCTAAGTTAGGGGGAATAGGTCATCTTGGAGCTAGATAAGCTTAGTATGTCATTTAGGAGAGAAGTTACCTAAGTATAGGTCATTTTATATTAAATGGCCATTTTTGAGCTAACTAAGCTAATTATGTCATTTAGGTGGAAGCCAAGCTAAGTATAGGTCATTCTACAGCTAAGTTGGGTAAATTGTGTCATTTTGGAGCTAACTATGCTTATTAAGCCATTTTGTAGCTAACTAAGCTAATTATAGGCCATTTAATAGCTAAGTTAGGGGGAATAGGACATCATGGAGCTACATAAGCTTATTATGTCATTTAGGAGAAAACTTAGCTCAATATAGGTCATTTTTTTTATTAAATAGGGCATTTCGGAGCTAACTAAGCTAATTATGTCATTTAGGTGGAAGCCAAGCTGAGTATAGGTCATTCTAGAGCTAACTTGGGTAAAATATGTCATTTTTGAGCTAACTATGCTTATTAAGCCATTTTGTAGCTAACTAAACTATATATAGGCCATTTAATAGCTAAGTTAGGGGGAATAGATCATCTTGGAGCTAGATAAACTTATTATGTCATTTTGGAGAGAACTTAGCTAAGTATAGGTCATTTTATATTAAATAGGCCATTTTGGAGCTAACTAGGCTAATTATGTCATTTAGGTGGAAGGCAAGCTAAGTATAGGTCATTCTAGAGCTAACTTGGGTAAAATGTGTCATTTTGGAGCTAGCTATGCTTATTAAGCCATTTTGTAGCTAACTAAGCTAATTATAGGCCATTTAATAGCTAAATAAGGGGGAATATGTCATCTTGGAGCTAGATAAGCTTAATATGTCATTTAGGAGAGAACTTAGCTATGTATAGGTCATTTTTTATTAAATAGGCCATTTCAGAGGTAACTAAGCTAATTATGTCATTTAGGTGGAAGCCAAGCTAAGTATAAGTCATTCCAGAGCTAACTTGGGTAAAATGTGTCATTTTGGAGCTACGGTAAGGTAAGTAAAGATCATTATGCGGTTGTTAAGCAGAACACTAGAACAAACATACCATTCTCGACATCACGACGGTGAAGCGCGGTGGCTCTGGTTTGTTTCACCTAGAGAAGGTTGCCCTGAAGAAGGCTCCACTGTAGAAGGGTCGTGCGATGCATTTCGGGAGATATTCTGCACCAAACATCATTTGCAATGTGTTGTTAGCATGATGACACTCAAAAGATCACTACAATGAAATGAAACTCACCGTCCCCGCCATGTTAATGACTGGCATCGTCGGAGGGACGTGGTTGGTCTTCTCACGCATAGAATGTACATTTGGTTTCGACAAGTCAAACTTTTTAGTTATTAATGAAATGAACATTAAAATGCTAGATTTGACAAATATGGAGAAGAAACTTACCGCGAAGAGCTCGTACATGGCCCTGTTAGATGCATCATTCCATGCCCTCTCCGCCTCCACCAACGCAGCCGTTCTCTCCTCCAGCTCCTTCATCTCCTTATCATTCTCCGCCAAAAGCGCCTGTATTGCCTCTCCCTGTTTCAGAATAACAGCCTGCAACACAACTCATTGTTAGCACTATAATCAAATTGGTTCGCACACACAACATAATGCGGAAATATAGTAGAGTCCATTGAACTAACCTCGATGGCGAGCTCGACTGGCCGTGGACGAGGTGTTATCTGAGGACATGAGCTCGTTTGGCATGCCTTTATCTGCCAAAGAGTTCTAGGACAACGTATAAAGCCATCTCCAATGGCGATCGAGCCATGGGGCCTCCTGTTGCCAGCTATCATCACCAGCTCTGGATCAATAGGCCCCTAGCTCGGGTTAAAGTCCTCCCCTTTCCTTTCCTTCCAATGATCTCTGTACTTCATGAGCTTGTGGTGGGAAGAGATGTTGGTGAAGTTTTCCGGATGCTCGAGGCCAGACTCAGAGAATGCCTTGACCTTCTTGTACGAGGCAGTATGGGCCATCGCATAGAGGTCGTACATCTCTGGCACTTCCGTCTTATTGTGACACGCCTAAAAGAGAGAGAGAGGAAAAATGTATTAGTAAAAGCCTCAAGCTAGCATTAAGAATGAATTGCATGAGTCATGAAGCAAACCACAAAACCAGTTCTCGCCAAATTGGATTAAGTTGACGCTTCCTTGATGGTGTGGCACACCAACCATTTTTCCACGCCTCTCCTTGGAGTTGTTGTGGCTGGCCTCCCACCTTTAGGAGCACCACTAATACACCAAGGCCTAGACACAATCCATCTTATCCACACACCATCTCGGGGGCACCTAAGTTAATAATAAGAAATTTTAGCGCAACATGTAAGAATCAAATCAAGGAAACTAACTACAAGGCATTAATAATATGTAATTACCTTCATGTAATTCTCCTTCTCCATCATAGAATCGCGGCACTTCGCCTTTTCCTTCCTAATACGCTCCAAGGCATAGTAGTCTGGAACAGCCTGCACCCGAGCCTCGTGCCGAAAGTTTTGAAGTAGGCAGCGACATTCGGTATCGATAACCTTTGCAGCGTCCTCCTCGTATCCCTCCTCACACCTGTAGAAGGTCTGCAAATGATACAACACCGATTAGTATACTAACTAGCTATGGTTTATTTAAAATTGTGTGAAGGAGAAATTACCCATAACTATCTAATCACCATGTCGGCCCTCGTGTGGCACAAAACATCGTCGATCTCCACCTCCGGCGGGGCCGGGGCACCCAAGTAGTGCTCCGAGGTCATTCCTACCTCTCGCTCCCGATCGGGCAACGTAAAAAACCCCGGGAAGTTTTGCCGGCAAAGCACATCAAGGACACTGTTGGGCTTGCGGACACCCTTGGCAACAACCCAACCCCTGTAGTATGACAAATTAAAGCCAAAACATTAGATATTTGAGAAAACATGAAGGCAAAAGGTTAAATAAGAGTAAATTAAGTTACTTGCCCCCGTTTGGCTTAATCGACAACCTCTGCTCGCGGGTCGCCGGCACGAGCGGGAGCCCCATGCTACGGCTACAAAAGTCCTTCCCCGACAGTGGTGCCAGAGATCCTTCTGTCGTCTCTTGAGCTTGCGTTGGTTTTTCCCTTGAAGAGGAAAGGGTGATGCAGCACAGGAGCAGTAACTATTTCCCCCAGTTTGAGAACCGAGGTATCAATCCAGTAGGAGAATCTCATCAAGTCCAGAGTACCTGCGCAAACACAAAAGAGCTTGCACCCGACGCTTTAAAGGGGTTGTCAATCCCTTCAAGATTGTTTGCAAAGTAAAATGTGTAAAGCTGAAAATTTGGTGTGGAGTAGACCCGGGGGCCATGGGTTTCACTAGAAGCTTCTCTCAAAATAGCAAATATCATGGTGGGTGAACAAATTATTGCCGAGCAATTGATAGAACCACGTAAAGTCATGACGATATCTAAGGCAATGATCATACATATAGGCATCACGTCCGAGACAAGTAGACCGATACTTTTTGCATCTACTACAATTACTCCACACATCGACCGCTATCTAGCATGCATCTAGTGTATTGAGTTCATGACGAACAAAGTAACGCCTTAAGCAAGATGACATGATGTAGAGGGATAAACTCAAACCAATGATGAGAACCCCATCTTTTTACCCTTGATGGGAACAACACGATGCGTGCCTCGCTACCCCTTCTGTCACTGGGTGAGGTCACCGCACGGTATGAACCCAAAACCAAGCACTTCTCCCACTGCAAGAATCATAGATCTAGTTGGCCAAACAAAACCCACAACTCGAAGAGAATTACAAGGATATGAAATCATGCATAAGAGAGATCAGAAGAAACTCAAATAAGATTCATAGATAATCTGATCATAAATCCACAATTCATCGGATCTCGACAAACACACCGCAAAAGAAGATTACATCGGATAGATCTTCATGAAGATCATGGAGAACTTTGTATTGGAGATCCAAGAGAGACAAGAAGCCATCTAGCTAGTAGGTATGGACCCGTAGGTCTATGGTGAACTACTCACGCATCATCGAAGAGGTCATGGTGTTGATCAAGAAGCCCTCCGTATCCGAATCCCCCTCCGGCAAGGCACCAAAACGTGCCCTAGATGGGATCTTGCGAAGACAGAAGCTTGCGGCGGCGAAAAAATACTTTCGATGATCTCCTGATTTTTTATTGAATTTATGGGAATATATAGGCGCAAAACCTAGGGCAACGGAGCCTCAGGGAGCCCACAAGACAGGGGGCTGCGGTCCCCCCTAGCCGCGCCGTGAGGGCTTGTGGGGTCCCTGGTGGCCCCTGATACGTCTCAAACGTATCTATAATTGTTGATGGTTTCACGCTGTTATCTTGTCAACTTTGGATGTTTTAAATGCCTTTTATATCTTTTTTGGGACTAACTTATTAATTCAGTGCCAAGTGCCAGTTCCTGTTTTTTTTTTGTTTTTTACTCTTTTTAGATCTGATTTTGGAACGGAGTCCAAACGAAATAAAATCCCCGAAATAAATTTTTCCAGAACAGAAGAAGATCGGGAGGCATGAGGGCCAAGGCAGGGGGCCCACAGGGAGCCCACAAGCCTTGTTGCCGCGACCAGGGGGGCCGCGGCAACCAGGCTTGTGGCCTCCGTGGCGCTCCCCTGCCCTAGCTCTTTGGCCTATAAATTCCCTAAAATTGCAGAAAAATCAGGGCATCCACGAAAACACTTTTCCGCCGCCGCAAGCTTCCGTTTCCGCGAGATCTCATGTGGAGATCCTTCCTGGTGCCCTGCCGGAGGGGACTTTGGAGTTGGAGGGCTTCTACATCAACATCATCGCCTCTCCAATGACTCATGAGTCGTCCACTTCAGACGTACGGGTCCGTAGTTAGTAGCTAGATGGCTTCTTCTCTCTCTTGGATCTTCAATACAAAGTTCTACATGATCTTCATGGATATCTATCCGATGTAATCCTCTTTGGCGGTGTGTTTGTCGAGATCCGATGAATTGTGGATTTGTGATCAGATTATCTACGAAATATATTTGAGTCTTTGCTGATTTCTTATATGCATGATTTGATATCCTTGTAAGTCTCTCCGAGTCTTTGGTTTTGTTTACCAACTAGATCTATGATTCTTGCAATGGGAGAAGTGATTGGTTTTCCGTTCGTACCGTGTGGTGACCTTTCCCAGTGACAGAAGGGGTAGCAAGGCACGCATCGTGTTGTTTCCATCAAGGGTAACAAGATGGGCTTTCATCATAGATTTTAGATTGTTCATTTACATCATGTCATCTTGCTTAAGGCGTTACTTTGTTCTTTTGGACTTAATACACTAGATGCATGATGGATAGCGGTCGACGTGTGGAGTAATAGTAGTAGATGCAGAAAGTATCGGTCTACTTGTTTTGGAAATGATGCCTATAGATACAATCATTGCCTTAGATAATGTCACGACTTTGCGCGGTTCTATCAATTGCTCGATAGTAATTCGTTCACCCACGCCTACTTGCTTTCATGAGATAAGCCACGAGTGAACACTATGGCCCCCTGGTCTATTCACAACTATCGTCTCCACTTTCACTTTTACTTTGCTTTGTTTACTTTTTGATTTCAGTTCTCACTTTGCAAACAATCTATAAGGGATTGACAACCCCTTCATAGAGTTGGGTCCAAGCTCTTTGTATTTGTGCAGGCACTTCTGACTTGAACGCTGCTCCTACTGGATTGATACCTTGGTTCTCAAACTGAGGGGAATACTTACCGCCACTATGCTACATCACCCTTTCCTCTTCAAGGGAACACCAACGCAAGGCTCGAAGGCCGCAAGGAAGTCCTTTGCATATTTGCCAAGGAAGTCCCTATAGGCGTAGCCGTAGCAGCAGGATTCTTGGCGCCGTTGCGAGGGAAGGTATGTTGTCGTAGTAGCAGAAGGATTTCTGGCGCCGTCGCCGGGGAGGAGAGATCAAGTCAAGATCTATCCAAGTAGGTGTCACAAACTCATCTCTTCCATTTACCTTTTTTGCCAGTTGCCTCTCGTTTTCCTCTCCCCCACTTCACATTTACCGTTTTCTTTTTCCTTTCTCCCTTGCCGTTTTCATTTGCCTTTTTGTCGTTTTCCTTTGCCGTTTTCTTTTGCCCTTTGCCGGTTTTCTTGCTTGCTTGTGTTCTTGTTGGTTTGTTGAAGTCATCATGGCTAAAAACACCAAACTTTGCGACTTCTCGAGTACCAATAATAATGATTTTATTAGTACTCTGATTGCTCCCGCCACTAGTGCGGAATCGTATGAAATCAACGGAGCCTTGCTGAATCTTGTTATGAAAGAGCAATTCTCTGGCCCTCCTAGTGAAGATGCCGCATCCCATCTCAATACCTTCATTGAGTTTGCGATATAGAAAAGAAATGTGGATAATGACGTGATTAAGTTGAAGCCTTTTGCTTTCTCGTTGCGAGATCACGCAAAAACTTGGTTTTCTTCTTTGCCTAAAAATAGTATCAATTCTTGGGATAAGTGCAAAGATGCTTAGATATCCAAGTATTTTCCGCCGGCTAATATTATCTCTCTACGTAACGATATCATGAATTTCAAGCAACTTGATCATGAAAACGTTGCATAATCTTGGGAGAGGATGAAGTTAATGATTAGCAATTGTCCTGCTCATGGCTTGAGTTTGTGGATGATTATACAAATCTTTTACGCTGGTTTGAATTTTTCTTCTCGCAATATCTTGGACTCCGCCTCAGGTGGAACGTTCATGGAAATCACGTTAGGAGACACTACAAAACTCCTAGAAAATACATGACCAACTACTCTCAGTGGCACACTGAAAGTCCACCTGCTAGCAAAAAGGTACACGCTATAGAAGAAATTAACTCGCTTAGTGCTAAGATGGACGAGTTGATGCATTTGGTTGCTAGGATAAATTCTCCTTTAGATCCTAATAACATGCCACTATCTTCCTTGATTGAGAGTAGCAACGCTAGTTTGGACGTTAATTTTGTTGGTAGGAACAATTTTGGCAACAACAATCCTTTTAGAGGAAACTATGTTCCTAGGCCTTTTCCTAGTAACTCCTCTAACAATTATGGCAATTCCTACAACAACACTTATGGAAATCACAACAAATTACCCTCTGATTTAGAGAGTAATATCAAAGAGTTCATCAACTTTCAAAAGATTTTCAATGCGTCTATAGAGGAAAAACTAATCAAAATAGACGATTTGGCCAAGAGCGTTGATAGGATGTCTTGTGATATTGATGCTTTGGAAGTTAGATGTGCTCCTCCCAAGGTCAACTTGGATGAAACTTTAAAAGCTATGCGTGTCTCCATGAATGAGAGCAAAGAAAGAACCGCCCAAATTAGCGCTAGGCATGAATGGTTTAAAAGGGTGCTTTCTAGTGATGCAAATCACGAAGATCTTAAAGTGCTTGGTGGGACTCCTCTTGAATCTTTGTTTTCGCGTGTCAAACCTATTGATGAAGGGGCTGGATATGAATCCACTTTGGTTGAATAACGCCCCAATGATTTGGAGTCCACCTATCTTGATGATAAATGTTTGGAGAGTGGAGAAGAAGAAATCAAAATTTTGGGTAGTAATGAAACTCCCACTTTGGATTTCAAGGAATTCAATTATGATAGTTGCTCCTTGTTTGAATCCATTTTCTTGATGCAATCCATTGCAAACTTAGCCAAAGCAAAGCCTTTACCGCACATATCGTAGATGCTATGATGAAATCTCTTGAAGAGAAGCTCGAATTAGAACTCTCTATACCTAGAAAACTTCATGATGAGTGGGAACCTACTATCAAAATCAAGAAAAAAAACTATGAATGCAATGCTTTGCGTGATTTGGGTGCTAGTGTTTCCGCGATTCCAAAGTCTTTATGTGATATTCTTGGTTTTCATGAGATTGAAGAGTGTTCTCTTAATTTGCATCTTGTGGATTCTACTGTCAAGAAACCCATGGGTAGGATCGATGATGTTCTTATTGTTGCAAATAAGAACTATGTACCTGTGGATTTCATTGTACTTGACATAGATTGCAATCCTTCATGTCCCATTATTCTTGGTAGACCTTTCCTAAGGACTATTGGTTCTATCATCGATATGAAGGAAGGGAATATTAGATTTCAATTTCCCCTAAAGAAGGGCATGGAGCATTTTCCTAGAAAGAAAATAAGATTTCCTTATGAATTTATGATGAGGCCTACTTATGGTTTGAGCACCAAAGATGACTATACATGATTCCATCACATTTTGCCTGGCTAAGGGCGTTAAACAATAGCGCTTGTTGGGAGGCAACCCAACGAATCTATCCTTTTTCTTTCTGTTTTGTATTTTCCACACTTTCATAATTCTGTTATGAATGTGTTTTTTGTGTTTCTTTTTGCGTTTGTGCCAAGTAAAACCTTTATGATTAGTCTTGGGGATGATCGTTTGGTCATGCTGGAAAAGACAGAAACTTTCTGCTGACGAAAGGAATTTTCATTTTTAATCTGTAAAAGCTTTTGAGTTGATTCTTTTTGCTGCTGATTGCTACGAAACTTCTTCGGACTGTAGTAATGGTTCAGAATTTTTGAAGTAACAGAAGTATACGAAGTATACAGATTGCTATAGAGTGGTCTGCTGTTAACAGATTCTGTTTTTGTTGAGTTGGTTGCTTATTTTGATGAAACTATGGATACTATAGGGGGTATTAGACATGGAAGATTGAAAATACAGTAACCCGACATCAACATGAGTAGAATTTAAGTTTGCTATAGTACCTAAGGAAGTGGTAGTTTCCTTTCTTATACTAATGTTATCACAAGTTTCTGTTTAATTTTCGTGTTGTGAAGTTTTCAAGTTTTGGGTGAAGTTCTTATGGACAAAAAGGTAAAGAGTGGCAAGATCTCAAGCTTGGGGATGCCCCGGGAAGGCATCCCCTCCTTACTCTTCAATCCATCGGTAACGTTACTTGGGGCTATATTTTTATTCACCACATGTTATGTGTTTTGCTTGGAGCGTCTTGTATCATAGGAGTCTTTTATTTTTGTTTTGTCACAATCATCCTTGTTGCACACCTAGAGAGAGAGATACATGCACTCACCGTGATTTTGTTGAGCTTCACATATATCCTTTGGTTAGACAATTCAGCTCACATGTGCTTCACTTATATCTTTAGAGCTAGTTGATTTTGCTCTATGTGCTTCACATATATCTTTTAGAGCACAGCGGTGCGTGGCTTGGTAGTTGAACTATGCTATGAAACTAGGCTCAAAAGGGGTAGTTATCCAAAGGGATATGAAAACTTCCACCTTCATGTGCATTGAATAGTTAGAGAAGTTTGATTCATCTCAATTAGTTTTGAGTTGTGGTTTTGGTAATATTGAAGTTATACTAGTAAGGTGTTGTGGATCTAGAAATACTTCTGTTGAAGTTAGTGATTCCCGTAGCATGCACGTATGATGAACCGCTATGTGATGAAGTCTGAGCATGATTTGTCTATTGATTGTCATCCTTTGTGTGGCGGTCGGGATCGCGTGATGGTTTATACCTACCAACCCTTCCCCTAGGAGTATGCGTTGAATGCTTCGTTTCGATTACTACTAAAACTTTTGCAACAAGTATATGAGTTCTTCATGACTAATGTTGAGTCCATGGTTTAGATGCACTTTCACCTTACACCATCACTATCTTCTTTAGTGCCGTGCAACTTTCGCCGGTGCACAAAACCACCCATATAGCCTCCCTCAAAACAGCCACCATACCTACCTACTATGGCTTTTTCAAATATATTCCGAGATATATTGCCATACGACTACCACCATGACATGTGCCACCACTTCTACATTGCCATTGCATGATCATAAGATAGCTAGCATGATGTTTCCATTGATGTCTATGCCATGCTAGATGGTACACTACCGAAGGCATTCCATATAGAGTCATCATTGCTCTAAGTTGTGAGTTGTAAGTGTGATGATCATCATTGGTGGAGCATTGACCCATGTGAGGAAATAAAAGAGGCCAAAGATGGCCACCATAAAAAAAAGAGGCCAAAGAGCCCACCCAAAAAGAAATGAGAGAAAAAGAGAGAAGGGACAATGCTACTATCTTTCCACACTTGTGCATATTATGCACCTTGATCTTCATGATTGAGAGTCTCTCGTTTTGTCACCACCATATAGCTAGTGGGAAATTTTCATTATATAACTTGGCATGTATATTCCAATGATAGGCTTCCTCAAAATTGCCTTAGGTCTTCGTGAGCAAGCAAGTTGGATGCACACCCACTAGTTTTCTTTAAGAGCCTTCACATACTCTTAGCTCTAGTGCATCAATTGTATGGCAATCCCTACTCATTCACGTTGATATCTATTGATGAGCATCTCCATAGCTCATTGATATGCCTAGTCAATGTGACATTCTTCTCGTTGTTTGCCTTGCAACCTCCACCACACTCCACACAACTTATAGTGCTAAAACCATGGCTCACGCTCATGTATTGCGTGAGAGTTGAAAAAGTTTGAGAAAGTAAACGTGTGAAAACAATTACTTGGCCAATACCGAGGTTGTGCATGATTTAAATTCGTTGTGCAAGGATGATAGAGCATAGCCATACTATATGATTTTGTAGGGATAACTTTCTTTTGGACTTGTTATTTTGAAAGTTCATGATTACCTTGCTAGTTTGCTTGAATTATTATTCTCTCCATGTCAATAGAAAACTATTGTTTTGAATCTAATGGATCTGAAAATTCACGTCACATAAGAGGAGTTACAAAGGACATCTATGCTAGGTAGCATGAAAGCATCAAAAATTCATTCTTTATCACTTCCCTACTCGAGGACGAGCAGGAGTTAAGCTTGGGGATGCTTGGTACGTCTCAAACGTATCTATAATTTTTGATGGTTTCACGTTGTTATCTTGTCAACTGTGGATGTTTTATATACCTTTTATATCTTTTTTGGGACTAACTTATTAATTCATTGCCAAGTGCCAGTTCCTATTTTCTGTTATTTTGACTCTATTCATATCTGATTTTGGAACAGAGTCCAAACGGAATAAAATGCCCGAAATAACTTTTTCCAGAACAGAAGAAGATCAGGAGGCTTGAGCGCTAAGGCAGGGGCCCACATGGAGCCCAAAACCCCTCTTACCGCAGCCAGGGGGGCCGCGACAACTAGGCTTGTGGCCTCCCTGGCGCTCCCCTGCCCTAGCTCTTTGGCCTATAAATTCCCTAAAATCGCAGAAAAAATCTGGGCATCCAGGAAAACAATTTTTCGCTGTCGCAACCTTCCGTTTCCACGAGATCAGATGTGGAGACCCTTCCCGGTGCCTTGCCGTAGGGGACTTTGGAGTTGGGGGGCTTCTACATCAACATCATCGCCTCTCCAATGACTCGTGAGTAGTACACTTCAGAACTATGGGTCCGTAGTTAGTAGCTAGATGGCTTCTTCTCTCTCTTCGATCTTCAATACAAAGTTCTCCATCATCTTCATGGAGCTCTATCCGATGCAATCCTCTTTGGCGGCGTGTTTGTCGAGATCCGATGAACTGTGGATTTGTGATCAGATTATCTACTAATTATATTTGAGTCTTTGCTTATTTCTTATATGTATGATTTGATATCCTTGTAAGTCTCTCCGAGTCTTGGGTTTTTTTTGGCCAACTAGATCTATGATTCTTGCAATGGGAGAAGTGCTTGGTTTCGGGTTCATACCGTGTGGTGACTTTTCCCAGTGACAGAAGGGGCAGCAAGGCACGCATCGTGTTGTTGCCATCAAGGGTAACAAGATGGGCTTTCATCATAGATTTGAGATTGTTCATCTACATCATGTCTTCTTGCTTAAGGCGTTACTCTGTTCTTTTGGACTTAATACACTAGATGCAAGATGGATAGTGGTCAACGTGTGGAGTACTAGTAGTAGATGCAGAAAGTATCGGTCTACTTGGTTTGGACGTGATGCCTATAGATACAATCATTGCCTTAGATAACGTCACGACTTTGCGCGGCTCTATCAATTGCTCGAGAGTAATTCATTCACCCACCGCCTACTTGCTTTCATGAGATAAGCCACTAGTGAACACTATGGCCCCCGGGTCTATTCCCAACTATCGTCTCCACCTTCACTTTTACTTTGCTTTGTTTACTTTTTGCTTTCAGTTCTCACTTTGCAAACAATCTATAAGGGATTGACAACCCCTTCATTGAGTTGGGTGCAAGCTCTTTGTATCTGTGCAGGCACTTCTGACTTGAACGTTCCTCCTACTGGATTGATAACTTGGTTCTCAAACTAAGGGTAATATTTACCGCCGTTGTGCTACATCACCGTTTCCTCTTCAAGGGAACACCAACGCAAGGCTCCAAGGCCGCGGGGAAATCCTTTGCATATTTGCCGAGGAAGTCCATAGGCGTAGCCATAGCAGCACGATTCCTGGCGCCGTTGCCAGGGAAGGTCTGTTGTCGCAGTAGCAGCCCCCTGTCCTGCTTCTCCGGCTCCCCGATCTTTTTCTGTTCCGGAAAAAATCTTTTTGGCAGTTTCATTCCATTTGGACTCCGTTCAAAATCCTCCTCTAAAAGGGGTGAAAAACATGGAAAAAACAGGAACTGACACTTGGCACTGAGTTAGTAAGTTAGTCCCGAAAAATATATAAAAGGCATGCAAAACATCCAAAGTTTGACAAGATAATAGCATGAAACCATCAAACATTATAGATACGTTGGAGACGTATCATCCCGTACTACCATGCTGGTAGACGGTCGCCCCCTCACCCAGCTCCTTGTCGCTATTAGCATGGCCACTTGGCTCAGGGTGACCCAGATTAGGCCAGGTATACCAGTGGATCTCTTGGGACGTACCCTCATCCTTGCTTTGCTTCGGAATCTCCTCGAACGAAGCCTCTGGGACACGAGTCTCGTGGGTCGAAGGCTCGTCAACCTGAGGCTCGTGAACCGGAGACCGTGTAGGCTCCACCTCAGATGAATCCACCCTAGCATTCATGTGCTCAGGTGAATCAGTTTGGGGTGGCGGCGAGGAAGGCGTGGCAGCCACCCTACCTCTCCCGCGGCCACATGTACTTTTAGTAGCTCTCGGCTTCGGGGGGGGGTGGTCGACCTCCTCTCACGAGGGCCGTGAGAGGCGAAGAAGCGGCCACTCCATGCAGAGTAGATAGAACCTATCTTCGAAGAGGCAAGGCAGGAATGGAAGTACCCATCCCACCACCCGCCGAAGAAGGAGCCGCGGAGTGCTTTCGACCCTTTCCCACCATCTTTGAACACCTGCCAGACAAAGAGTAAATGAAATTAGTACAACATAAATACCAACATGAGTAATAAAATGTATATAATTTAAGTGTAGCATCAACATAAAGACCAACATGAGTAATAAAAAGTGAATACCTAACACGAACTAAAAATTTATATATGTATATATAGTAATAGATGAATACTTGACATGAACTAATAACAATCGTGCTGGTCTATATATGCTTCGGGGTAAATAAACACATCATGATCATCACTATCATCAATAAATGCAGAATCATGATCACTATCAGGAAGAACATGTGGAAGGACACCATTATGTAATCGGTCAAGAAGTGACAGGTCATCCGTAGCAGTAACCTCTTCTTCTTCTAGCTCTTCCTGTTCGAGCTCGTTGGTTAAGACGGATTCACTGTCGCTGTCTACTTCAATGTTCTGGGGTGAAGTAGAGCGATTCTTGAAACGTTTCTTGGACATACGTGTTTCTTGGAAGAATTCTCCTTCATATGTGTCTGGGTTAATGTAAGGTTCATAATCCTCTTCATTGAGGGTAGGTGGTCTAAAACGTGGCTACACTTCATAAACGACATCCCAACCTTTCAGATTTGAATCAGTTTGGTAGGCCCACAGTAGATAGAAAACTTGTGTCGCCCGTTGAGCCATAATATAGACATCGGGAACATCTAAGTGAGTGTTTTGGTTGACTTCAACAAGTCCTATATCTTCATCAGTCCTTCTAGTCTCCCTCGGCTCAAACAATAACATTTGAAGACTACGACGGTCGATGGGTTTTCACCATAGAATAGAAGTTCATAAATTGCTTCAACTCTTCCATAATACTTGGTACCTCCTTCGTCGATAGCAGAGATAGAACAATTTATAGTCTTTAGGTCGGGCATAGATAGCTCTTTGCCAAAGGTACGAAAGTGATACCCGTTGATGTTGTATTTGCCAAATGAACGGACCTTATAGTCAAAACCATTAGCTAGTTGTCTCAACTCGGCGTCCATAGACTCTACATCAGCCTACAAGTTTAATACGAAAGAATGGATGCATTAGTCGAAAATTAGACCAAGAAATCAAATGGCCCATTAATGGTAATAAATTACCCTTTGTTTGAACCAAGTGATGCAACCGGGATAGTCGCCTCCATGCTTTGCGAGAAGCTCATACTCTTCAACGGAATCCTTTTCGATAACCGCTCGATCCGAGAATTCGACGACGTATCGACTATACCAAATATCCGGGAATAAGAGAAGTTCAAAGGAATTAGAAGTTGCAGAACAATAATTTACCAAGGACTTACTCGATGTACGGCCGCACTTTTGTTAGGTTGGTGAAGATATACAATGAAATGGTCCGCCATTCTTCGACATCCAACCATTTCCCTTTTGAATCACCGGATGGTGCGAGCTTCCCTTTGAATAGGTTGAGGTTGGATCGACCTTTTTACGGATCTCCATAATTGTACTCAGGCTTCAAGTTATGAAAATAATGATTTTTGGTTTCGTAGTGTGTTGTCACGAAGTTTGCCGCCTCCTCAGTAATTAATGCCTCGGCCATCGGTGCTTCAATTCTATGTTTATTTTTACATTTAGCTCGAAGCATCTTTTGCATCCTCTCAGTTGTGAAACACCATCAATTTTGAATGGGCCACCAATCTTGCCTCGGTCACGAGATGCAATATCAAATGCAGCATTGGATTGAAGAAGCCCGGTGGAAAGATCTTTTCTAATTTGCAGATCAACTCCGCCGCCAACTCTTCCATTTCATCTAGCACACCAGGCGATAGTTCTTTCGCACAACGATTATGGAAGAAATAGATCAGCTCTGCCAGTACTAGACATTCATCCTCAGGGATAAAGCCACACAACATCACCGGCATTACCCGCTCAATCGATATGTGACAATCATGACTATTGACACCAAATATTTTCAAGTTCTCAAGAGTCGCTCCCCTCTTTAGATTCGCAGCATACCCATCGGGGATCATCAACCGCATTTTCACCCACAATAGCATTTCCCTCATTGCTGGCCTTTCAAGATTGAACCATGCCTTTGGCTTCGCTATGCTTTGCTTTTCTTTACGTTGTCGCAAGTTTTGTAACGGTCTATCACATAGAGGCTGCTGGTCGATTCTAACCTAAGTATTATCCTTTGACTTTCCCTCTATGCCGAACATTGTACCAAAAATGGTCTCCGCAATATTCTTTTCAGTGTGCATCACGTTGATGTTGTGTGGTCAAAGGATGTCTTTGAAGTCAGGCATATCCCATAAGCATGACTTGTGAGTCCAGGCGTGTTCCATATTATACCATTTGAAATACCCTGGACGCAAAGGATCAGGCTCGAGACTGTTTAACTGATCAAGGATCCGTTGGCCTATCAACGCAACTGGTGTAGTGTTTTTGACAACTCTACCTTTGATGAAATTCTTCTTGTCTTTTCTGAACTTATGGTCAGGATCCAGGAACTATCTATGCAGCCAACGGAACTAAGGAGCTACCTTGCATGTGGTGGACGGGAACCTTCCATGCACACACGAGCCAGCGAATAGCGCAAACGCCGGATAATCATGCGTCGAGTACATGTACCACACATGCATTTTGAATTTTTTTGTACCGCCGTCATTTGTCTTGATCCCATTATCCCCGGCTTCTTGCAACTCATCCTTAAGCGGCTGCATGTACACATTCATATTCTTCCTCGGATAGTTGGGCCCTGGAATTATCAATGTCAGGAAAATGTTCTTTATTTTCATAATCTTTATGGGTGGGAGATTGAGTGGTATGACAAATACAGGCCAACAATTGTATTGTGTTGTCGTCATACCATACACATTGAACCCATCTGTGCTGATGGAAACTCGAGCATGCCTTGGATCTTCTGATTTATCTTTATGTAATGCATCGAAGTGCTTCCACGCAAAAGCATCTGAAGTGTGTACCAACATCTTGTTCCCATGCGCATCTAGTTCTGTTCTTTATCCCAATTTGTGCCATGTCATCTGTCTCGCCGTATCTTTGACCATGAAAAGACGTTGAAGTCTTGATACGATTGGCAGATACCGAAGATCATTAATGGGGATTTTGTTCTGAATCTTCTCACCCGTACCGTTGTCTACCAGAATATACCTGCAAGAATTGCAAATGGGGCAATAGTTCAAGGCTGCATACTCAAGCCTAAATAAGGCACATCCATTCTCATAGGCATGTATCTCCTCATAGGGCATCTTAAGTACACGGAGGATTTTCTCTGACTGGTATAGGTTTGCAGGCAGTACAGGGCCTTTGGGTAGAAAGCGTCCAAATATCGTTATCATCGCGTCGTAGCATTCTGTGCCTAGGTTGAATCGAGCATTCCAAGCCATTACTTGCGCGATGGCATCCAGCTGACAATGCTCAGTGCGCTCGTGGAGAGGACGTTTTGAAGACTCCAACATTTCATAGGAGGCATTTGCAGATTCCTCCATCTCATCGTCCGAATCCCGAGAATCATCAAAGTGTTGCACCATGTCTTCGATCCAGGTACTATGCTCCTCGGTGCGACGTCGAATCACTTGAGCTCTTGCACATTGGTCAGACTCACCATGAAAAGTGCACACCGTACAATTAGGCGTAAAGCCCCACTTGTGTAAGTGTTTACCCATTTCAAACTTTGTCTGCTTTTTCCAGTTGTCGCAGTTGGGATAGGGGCACCATGTTTTTTGCTGGCCAGTTGCAAAGGCGGCTCTCACAAACCCCCTGGTTTTTGGTAACCATTCATTGGTCCTGTCTTTCTGACTAGGGTGACAAGTCTAGAACCAAGCACGATCACTCGTCTTGCCTAGCTACCTATGGGCACACAAGAAATAAATATATAATTCATCATCTATATTTATCAGCTAATCAAGTTTGTCAGTTTTATTACGTCCATGCAACCTAGGTAAAGATAGGTCCTAATCCCACCCGAGTATGTGTAGATTGGGTTCGTTTTCCCATGGTCTGCTCTCGATCTGACATAGAATTTCGGCAGCACCTCCCCGTTGTACTCCTGATACACGTCTTAGCAATAAGCAGAGAGAATGTGTCCCGGAGAACAACAGGGTGGCACTGACGAAGTTCCGCATCGGATCCGGAGCAGAGCATACGGAAAAACGAACCAAATCTACACATACATTGCCATTGCATGATCATAAGATAGCTAGCATGATGTTTCCATTGATGTCTATGCCATGCTAGATCATTGTCACGGTACACTACCGAAGGCATTCCATATAGAGTCATCATTGCTCTAAGTTGTGAGTTGTAAGTGTGATGAGCATCATTGACGGAGCATTGCCCCATGTGAGGAAATAAAAGAGGCCAAAGATGGCCACCATAAAAAAAGAGGCCTAAGAGCCCACCCAAAAAGAAATGAGAGAAAAAGAGAGAAGGGACAATGCTACTATCTTTCCACACTTGTGCATATTAAGCACCATGATCTTCATGATTGAGAGTCTCTCGTTTTGTCACCACCATATAGCTAGTGGGAAATTTTCATTATATAACTTGGCATGTATATTCCAATGATAGGCTTCCTCAAAATTGCCTTAGGTCTTCTGAGCAAGCAAGTTGGATGCACACCCACTAGTTTTCTTTGAGATCCTTCACATACTCTTAGCTCTAGTGCATCAATTGTATGGCAATCCCTACTCATTCACGTTGATATCTATTGATGAGCATCTCCATAGCTCATTGATATGCCTAGTCAATGTGACATTCTTCTTGTTGTTTGCCTTGCAACCTCCACCACACTCCACACCACTTATAGTGCTAAAACCATGGCTCACGCTCATGTATTGCGTGAGAGTTGAAAAAGTTTGAGAAAGTAAACGTGTGAAAACAATTACTTGGCCAATACCGAGGTTGTGCATGATTTAAATTCGTTGTGCAAGGATGATAGAGCATAGCCATACTATATGATTTTGTAGGGATAACTTTCTTTTGGCCTTGTTATTTTGAAAGTTCATGATTACCTTGCTAGTTTGTTTGAATTATTATTGTCTCCACGTCAATAGCAAACTATTGTTTTGAATCTAATGGATCTGAAAATTCACGTCACATAAGAGGAGTTACAAAGGACATCTATGCTAGGTAGCATGAAAGCATCAAAAATTCGTTCTTTATCACTTCCCTACTCGAGGACGAGCAGGAGTTAAGCTTGGGGATGCTTGGTACATCTCAAACATATCTATAATTTTTGATGGTTTCACGTTGTTATCTTGTCAACTGTGGATGTTTTATATACCTTTTATATCTTTTTTGGGACTAACTTATTAATTCATAGCCAAGTGCCAGTTCCTGTTTTTTCTGTGTTTTTGACTCTATTCATATCTGATTTTGGAACGGAGTCCAAACGGAATAAAATTCCCGAAATAAATTTTTCCAGAACAGAAGAAGATCGGGAGGATTGAGGGCCAAGGCAGGGGGCCCACAGGGAGCCCACAACCCCTGTTACCGCAGCCAGGGGGGCCGCGGCAACCAGGCTTGTGGCCTCCCTAGCCTCCCCTGCCCTAGCTCTTTGGCCTATAAATTCCCTGAAATCGTAGAAAAAATCAGGGCATCCACGAAAACACTTTTCCGCCGCCGCAATCTTCCGTTTCCGTGAGATCTAATGTGGAGACCCTTCCCGGTGCCTTGCCGTAGGGGACTTTGGAGTTGGAGGGCTTCTACATCAACATCATCGCCTCTCCAATGACTCGTGAGTAGTACACTTCAGAACTATGGGTCCGTAGTTAGTAGCTAGATGGCTTCTTCTCTCTCTTCGATCTTCAATACAAAGTTCTCCATGATCTTCATGGAGCTCTATCCGATGCAATCCTCTTTGGCGGTGTGTTTGTCGAGATCCGATGAATTGTGGATTTGTGATCAGATTATATACTAATTATATTTGAGTCTTTGCTGATTTCTTATATGTATGATTTGATATCCTTGTAAGCCTCTCCGAGTCTTGGGTTTTGTTTGGCCAACTAGATCTATGATTCTTGCAATGGGAGAAGTGCTTGGTTTCGGGTTCATACCGTGTGGTGACTTTCCCCAGTGACAGAAGGGGCAGCAAGGCACGCATCTTGTTGTTGCCATCAAGGGTAACAAGATGGGCTTTCATCATAGATTTGAGATTGTTCATCTACATCATGTCATCTTGCTTAAGGCGTTACTCTGTTCTTTTGGACTTAATACACTAGATGCAAGGTGGATAGTGGTCAACGTGTGGAGTAATAGTAGTAGATGCAGAAAGTATCGGTCTACTTGCTTTGGACGTGATGCCTATAGATACAATCATTGCCTTAGATAACGTCACGACTTTGCGCGGTTCTATCAATTGCTCGAGAGTAATTCGTTCACCCACCGCCTACTTGCTTTCATGAGATAAGCCACTAGTGAACACTATGGCCCCCGGGTCTATTCACAACTATCGTCTCCACCTTCACTTTTACTTTGCTTTGTTTACTTTTTGCTTTCAGTTCTTACTTTGCAAACAATCTATAAGGGATTGACAACCCATTCATTGAGTTGGGTGCAAGATCTTTGTATCTGTGCAGGCACTTCTGACTTGAACGTTCCTCCTACTGGATTGATAACTTGGTTCTCAAACTGAGGGAAATACTTATCGCCATTTTGCTACATCACCGTTTCCTCTTCAAGGGAACACCAACGCAAGGCTCCAAGGCCGCGGGGAAATCCTTTGGATATTTGCCAATAAAGTCCATAGGCGTAGCCATAGCAGCAGGATTCATGGCGCCGTTGCTAGGGAAGGTCTGTTGTTGAAGTAGCAGCCCCCTGCCCTGATTCTCCGGCTCCCCGATCTTTTTCTGTTCCGGAAAAAATCTTTTTGGCAGTTTCATTCCGTTTGGACTCCGTTCAAAATCCTCCTCTAAAAGGGGTCAAAAACATGGCAAAAACAGGAACTGACACTTGGCACTGAGTTAATAAGTTAGTCCCAAAAAATATATAAAAGGCATGCAAAACATCCAAAGTTTGACAAGATAATAGCATGAAACCATCAAAAATTATAGATACGTTGGAGATGTATCATCCCGTACTACCATGCTGGTAGACGGTGGCCCCCTCACCCAGCTCCTTGTCGCTATTAGCATGGCCACTTGGCTCAGGGTGTCCCAGATTAGGCCAGGTATACCACTGGGTCTCTTGGGACGTACCCTCATCCTTGCTTTGCTTCGGAGTCTCCTCGAACGAAGCCTCTGGGACACGAGTCTCGTGGGTCGAAGGCTCGTCAACCTGAGGCTCGTGAACCGGAGACCATGTAGCCTCCACCTCAGAATAATCCACCCTAGCATTCATGTGCTCAGGTGAATCAGTTTGGGGTGGCGGCGAGGAAGGCGTGGCAGCCACCCTACCTCTCCCGCGGCCACATGTACTTTTAGTAGCTCTCGGCTTCGGGGGGGGGGGGGTGGTTGACCTCCTCTCATGAGGGCCGTGAGAGTCGAAGAAGCGGCCACTCCATGCACAGTAGAGAGAAACTCTCTTCGAAGAGGCAAGGCAGGAATGGAAGTACCCATCCCACCACCCGCCGACGAAGAAGGAGCCGCAGAGTGCTTTCGACCCTTTCCCACCATCTTTGAACACCTGCCATGACAAAGAGTAAATGAAATTAGTACAACATAAATACCAACATGAGTAATAAAATGTATATAATTTAAGTGTAGCATCAACATAAATACCAACATGAGTAATAAAAAGTGAATACCTAACACGAACTAAAAATTTATATATGTATATATAGTAATAGATGAATACTTGACATGAACTAATAACAATCGTGCTGGTCTATATATGCTTCGGGGTAAATAAACGCATCATGATCATCACTATCATCAATAAATGCAGCATCATGATCACTATCAGGAAGAACATGTGGAAGGCCACCATTATGTAGTCGGACAAGAAGTGACAGGTCATCCGTAGCAGTAACCTCTTCTTATTCTAGCTCTTCCTGTTCGAGCTCGTGGGTTAAGACGGATTCACTGTCGCTGTCTACTTCAATGTTCTGGGGTGATGTAGAGCGATTCTTGAAACGTTTCTTGGACATACGTGTTTCTTGGAAGAATTCTCCTTCATATGTGTCTGGGTTAATGTAAGGTTCGTAATCCTCTTCATTAAGGGTAGGTGGTCTAAAACGTGGCTACACTTCATAAACGACATCCCAACCTTTCAGATTTGGATCAGTTTGGTAGGCCCACGGTAGATAGAAAACTTGTGTCGCCCGTTGAGCCATAATATAGACATCGGGAACATCTAAGTGAGTGTATTGGTTGGCTTCAACAAGTCCTATATCTTCATCAGTCCTTCTAGTCTCCCTCGGCTCAAACAATAACATTTGAAGACTACTGCGGTCGATGGGTTTTCACCATAGAATAGAAGTTCATAAATTGCTTCAACTCTTCCATAATACTCGGTACCTCCTTCGCCGATAGCAGAGATAGAACAATTTATAGTCTTTAGGTCGGGCATAGATAGCTCTTTGCCAAAGGTACGAAAGTGATACCCGTTGATATTGTATTTGTCAAATGAACGGACCTTATAGTCAAAACCATTAGCTAGTTGTCTCAACTCGGCGTCCATAGACTCTACATCAGCCTACAAGTTTAATACGAAAGAATGGATGCATTAGCCGCAAATTAGACCAAGAAATCAAATGGCCCATTAATGGTAATAAATTACCCTTTGTTTGAACCAAGAGATGCAACCGGGATAGTCGCCTCCATGCTTTGCGAGAAGCTCATACTCTTCAACGGAATCCTTTTTGATAACCGCTCGATCCGAGAATTCGACGACGTATCGACTATACCAAATATCCGGGAATAAGAGAAGTTCAAAGGAATTAGAAGTTGCAGAACAATAATTTACCAAGGACTTACTCGATGTACGGCCGCACTTTTGTTAGGTTGGTGAAGATATACAATGAAATGGTCCGCCATTCTTCGACATCCAATGATTTCCCTTTTGAATCACCGGATGGTGCGAGCTTCCCTTTGAATAGGTTGAGGTTGGATCGACCTTTTTTCGGATCTCCATAATTGTACTCAGGCTTCAAGTTATGAAAATAATGATTTTTGGTTTGGTAGTGTGTTGTCACGAAGTTTGCCGCCTCCTCGGTAATTAGTGCCTCGGCCATCGATGCTTCAATTCTATGTTTATGTTTACATTTAGCTCGAAGCATCTTTTGCATCCTCTCAGTTGTGAAACACCATCGATTTTGAATGGGCCCCCAATCTTGCCTCGGTCACGAGATGCAATATCAAATGCAGCATTGGTTTAAAGAAGCCTGGTGGAAAGATCTTTTCTAATTTGCAGATCAACTCCGCCGCCAACTCTTCTATTTCATCTAGCACACCAGGCGATAGTTCTTTCGCACAAAGATTATGGAAGAAATAGATCAGCTCTGCAGTACTAGCCATTCATCCTCAAGGATAAAGCCACACAACATCACCGGCATTACCCGCTCAATCGATATATGACAATCATGACTATTGACACCAAATATTTTCAAGTTCTCCAGAGTCGCTCCCCTCTTTAGATTCGTAGCATACCCATCGGGGATCATCAACCGCATTTTCACCCACAATAGCATTTCCCTCATTGCTGGCCTTTCAAGATTGAACCAAGCCTTTGGCTTCGCTATTCTTTGCTTTTCTTTCCGTTGTCGCAAGTTTTGTAACGGTCTATCACATAGAGGCTGCTGGTCGATTCTAACCTAAGTATTATCCTTTGACTTTTCCTTTATGCCGAACAATGTACCAAAAATGGTCTCCGCAATATTCTTTTCAGTGTGCATCACGTTGATGTTGTGTGGTCAAAGGATGTCTTTGAAGTAAGGCATATCCCATAAGCATGACTTGTGAGTCCAGGCGTGTTCCATATTATACCCTTTGAAATACCCTGGACGCAAAGGATCAGGCTCGAGACTATTTAACTGATCAAGGATCTATTGGCCTATCAACACAATTGGTGTAGTGTTTTTGACAACTCTACCTTTGATGAAATTCTTCTTGTCTTTTCTGAACTTATGGTCAGGATCCAGGAACTATCTATGAAGCCAACGGAACTAAAGAGCTACCTTGCATGTGGTGCACGGGAACCTTCCATGCACACACGAGCCAGCGAATAGCGTAAACGCCGGATAATCGTGCGTCGAGTACATGTACCACACATGCATTTTGAATTTTGTTGTACCGGCGTCATTTGTCTTGATCCCATTATCCCCGGCTTCTTGCAACTCATCCTTAAGCGGCTGCATGTACACATTGATATTCTTCCTCGGATAGTTGGGCCCTGGAATTATCTATGTCAGGAAAATGTTCTTTATTTTCATAATCTTTATGGGTGGGAGATTGAGTGGTATGACAAATACAGGCCAACAATTGTATTGTGTTGTCGTCATACCATACACATTGAACCCATCTGTGCTGATGGAAACTCGAGCATGCCTTGGATCTTCCGATTTATCTTTATGTAATGCATCGAAGTGCTTCCACGCAAAAGCATCTGAACTGTGTAGCAACATCTTGTTCCCATCCGCATCTAGTTTTGTTCCTTATCGCAATTTGTGCCATGTCATCTGTCTCGCCGTATCTTTGACCATGAGAAGACGTTGAAGTCTTGGTACGATTGGCAGATACCGAAGATCATTACTGGGGTTTTTGGTCTGAATCTTCTCACCCATACCGTTGTCTACCACAATATACCTGCAAGAATTGCAAATGGGGCAATAGTTCAAGGCTGCATACTCAAGCCTAAATAAGGCACATCCATTCTCATAGGCATGTATCTTCTCATAGGGCATCTTAAGTACACGCAGGATTTTCTCTGACTGGTACAGGTTTGCAGGCAGCACGTGGCCTTTGGGTAGAAAGCGTCCAAATATCGTCATCATCGCGTCGTAGCATTCTGTGCCTAGGTTGAATCGAGCATTCCAAGCCATTACTTGCGCGATGTCATCCAGCTGACAAAGCTCAGTGCGCTTGTGGAGAGGACGTTTTGAAGACTCCAACATTTCATAGGAGGCATTTGCAGATCCCTCCATCTCATCATCCGAATCCCGAGCATCATCAAAGTGTTGCACCATGTCTTCGATCCAGGTACTATGCTCGTCGGTGCGACGTCGAATCACTTGAGCTCTGGCACATTGGTCAGACTCACCATGAAAAGTGCACACCGTACAATTAGGCGTAAAGCCCCACTTGTGTAAGTGTTTACCCATTTCAAACTTTGTCTGCTTTTTCCACTTGTCGCAGTTGGGATATGGGCACTATGTTTTTTGTTGGCCAGTTGCAAAGGCGGCTCTCACAAACCCCCTGGTTTTTGTTAACCATTCATTGGTCATGTCTTTCTGACTAGGTTGACCAGCGTACAACCAAGCACGATCACTCGTCTTGCCTAGCTACCTATGGGCACACAAGAAATAAATATATAATTCATCATCTATATTTATCTGCTAATCAAGTTTGTCAGTTTTATTACGTGCATGCAACCTAGGTAAAGATAGGTCCTAATCCCACCCGAGTATGTGTAGATTGGGTTCGTTTTCCCATGGTCTGCTCTCGATCTGACATAGAATTTCGGCAGCACCTCCCCGTTGTACTCCTGATACACGTCTTAGCAATAAGCAGAGAGAATGTGTCCCGGAGAACAACAGGGTGGCACTGACGAAGTTCCGCATCGGATCCGGAGCACAGCATACGGAAAAATGAACCAAATCTACACATACTCGGGCTATCCATGGATAACGTTGGACAATTTGAAAGGATGGCGGTTATAAATATGAAAAGACATGCATATTATAGATGCCACCCTTTCGAACGAGAGACGCATACTAGTCACGGATACTCATGATTGAATAAACCCATAGCTAGCAAGTTTCATCGACACGAAGACCGGAAAAGAGCAAATTAAGGGGGTAGGAGGAGAAGTCATTTTTGCTCACCAACAAACGTAGGGGCAGAGCTCGTCCAACGCATGTGGAGTTCGTCGAACTACTGCACATTGAAATTCACCCGATCAACACAAATATGATGTTTTTATAACATAATCGGAAAATGTGTGACCTAACTCATAATTTACAAAACTATGAACCTGTCGGCCTTTGGAAGGCCGAAAAGCACCGTCTCGTTCAACAGGAGGCAGAAGTGGTGTCGGGGGTCGGGGCTTAGTGGCGTCGGGAGTCAGTGTCATCGAGGGTCGGTGGTGTCAGGAGTTGGTGGCGTCGGGGGTCGGAGGTTAGTGGCGTCGGTGGTCGGGTGTCAGTGTCGTTGGGGGTCGAGGGTCAGTGGCGTCTGGGGTCGGGGATCTTTTCGGTCAACAAGAGGCCGAAGAGGTGTCGGGGGTCGGGGGTCAGGGGTCAATGGCGTCGGGGATCGGGGGTAGGGGGTCGAGGGTCAGTGGCATCGGGGGTCGGGGGTCGGTGGTAAGTGGCGTCGGGTGTCGGGGGTCGGGGGTCGAGGGTCAATGGCGTCGGGGGTCGAGGGTCGAGGGACAGTGGGGTCGGGCGTCGGGGGTCGGGGGTCGAGGGTGAGTGCCAGTGTATCGGGGTTCCTTTTTCCTCTTCTTTCTTCTTCTCCTCTATCCTCTTTTTCTTCATCTTCTTCTTCTTCTTCTTCTTCTTCTTCTTCTTCTTTTCTCTCCCCCTGCTCCTCCTATTCTTCTTCTTCTTATTTTTTCTCCTCCTCCTCCTCCTCTTCTTCTTCTTGTTCTTCTTATCCTTTTCCTTCTTCTTCTTCTAATTATTTTCTTCTTTTTCTTTTTTCTTTTTCATTTTTTCCTTCTTCTTTTCCTCTTTTTTCTTCTAACCTAACTAACTAACCTAATTAGCCTAATAAACTAACCTAATAAACTAACTAAATTAACCTATAATAAAAACTAACCTAATAAACTAACTAAACTAATTAACTAAATAAAAAAGAAAAACAAGAAGAACTCACCGGCAGGGTGCGGCGGGGCGGCGTGGGCGGCGGTGGACGACAGCAGGGGGCGGCATCAGCGGCGGTGGATGACGGTAGGGGGTCGTGCGGCAGGGGGGCCGCATGGGCGACGACAGGGGCGGCAAGGGCACCGATAGGGTCGGAGCGTCGGGGGGGCGGAGCGAGCTGGGGGGCCGACGGTGGCTGTCGTGGCCAGGGGCGGGGGTGGTGGGCCGGAGCTGGTCCGGCGGCGGCAGCAGCGGCGGGTGGGCAGGCGATAGTGAGGGCAGGGCAAGACAGAGAGAGCGGGCAGGACGCACTAGCCGTCATGCGAGCTGGTGGGGGGCTGGGCGTCGTTAGTGTGGCGCCCCCTTTGCCATCTGCAAATGCTGGGTGGCACACAACAAAGGGGTGGGTGGGGTGGGGTGGGCTCCGGCCGTTAGGGTGGCGCCCCCTTTGTCTTCTACCTTTGGTTCCTTTGCGGTCTGCTGGCAGACGGCAAAGGAAAGGCCGATGGCAAACATAACTTTTGCCATTAGGAATCTGTTTGTCGTCTGCTTTGTGCTAGCTAATGACAAAGAAGATCTTTGCCATGTGTCAATAGACGACAAAGGCATGGCAGACGACAAATTTTTGGATTCCAGTAGTGTTTGTAGGTACTTGTAAGAAATATACAACACAAGATTTTCGTCAACTCTAATCAAAAGCAATCTTGACATAACCAAGTATCAATAACCCCTCTTTAAGGATGAAGGAAGAAGACAACAAAATCATATCCTTCACTATCACATGATGAAGTTGTTCACTCTTGTCATTTTGATATATTATGGACTTTCTTGCATGAGTAACCATTTTAGGTGAAAAGTGAACCAAAACAACATGGATTGCTCCCAACTCAAGATGATCTTCATCAACTTTGAGCATCCACAACAAGTTCATCTACATGCCACGTCATCAACAACATTCGAAGGTATATACTCATATCCTTGATAATGCTCTACATCAACTCATGGAGTACATCAACTCAATTGATATGAAGACATTCAAAAGCTTAACTGAAAAATGGAAACCCCATTTCGTACTTAACGATGAGTATGACCTATGATCAAGCAGCCTTACCTGACTACTCAATTCAAATACTCTAATATAGGTGACTTTGTCACCGCCCCACATCTAGATGGAGATCATTGTATGGTTCACATTTGACCATCCACAATCTTAGAACCATTCAACTCTCATCCACATGTATGTATATATCTTATATATCTAAAAACACAAAAATAGTTATTTTTGCTACTTTTTTTACTCTTGTCTCTTTTTTGCAGTTAGTACTTTATTCTACAATTGGAATTATGAAACAAATCTTCCAACCGGCCTATTCTTCTGATAAAGAGTTGATTATCATTGCAACTCGCTTTCCCCGAATTGGGAAACTCGGTCCAACCGACTTCACCCAAGAGGCCAAAATATTATTCTCGGTTCTACTGAACTATTTTCCTCGGTGACTCTGATTTTTCTGACAAAATCTATTGCTCTGGAAATTTCTTTAGAACGTATGTTTTAGGGGGAGAAAACTTCTCTAGGAGGAGAAAAACCTCAGTGATCCCATGTTATATAAGAGGGAGAATCATCTAGGACCCTAACATAGGAGGAGATAATTAAAGGAACTCTTACACATACCAAAGGGGGAGAAAAGACAAATTCGAGGAGCCCTTAAAAAGTTAGAAGTACCCATGATCCCTTTCTCTCAATGATCCCTTACCCTATGTCCTTATTTTTGGTAATTTATGCCAAAGGGGGAGAAATATCAAAGTACCAAAGCTTCCATTTAATGAACCTATTCACACGAGAGTAATATCACCAAGAAGGTTATACGAAAGAGGGAGAAATAACACTAAGCGGAGAAATTTGTTCCTAAAGGGAGATGTGTCAAACCTTACATATTAAGGGCGATAGAGATAAATATGGTTTTATTGGTTTGAACTTTTTTCCCCTGCCTACTCCCAATATCTATATGCTATGATTCAGGGGGAGAGGAAATCTTACATATTCATCATTAGGGGAAAAAAGTTCTTGTTCTTTGGAGACATACCATTTTATCAAAACCTATCTTAAATATGTCTTCAATTTCGTGGTATTTTTTAGGCTCTTTACATATTTACAACATGGTACTCTTGTGTTATCTAACTTTTGTTTTCTCAAGTGTACTCCGATGTCAAAACGCTCAAGATCCTCAAGGTAAGAATATGCATCATATCCTTGTTTGCAAGAGGGAGTCTTGAACATGGAACTTCTTCACTTATTTATGTTTGATGCATATAGACAGGATGTATATGACTTGTATTGTCCTTCTAGCTTGTGTGTAACCATGCATTCCAAATCAACCATCCTTTAAAAGGGATTGCACACATTTAGCACTACAAGAAATAAGGTCAATTATGACTCCCTATATTGGTCATTGATTCGTCATTGTTGTTGTTTATTGACCTTTCTTTGACCAAATGTACAAGGTCAACAGTTGGCCGTCAAGAATGAACAAACTTGACCTTTCTAAAATTTTGGTCATGGATCTCTATTGACCAAAATTTTGGTTTGGTCATTACCTATTTGTGTGAGCCACGTACGATCTGACGTGGCTGTGCTGACAAGGCATTGCTAGTGACCAAATGAAATCATCATAAATTTCGCAGCCCGATTCAATAATCTAGTCTACATGGGCCTCCATCAATACTGTTTTATTATTAAAAATGTATAAATTGTTTAGGCTGATACATTGTTTTACCAAAAGCATGTATATCTCAGGATAGACCCATTTAAAAACAAGTACACAAGAATAAAATATTGCAAATTAATTGTATATATTTCATTTCAGTAACACATCACATGAATTACAATACATCATCCATCGACTCGTCTACACATAAAGGTTGAAGGCCCAATAAGTGCAAAACATAACATCAATGATAAACGAAGCTTCTTGTTTCTTCCTCCCGTCCTGTCCTCTACTTCTTCTGGGTGCTTCAGATCATCCTCGTAATTCAAATAATCAAACATAAGAAAGCATACAACTTCTCTCAATGAAGGTATGGATAAAATACATGTGAATATTTTTTATTCTAATCTTTATGTATCTGAAAAATTGTCTATTCTGCTTCTAATCACCATGATGTCAAAAATGCATGCAAAGTGTGCGTGCACCTGGTATAGAATATTATAATGTAGCATATATGTTTGCATTTATTGCACAATAAAGAAGACATACGAAGATACAACCTGATGGTATGAAACATAGATGAAGGCCAAATACCACAAAAACAATTACATATTCTTTCCCTGATACTCTGAGAGTATAAGCTATTCGGCTCAGAAAAGAATAATGAAAGTAGGGTTGTTTACCTGCTGGTATGAAAGTGGATGGATGACATCACCACTAAGTTCCAGGAAATGATTTGGAGTTATGGAGTAGAAATCCTTTACCTGAAGAGTCAAATTGGTATGACACGGCAAACTTATGTTATACTAGAAAAATAAAGTCAAAGATGTTGTATTACAGGGAGTAATCGATCATATATACTGCTCTCTGGTATGAATATTAAACTCTTAGTCCTTACGTTAGGAGTAACTGCGTGGCCGCTGTTTGACAACGCAAGTTTTTTCTCAAATGCCCATGTAAACAGAATCACGCGGCAAACAGGTGAACAACCACATGGCTTCACAAGTAAAGGCTTTGATTTTTTATACTAATATGTACAGAAAAGTTAAAAGATCTAGAACACAAAAGTCCCTGATGCTTGATTGGTATTCATGATTAATGTTTGATAACAGGGTCATGCACTCCTAACATAAATATTTGAGTTTAATCACAAGATATCAATGTAATATACGTGCAGGAAAACTGTATGCAGGCATTCATCCACATATAACAGGTGTAAAGTAATAAGCATCCCAATAAACAACAAAGGCATTTTAAACTGACTTCAAGCATGCACACGCACAAGGCCCCTACCACTCACACAATCTACCAAAAAGGAGATGAAAAAGCTAGCTATATTCATGATGGTCTAGGAAGAATAAAGCAATGTTCTAGAAATCACAATCTAAGTGTAGCCTGGTCCAGGAAGAATAAAACAATTTCCGATAAAAACACAATCTACATGCAGCCAGGTGCATGTTGCTTCCGCTTTCTCATGGTCAGGAGAAGAGACTGACCACTTTGTCTATAAAACACTACCTCCGAACAAAAAAACAACATCATTGCACAGAGAAGAACACACAACATCTGGGACGAGAAGAAAATATTCTGTCATACTAAAACCCAGATGCAAAATTGCAAATATCCAACCAAAAAGATCACTACTTTAACATCAAACCAGAGAATTTATTTTGAAGATAATAAGCTTGGTAATGCCTCAAAGAAAGCTTCACAGCACATCTAGAAGCCAATAGTTACTTGATCTCATATAACTTAGTTAGAACACAATGCAATTGCAAACACAAGTCGACATTCAAGAACAATAAAGGCCAAAAGATAAAGTTCCAATGAATTAACCACATTGGAAATCAGCAATCTCATATAACTTAATATGATGCACAACACATAAAAGGGATAGATACAAAGCCCTCCTCATCCATATGTTGCCGCAAGTAAACATCTCCACATAAGTTATCCGTGATGAGGGCCAACGAACATGAGCATCAACGACGCAAGTACAGTCACACTCACAGGCCAACAAATCAATGTAACGACCTGAAGTAGAACTCAAACTGGTTCTGCAGCTTCTGGCCTTTAGCCTCGGAATCGGGCTCAGCCTCGGGCTCAGGCTCAGGTTCAGGTTCAGGCTCAGCCAGGGTCTGAAAGCAAGGATAAGCAGGTGGCCCGACCATATGAGGTGCGAATGCCATTCAGATGAGAGCCTCTGGAGGCGGCGGGGGCCCAACATAGTACACTAGTGTAACAGGAGACACTGGAGATGGCATATCTGGAGATAACAAACAATAGTGGCAACTGATCAATACCATGAGATTATTATACATCACTACATGAGCAGCACCAGCACTAAAAGCAGAGGCGATGCGATATCTGCAAGAGCGCTGAAGTAAAACCTACCATGCTACCCCATCAACAGTACAGGGAAGGCTCGCATGTGCGAGCCGGGCGGCGGAGGGCGCCCATGTAGGGATTAGGAGCTACGGCCAGCTGCGGGGGCGGCGGCGTATCGCCATGTTCAAAGCCGGCTGTTGGCCTCTCATGGTGTTCCCGCGGGGAGTGGTCTCCGCTGCCGGCGCCTCCGCGTCAGGCCATCTTGTGGCGGACGTGGTGCGTCCCAGAGGCGTGCCTGTGCGAGTTATGAATGGCGGGCGAGCACCATCGGCGGGACAGGGAGGGAACGAACGAATCAATCGCGTAAACAAACAGACGTACTTATGAAGGCGGGCAAGCACCATCGACGGGACAGGGAGGAAAGAAGGGGTGAGGGGAAAGGGAGATCTGACCGATGAGGCGGCGGCGGCGATGGTGGGGGAGGGGTCCGGGGGAGGCTTGGGGGAGTCGGAGGTGGGGAGAGGAGGGTCTTGGTCTTGGCAGTGTCGGCGAGCGCGGGCCAGTGGTTGGCGTCCATGATGGCGGGCGGCGGCGGCGCATCGGCGTGCGGGGCGCCGTTGGCGGCGGAGGAGGGGGAGGGCTTCTTCCAGGCGGACCTCTTGGTCGGCGATGGCGACGGGGAGATGGGTGCTGGATCGGGCGACGCGGTGGCAGGGGCTGGGGCGGGCTCCATGGCGGCGGCAGAGGGAGGGAGGGTGGGGCAGAGGAGTTGGTGATCCCAGATATGGGGAGAGGGCTCTGGCGATGATGCCACCTAATGGGCTTCCTCCATATGACACCCCGGCCCCACAGCACACCTCCTCTTCTCTTCAGGCTTTGGGCCGAGCCGGCTTGGGGTTTGCTTGGGTTTGGTCAGCCTTTTTCTCATGGATGGAATCCTTCTTTCTTCTCCTTCAAGAATTTCCACCCATCTTTTTCTTTTCTTGATTCTTGATCTTGATCTTGATTGAAGGGTGAGCCGGTCATGTTGATCCTCTCTCTCTTTTGAGAGAATCATGTGATGATGCAATAACGTGGAGATATTCGGACCATTTGTGTATTTCACTGGTATAATTGTCCGCATGCGTCGAATGATCCTAATCGAGGCTTGGGGCCGGGGGCGTCGGCGGCAGAGATGGAGCGGGAAGAGGCAGGGGCCGGGGTGCTCTGGATCTGTACGTGTGTGTGAGAGAGACGTGATCTACATCTCGATCTGAATAAAGAGAGCCTATCACATGCGAGGACACGGATCTCTCCCCATAAACAGATCCTGGCCATCCACTCCTCCTACATCCAACGCTCCAAAACCTCCCCACATACAACACACCTCTATCACTTTTTTTCTTCTTCTTTTTTCAATCGGTAGAATTTAATGACCAATTTGTGCAATAGTATCATGACCTAATGGATGCAAAAGGTCATAACGTTATAGGCTTTGGACCCTCTTTGACTTGCCATGACTAATTTCAGAATTTTGGTCATGGATCAATGACCAATTAAACCACCGTCATTTTTTTGGTCATAATTGAGCATTTTTCTTGTAGTGTAGGGGGAGCTTGTACTAGTCATGTTTCTTTCAAAGCTGTCATATCCTTTTCATTATCTTTATTTGATGCTTTGATTGTATGTTGTCATCAATTACCAAAAAGGGGGAGATTCAAAGCACATATGATCCCTTGGTGATTTTGATAATTCATGACAACATACATTGTCTCTTGGACTAACACTTTTACCTAGACATTTCAGGAATAGTCCATGGAGAGCTTTGGCTAAAGGTTTATGTGGAGATGCCCCTCGATGCAACAAAGGAATAACATTGGCTCTATCTTCAAGCTAGAGGACTCTTCATTTTATATTTGTGAGAAATCAGTTTTGAGTCCATAGGAAAGCCAATACTATTAAAAGGGGGTGGGGTAGTAAAATGAACTGATTGCTCAAATTTTCAAAGTTAGCCACCAAAACACTCAGTCATTTTCCCCACATATCCACTCTGTCAAGTTCCACATTCACAAATTCAGTGTCACCAACATTTCCATATCGCACCCACCGAGTTTGACCTCACACAGAAACCCTCGCCATTCCCACCAAATCGGTGCAACCAAACCAAGTCGGTGCTACTGAGTTTAGTGTGACCAACATTTTGTTGCCAAGATACACAAAATCGGAATTTCCGAGTTCGAGTATCGGTGGCACCGAGTTTGACCATTTGACAGTTAGTCACCTTTTTGGTGCCACCAAGTTTTATATGCCGTTCTCACCGAGATTCAAAAGTTCACACCTTTAGTGCTAATAGGTACCACCGAGTTCGGTCTCACAGAACTTTTCTCCTCCATCTTACAACTAAAGAAATTGTCAAAGACCTCATATCTATCGACCTAGGCATGAGCTTGAAAAACTACTTTTAGCTCCTTGAACATCTCATATGCTCCATGTTGCTCAAAACGCCTTTGGAGCCCCAGTTCTGAACTGTAAAGCATGTTGCACTGAACTAGAGAGGAGTCATCACTCCACGTCTACCAGGCATTCCTAACGTTGTGGGTTGGCGCGGGAATGGGAGGGTCACCTAGAGCGCATCAAAGACAAATGCGTACTTTGAAGCAATGAGGATGAGCTTTAAGTTACGAGCCCAATCCACATAGTTGCTCCCATTGTATTTTAGCTTGGTTTTCTTTAGGAACGTGTTGAAGTTGAATGGGACATTTGCGTTGGCCATTGAATCATCCATACGACTCATGTTCGACCTTTCGGTCTCCCGTATTCGAGGCTATGTCTGTACATGCTAGGCTCGTCGATTCAACCTAAGTGTTTTGCGTGTGTAAATCTGGCTTACACCCGTTGTATGCCAACGTTAGAATCTATCACACCCGATCATCATGTGGTGCTTCGTGACAACGATCCTACGCAACAGTGCACACTTAGGGGAATACTTATCTCGAAATTTTAATGAGGGGTCATCTTATCTTTCCTACCGTCGTTCTAAGCAATAAGATGAAAAACATGATAAACATCACATGCAATCATATAGTGATATGATATGGCCAATATCATCTTGCTCCTTTTATCATCATTGTCATTAGCATGACACCATGGTCTCCATCATCATGATCTCCATCATTGTGTCTATTACTTCTACTACTATAGCTAACGGTGAGCAATAAATAAAGTAATCAGATGGTGTTGCATCTCATACAATAAATTAAGACAACTCCTATGACTCCTGCCGATTGTCATACTCATCGACATGCAAGTCGTGGATCCTATGACAATAAGATGATCAATCTCGTCCATCACATTTATAAAATCACATCCTTTTGGCCATATCACATCAGATAGCATACCCTGCAAAAACAAGTTAGACATCCTCTAATGGTTGTTGCAAGTTTTACGTGGCTGATTTTGGTTTCTAGCAAGAACACTTCTTACCTACGTGACAACCACTTCGTTGATATGCCAATGCTATTTACTCTTGATATGGACCCTCTTCATCGAATCCGATCCGATTAAAGTGGGAGAGACAGACACCCGCGAGCCACCTTATGCAACAAGTGCATGTCGGTCGGTGGAACCAGTCTCATGTAATAGTACGTGTAAAGTCGGTCCGGGCCGATTCATCCCACGATGCCGCCGAATCAAGATAACACTAGTAATGGCAAGCAATTGACAAAATCAGCGCCCACAACTTTTGTGTTTTACTAGTGCATAGAACCTCGCTCTCGTACCACTGTTGGGGAACATAGTAATTTCAAAAAAAATCCTACGTCACACAAGGATCTATCTAGGAGAAACCAGTAATGAGGAATGGGGTAGAGCATCTTCATACCTTCGAAGATTGCTAAGAGGAAGCGTTACTAGAATGCGGTTGATGTTGTCGTACTCATAACGATTCAGACCGCGGTGAATTCCAATCTAATCACCGAACAACGGCACCTCCGCGTTCAACACAAGTGCAGCCCGGTGACGTCTCCTACGGCTTGATCCAGCAAGGTGAGAGGAGAGGTTGAGGGAGAGCTCTGGCAGCATGACGGCATGGTGAAGGTGGAGCTGCGTGGTCTTCCGACAAGGCTTCGCCAAGCTCTATGGAGGACGAGGAGGACGAGGAGTAGGGCTGCGCCTTGGACGCGGAAGAACTTGTGTCTAGCAGCCCCAAACCCTTGGGTTTATATAGGAGGAGAGAGAGGAGGGTGCACCACCCCTAGGGTTTCCTTCCTAGGTGGTGCGGCAGCCCTAGATGGGAGAGGGCCGGCGGCCAAGTGGAGGAGGAGGTGGCGCCCTAGGGTGGATTGCCAGCCAAGGCAAGCCCATCACACCTAGGGTTAGCCCACCCTTCCCTCTTGTGCACCTTGGGCTGAGGTGGGAAGCGCACGAGCCCATCTAGGGGTTGGTTCCCTTCCACTCTTGGCCCATGTAGCCTTTTGGAGCTAGTGGCCATTCCCGGATGACCCCTGGGACCCCTTCCGATGGTCCCGGTACATTACCAATGATCTCCAAAACTCATTCGGCGATCAATACTCCACTTCCAATATATGAATCTTTGCCTATGAACCATTCCGGAACTCCTCATGACGTACGGGATCTCATCTGGGACTTTACAGAACCTTCGGTAACCACGTATGCTATTCCCATAATAACCCTAGGGTCATCGAACCTTAAGTGTGTAGACCCTACGGGTTCGGGAACCATGCAAACATGACTGAGACACCTCTCCGGACAATAACCAACAACGGGGTTGGGATATCCATGTTGGTTACCACATGTTCCAGAATGATCTCATTGGATGAACCACTATGTCGGGGGTTCAATCAATCACGTATGCAATTCCCTTTGTCTACCGGTATGATACTTGTTCAATCTCGTTGCCAGCAAATCTCTTTACTCATTCCGTACCACATCATCCCGTGGCAAACTCCTTAGTTACATTGAGCTCATTATGATGATGGATTACCGAGTTGGCCCACAGATACCTCTCCGCCACACGGAGTGACAAATCCCAGTCTCGATTCATACCAACCCAACAGACACCTTCGGAGATACATGTAGTGCACCTTTATAATCACCAAGTTACGTTGTGACGTTTGATACACCCAAAGCACTCCTACGATATTCCGGAGTTTCACAGTCTCATGGTCTAAGGAAATGATACTTGACATTAGAAAAGCTTTAGCAGACGAACAGTACGATCTAGTGTTATACTTAGGATTGGGTCTTGTCCATCACATCATTCCCCAATGATGTGAACCCATTATCAATGACATCCAATGTCCATGATGAGGAACCCATGATCATCTATTGATCAACAAGATAGCCAACTAGAGGCTTACTAGGGACACATTGGATCTATTTATTCACACATGTATTAGGGTTTTCGGTTAATACAATTATAGCATGAATAATAGACAATTATCATGAACTAGGAAATATAATAATGACCACTTTATTATTGCCTCTAGGGCATTTTTCCAACAGTCTCCCACTTGCACTAGAGTCAATAATCTAGTTACATTGTGATGAATCAAACACCCATATAGTTCTGGTTCTGATCATGTTTCGCTCGTGGAAGAGGGTTAGTCAACGGATTTGCGACATTCAGATCCGTATGTACTTTACAAATATCTATATCTCCATCCTAGATGTATCCACGAATGGAGTTGAAGCGATGCTTGATGTGCTTGGTCTTCTTGTGAAACCTGGGCTCCTTGGGAATGGCAATAGAACCAGTGTTGTCACAGAACAGAGTAATTGGACCCGACACACTGGGAATCACTCCTTGGTCGGTGATGAAATCCTTCATCCGGACTCCTTCCCTGTGCTGCTTCCGAAGAAGCTATATACTCCGCTTCACATGTAGATGCCTCTACAACGCTTTGCTTGCAACTACAACAGCTGACTGCCCCACCATTCAAAATATACATGTATCCGGTTTGTGACTTGGAGTCATCGAGATCTGTGTCGAAGCTAGCATCGACGTAACCCTTTACGAGGAGCTCTTCGGCACCTCCATAAATGAGAAACATATCTTTAGTCCTTTTCAGGTACTTAAGGATGTTCTTGACTGCTGTCCAGTGATCCACTCCTCGATCACTTTGGTACCTCCCTACCAAACTTATGGCAAGGTTCACATCAGGTTTGGTACAATGCATGAATAAAGGAGCCTATGGCTGAAGCATAAGGGACGGTACGCATCTTTTCTCTATCTTTGGCCGTGGTCGGGTGTTGAGTCGTACTCAACCTCACACCTTGTAATATAGGCAAGAACCCCTTCCTAGACTTATCCATATTGAACTTCTTCAATATCTTGTCAAGGTATGTGCTTTGTCAAAGACCAATGAGGCGTATCGATCTATCTCTATAGATCTTGATACCTAATATGTAAGCAGCTTCTCCAAGGTCCTTCGTTGAAAAACTCTTATTCAAATAGGCCTTTATGCTTTCCAAAAGTTCTATATTATTTCCCATCAACAATATGTCATCCACATATAATATGAGAAATGCTACAGAGCTCCTACTCACATTCTTGTAAATACAGGCTTCTCCATATGTCTGTACAAATCCAAACGCTTTGATCACCTCATCAAAGCGAATGTTCCAACTCCGAGATGCTTGTACCATCCCATAGATGGAGCGCTAGAGCTTGCATACCTTGTCAGCATTATTAGGATCGACAAAACATTCCAGCTGCATCACATACATTTTTTCCTTAAGAAAGTCGTTCAGGAATGCCGTTCAGACGTCCATTGGCCAGATCTCATAATCATAAAATGCGGCATCTTCTAACATGATTCGGACCGACTTCAGCATCGCTACGGGTGACAAGGTCTCATCGTAGTCAATCCCTTAAACTTGTCGATAACCCTTTGCGACAAGTCAAGCCTTATAGATAGTCACATTACCATCTGCGTCGATCTTCTTCTCAAAGATCCATTTTTTTCTATAGCTCGCCGATCATCGGGCAAGTCCACCAAAGTCCATACTTTGTTCTCATACATGGATCCTATCCCGGATTTCATGGCTTCAAGCCATTTGTTGGAATCCATTCCCGCCATCACTTCTTCATAGTTTGAAGGTTCACTGTTGTCCAACAACATGATTTCCATGACAGGGTTGCCATACCACTCTGGTGCAGAACGTGTCCTTGTGGACCTTCGAGGTTTAGTAGGAACTTGATGTGGAGTTTCATGATCATCATCATTAACTTCTTCTCTAGCCGGTGCATGCACCTCAGAAACATTTTCTTGTGTTGCGCTACTCTCCGGTTTGAGAGGAGGTACGATTACCTCATCAAGTTCTGCTTTCCTCCCACTTACTTCTTTCGAGAGAAACCTTTCTCTACAAAGGATCTGTTCTTGGCAACAAAGATTTGGCCTTGGGTATCCACTGAAGACAATTTTTCCGCTTTGGGTTCGAGCTTCTCACGTTGAAGTTTCTTCACATACGCATCTCAGCCCCAAATTTTCAGAAACTACACCTCAGGTTTCTTGCAAAACCATAGTTCATACGATGTAGTCTCAATGCATTTAGACGGTGCCCTATTTAAAGTGAATGCGGCGGTTTCCAATGCATATCCCCAAAATGATAGCGGTAAATCAGTAAGAGACATCATATATTGCACTATATCCAATAGAGTGTGATTACGACGTTCAGGCACATCGTTAAGCTGCGGTGTGCCAAGCGGCGTGAGTTGTGAAACTATTCCACATTTTATTAAGTGTGTGCCAAACTCGTGACTCAAATATTCCCCTCCACAATCAGATCGTCGGAACTTTATTTTTTGGTCATGTTGATTCTCTACCTCACTCTGAAATTGCTTGAACCTTTCAAAGGTTTCAGACTTGTGTTTCATTAAGTAGACATACGCATATCTACTTAAGTCATCAGTGAGGGTGAGAACATAACAATAGCCACCACGAGGCTCGACGCTCATTGGACCGCATACATCAGTATGTATTATTTCCAACAAGTTGGTAGCTCGCTCCATTGTTCCGAAGAACGAAGTCTTGGTCATCTTGCCCATGAGGCACGGTTCGTAGTGTCAAATTATTCAAAATCAAGATACTCCAAAAGTCCATCTGTATGGAGTTTCTTCATGCGCTTGACACCGATATGACCAAGGCGGCAGTGCCACAAGTATGTGGGACTATCATTATGAACTTTAGATCTTTTGTTACTAACACTATGAATAGGTGTAACATCACGTTCGAGATTCATCACGAATAAACCATTGACCAGCGGGGCATGACCATAAAACATACCACTCATATAAATAGAACAACCATTATTCTTAGATTTAAATGAGTAGCCATCTTGCATCAAGCGAGATCCCGATACAATGTTCATGCTTAAAGCTGGTATTAAATAACAATTATTAATGTTTAAACTAATCCCAAAGGTAGATGTAGAGGTAGCGTCCCGAAGGAGACCACTTCGACCTTGGAACCATTCCCAACGTACATCGTCACCTCGTCCTTTGCCAGCCTAAGCTTGTTCTGTAGTTCCTGTTTTGAGTTGCAAATGTGAGCAACATCAACGGTATCAAATACCCAGGAGCTACTACGAGCGCTGGAATGGACACATCAATAACATGTATATCATATATACCTTTGACATTGGCAGCCTTCTGATCTGCTAAGTATTTGGGGCAGTTGCGCTTCCAGTGACCGGTTCCCTTGCAATAATAGCACTCGGTCTCAGGCTTGGGTCCTTTCTTGGGCTTCTTCCCAGCAATTGGTTTACCTAGCGCGGAAACTGCTTTGCCATCTTTCTTGAAGTTTCTTTTACACTGGCCTTTCTTAAAACTGGTGGTCTTATTCACCATCAACACTTGATGTTCTTTCTCGATTTCTACCGATGTAGATTTCAGCATTGAATACAACTCGGGAATGGTCTTCTCCATCCCTTGCATGTTGTACTTCATCACAAAGCCCTTATACCTAGGTGGAAGCGACTAGAGGATTCTATCAATGACCGCGTCATCCGGAAGTTCAACTCCTAGCTGAGTCAAGCGGTTGTGCAACCCACACATTCTGAGTATGTGCTCACTGACATAACTATTCACCTCCATCTTATAGCTAGAGAACTTGTTGGAGACATCATATCTCTCGACCCGGGCATGAGCTTCAAAAACTAGATTCAGCTCCTCGAACATCTCATATGCTCCATGTTGCTCAAAATGCCTTTAGAGCCCCGGTTCTAAACTGTAAAGCATGCTGCACTGAACCTTTTTGGAAGCTATGAGGATGAGCTTTAAGTTACGAGCCCAGTCCGCATAGTTGCTCCCATCGTCTTTCATCTTGGCTTTCTCTAGGAACGCGTTGAAGTTGAATGGGATATTTGCATTGGCCATTGGATCTACAATATTTGTAAAGAAAATTTTAGACTAAGTTCATTATAATTAAGTTCATCTAATCAAATTATTTAATGAACTCCCACTTAGATTGACATCCCTCTAGTCATCCAAGTGTTACATAATCCACGTCGACTAGGCCATGTCCGATCATCACGTGATACTGACTAGTCATCAATGGTGAGCATCTCCATGCTGATCGTATCATCCATACGACTCATGTTCGACCTTTCGGTCTCCCGTATTCGAGGCCATGTCTGTACATGCTAGGCTCGTCGAGTCAACCTAAGTGTTTTGCGTGTGTAAATCTGGCTTAGACCCGTTGTATAAGAATGTAAGAATGTCTCACACCCGATCATCACATGGTGCTTCGAGACAACGATCCTTCGCAACGGTGCACACTTAGGGGAATACTTATCTCAAAATTTTAATGAGGGATCATCTTATCTTTGCTATCGTCGTTCGAACCAATAAGATGAAAAACATGATAAACATCACATGCAATCATATAGTGACATGATATGGCCAATATCATCTTGCTCCTTTGATGTCCATCTTCGAGGCACCATGATCATCATTGTCACTAGCATGACACCATGATCTCCATCATCATGATCTCCATCATTGTGTCTTTGCGAAGTCATCTCTCCAACTATTACTTCTACTACTATAGCTAATAGTTAGCAATAAATTAAAGTAATCACATGGCGTTGCAACTTATACAATAAATTAAGAAAACTCCTATGGCTCTTGCCGGTTGTTATATTCATCGACATGCAAGTCATCAATCCTATTACAATAACATGATCAATCTCATACATCACATATGTAACATCACATCCTTTTGCCATATCACATCACATAGCATACCCTCCAAAAACAGCCCGGTGACGTCTGCGACACTGTGATCCAGCAAGGTGAGAGGATAGGTGAGGGAGAGCTCCGGTAGCACGACGGCATGTTGATGATGGAGCTGCGTGGTCTTCCTACAGGGATTCACCAAGCTCTATGGAGGACGGGGAGGAGGAGGATTAGGGCTGCACCTTGAAGGTGGAAGAACTTGTGTCTAGCAGCCCCAAACCCTTGGGTTTATATAGGAAGATAGGGAGGAGGGTGCGACACCCATAGGGTTTCCACCCTAGGTGGTGCGGCAACCCTAGATGGGAGAGGGCCCGCAGCCAAATGGAGGAGGAGGTGGCACCCGACGGTGGCTTGCCACCCAAGGCAAGCCCATCACGCCTAGGGTTAGCCCACCCTTCCCTCTTGTGCATCCTGGGCTCAGGTGGGAGGTGCACGAGCCCATCTAAGGGCTGGTTCCCTTCCACTCTTGGCCCATGTAGCATTTTGGGGCTGGTGGCCCTTCCCGATGGACCCCCGGAAACCTTCCGGTGGTCCTGGTATATTACCGATGATCTCTCATACTCATCCGCCGATCAAAACTCCACTTACTATATAAGAATCTTTACCTCCAGACCATTTTGGAACTCCTCGTGACGTCCGGGATCTCATCGGGGTCTCCGAACAACCTTCGGTGGCCACATATACTATTCCCATAATAACCCTAGCGTCATCGAACCTTAAGTGTGTAGACCCTAGGGGTTCGGGAACCATACAGACATGATCGAGACATCTCTCTAGTCAATAACCAACAGCAGGGTCTAGATATCCATGTTGGTTCGCACATGTTCCACGATGATCTCATCAGATGATCCACGATGTCGGGGATTCAATCAATTCCGTATGCAATTCCCATTGTCTACCGGTATGATACTTGCCCAATATTCGATCGTCGGTATCCCTATACCTTGTTCAATCTCTTTACCGGCAAGTCTCTTTACTCATTTCGTAACACATCATCCCGTGGCTAACTCCGTAGTCACATTGAGCTCATTACGATGATGGATTACCAAGTGGGCCCAGAGATACCTCTCCATCATACGAAGTGACAAATCCCAGTCTCGATTCATACCAACTCAGCATACACTTTCGCAGATACCTGTAGTGCACCTTTATAATCACCCAGTTACGTTGTGACGTTTGATAAACCCAAAGCACTCCTATGGTATCCAGGAGTTGCACAATCTCATGGTGTAAAGAAATGATACTTGACATTAGAAAAGCTTTAGCAGATGAACAATACGATCTAGTGCTATGCTTAGGATTGGGTCTTGTCCATCACATCATTCCCCAATGATGTGATCCCATTATCAATGACTTCCAATGTCCATGATCAGGAACCCATGATCATCTATTGATCAACGAGATAGCCAACTAGAGGCTTACTAGGGACACATTGTGATCTATTTATTCACACATATATTATGGTTTCTGGTTAATACAATTATAGCATGAATAATAGACAATTATCATGAACTAGGAAATATAATAAAAACCACTTTATTATTGCCTCTAGGGCATATTTCCAACATAAGGGAGAATGCTTATACGCAAGATTTTGATAAAGAGCGCAAAAATGGGCCGAAACTTGACCCTAATCAGTGAAGCCCGGTACGGTGGCAGCGGTGGTGGAGATTGCCGATGACGATGATGGACTCCGACGGTGAGGATGCACTAGTGATGTGGATGAAGTCTGTGGACAAGGGCAGCGACAGTAGAGGGGTACACAAATTCGAGGTGTGAAGAAATTTTCAGCCTCGGTGGCCCTTTTGTTGTAAGTGACACCGGGTTGGAAATATCGGTGCCACTGAGTTTCATAATTGTGTGCTCACAGTGAAACTCAGCGAGGCCGAGATTTACAAATAGGTCGTACCGAGGTCTTAAAACTAGATCAACCCTAGTGTTCCAATGGGATAGAGATTTTGGGGTTGGTCACACCAAGCGGCACATCGGAGGTTTTGGATGTTTGCTCATGTTGAGACAGATCTCCGAGTGCTCCTGACATAGAGTGTCCCTAAAGTGCTTGCTCCTATTTTGTGATATAGAACGAATATAATTTGAGACAAGAATGCATAGATAAGTAGAGTGGGGTACTTAGGCATTCTTGTATATCAAATTGTCCCAATAAAATTGATAGCCAAATAACACCAATTGGATATCCTTGAATGAGAAAAAATATGCATACCAACAAGCTCACACAGTAAGATATCAAATAAATCATGGAAAACATGCGCAACCACTCTAGTATCTACCAAGCACTTTGGCGATGACAAAGTCATCTATATATTGACTTAGGAGCCAAGCAAGAGTACTTGATCATAGGTCATAGTCATCATGGGGTTGCCACTTTTACATAAATATTTAAATGTGTTCACACCTTAAGAGATGCTTTAACTCAAGTCTTAGAGTAAAGCTCCCCCGTGATGTGACATCTCCCCTAAGAGGGATAAATTATCCTTGGGTTTTGTCGTAGAAGACTTCATGTAGGTGTAGTAGTTGTAGATTCTCATTGTTGATGAAGATCATCTTGAGTTGGGAGCAATCCTTTTTGTTTCTTATTCTTGTCACTTACATGTGTGAGTCCCATACACAAGAAACAAATACATGGGTATCTATGGACATGGAATGAAGTTTACCTTATCCCTTGATTACCTTTGAGATAATGTGTGACTCCTTGAACTCATGCATAAGCTTGGGGTTGATTGCAACTAGATCTTGCCAAAATGAATAAGAGTGAATTTCATTGGAGGAGTCGCCACTCAAGAACTTCTCTAGTTCTTCTTCTTTTGGACCCACATTAGCTGGATTGGGATCTTTGGAGTTGAGGTAGAACTTGATGAAGTAGAGCTAGCAGTGGCCTTGGGAATCCAATTGACCATGGCTTGGGGTTCTTCCTTGAATGAGTCAACCTCCTCTGGAAGCTTGCCCTTTCCCTTGTGGTCTTGTGATGGAACGTCATCTTGAGATCTTGTTTCCTTGGGGAGAGTAGGATCTTGCTTCTCCTTTCGAGAAACAAAATTCGGGTTGTGGTATTGACCTTCTTCCCATTCAACTCCATTGTCTATAAAGTAGCCAATGCCTTGTTTCTTCATATGTTCTCCTTGCTTGCATACAATTTCCTCGAATTTCTTACTTCTGCCAAGACTCTTGAAGACACCTCTCTCTAGAATCCCTTTCAATAAATCGTTTTCTTTCTCAAGTGTAACTAGGCAAAAGAATCATTAGTGGAATCACGAGAGCTACTAGCAACAACATTATTTGATTTACCATTAGTATTGTTGTTACTAGATGAAGAAACTTTTCTCTAAATTTAGCTTCTCGAAGCATAGCTTTTCAGGAGTTCTTGCACGCTCTCAATGATCTTCTAGAGTAGATTCATGGGCTAAGAGTGTTTAAGTCTTTAGTTAGATTCTCAATCTCCTCCTTATCATCATCACATGACTCATCTTGACTAGCACGATTATCATCAAGTTCGTTTTCATTGCTGTCACAAATTTTATCAAAGAACAAGTCATCATCTCCAAGTAATTCATCCACATCACAATTAAAGTCAAAGTACTCGGCGTGTGATACCTTTGGGCCTTTAGCCATGAAGCAGTTTACAATCCCTTCATTTGGTAAACAAAATATTTCATAGGAGTTGGAGGATAGGAGTGCAAGGCCGTCAACACCTTTATCTTGACTATAGTCAGAGTTGGAGTGGTAGGTTCTCTCGGATTGGTTGTAGGACTCAGAGCTGAATACCCATTCACCAACATGAGCTTGATGTCTTCTTCTTGAGTGGCTCTTGATGTACTTGTCCTTCTTCTCTGATTCCTTGCTTCTTCGGGACGATCTACATTCATAACGATTTTCTCTACTCATTCTCTCTCTTTCAGGTGACTCTTCTCTTGAGATCCATATTCTAGGTGACTCTTCTATTCTTTTGTGGGGGGCGAGCACTCATTGGAGTAGTGTCCAGGCCTTCCACAATTGTAGCAGTTGCGGTCACGACTAGATGAATGCTTCTCTTCATATCCTGAGTTGGAGCTTCTCTCTTTCCCTCTACTCTTGTGAAACTTGTTGAATTTCTTGACCATGAGGCTTATCTCTTAATTCGTGGTAAGGTTGTAATTTGAAGTAGAGGGAGCAACACTTGAAGCTTTGTAAGCACCGCCTGACTTGTTGTGCAACTCTTCTTTGTCCTTGAGTGACATTTCATGAGTGAAAATCCTTCCAGTGTCTTCCGTGGGCTTGAGATCTTTGTAGTTTGACATCATTCGAATCAATGTGCACATGGTGTCGTACTTTTCATCCAAGGCTCTAAGTATCTTCTTGATGATTAATTTGCCGGTCATCTCTTCGCTTCCTAAGAATGCAATCTAATTTGTGACGAGAGCAAGCCTAGAGTACAACTCAGCGAATCCTTCACCATCCTTCATCTTGAACTTGTCAAGCGGACTTTGTAGCAGATCCAACTTAGATTCCCTCACGGATTATGTACCTTCGCGCATATCAATCAAAGTGTCCAAAATTCCCTTGGCACTGTTAAGACGGCTAATCTTGTTGAACTCTTCGGGGCATAGGGCGTTGAGCAGAATGACACATGCTAGAGCTTTGTATTGCAGCATCTTCAATTCTTCCAAAGTAATGATCCTATTCCTCTCCATCACGAAAGAATTCACGTTGCAAACCAACACGAACAACAACCCAAACGGTGGGGTTATGACCAAGAATATGCATTTTCATCTTGTGCTTCAACTTAGCAAAGTTTGTACCACCAAAATATGGACCTCTATGGTGATAATTTCCCTCACTAGACACCATACTCTCCTAGGTTGTGAAACCAATGCAATGGAGACCAAAGTTGTGATGCCACTTGTTGGATCCGAAGTATGTCTAGAGGGGGGTGATTAGACTACTTGACCAAATAAAAACTTAGCCCTTTCCAAATTTTAGTTGTCGGAAAGTTTTAGCAGTTGTTGTAAGTCAAGCATACCCTACACATGCACCTCTAAGAGTATAATAGCGGAAAATAATGACATGCACATGTAAGTAGAGGCTAGGGAAAGGAAGGTCAAACACAAAGGTTGACACAGTGACTTTTGGCGTGGTTCTGGTAGGTGGTGCTAACGTACGTCCATGTTGAGGGAGACTTCAACCAACAGAGGTTAACGGCTGCACGAGTCCACGAAGGGTTCAACCAACAGTGGTTCCATAGAGGACCAACCTTGTCTATTCCATCACGGCTTACGTACACGAAGGACTAGCGTCACCCGTTAGAACTTCACGAAGTAGGCGATCTCCTTGCAGTTACATACTTCTTGGTTCAACTCCACAACATGAAGTAGGAGGCCAAGTGACATCTAGCCAATCTAGGAGGCACCACCCTCCAAAAGGTAATAGATGCGGTAGAATGATGGACTCATTGATCTTGTGCTTCAAAACATAGTCTCCTTAACACTCAATCACTCACTCACAGAACTGTTATGGGTAGAGGAGATTGATTGGGTGGAAAGCAAGTTGGGAGGCTAGAGATCAAGTTTCAAATGGATTCATTGGAATATCTCGATCTCAACACTTGAGCAGGTGGATCTCTCTCAAAAAATTGATATGGCATGTGTATGTGCGTTCTGAGTGCCTCCTCTAAGAATGAGAGATGGTGGATGGGTATATGTAGGCATCTCCCCAAATCCAACCATTGCAACATTATTGCCCATCTCGGTGAAGCCAAAGTGAATCTCAGTGGCACCTATTTGCACAAAATGTGGCGACTTTGAAATTCTCGGTGAGACTGATATAGGAATCTCAGTGGTACCAATATGGTGACCTAGGGAAGTTTCCATATCCCCGTGAGACCGATTCCAACACTCGGAATTTCCGATTCTTGAAAACGACATACCAGAAACTTGGTCACTGGTTTTCGGTGCCATTGAATGGACTGTTGGTGGTACCGAGATTCTAGGGTTTGGCAAAGGTTTTGTCTGGTGGAAAATCAGTAGGGCCGAATGGATATTTTTCGTGGCCCCTATTTTGATATTTAGGCTTTGGACAGAGAAATTTTGTGGGGGAATATAATGGTTGAGTATTTTTGGTTGCTATCTCTAAGAACTCGAGCAACCAATTCATCATAGATACCTCACGCCCTTTTAATAGTATTAGCTTTCTATGGACTCAAATGTGATCTCTCACAGATATAAAATGCATAGGCTTGTGTCTTCAAGCTTGGCCAATCCTATTCCTTTCCTTGCATCAAGGGGTTCTCCTCAGAATTCTTAGCCAATGCATCTTCGAACTTTTCTGAAATAAACTTTGATAAGATCGTTAGTTCAATAACACATATGTTGTGACTAATTACCAAAACCAGAGAAGTTGTGCTTTCAATCTACCCCTTTTTGGTATTTGATGACAACATATAGATGAAAGCTTCCACAAAAGATATAATCAATGATTAGCATCTTCACTTTGTGAAGTATGTGAAAAGCAAGAGCTCCCCCTAAATTTGTGCATTATTTAAGTTTTTCTTTTGAATGCAAATGCAAAATCGATTACAATCATGGGTCACTTTTCCACGTCACATACATCTTGGTGGTGCGCATAAAAGATATGTATGAATAGTAATGCACATTACACCAAACAATGAGGGAATGATCATCATGTAGATAGCTCAAAGATACAAAGTAGTAGCATCAACAATCAAAGCGTATGATCAAACACAATGAAGTTTAAGACATCCAAAAGACCAAATGTTTTGACAAATTGATTGGAATTATCATTGATCAAACTTATATATTGTGCTAGCACTCACACTTCCTAATTATTTCTTTTATCATTTACCTACTAGAGGACGAGTAAGAATTAAGCTTGAGGATGTTGATATCTCCAACACATCAATAATTTATGAAGTATTCATGTGATATTCACCTATGTTTACAATATTTTTATATGTCTTTGATGCTCTTACATGATTTATTTAGAGCTAACTCGGACTAACGGTGTTTTCAGAAGAATTATCATGGTGTTTCTTTTCTGCATAAAATTAAATTTCTCAGAACCGCCTGAAACTTTTTCATATTTTTTTCTGCAACATATGAGCAATATTGGAGCAAAGAACCACCAGAGGGGAGCCACCTGTGGGTCACAAGGCAACAGGGTGCGTCCACCCCCTGGTCGCGCCTTGATGTCTTATGAGGCCCACGTGGCCCCGTTGAACATGATTGTGATGCCAAAAATTCCAATATATATACATAAACCCTAAAAAATTAATTGAGAAGTTTTGCTCCGCCGCCTAAACTCTCTGCATCGACAAAAAACTCCATATGGAGCCTTTTTAGTACCGTGCTAGAGGGGGAAATCATCTCCTGCGGCCATCTTCATCATCCATGCAGAGGCCATGACAAGGAGGGAGTAGTTCACCCTCGATGTTGAGCGTACGTACCAGTATCTATGTATTTGATCTCTGTCTCTTATGTTCTTCAGATGGCACAATCTTGATGTATCACGGGCTTTGTTAATATAATTGGATCATATGGTGTTCTTCCCTTGTTGTCTTGTTGTGATGAATTGAATCTTTCTCTTTGAGATCTCATTATTTTGGATTTAATATTGGATTTGAGAACACTTGATGTATGTCTTGCATGCGGATAACTGTAGTGGCATTGGGGTATTCTACTTATTCACTTCACATATGTTATGACATCAACTTGCAGATTCCCGTGACCTTTGGGATCTATGCATAGGGGTTGATTGCACATTCTCACACTATGTTCGCTGATAGAAATCTTGGAGTAATCTTTTAAGTTCTTTCTATTGGATTTAATATGATGAATCTGAAATTTTTTGACACATGTCGTATAATTAGCCCATGGATACTTGAGGTAATGTTGGAGTATCTATGTGACATTAGGGTTGATTGATATGTATCATAGGTGTTATTCTAGTACAAACTCTAGGGATTTTTGTGACACCTATAAGAATACCCCAAAATATTGATGAGAAAAAAGAACTTTGAGGTGGTTCGCTGCCCACAACAACTTCTTATTTTGTTCACCGCTAATAGCAACTTTGGAGTGATTCTTTGTTGCACATTAAGGGATGACCATATGATTCTACTATGGTAGTATTGTTGAGAGATTTCACTAATGAAATTATGAACCCTAGGCCTTATTTCCAAGCATTTATACAACGGTTTTCTCATTGTTTTACACTTACTACCTTGTTGTTTTTATATATTCAGATTACAAAAACCTATAACTACTATCCATACTACACTTGTACCACCATCTCTTCGCCGAACTTATGCACCTATACAATCTAACATAGTATTGGTTGTGTTGGGGAAACAAGAGATTTCGTGTATTTGATTGAAGGGTTGTTTGAGAGAGACCATCTTCATCATATAACTCCACGAATTTACGAAACTTTGGTCATCCACTTTAGGGAAAATTGCTACTTTCCTACAAAACATTGCACTTGGAGGCCCAACAACGTCTGCAAGTATAAAGTTGCATTGTAGACCTGAGGGCCATGTCAAAGTTCTGCACTGGGGATTTGAACACATCACACCAACAATACATATATTTGGGACGCATGCCTATCTTAAGGCCCCTGGTGGTGTTCATTTGATCGACCACGTCTGTGTTATGCGGTTTTAAATGCACTCCTATCTGTAGGCCCTTGGGGTCTATATATGACCTAAAATAAGAGGGCTTGACCATGAATGTATTCCTCCTAGTTCGTGTTACGGTGGGACATGGTGACATTTCCGAGCAAAGTTCTTACGATTCCTTCCCACATGCTCAAATTGGTAGGTGGACTGACACCCTATGTACTTCGTCCTTATTACCTAGCTTTCATCGGGGTTGTCCGATTGGTGGGGTAGGAGCCACATCAAAGTCATACATTGTGCATTGAAAACACATAACACATCACCCCTTCATACATACATCTCAGCCGCATTTAGGTTGTGCTAGTCTTGTGGCACCTCTCATGCGGTTTTCGATGATGTGCCCATCTATGTGCCTATGCGGTCTATCCCCTTTTGATCGATATCAAGAGTGTGTTTGAAATATTCCCTAGAGACAATAATAAGTTAGTTATTATAATATTTCCTTGTTCATAATAATTGTTTATTATCCATGCTAGAATTCTATTGATTGGAAACTCAAATACATGTGTGGATACATAGACAACACATTGTCCCTAGTGAGCCTCTAGTTGACTAGTTCGTTGATCAAAGATGGTCAAGGTTTCCTGGCCATAGGCAAGTGTTGTCACTTGATAACGGGATCACATAGTTAGGAGAATCATGTGATGGACAAGACCCAAATTATATATGTAGCATATTGATTGTGTCATTTTATTGCTATTGTTTTCTGTGTGTCGAGTATTTGTTCCTATGACCATGAGATCATATAACTCACTGGCACCGAATGAATACTGAAAGTGCGTTATATCGATTAGAGGGGGGTGAATAGGAGATTTTTAGAATTTCATCACTGAGGAAATTCCTTTTGAGGAAATTCCTCACTGATGACTAATTTACAGCGGAAATAGTAAAGGATCAGAAGTGGAAAGTTTCACAATAGCAGTTTTTCAGAGTGAAGAATGTGAAAACAGATTGCATAGTGAGTAGGCATGCAGAATTCAGATGAGGATTAACTGACGTGAAGAATTTGGGGTTGAGGAAATTCAGAGAAAGTCTTCAGCAAATTCTTCAAACATTCAGAGTGAAAATCATCAACACATAGTACGGGGAAAGTAAGGAGTTGAGGAATTAGAACCCGTTTCTCAGTGAAGACAGTCGTTGATGACCCAGTTCCAACTATTGTGACAGTCGTACATCTGGTTTGGAGCGGCTTGGTATTGAAACCAAAGGAGACACAATCCCGGGACACACAGTCCATACCGTATTCTCCTTGAGCTAAAGACACACAGTCCTCGCCCAACACTCGTGGTAAGTCTTCAGGGCAGACTTCCAAACCCTCACAAACTTGGTCACCCGGCGATCCACAATTGACTGTTGGAAAGCTCTAGACCATGACGCCTAACCGTCTGGAGGATGCACAGTCCTAAAAGGTAAAAGGCTTCAGTCCCACACAGGAACAACTTCTTCAGTGATGCTCAATCACTAGGTTTGGTTTGTGGTTTCGGTGTATGGTGTATTTCCTCACTGATGAATTACTCTCGAAGGCTTTAAGGAATTGGGTTGCTCTTATGACAAGTGTCAGTTTCTAACGGAGCATCCAACCAGCTAGTGGTTGTGGGGGGTAGCTATTTATAGCCTGGGAGCATCCCGACATGATTTGACACTAATGCCCTTAAGTAATATGATCGTTGGAGTGGATAAGACTAGTGACTTGGCGTGGCTATCGAAACGGTCGGAACACTCAACTGTGCGAGTCTTCTTGTCACTCGTATTCCTCATTTGAGGCTTTTGGTAGGATTAGGCTTGGGTTGACATCATGAGGAAATTCATTCCATAGTGTAACTTTGACCCCCTTTAACAGTACAGTGTTCCTATTACTCAAATGCGAAGAAAGTAAAACAGAAAGTGTAAATCTTCATGCTTCCAATTCTTTAGAGTGATTTTCTTCAGGACACACCGGACTTCTCTATGTCAGTATCTTCATGAGGAATATCAATTTTATCGTAGATTCCTCACGATTCATTTCTTCAGCTTCAGACCATTTTCTTCAACTGAAAGCATACATTTTTAGGGGTCGATATTCTTCAAATATCTCAAACTCCTCAATAACTTATAGATCCTGTGTACACTCACAAACACATTAGATACTTAACCTATAAGTCTTCAAACCACCAAAATCACTAAGGGGCACTAGATGCACTTACAATCTCCCCCTTTTTGGTGGTTGATGACAATTATGTTAAGTCTTCAACAGGGATAAAAAATATGAAGTGTAAATACTCATTTGAGGAATTTGAAATCAAGATTCAGAGAGACCCCCCCCCCTAAAGATGTGCATATCTTGAGGATTTTTCTTTTCATAGCAAATGCACATTGATGATTTATATCATGGAGATCTCCCCCTGAGTCTTGTAAATCATGCATACATATAACATATCATATGAAGAAAATGAATATGCATGATGACAAATGGTATCTGACGAATTCCAGCATGCGTGCATTAAAACTTGAGGAATGAGCATGCGAAGAAAAAGGTTCAAAAGCGTCAGAGTACCATCGGGCTTAAGTTACAACTCATTACATAAAAACTTCAGAAGAGCCAAGATTTTGTAACTTAAATATAGTTCATAAGTTCATAAGCCCCAAAAATATCCCGCTTGAAGACTAACTCTCAAGTTTCTCCCCCTTTGTCATCAAGTGACAAAAAGGGACAAACTGAGGACTAACGTTCGTGAAGACTTCACTTCGTGGCAGTTGATGAAGAGCCGTGATGCTTCTTGGGAGTAGTCTTCTTCCTTGGACCGGTAGCAGTGTCGAGGTGTTCTTCATCAGTTTCAGTAGTGAGGAATGAGGAAAAGGAGCTGTCTTCAAGGTTTGGCACTGGAATAGGCCTGAGCTTCTTCTTGGGAGGCCACGAACATTCAAAGTCTCGATCAAAGTCCATTTCTTCAAGCTTAGTCTGAGTCTTCAGATGTGCAAGTGTAGCCAGGTGCGATCAAAAACCTCATGCAGATAGTGATGGTTGAGCTTCACAGAGTTTTGTGTTTCTGTGAGGGTTTTTACAATGGCACCAAACTGGCGTTTGACCCATTTGTGGTTGCGATCCACCTTTTGGTGAAGACTGAGGAGGAGCTCTCTGGTATTCATCACGTGAGGAGGAACGGGGCTTGCCGGACGAGTCTCAGTATCATCCCATGAAGAATAAGCTTCTGGATCTCTGAACTGGCCATCAAGGGGCCAACTGCCTTCTTCAATCACAGATTTGCCTTTTCCTTCAATGGACTCGAAAGTCTTCTTGTTGACCCGGATAGGAGGCATATAACCAACATTGTTTTTGAAATCAGCGTGGAAGTTGATGCCTGTCCTTGTCCTGATGAATCTCATGATCCATGGGGCATATATCTTGTGATCGAAAGGGCACATAGCATTGTCGGCCAAAGTCCTCAAGAAGAAATCATGGATGTTGATAGGAATACCATGAATGATGTTGAATAGGATATTCTTCATGAGGCCTACAACATCTTCATCATCATAATGGCCTTTGATCGGCGCGAGCACACTGCAGAGGATTCTGTAAATTGATCTGGGCGTGTACTTGAGCTTGTGGACGAGGAAGGTTGTTCTCAGTGATTTTTCTTCATCCAATGGTTTCATGAGGAGTTCCATCATCCCATTTGGCAGCTCACGCTCACCATAAAGCTTCACAGCCTCATCTGAGGGAATTGGTACAAGCAGTTCACGGAGAAGCTCAGTAGCAGGCGCCTTGTAGTGAGTCTTTTGTGTCATCCAGTCAAACATCAAAGTGTTAATATCTTCAGGGTTTCCGGAGATGTGAAGAGTGGCATAGAACTGAAGAATTAACTCGCTGTTCCAGTCAGAGATGTCGGAGCACATTGGTAGTAAACCAACATCGTGGAGTACACTCAAGACTGGCGCCAGGGACGGTCCTGCTTCAAGTTCAACATGAGGAATATGCCTGTGCTGGAATATCTTGTTTCGTCCACATAGCACAGAGGCATAGTAATTCATCTGAGTCCTAGTCCAAAACTTCAGATGCCTCATTTGAGGCTTGTCATAGGGGTTCACTCCAATGAAGTACATGCATTCTTCAAAGAAATTTTCCTTTTGAAACTTAGGACGCTTGGAGAATGGCTGACGCTGAACTGGCTTTAGATTTTGCTGAGGAACAGGAGGGGAGACAACAACGGCAGTCTCTGGGTTGAGCATGATGAATGCATTGTCTTGGTTCGGTGCATGTTCCTCAGCATTTTCCTCAGGGTGAGGAATTTCAACAGCTGGTACTTCAGGCTGAGGGTCTTGCTCTGGCTGTGCTTCAAGCTGAGGAATTGCTTCTTCTTGCTCAGTTGGAGGAGTTGGATCAGCCTGTTCCTCCTCTTCAGGATTCTGCTCAGAGCGTTGAATTTCATCAGCTTGAGGATTTTTCAGTTTGTTCTTCCTCAGCTAGCTTGGTGGCAGAGGCAGTTTCATCCGCTGGTGCAGCTGATGCTTGAACATTGTCTTTCTGAGGAATGAAAGGCTGAGGACTATCGACTATCTGAATTTCCTCGTCAGTGTGTTCCTCAGAGGCGGCATCTTTCATTTCCTCATCTACCTTTTTTGCTGGATCATCAATGATGACCATTTCATAGGAAGGAGCGACATTCAGGGGCACAGGGTCCAGAGGAGCAGTTTCTTCAAGTGCTTTGAGGCGCTTTGCCTCTGTTTCTTCTTCTGCTGAGGAGGCCTTTCTCTTTTTGGCTTCCTTTTCTTCACGTCTGATGCAGACAGAGTCATCTTCTTCACCGTTTAAGCTTTTGGTGAAGGGGTTCTCTTGACAGATTCTTCAGCTGGTATTGAGGAAACTGCTGGAACAGAGTCATCAGCTTGCTTTTGCGAAGCAGCTGGGTCAGGGACAGTCTCATCAACGGCAGCAAATTCATCAGCTGGAGTTTCCATGATGATTTCTTCAATAGCCGGTTCATCAACACGACGCTCTTGGTGTACTTCCTCAGCTTGAGGAGTTTCCTCATCATGAGGAGATTCATCTACTGGCTCCTCAATCAAAGGCTAAGGAGTTGGTGCTGGGGGTGCGGCCTTCTTATTGTTGTCATCAACAGCACTAGTGGCCAGCTTGATGAAATTTCTCTTGAGGCTTTTACGATCTGACAGCTTGGAGTACTTGTCAGTCAATTTCTTCATCTCTGCCTATGTTGACACCAGTGCATCAGGAGTCAATTTGAGGAGATTCTGCTTGAGGAATTTCTCCTTTTCAATCTTTGCAACTTTGGCCTGCCTGGCCTGCTGTTCTTTCCACTTGGCTTCATTGATGAGAGTGGTCACCATGTGGCTGATGCCAGGGGGAAGTTTCAAATCATCAAGTGGAGTGTTTGGGTCCTCATACCAGATGTTGATGTAGTCAAGGAGGCCCTTGGGGTCCATGGCCAGAGGAATGGCACTGCCTGATGCTTGAGCTACTCTTTCCTGCTTGTTTCTGATGATGGCTTGCAGGGTTTCATCATCAAATTCACCACTTCCCTCTCATGCAGATGGGACAGTGATGATTCTGCTGGGGCTTGGCAGAGTTGCACGTTCAGTAGTTACCAAAGTCTTCGCAGGAGGTGTTGAAGACTTTGCCTCCGAGCTGGTTGCAGCTGGGAGTGAGGAGCTGGAGCTGGCGGTCATAGGCTTCATGACTTGCTTCTGTATTGGTTTCTCTTGAGGCTTTGTAGGTGGAGTTGAGGATTTTGGAGCTGAGGAGATTGGTACTGAGGGCTTTGGCGCTGATGGTTTTGGTGTTGAAGGTTTTGGTGCTGAGGGTTTTGGTGCTCAGGGTTTTGTGACTGAAGCCTGAGCAGACTTCTCTTGAGGCTTTGGAGCCCTTGGCTTTGATGGCATAGACTGCATTTGAGGAATTTCTGAGCCAGAGGTTTCTGCGGCAGAGGAAGTAGTAGCAGCTGAGGGAGCAGCTAAGGATTCATTGAATTTCCTCACTACAGCTTCTGCCTGCTTCTTGAGCTTAGCGAGATGCTTTTCCTTCTCATCTGGATAGTCATCAATAGTCATGAGGCTTGAGGGATGTGCTACTTGATGATCCTCAAGTGGGGCCCTTCTGCCAGGGGGCTTCAGAGCGAATTTGTTCACATATTTGGGAGTCACAAACCTGTATTCCTTCCATTCCTTCGCCCATCGGCGTTCTATCTTCTGCAGCTGTATCTTTCTCTTGGCCATTGTCTCATTTTCATCAGGCCTGCAATAGTCCAAGTAAATATCCTCAGGGATATCCGCAGCTGTGTTTTGCTCAAGTTTCTTTCCTCCCTTGTGTTTTCTGTCATCCTCCATTTTCTTCAGTTGAGGATTTTGCTGATGAGATTGAACTCTTGAGGATTCTGATGAAACTTGAAGATTTTCTTCCAGAAACGCTGCAAATGAGTTAATGTGATGAGAACCGAGAGATTCATCAGCTGACATGTGTGTACCTGTGAATAGAGTATAGTTGCGAGGAATTTGGAGAGGTCACATGCGTTCTCAGATTTGAAGAAAATGAAAAAGTTTGACAGTTTGAAGAATATAACCAGTGGTTGAGGAATTTGCCTAAGCATAATGTTCTTGGGTTCCTGAGTTGTACAGATCCGAAAATTCGCACAATTGAGGAATCTCGTGAAAATCTTAGATGCTTAGCATAGTTCATCAATGATGTGGTGATAGGCAGTGTTTGAGGAATCAAGTGCTTATCGTTTCTTGAGGAAAAACAGATTTCACATAGAAGATGTAAAATTTTAGATCTAACTTCCTGTAAAAATGGGATTTATTTACCCTGGAAGGTGCGCACGAAGAACACAGAAAGGTGTGTGTGGAGAAGCTCTTCGGTCGCGTGTCCAATGCACCCTAACCCGGCGACAGAAGACGTCTACGACGGCGACGGACGAAGATGGTCCGACTCCGGCGTGGTTCCGGCGACGGAGAAGTCAAGGCAGTGAAGCTCTTCCTCACCGGCGACGAGACTACCAGCGATGGCGCTAGGGTTCGGTGGTGTATGCTGTCGCAGGAGAGAGGTGGAGCGAAGAAGAGTATGCCGAGGGGGATAAGGACATATTTATAGCCAAAAGTTACTGTTGGCGCGAAAATTTCGGACCAAACAGCCCCTGCCTCGAAGTCTCCGTAGGACACGTGTAGCTCCCGAACGATGCGGTGGAGATAGTGGAGATCGTGGTTATCCGATCGTGGGAAGTGGGGTTCAGTTACTGTGTATTAAAGAAACAATTTTTGAAGATTTGAGGATTTTCGTTACAAAATCATCAGCTGACAAGGACGCAGTGAGGATTTTGAACAAAGTTTCAAGGAGAACGCATATGAAGAATTGAATAGACTAGATGAGTATAGCATAGAGGGAAAGTAGGGTCCGATCACATTCACTTAGCAGAAATATCAACTTGAAGAAATAGCAATAAGTGAATGCTGTTGAGGACTTGAAATCACAATCTATCTAGTCAAATTAAAGTTATCAAGTGTTTTTGAAGATTTTGTGATAAATCATCACAATGAAGAACAACTGTTTTGAAGAAAAACACAATTTGAGGAAATAGAACATTTGAAGAAAATCAACTTGAGGAATTTCACATTGGGCGGTGGCATGACCCACCATATAAGAATGTTGATTACAGACGCCGCCTACAATTGTCGTAGGGCCCTGAGAATCAATTTCTTCATTAATTTCTTCACATTCAGAGTGACATTCTTCATTAGTTGAAGAAAATCGATTCATCATGTGTTGCACATCTAAGTCATCAACTTTGCATAAGTGTTACGATGTGTGCATGTTTTTACAAAACATTTGAAGATTCTAAGATATTTAGCTCACACCGCAACTTGCAAAACCTTTTCTCATCCAAGGGCTTAGTGAAGATATCTGACAGTTGATCATCAGTCTTCACATGGTCGATGAGGATATTGCCCTTGAGGACATGGTCCCGAAGAAAATGATGACGAATCTGGATGTGCTTGGTCTTCGAGTGTTGTACTGGGTTGTATGCAATCTTTATAGCAATCTCATTGTCATAGTAGAGAGGCACATTCTTCATGCTGATGCCGTAGTCCTTGAGGGTTTGCTTCATCCGTAGCAATTGAGCACAGCAAGAACCAGCAGCAATGTACTCAGCTTCGGCAGTGGAGAGTGATACGCAGTTCTGCTTCATTGAGGACCAACAAACTAGTGACCTTCTGAGGAAATGGCATGTGCCAGAAGTTGACTTGCGATCCACACGGTCACCAGCATAGTCAGAATCAGAATACCCTACCAGATGAAGATTTGAGCCCTTGGGATACCATAATCCTAGTGTTGGTGTGTGAGCTAAGTATCGAAGAATATGTTTCACAGCCTTATGGTGTGATTCCTTCGGTTTTGCTTGAAAACATGCACACATGCAAACACTAAGCATTATATGTGGCCTAGATGCACATAGATACAATAAAGAGCCAATCATAGAACGATATACCTGCTGATCGAAGTCTTTACCATTTTCATCAGTGCCGAGGTGGAAGTTGGTAGGCATTGGAGTCTTGGCACCTTTGCATTCATACATGTCGAATTTCTCCAGAACATCCTTGAGGTATTTCTCCTGTGATATGAAGATTCCATTGCTTTGTTGACGACTTTGAAGACCCAAGAAGAATTTCAGCTCCCCCATCATGGACATGTGATATTCTTCACTCATCATGTAGGCAAATTCATCACTGTATTGTTTCTCAGTACAACCAAATATGATATCATTGACATATATTTGACATACAAATAGCTCACTATCATAGGATTTTGTGAAAAGAGTTGGATCGAGTGAACCAAGTTTGAAGCCTTTCTTCATGAGGAATTCCTTCAATGTATCATACCTTGCCCGAGGGGCTTGCTTGAGACCATAAAGAGCCTTTTTGAGTCTGAAGACTTTGTCTGGATTCTTTGGATCCTCAAAACCTGGGGGCTGAGCAACATATACTTCTTCCTCAAGCTTACCATTGAGGAATGCACTTTTCACATCCATTTGATATAAGATGATGTTATGATGATTAGCATAACCAAGCAGTATTCGAATAGCTTCAACTCTAGCAACAGGTGCAAAAGTTTCATCGAAATCTATTCCTTCAACCTGGGTGTAGCCTTGGGCTACAAGTCGTGCCTTGTTCCTCACCACATGACCGTCCTGATCTTGCTTGTTTCGGAAAATTCACTTGGTGCCGATGATGTTGTGCTTGCGAGGATTCGGTCGTTTGACGAGCTCCCATACGTCATTCAGCTTGAATTGAAGAAGTTCGTCTTCCATAGCTTGGATCCACTCCGGTTCTAGAAAAGCCTCAGCAACCTTTGAGGGTTCTGTGATGGATACAAAGGAAAAATGACCACAAAAGTTAACTAAGTGTGAAGCTTTTGAGCGCGTGAGAGGACCTGATGCGTGGATGTCATTGAGGATTTTGTCAATTTCTACTTCGTTTGCAATCCTTGGATGAGCTGGTTGAGGATTATGTCTAGGCTGAAGAAGTGGTGCAGGTGCAATTTCCTCAGGAGCATCTTCTTGATTTTCATGAGTGATGGGAATCGTTTCTTCACCAATTTCCTTAGTGGGGACAATGTCTTCAATAGGTTTGAGCTTTATTGCTTCCTCAGGAGACAGTTTATCTGGATGAGAAGGCAATTGCTCTCTTTGTGAGCCATTAGTTTCATCGAACCGCACATCTACAGTCTAAACAACTTTGTTGTGATAGTTGTTGAAGGCTCTGTAAGTGTGCGAGTCCTTGCCATAACCGAGCATAAAACCTTCATGTGCCTTAGGTGCAAATTTTGAGCTATGGCGAGGATCTCTAATCCAGCATTTTGCACCGAAGACTTTTAAATAACTTACATTGGGTTTCTTGTCAGTGAGGCGTTCATATGAGGTTTTTTTGAGGAATTTGTGAAGATATACCCTGTTGATGATATGGCATGGAGTGTTGATTGCTTCAGGCCAAAAGCGACGTGGAGTCTGATATTCTTCAAGCATAGTTCTTGCCATTTCAACCAGAGTCATGTTCTTCCTTTCGACGACACCATTCTGCTGAGGAGTATAAGGAGCAGATAATTCATGAGTAATACCAAGTTCAGCAAGATAATCATCAAGACCAGTGTTTTTGAACTCGGTTCCATTATCACTCCTGATATGTTTGATCTTGATGCCAAAGTTCGTCGAGGCCCTTGAAGAAAATCGTTTGAAGATTCCCTGCACTTCAGTTTTATACACTATGATATGCACCCAAGTATATCAGGAATAATCATTAACTATGACGAAGCCATATAGAGATGCTGCATTGGTTAGTGTGGCATAGCGAGTAGGTCCAAATAAATCCATGTGAAGCAATTCGAATGGACGTGTAGTGGTGATGATCGTTTTTGAGGGATGCTAGGATCTGGTTATTTTCCCAGATTCACAAGCACCGCAGAGATGATCCTTGAGGAATTTGACCGATTCGATGCCGATGACATGCTTCTTCTTCGCGAGAGTGTGCAAATTCCTCATGCCTGCATGACCTAGTCTTCGATGCCACAACCATCCTTCTGAGGTTTTTGCTAGTAAGCAAGTGGCTGGTTGATGACCTGTAGAGAAATCAACAATGTACAGATCCCCTCTTATTAAACCTTCGAAGACTTTGGATCTGTCAGATTCCATGATGACTACACATCTATATCTACCAAAGATAACAATCATATCAACATCACAAAGCATCGAGACTGACATAAGGTTAAAACCAAGGGATTCAACAAGCATCACTTTCTCCATATGCCTATCCTTGGAAATAGCCACTTTGCCAAGTCCCAATACCTTGCTTTTACCTTTGTCAGCATATGTGATTTGCTTCAGAGGTGATGGAGTTAGTGGCATATTCATCAGTAAGCTTTTATCACCAGTCATGTGATGTGTGCAGCCACTTTCAAGTACCCACTCAGTATTCTTGGGTTTGTCATCCTGCAGATGAATTAGTACAGCTTACCATCTCATATGCTTCAGATTTAAAGAATATGATATTAATTTCATCAGATCAGTAATTTCATCATAACAGAAATGTAAGGACGTGTGAAATATTTCTATTTCATCAATCATTAGCTTGCGTCCTATCAAGCATTTCCTCAGGTCTCCAGCAAATTCTTCAGATGATGATTTTCATCTGGAGACCTGACCTGCAGAAGTGATTAGTTCGATTTTTTCACCACCCACATCTGAAGGGGTGGCAAAGCATTCATCATCCTGCGAGCACCATATGAGAAAGGTGGCATTGAAGCCAATGCACTTCTCTTAAGAATAGGGGGGTTAAAGTACTCATATGAATATGCAGAGAACTGGTTAGAGGATTTATGAACATAATGATTTGAGGAGTAACGCTCATATTCATATTCCTTGTAGTTTCCCTGCACGTTCGACGCATTAGCACGGGTGCGAGCATAGTTTTGACCAGTTGAGGATTTTGATCCTCTGGAAGACTTTGGTCCTGCTGAGGAATTTGATCTGGGGTTCAGATTCTTCGGTGGTGGTGTCATGAGGAAATTCACCTGAAGATTTTCAAGACAGCTTTTGGGAACCCAGATTTTCCTCAAGGTAGGGCCATTCCTGCAGTTAGTTCCAACATATCGAGCAAATACTTCACCAGATTGATTTTTGAACAGTTTATAGTTGGAGTCAAATGACTCAACTGAGGTATAGGATAATTCACATGAAAAACCAGTTAGATTAGATGGATCAAAAGGAAGCCCAATAGCAGCAACCCATGAGGTTTTGGGATACTGCTCAGGTTTCCAATAAGATCCATCAGCATTTAATTTCCTCTCAAAGGAAATTCCTTCTTTCCTAGGGTTCCTGTTCAAGATCTGCTTTTTGAGCACATCACAAAGGGTTTGGTGTCCTTTGAGACTTTTGTATATGCCTGTCACGTACAATTCCTTCAACCCTGCATTTTCATCAGTAACATTTGTGTTTTCCTCAAGTGAGGAAATAGACACAACAGGTGTAGTTGAAGAATTTGTAGCAATGGTCGCATTTGATGATTCTGGTGAGGAATTAGCAGTTTCGCGTTCAATGCATTTAAGACATGGAGGAATAAATTCAACTTGACCAACGTTGATCTGTTGAGCTAGTAATGAATCATTTTCCATACGAAGATCATCATGAGACATCCTCAGCTTCTCAAGATCAAGCTTCCTTTGAAGAAATTCGTAGGAAAGTTTCTCATGATCAGTGAGGAGTGTATCATAACGATCCTGAAGATTATCAAATCTAGACTCAGGATTTGGGTAAGGTTCATTTCATCATTCAACAGATAATCACTTTTATCTAGCAGTTTCTGAAGCTTTTCCAGAGCAGTTTGTTGTTTAGTGGCAATGATAGCAAGTTCACCGTAACTGGGTTTCTTATAATCATTAGGTTCACAGTCACTTGAATCAGAGGAGGAGGCATTATTTGGTACCTTTGAACCTTTTGCCATGAAGCAATAGGTTGGAGCGAAGTCATCAGTATGGATGGTGCAATCATTTTCTTCAAGATTGAAGATTGAGTTGCTGACGAAAGTTGTTGCCAGTGCAAGACTAGCCTGTCCGGATTCCGAGTCTTCATCAGAACCCTCTTCTTCATCACATTCCTCTGCTTCTGCCTGGGAGTCCATTTCCTTGCCAATAATTGCCCGAGCCTTTCTGAAACTAGTCTTCTTGTGTGATGAGGGCTTTGAAGATGAGGATTTTGAAGATTTCTTCTTCTTCTTCGAGTCATCAGAACTGTCATCCTTGTATTTCTTCTTCTTTGATTCCTTTCCCCAATGGGGACAATCAGCAATGTAATGACCTGATTTCTTGCACTTGTGACAGGTTCGTTTCTTGTAGTCCTCAGATGAAGATTCTGATTTCCTCATGTCTCTTCTTGAAGATTTACCGAACTGGCCACATCGTGTTAATCTCTAGAATTTCCTCACGAGCATTGCAAGATAATGTCCAAATTCTTCAGGGTCACAAATGTTGTCATCTGTGTCTTCTTCTTCAGATGAGGAAATTGCTCTAGCCTTCAGTGCACGTGGTCTGGAATAGCTTGGTCCATATAGATCTCTCTTTTCTTCTAGATGGAATTCATGAGTATTTAGCCTTTCAAGTATATCACTTGGATCAAGCATCTTGTAGTCTGGTCTTTCTTGAATCATCAGAACTAAAGTATCAAATGAAGAATCCAAAGATCTCAGCAGTTTCTTCACAACTTCGTGATCGGTGATGTCTCGAGCTCCCAGTGCTTGCAGCTCATTTGATATGTCAGTGAGGCGATCAAACGTGTCTTGGCAGCTTTCATTGTCATGTCTCTTGAAGCGATTGAAGAGATTGCGAAGAATATCAACACGAGAGTCACGCTGGGTTGATACTCCTTCATTTACCTTGCACAGTCTCTCCCAGATCAGTGTTGCAGAGCCCAAAGGACTTACTCTTCCAAACTGGCCTGGGCTTAGATGGCCACAGATGATGTTCTTCGGTTGAGAATCGAGTTGCTTGAATTTCTTCACATCAGCAGCAGAGACACTAGCAGAGATGATGGCGACGCCATGTTCCACAATATACCGGAGATCATTATCAATAGCTTGTAGATGCATTTGCATTTTGTTCTTCTAGAAGGGAAAGTTCTTTCCTTCGTAGGTAGGACATGCTGCAGTCACCTTAAACATGCCTGCAGTCGACATAACTAAAACTCCAGGTGGTTAAACCAAAATCACAAAGAACAAGGGAGTACCATGCTCTGATACCAATTGAAAGTGCGTTATATCGACTAGAGGGGGGTGAATAGGAGATTTTTAGAATTTCATCACTGAGGGAATTCCTCACTGATGACTAATTTACAGCGGAAACAGTAAAGGATCAGAAGTGCAAAGTTTCACAACAGCCGTTTTTCAGAGTGAAGAATGTGAAAACAGATTGCAAAGTGAGCAGGCACGCAGAATTCAGATGAGGATTAACTGACGTGAAGAATTTGGGGTTGAGGAAATTCAGAGAAAGTCTTCAACAAATTCTTCAAACAGTCACAGTGAAAATCATCAACACGTAATACGGGGAAAGTAACGAGTTGAGGAATTAGAACCCGTTTCTCAGTGAAGACAGTGGTTGATGACCCAGTTCCAACTGCTGTGACAGTCGTACATCTGGTTTGGAGCGGATGGTATTGAAACCAAAGGACACACAGTCCCTACCGTATTCTCCTTGAGCTAAGGACACACAGTCCTCGCCCAACACTCGTGGTAAGTCTTCAGGGCAGACTTCCAAACCCTCACAAACTCATGGTAAGGAACAACTTCTTCAGTGATGCTCAATCACTAGGTTTGGTTTGTGGTTTCGGTGTATTGTGTATTCCCTCACAGATGAATTACTCTCGAAGGCTTTAAGGAATTGGGTTGCTCTTATGACAAGTGTCAGTTTCTAATGGAGCATCCAACCAGCTAGTGGTTGTGGGGGTAGCTATTTATAGCCTGGGAGCATCCCGACATGATTTGACACTAATGCCCTTAAGTAATATGACCGTTGGAGTGGATAAGACCAGTGACTTGGCGTGGCTATCGAAACGGTCCGAACCCTCAACTGTGAGAGGCCTCATGTCACAACGTAACTGGGTGAGTGTAAAGGTGTTCTACAGTTATCTCCGAAGGTGTCCGTTTAGTTAGTATGGATCAAGACTCGGATTTGTCACTCCGTGCGACGGAGAGGTATCTCGGGGCCCACTCGATAATACAACATCACACACAAGCCTTGCAAGCAATGTGACTAAGTGTAAGTCACGGGATCTTGTATTACGGAATGAGTAAAGAGACTTGCCGGTAACGAGATTGGAATAGGTATGTGGACACCGATGATCGAATCTCGGGCAAGTAACATACCGAAGGACAAAGGGAATGACATACGGGATCATATGAATCCTTGGCACTGAGGTTCAACCGATAAGATCTTCGGACAATATGTATATCCAATATGGGCATCCAGGCCCCGCTATTGGATATTGACCGAGGAATACCTCGGGGTAAGTCTACATAGTTCTCGAACCCGCAGGGTCTGCACACTTAAGGTTCGATGATGTTTCAGTATATTGAGTTATATGTGTGGTTACCAAATTTTGTTCGGAGTCTCGGATAAGATCACAGATGTCACGAGGGTTTTCGGAATGGTCCGGAAATGAAGATTGATATATAGGATGGTTTCATTTGGTTACCGGAAGGTATTCGGGCATTACCGGCATTGTATCGGGAGTGACGAATGGGTTCCAGAAGTTCACCGAGAGGGGGGCAACCCACCCGGGGGAAGCCCAATGGCCTTAGGGTGGCGCACCAGCCCTTATTGGTTTGGTGGGACAGCCCAAGAGGGTCTTGGAGTCAAGAGGGTCTTGGCGCCAAGAGGAAGAAAACCAAAGAAAAGGAAAAAAAAGGGGAGGTGGGAAGGAAGAGAAGGACTCCACTTTCTGATCCTAATTGGAGTAGGAGTGGAGTAGGAATCCTCCTCCTGGACGGTGCCCCTTGGGGACTTGGTCCTCAAGGCAAGCCTCCTCCACCCCCCTCCTATATATAGTGGTGATTTAGGGCTGATTTGAGACAACTTTTTGCCACGTGCAACTTAGATCTAGACACCATAGTTCTTCCTCTATATCGTATTTCTGCGGAGCTCGGGCGGAGCCCTGCAGGAGTAGATCGTCACCACAACCGGAGCGCCGTCACGCTGCCAGAGAACTCATCTACTTCTCCGTCTTGGTTGCTGAATCAACAAGTCCGAGATCATCGTCGAGTTGTACGTGTGCTGAACGCGGAGGAGCCGTCCGTTCGGCACTAGATCGGAACGGATCATGAGACGGGTTGCAAGACGGTTCATGGGACGGATCGCGGGACGAATCATGGGACGGATCGCGGTTTGGTTTGTGGGACGGTTCGTGGGGCGGTTCGAGGAACGTGAAGACATTCCACTACATCAACCGCGTTTCTTAACGCTTCCTGTTGTGCGATCTACAAGGGTACGTAGATCCAAATCTCCTCTCGTAGATGAACATCACCATGATAGGTGTTCGTGTGCGTAGGAAATTTTTTGTTTCCCATGCAACGTTGCCCAACTGTGGCATCATGAGCTAGGTTCATGCGTAGATGTTATCTCGAGTAGAACACAAAGGGTTTTGTGGATGGTGATGTTTGATTTGCTGCCCTCCTTAGTCTTTTCTCGATTCGGTGGTATTGTTGGATTGAAGCAGCCCGGACCGACATTATTCGTACGCTTACGAAAGACTGGTTTCATCGATTGACATGCAACCTCGTTGCATAAAGATGACTGGAGGGTGTCGGTTTCTTCAACTTTAGTTGAATTGGTTTTGACCGAGGCGGTCCTTGGGGAGGTTAAATAGCAATTTGCACATCTCCGTTGTGGTTCTTGCAGGGTATGTTTGTGATGTGATATGACCAATGACGTGATGTGATATATTGGACGTATGAGATGATCATGTTGTAATATTTAATATCGACTTGCACGTCGATGGTACAGCAACCGGCACGAGCCATAGGGTTGTCTTTAAACTATAGTTTGTGTTTGCATATGCGTTTACTATATTTCTAGGACGTAGCTTTAGTAGTAATAGCATAAGTAGCATGACAACCCCGATGGGGACACGTTGTTGGAGATCATGATGATGGAATCATGATGTGGCACCGGTGACAAGAAGATCGTGCCGGTGCTTTGGTGATGGAGATCAAGAAGCACATGATGATGGCCATATCATGTCACTTATGAATTGCATGTGATGTTAGTCCTTTTATGCACCTTATTTTTCTTAGAACGACGGTAGCATTATGAGGTGATCTCTCTCAAAAATTTCAAGATGAAATTGTGTTCTCCCCGACTGTGCACCGTTGCTACAGTTCGTCGTTTCGAGACACCACGTGATGATCGGGTGTGATAGACTCAACGTTCACATACAACGGGTGCAAGATAGTTGCACACGCGGAACACTCGGGTTAAGCTTGACGAGCCTAGCATGTGTAGACATGGCCTCGGAACACATCAGACCGAAAGTTCGAGCATGAATCGTATAGTTGATATGAGTAGCATAGAGATGCTTATCACTGAAACTATTCTCAACTCACGTGATGATCGGACTTGAGTTAGTGGATTTGGATCATGTACCACTCAAATGACTAGAGAGATGTACTTTTTGAGTGGGAGTTCTTAATTAATATGATTAATTGAACTAATTATCATGAACATAGTCTAATGGTCTTTGCAAATTACGATGCAACTTGCCCTATAGCTCTACTGTTTTTATATGTTCCTAGAGAAAATTTAGTTGAAAGTTGATAGTAGCAACTTTGCGGACTAAGTCCGTAAAAGCGAGGATTGTCCTCATTACTGCGTAGAAGGCTTATGTCCTTAATGCACCATTCGGTGTGCTGCACCTCGAGCATCGTCTGTGGATGTTGTGAACATTTGCCATACACGTTTTTGACGACTATGTGATAGTTCAGTGCGTAATATTTAATGGCTTAGAAGCAAGGCGCCGAAGACGTTTTTGAAAACATAGCGGAACATAAGAGATGTTCTAAGACATGAAATTGAGATTTCATGCTCGTGCCCTTGTTGAGAGGTATGAGACCTCCGACAAGATTCTTTGTCTAAGAAGTAAAGGAGAAAAACTCAAATGATTGAGCATGTTCTCAGATTGTCTGACTACAACAATCGCATGAATCAAGTGGGAGTTAATCTTCTAGATGAGATAGTGATGGTTCTCCAAAGTCACTGCCACTAAGCTGCTACAACTTCGTGATGAACTACAACATATCAAGGATAGATATGATGATTCTTGAGCGATTCGCAATGTTTGACACTGCGAAAGTAGAAATCAAGAAGGAGCATCAATTGTTGATGGTTAGTAAAACCACTAGTTTCAAGAACGGCAAGGGCTGGAAGGGATACTTCATGAAATGACAAACCAGTTGCTGCGCTAATGAAAAAACCATAGATTGAACCCAAACCCGAGACTAAGTGCTTCTGTTATAAGGGGAACGTTCACTGAGGCGGAGCTACCCTAGATACTTGGTAGATAAGAAGACTAGAAAAGTCGACAAAAGTATATTTGATATACATGACATTGATGTGTACTTTATTAGTACTCCTGGTAGCACGAGGGTATTGGATACCGGTTCGGTTGCTAAGTGATTAGTAACTCGAAATAAAAGCTACGGAATAAACGGAGACTAGCTAAAGGCGAGGTGACGATAAGTGTTTCCAAGGTTGATGTGATTAAACATCGCACACTCCCTCTATCATCGTGATTGGTGGTAAAACCTAAATAGTTGTTATTTGGTGTTTGCGTTGAGCATGAACATGATAGGATCGTGTTTATTTCAATATGATTATTCATTTAAATAGAATAAAAGTTATTCTGTTTGCTTGAATAATTACCCTCAATGGTTTATTGAATCTCGATCGTAGTGTTACACATGTTAATAATATTGGTATCAAAAGATACAAAGTAATAATGATAGTACCACTTAGTTGTGGCACTGCCACTTGAGTCATGTTGGTATAAAATGCATGAAGAAGCTCCGTAGAGATGGATCATTTGGACTCACTTGATTTTCAATCACTTGAGACATGCAAATCATGCCACATGAAACAAGATAGTAACTTGTTGGGAGTAATATATTTTTGATGTGTGCAGTCCAATGAGTGCTGAGGCACACAGTGGATATTGTTATGTTCTTACTTCACTGACGATTTGAGTAGATACAGGAGTATTTATTTGATGAATCACAAGTCTGAAATATTGAAAAGTTCAAAGCTATTTCAGAGTGAAGATCGTCGTGACAGGAGGATAAACTCTCTACGATGTGATCATAGAGATGAATATCTGAGTTGCGAGTTTTGGTACGCGGTTAAGACAACGTGGAAATTGGTTCGCAGTTCATGCCACCTAGAACACCATAGTGTGATGGTGTGTCCGAACGTCATAGCCACGCCCTATTTTGATATGGACGTCTCTTATCGAATTACCACTATCATTTGTAGGTTATGCATTAGAGACAACCGCATTCACTTTAAATAGGGCACCGCGTATTTCCGATGAGATGACATAGTATAGACTATGGTTTGGAGAAACCTAAGTTGTCGTTTCCTGAAAGTTTGGGGCTGCAACGCTTATGTGAAAAAGTTTTAGTCTGATAAGCTCGAACCCAAAGCGGATAAATGCATCTTCAGAGGATATCCAAAACAGCTCGATACATCTCCTATCTCAGATCCAGAAGCAAAGTGTTTGTTTCTAGAAATGGGTCCTTTCTCGAGGAAAGGTTTCTCTCGAAAGAATTGAGTGGGAGGGTGGTGAAACTTGATGAGGTTAGTGAACCGTCACTTCAACTAGTGTGTAGCAGGGCGCAGGAAGATGTTCCTGTGGCGCCTACACCAATTGAAGTGGAAGTTGATGATGGTGATCATTAGCGCTTCGGGTCAAGTTACTACAAAACTCGTAGGTCGACAAAGGTCGCGTACTACTGCAGAGTGGTCATGTTATCGAACAACAATGAACCTACGAGCTATGGAGAAGCGATCGTGGGCCTGGATTCCGACATATGGCTGGAGGCCATGAAATCCGAGAGAGGATCCATGTAAGTAAACAAAGTGTTGACTTTGGAAGAACTACTTGGTGGTAGTAAGACTATTAAGTAAAATATGGATCTTTAAAAGGAAGACAAACGATGATGTTGACTATTCACCATTGAGAAAAGCTCGACTTGTCACAAAGATGTTTTCGACAAGATGAAAGAGTTGACTATGATGTGACTTTCTCACTCGTAGCAATGCTAAAAGTTTGTTGGAATTATGTTCGTAGTTTCTGCATTGTTTGTGAAATATTGCACACAGGAAGTCAAAACATTGTTTCCTCGAAGGTTTCCTTGAGGAAAGATTGTATGTGATACTATCACTACTGGAAATCTGTTTTTTTCCGTTTGCCAAATCTTTGTCTTCTGCTAGCTGATGGCAAAGAGTGTCTTTGCCGTCAGCTCCCAGAAAGCAGATGAAAAAGAACTGGCTGATGGCAAAGATGGTCTTTACGAGCAGTCAATTCTTTGTCGTCTGTTGCAGACGGTAAAGAAGGGGCCAGCAGACGGCAAAGATGCTCATCTGGTCGGGGAAACATTAGGTCAAACTACGCCCTTCTTTGCCGTCTGCTGGCGGACGGCAAAGATGCGAGAGGAAGACGACAAAAAGTATAGACCCTTTGCCGTCCGCCAGCAGACGACAAAGTTCATGAATCTACTAATGGTCGTCCCGCCCCCACCCCGACCCTCTCTCTCTCAAACGACCACTCTCTCTCACCTCCCCTGACCCACACCGCCGCCACCACCGTCGCGTCGTCGCCCCCGCCGCCCCTGTCACCGCCTCGCAGCCCCCAGGCGCCACCCCGATGCCCACAGCTCCCCGGCAGCTCCCCCCCCCCGCACCGCCACCTTCTCCCCGTGACCCGTCGCCGGAGCTCGCCCCTCCTCCTCCCTGCGACCCCCTCCTCCACCAACGCCGCCTCCTCTCCGTGCCCCTTCTCCACTACTGCCCTGGTGCCCTCCTCCCCGCGACCCCCTCTCATCCACTATTTCGCCACCCCTTGCCCTGGTGCCCTCTCCTCCCCGCGACCCCCTCCTCCACCAGCTCCGGCCAGGTCACTCACCGCCCCGACCGTCACCGCCCCGGCTGCCCACTACTAACCAAGGTGATTTTTTTATTTTTTTTTGATAATTAATAGATTTAGTGGTATATATAATTTAGTTAGTAAGTTAGTTAATTAGTAGATTTAGTGGTAGTTTAGTTAGTTTGTAGATTATCTTTAGTTAGTTGATAGATTTATTTAGTTAATTAGTAGATTTAGTAGGTAGTTTAGCGGTAGATTCCGTTTTCTTAATTAGTGGTAGCTAGATTCTTTTTTAGTTACTTAGTGGTAGATTATGTTTTTGTTATTTTTTGCTGTTTAGTGTTGTATAGGTTTAGAGATAGGTTTAGTTAGCTTGGTTAGTTAGGTTAGTTAGTTAGTTAGCTTAATAGAAAGAAGACGAAGAAGTAGAAGAAGAGGAGGAGGAGAAGAGGAGAGGAGGAGGAGGAGGAGAAGAAGAAGAAGAAGAAGAAGGAAAGAAGAAAAAACAAGAAGGAGAAGAAGAGAAGTAGAAGATAAGAAGAAGAGAAGAAGACATAATTAGCCCATTTAGCTCCAAAATGCCATAATAAGTCCAAAATGCCATAAGAACCTTGGTTAGCTCATGAATGTTATATTGTTAGCTTGTTTTCCTCTAAAATGACATAATTAGCCCATATAGCTCCAAAAAGACATAATTAGATAATTTAGCTCCAACAAGAGGAGAAGAGGAGAAGAAATAGGAAAAATGAAAAGAAAGAAGATAAAGAAGAAGAAGAAGAAGAAGAGAAGAAAAATACCTTCTCCTTCTCCTCCTCCTCCTCCTTCTCCTTCTTCTTGGTTTCTTCTTCTTCTTCTCCTCCTCCTCCATCTTCTCCTCTTTCTTTTATCCTTACCTTATTTTCCCCAACAATGAGATAATTAGCCCATTTAGCTACAAAATGGCATAAAAACCTTGGTTAGCTCATGAATATTATATTCTTAACTTGTTTTCCTCTAAAATGACATAATTAGCATATTTGTGTTGATCGGGTGGATTTACATGTGATAGTTGTCTTGTCGGTGTGAGTTCTGTTGTGCGAAGACCTCCCTGTGCGTTGTACGAGGTCCGCCCCCTGCATTCGTGGGTCAGTACAAATTTCATCTGCTCCTCGCCCCTTCATTTACTATGGCTCGGTTTCCGGATGAAACTTTCTATATTTAGGTAATTAAATTAATTTATCAGTATGCGTGACGAGTATGCGTATCCTGTTCGAAAGGGCGACATCTATAAATATGCATGTCTTTGCATATTTATAACCGCCATCCTTTCGAATTGCCCAACATTATCCATGGACAGCCCGAGTCTGTGTAGATTGGGTTCCTTTTCCCTTATGCTGTGCTCTGGATCCGATGCGGAATTTCGTCAGTGCCTCCCTGTTGTTCTCCAGATGCACATCCTCTTTCTTTATTGCAGAGACGTGTATTAGGAGAACAACGGGGAGGTGCTGTCGAAATTTTGCGTTCGATCCGGAGCAGAGCATGGGAAAAGGAACCCAATCTACACATAGTCGGGTGGGATTAGGACCTATCTTTACCTATTAGCGTGTAGGTTGCCTGGACGTAATAAAAATGGCGAACCTGATTAACGGATGAATATAAATGCTAAATTATATATAAATATATTTCTTTTATCTTTAGTAGCTAGGCAAGATGAGTGATTGTGCGTGGATGTATACCGGTCACCCTAGTCAGAAAGAGATGACGAAAGAATGGTTTGTAAAAACAAAGGAATTTTTGAAAGCCACATTCGCAAGTGGCCATGAAAGAAACTATTGCCCCTGTCCTGGATGCGACAACTATAAAAAGACGACATAGGCTGTAATTATTAAACACCTTCAGAGGAGTGGTTTTAAGCCTAATTATACGGTGTAGACATTTCATGGCGAGTCTATGCAACGCACAAGAGCTGAGGTGGTCCGTCGTCGCACCGATGAGCATGGTACCGGGATCGAAGACATGGTGCAAGACTTTCATGATGCTCGGGATTCGAAAGATGAGATGGAGGAATCTGCAAAGGCCTTTTATGAAATGTTGGAGTCTTCAAAACGTCCTCTCCATGAGCACAGTGAGGTCTGTCAGCTGGAGGCAATTGCACAAGTAATGGCTCTGAAGGCTCAGTTCAACTTGGGAAGAGAATGCTACGACGCGATGATGACACTATTTGGACGCTTCCTACCCAAAGGCCATGTCATGCCTACAAACCTGTACCAGTCGGACAAAATACTTCGTGTACTTAAGATGCCCTATGAGAAGATAGATGCATGTGAGAAAGGATGTGTCTTATTTATGAAGGAGTATGCACACTTGGACTATTTTCCCAATTGCGAGTCTTGCAGGTATCTTGTGATAGACAACGATATGGGTGAGAAGAGGCAGACCAAAATCGCAGTTAGTGTTCTTCGGTATATGCCAATCGTACCAAGACTTCAATATCTTTTCATGGTCGAAGAGATAGCCAGACAGATGACATGGCACAAATTGGGCAAAGGAACAGAACTAGATGTTGATGGGAATAAGATGGTGGTACACACATCGGATGGGGAAGCGTGGAAACATTTCGATGGATTGCATCAGGATAAATTGGCAGATCCAAGGAATCCTCGAGTCTGCATCGCCATGGATGGTTTTAATCCCTTCGGCATGACGGCAACCAAATATAGTTGTTGGCCTGTATTTGTCATTCCATTCAATCTCCCCCCCCCCGAACAGATTATGCAAAGAAAGAACATATTTCTGACGTTGATAATTCCAGGGCCCAATTATCCGGGGAAGAATATGAATGTGTACCTGTAGCCGCTTATGGATGAATTGGAAGAAGCTTGGGATAATGGGGTCAAGACATACGATGCCGCTAGAAAACAAAACTTCAAAATGTATGTGTGGTACATGTACTCTATGCATGACTTGCCGGTGTATGCACTATTCTCTGGATGGTGTGTGCATGGAAGGTTCCCGTGCCCCCAATGCAAGGCAGCTCTTCAGTTTCATTGGTTGTAGGAGGGTCGGAAGTATTCTTGCTTTGACTTGCATAGATAGTTCCTGGATCCTGACCATCAGTTCAGAAAAGACAAGAAGAACTTTACCAAAGGTAAAGTTGTCAGAAACTTGGCACCACCTGCGTTGACAGGCCAACAGATCCTGGATCAGTTAAACGCCCTCGAGCCTGATCTAGAGCGTCTAGGGTATTTCAAGGGGTATAATTCAAAACACGCCTGGACTCACAAGCCATGCTTCTGGGATCGGCCTTACTTCAAAGACCTCCTTCTTCCACACAATATCGACATGATGCACACTGAAAAGAATATCAAAGAGGCTATTTTTGGTACGTTGTTCGACATAGATGGGAAGACAAAAAATAATACTAAGGCTAGAGTCGATCAAGATACACTATGTCATAGAACGTTACAAAACATGCGAGAAGGCAAAGGAAAGAAGAAGTGGTCGAAGCCAAAGGCCTGGTTCAATCTTGGAAGGCCAGCTATGAGGGAAATTATCTTGTGGGTCAAAATGCACTTGATGTTCCCCGATGGGTATGCAATGAATCTAAAGAGGGGAGCGAGTCTTGAAAAATAAAAAATATTTGGTCTCAATAGTCATGATTGGCACATATGGCTAGAGCGGGTAATGCCGGTGTTGTTACGTGGCTTTATTCCCCTGCAGTCATGATTGGCACATAATTAGCCCATTTAGCTCCAAAATGCCATAATAACCTCAAAATGGCATAAGAACCTTGGTGAGCTCATTAATATTATATACTTATCTTGTTTTCCTCTAAAATGGGATAATTTGCCCAGATAGCTCCAAAAGAGATAGGCCTTGTTTGGATACTCTAACTCGGTTAGAGGTTAGAGTTAGATTCTAACCCTGGACTAACCCTAAACTAACTCTAACCAAAGAGGTGTTTGGATGGAAGGGTTATATTGTCAATAAATAAACCTTTTCCAATCATTTCGCTCCTTTTCAAGGATTTGGTGTGGTGGAGGTAGAGAGAAAAGTAAATTTTTGTGGGCCCAACCCAACTCTAACCCAAATAAGCACCTCTTGGGTGGGTTAGTTTTTTTGGGTGCGTTAGATGCATCAAACGAAAAGTAACCCTCCGTGTTTGGATGTTTTGGGGTTAGATTGGTCCAATCTAACCAACTCTAACTCTAACTCATGGATCAAAACAGGGCCATAGTTAGCTAACTGAACTCCAAGAAGAGGAGAAGAGGAGAATAAATAGGAAAAATGAAAACAATGAAGAAGAAGAAGAAGAGAAGGAGAATGAGGAGGAGGAGGAGAAGGAGAAGAAGGCCAAGGACCTTCTAGTCCTTCTCCTCCTCGTCCTCCTTCTCCTCGTTCTTCTTGATTTCTTCTTCTTCATCTCCTCCTCCTCTTTCTTCTCCTCTTTCATATTCTCCTTGCCTTTATTTCCCCAATAATGAAATAATTAGCCCATTTAGCTCCAAAATGCTATAATAACCTCAAAATGGCATAAGAACCTTGGTTAGCTCATTAATATTATATACTTAGCTTGTTTTCCTCTAAAATGGGATAATTGGCCCATATAGCTCCTAAAATACACAGTTAGCTAATTTAGTTCCAAGAAGAGGAGAAGAGGAGAAGAAATAAGAAAACTGAAAAGAAAGAAGAAGAAGAAGAAGAAGAAGAAGAAGAAGAGAAGAAGGAGAAGGAGGAGGAGGAGGAGGAGAAGGAGGAGAAGGCCAAGGACCTTCCAGTCCTTCTCCTCCTCCTCCTCCTTCTCCTCCTTCTTCTTTATTTCTTATTATTCTTCTCCTCCTCCTCTTTCTTCTCCTCTTTCATATTCTCCTTGACTTAATTTCCCCAACAATGACATAATTAGCCCATTTAGCTCCAAAAATACATTATAAGCTCAAACTGGCATAAGAACCTTGGTTAGCTCATTAATATTATATACTTAACTTGTTTTCCTCTAAAATGGGATAATTAGCCCATTTAGCTCCAAAAAGACATAGTTAGCTAAATTAGGTCCAAGAAGAGGAGAAGAGGAGAAGAAATAGGAAAAATGAAAAGAAAGAAGAAGAAGAAGAGAAGGAGGAGGAGGAGAAGGCCAAGGACCTTGTAGTCCTTCTCCTCTTCCTCCTCCTTCTCCTCCTTCTTGATTTCTTCTTCTTCTCCTCCTCCTCCTCTTTATTCTCATATTTCATATTCTCCTTGCCTTAATTTCCCCAACAATGACATCATTAGCCCAATTAGCTCCAAAATACCATTATAAGTTCAAAATGGCATTAGAAACTTGGTTAGCTCATTAATATTATATACTTAGCTTGTTTTCCTCTGAAATGTGATAATTAGCCCATTTAGCTCCAAAAAAATAGTTAGATAATTTAGCTCCAAGAAGAGGAGAAGAGGAGAAGAAATAGGAAAAATGAAAAGAAAGAAGAAGAAGAAGAAGAAGAGAAGAAGGAGAAGGAGGAGGAGGAGAAGGAGGAGAAGGCCAAGGACCTTCTAGTCCTTCTCCTCCTCCTCCTCCTTCTCCTCCTTCTTCTTTATTTATTCTTCTTCTTCTCCTCCTCCTCTTTATTCTCCTCTTTCATATTATCCTTTCCTTAATTTCCCCAACAATGACATAATTAGCCCATTTAGCTCCAAAAAGACATTATAAGCTCAAAATGGCATAAGAACCTTGGTTAGCTCATTAATGTTATATACTTAGCTTGTTTTTCTCTATAATGACATAATTAGCCCATTTAGCTCTAAAAAGACATAGTTAGCTAATTTAGCTCCAAGAAGAGGAGAAGAGGACAAATGAAAAGGAAGAACAAAAAGAAGAAGAGAAAGAGAAGAGAAGGAGAGGGAGAAGAAGGAGGAGGAGAAGAAGAGGAGAAGAAGCAGAAGGAGGAGAAGGAGCCCTCCTTATTCTCCTTCTTCTTCCCTCATTCTTCTCCTATTCTTTTCCTTCTTCTTCTCCTGTTCTCCTCCTCCTTCTCCTTCTCCTTCTCCTCATCCTCCTCCTCCTCCTCCTCCTTATTCTTGTTTTTTCTTCTCCTTCTTTTCTTCTTGCTTCTTATCTTTTTTCTTCAATTTAGCTTATTTGTCATATATATGTTCTTCTTCTTCTTCTTCTCACTTTCTTATTCCCATTTTGCAGATTGGATGCACTACATGCATGGATGCTGGCAATGGAGTGCTTTAGTTCCCGTTTTTATTTGAGTTGATGAACAAGTGGAACTATATGTATATGTATATATGGATGAACAATATATGTGCAACTATATGTATGTATATATGGATGAAAATTTGTATGTGTTGGTTCTTTTGATGTATGGGATGTACGTTGATGAACAAATGGCATTGATGAGCTTTATATGTATATCATATATGTGTTCTGACCTATTTATCATATATGTGCTATGAATTATATATATATGTGCTGTGAAATAGAAAAAATGAACAAAAATGTGACAATATAGGCTCTTTGCCGTCTTCCAGCTAATGGCAAAGACCTTTGCCGTCAGCTGACCGACGGCAAAGGTGCCACATGGCACCCAGCTGTGCTCCCAGTGTGCCATATAGTCTCTTTGTCGTCAGCTTCCTGGGGGGCAGACGGCAAAGAAGAGGGCACAGAGGAGGGGGGAGGAGGGGTAGGCACACGACAAAGAGACGAGGTGGAGGCAGACGACAAAGAAGAGGGCGAGGCAGACGGCAAAGCCTCCATTAGCCCCTAATGGAGGCAAGCCTGTTGGCTCCCGTCTCGACATCTTTGCCGACTGCTCTTATGAAAAGCTGACGGCAAAGCTCTTTGTCGTCCGCTTCGTTGAGGCTGACGGCAAAGAAGCTACAATGCTGTCATAGGCTGACGCAGAATTTTTGCCGACAAGAGTTTTCTTTGCCGTCTGTGTTTTACTCTTTGCCGTCGGTGGATTACTCTTTGCCGTGTGTGATGGCAGACGGCAAAGAAGCTAATTCCTGTAGCGAATCAGAAGGTTTTGTTGATCCTAAGGATATTAACAAGTATGCAAGCCACAGCGATCCTTTTATGGACTGGTGCAAGCATCTCGGAGTTGGAATCTACGCTTTGATGAGATGATCAAAGCTTTTGGGTTTGTGCAAGGTTTATGAGCAACTTGTATTTCCATATAAGTTAGTGGGAGCACTATAGAATTTCTGATAAGTATATGTGGTTGACATATTACTGATCGGAAGTAATGTAGAATTTCTGTAAAGCATAAAGGTTGTTTGAAAGGGTTTTTTCAAAGGAAGACTTGGATAGAGCTACTTGAGAATTGAGCATCAAGATCTATGGAGATAGATCAAAATGCTAAACAGAACTTTCAAATGAAGTGCATGCCTTGAAAAGTTTTTGAAGGAGTTCAAAATAGATCAGCAAAGAAGGAGTTCTTGGTTGTGTTGTAAGTTGTGAATTTGCATAATACTCAAAAGACCGACCACGGCAGAAGAAAGAGAAAGGACGAAGGTCGTCCCCTATGCCTTAGCCGTAGACTCTACAGTATGCCATGTTGTGTACCGCACCTGATGTGTGCCTTGCCACAAGTCTGTTAGGAGGTACAAAGAGTGATCCAGTATTGACTCACCGAACAGCGGTCAAAGTTATCCTTAGTAACTAATGGACTAAGGATTTTTTCTTGATTATGGAGGTGGTTAAAGAGTTCATCGTAAAGGGTTATGTTGATGCAAGCTTTGACACTAATCCGAATAACTATGAGTAGTAAAACGGATTCGTATAGTAGAGTAGATATTTGGAGTATTTCCGGCTAGCACGTAGTAGCAGCATCTATAAGATGACATAAAGATTTGTAAAGCAAAACACAGATCTGAGAGATTCATAACCATTGACTAAGACCTCTCTCACGAGCAAGATGTGATGAGACCCCAGAATAATATGGGTGTTGGATTGGTTAAATTCACATGGTGATGTAAACTAGATTATTGACTCTAGTGCAAGTGGGAGACTGTTGGAAATATGACCTAGAGGCAATAATAAGTTAGTTATTATTATATTTCCTTGTTCATAATAATCGTTTATTATACATGCTAGAATTGTATTGATTGGAACCTCAAATACATTTGTGGATACATAGACAACACACTGTCCCAAGTGAGCCTCTAGTTGACTAGTTCGTTGATCAAAGATGGTCAAGGTTTCCTCGCCATAGGCACGTGTTGTCACTTGATACCGGGATCACATCATTAGGAGAATCATGTGATGGATAAGACCCAAAGTATATACGTAGCATATTGATCGTGTTATTTTATTGCTATTGTTTTCTGCGTGTCAAGTATTTGTTCCTATGACCATGAGATCATATAACTCACTCGCACCGGAGGAATACCTTGTGTGCATCAAACGTCACAACGTAACTGGGTGACTATAAAGGTGCTCTACAGGTATCTCCGAAGGTGTCCGTTGAGTTAGTATAGTTCGAGACTGGGATTTGTCACTACGTGTGATGGAGAGGTATCTCAGGACCCACTCGGTAATACAACATCACACACAAGCCTTGCAAGCAATATGACTAAGTGTAAGTCACGGGATCTTGTATTACGGAACGAGTAAAGAGACTTGTCGGTAACGAGATTGAAATAGGTATGCGGATACTGACGACCGAATCTCGGGCAAGTAACATATCGAAGAACAAAGGGAATGACATACGAGATTATATGTATCCTTGACACTGAGGTTCAACTGATAAGATCTTCGGAGAATATGTACGATCCAATATGGGCATTCAGGTCCCGCTATTGGATATTGACCGAGGACTACCTCGGGGCATGTCTACATAGTTCTCGAGCCCGCAGGGTCTGCACACTTAATGTTCAATGATGTTAAGTATAGTTGAGTTATATGTGTGGTTACCGAATATTGTTTGGAGTCCCGGATGAGATCATGGAAGTAACGATGGTTTCCGGAATGGTCCAGAAACGAAGATTGATATATAGGATGGTTTCATTTGGTTACCGGAAGGTTTTCGGGCATTACTGGCATTGTACCGGGAGTGACGAATGGGTTCCGGAAGTTCAACGAGAGGGGGCAACCCACCCGGGGGAAGCCCAATGGCCTTAGGGTGGCGCACCAGCACTTAGTGGGCTGGTTGGATAGCCCAAGAGGGCCTTGGCGCTAAGAGGAACAAAACCAAAGAAAAAGAAAAAAAAGGGGAGGTGGGAAGGAAGAGAAGGACTCCACTTTCCAATCCTAATTGGAGTATGATTGGAGTAGGAATCCTCCACTCCTCCTGTCCGGCGCCCCCTTGGGGACTTGGTCCTCAAGGCAAGCCTCCTCCCCCTCCCTACTATATATAGTGGTGATTTAGGGATGATGTGTAAGTAGTTCACCACAGACCTACGGGTCCATGTACAGTACCTAGATGGCAATATCTCTCTCTTTGATCTTCAAGACAATGATCATCGCATCTTCGCTTTGATCCATATGATGTAATCCTTTTGTGCGATGCATTTGTTGGGATCCGATGAATTTTGAGTTTATGTTCAAATTATTCATGATAAATAGTTGAGTCTCCTTTGAATACTTATACGATTCTTATGTGCATGATTATGATCGCTTTGTATTTTTCTCCGATCTCTTGAAATAGTTTGGCCAACTAGATCCATATTTGTTCTGTAAGAGAGGTGCGTTGTGGTAGGTTCGACCTAGCGAATTTATATATCCCATTGATAGAAGGGGACAAGATGCATCTTTGTGTTTATGCCACCAAGGATAAACGATGGGGTTTATTCATATTCCTTGAGTTTACTTTGACTACATCACGTCATGATTCTCCATGCATTACTCTGTTTACTTAATACTCTAGATGCATGTTGGATACGGGTCGATGAGTGGAGTAATAGTAATAGGTGCTGGCAGGAGTCGGCAAATTTATTTATGGACGTGATGCAAATATACACATGGTCGTTGCCGTGAATATTGCATAACTATCTGCTTTTGTGTCAATTGCCCAATAGTAATTTGATTGCCCACCGTATGCTATTTTTCATGAGAGATGCCATTAGGGAGAGCTATGTCCCCCGGGTCTATTCACAACACACTGATAAAACTTGCATTAACTTGATGTTATTTACTTGTTTTTATTTTATATTGCTATCTACAATTATCCTCACACCACACTTGCTTGCAAATAACAAGATAAGAGGATTTACAACCCTCTTGCCCGCGTTGGGTGCAAGTTGTGTTTTCTTTCGTGTCTAGCCGCTGAAGACGGTTGTGATTGATATTACTATTGGTTCGATAAACCTTGGTTTCATACCTGAGGGAAATACTTACCGACATTGTGCTATGATAACCCGTTGCTCTTCACGGAAAAACCCAATGCAGATCACAAGTATCAGGAAGGATTTCTGGCGACGTTGCCATGGAATACCATCACCAACTATCAAGTAACTCCACAAAAAAATTCATTCACTTGTTCCTATTGTTATTTGCTGGTATATTTAGTTTGTCTCATAACAAATAAAAAACATAAAATTATTTATCTTTGCTTTTTTAGTTATCTTGTAGTTTGAAGTCATGTCCAGTTTCTTTCATTTGTCTTACTCCCAATAATGATGTTGTCAAATTTAAGCAAAGGGGAATACAAAGTTTGAAAGATGCATGGTATAGGATTTTCTATGCTCAAAATAATGCAACTAATAAGATATCCACTACTACCTTGCTCCATAATTTTTATGTTGGTGTGATAAATTGGTACAGGTTTGTCCTTGTCACCATTACCGATGGGAATTTCCTTATGGGTCACACTTTCGATTCCTATAATGCCATTGAAAATATTGTTGGAACACCACCCATTATCATTAATGAAACCAACTTAACCTTGGAACATGTTATGCAAAGGCTTGATGCTATTGAAAGGAAAATGGTTACTCACAAACCAATTGAGGAGTTAGATAAAAAATTGCATAATCATATCACGCAACTTGTGTCACATGTGGGAATGACTTTGAAATTTTGAAAGGAAAAGTTCATTATTATTGATGAGAGGGTGGAACAAGGTTTGGGTAGAATTTATAAAATGGAGGAGGTGATTGACAAAGTAGGTTCCTCTTTTACACCATCTAAAACTAATGAGAGTACTTGTCGAGACAAAAGTCCCATGTTCATATACGTTCCAAAGAGCATTAGTACACCTCCCACCAAAAGAAACGAAGATCTTAAAGTGATTAGTGTTCACCCCAACTTCATAAACATGATAAATTATCCTATTATAAAGTCTTCTCTTGTTCCTACTACCCATGGTTCTATTATTAAGGAACTAGATGACAAAGATGACAACACTTGAAACTATGTAGTATGCCTAGCTAGGGGCGTAAAACAATAGCACTTGTCGGGATGGAACCCATTAGTTATCTTATTTTTTATATTTTTATATTTCTTTGTGTGTCATAACATGATTATTGCCTTTGTAATGAATGTGTTTTTATGTGTTAATTAGTGTTTGTGCCAAGTAAGTCCTTTGGGATGATTTGCATGACGAGTAGAATTGATACGATGCAAAAACAAAAACTTTGATGTCCAGATCATAATTTATATTATTTTAATAAAATGTATTTTTAGATGAAGCTTTTGCACAGTATTACTATACAAATTACCCAAGCTTTACTAATGTTTTAGAATTTTTCGAGTTACACAAGAATATGTTTATTGCAGATTACTACAGACAGTTCTGTTTCAGTCAGATTCATATTTTGTATGTGTAGTTTTCTTGTTTTGATGATGCTATGGATTGTATTGTGGGGTATAAGCCATGGAGGACTTATGATATAGTACCCAATGATAAAATAAAATAAGTATCAATTTGTAAGGACGCCTGAAAGTATTATATGTGTTGCTTATACTAACGGATCTCATGAAGTTTTGTTGAGTTTTCTGTGATTGAAGTTTTCAAGTTTTGGGTATTGTCCCGATGGAATAATTATTGAGGAGCAGTGAAAGCCTAAGCTTGGGGATAGGAAAGTAATGTTCTAGGTACACAAAAGTGTCTAAGCTTGGGTATGTCCCGCAAGGCATCCCCTCTTTTCATCTCAATCCGTTGGTATGTTACTTGGAGCTATATTTTTATTCATCACATCATATGAATTTTTCTTGGAGCGTCGTTTGCTTTTGTTTTCTTTTACTTTCAGTTTGGCACAATCATTGTTTGCTAGAAAAATTGTTCTTCATATAGAGAGTCTCATGTTTTATCTATCATATGCTAGTGGGAATCACTTTTTCATAAACTTGGCTTGTATATTCCAATGACGGGCTTCCTCAAATGCCCGAGGTCTTCATGAGCAAGAAATTTGGATGCACACCCCACTTAGCTTCAGTGGATCTTTCTTACACTTATAGCTCTTGTGCATCATTTTCATAGCAATCCCTACTCCTCGCATCAATATCTATCGATGGGCATCTCCATAGCTCGTTTGTACGCCTAGTTGATGTGAGACTATCTTCTCCACTTTTACCCCTTCGAAACCTACCACCATTTTGTAATGCACCTTTATGATATGTCCAATATTTCACTCTGATGCATTGCGTGAAGAATAAAAAGTTTATGCATATTGAAAAAGTACGATCGAATTCCCTGACTTGCACACCGTGGTGCTTGACATTTGTATTAATGTGGTGAAGATGTAGACATGCCTTACTAATATAATAAAGATGGATGGGGGTGGGGAGGGGGGTAAAACAATCTTTGAGGATCGTATACTTTGAAAGATGAATAATTTGCTGCTTATACCTATAAGTAATGCTATGTTAATGTGTGTTAATTCATCGTTTCTCACTGAGCATACATGCATAAGGTTACATCATGGATAGCATGTCACATGAAAAATTCTTTTTGCATCATTTACCTACTCGAGGATGACCAAGAATTAAGCTTGGGTATGCTTGATACGTCTCCAACCTATCTAGAATTTTTTATTGAGCCATGCTGATATATTATCATTCTAGAATACTTTTGGGGTATTTATTTACCATTTTATATTATTTTTTAGCACTAACCTATTGACCAAGTGGTAGTTGATGTTTTGCGCATGTTTTTCACTTTTCAGGGTTTCATACTAAATGAAGTCCAATTGCCCTGAAATTTTTTGGTGTCTTTTTCTCGACCAAACGAAGACCAACGAGCATCAGAAGAAGCGTGAAGGCCTCACGAGGGGCCCACAAGCCAACAGGGTGCGGCATGGCATAACGCGCCCTAATAGCTTGTGCCTCCCTCTTGGCCCTCTTAGGCTTATAAATTCTAATCTACCCTAATAACACCAGAGGGAGTCCTGAAAGACTTTTTATGCCCCACAAGTCTTTGTTACAATGGGATGCCATCTCGAGCTCCATTCCGGCACCCTACCGGAGGGGGATCGATCACGAAGGGGCTCTTCATCAATTTTGCTGCCCTCACGGTGATCTGTGATTAGTTCACCACTAACCGACGGGTCCATGGTAAGTACCTAGATAGCAATCTCCCTCTCTTTGATGAGCAATACAATGATCAGCGCATCTTCGCTTTGATACATATGATGTAATCCTTTTGTATTGTAAGTTTGTTGGGATCCGATGAATTGTGGGTTGATGTTTAGATTAGTAATGATAAATATTCGAGTCTAATATGAATACAAAATATAATTCTTATGTGCATGATTATGATAGCTTTGTAATTCTCTTTGATATACTAAAATAGTTTGGCCAACTAGATCGATATTTCTTCGGCGAGAGAGGTGTGTTGTGGTAGGTTCACCCTGGTGCATTTCTATATCCTCGTGATAGAAGGGGACAAGATGTGTCTTTTTTTTCTAATACTAAGGATAAAATGATGGGGTTTATTCATATTGCTTAAGTTTACTTTGTCTACATCATGTCATCATTCCACATGAATTACTCTGTTTTACTTAATACTCTAGATGCATGCTCGATAGCGATCGATTAGTGGAGTAATAGTAATAGGTGCAGGCACGAGTTGGCCTATTTTTTTTATGGAAGTGATGCCTATATACACATGATCATTGTCGTGAATATTGCATAACTATATATCCGCTTTTTTGTGAATTGCCCAATAGTAATTTGTTTACCCACTATATGCTATTTTTCTTGAGAGATGCCATTAGGGAAAGCTATGGCCCCCAGATCTATTCAGAACACATTGGTAAAACCTTCATTACCTTGCTTTTATTTTTTCTTGCTATCTACAATTATCTACACCCCTCACTTGCTTGCAAGTAAGAAGACAGGAGGATTGACAACCCTCTTGCCCACGTTGGGTGCAAGTTGTTTGTTCTTTTGTGTGTAGCCGCTGAAGACGGTTGTGGTTGATATTCCTAATGGTTTGATAAACCTTGGTTTCATAACTAAGGGAAATACTTACCCACATTGTTATGTGATAACCCGTTTCTCTTCACGGAAAAACCCAAAGCAGATCACATGTATCATCATTCCACCAAGATATATTCGCTTCGTCTGTGTTATGGTAGGTCATGGTGACATGTGTGACCAAAGTATGAGTGCATCCATCCTGCTGACATGAAGTGTGTGTGTGTGTGGGACCTTACGGCCTTACCCTGCTACACTAATGCGTGAATGCCTAGTAGTAGCATGTGGGAAAAGCCTAGTAGTGGCGAGCAAGGCTCTTTGGGCTGCGGGCCACAGACATCCCATCACTGCTATCATGTCATAACTGGCGAGAGCCCTCCTGCCACTGGTGGTAGTATTTTAGTGGAGGGCATGAATTTATACTACCCATAACTATTCTCTCTGCGTGCCACCGTTTTTTGTAGAAGCAGTGGAAGGCATCATTTGTGCCGACCACTAGTAGTGAGCTAGGTATGTAGGAGAATTGCTGCCATGACAATGTTTTTGCTACCGTGGAAACATTTTAATAATGCGGTTACAATATTTGGTATTTAGTCCTCACATCGCAATAAAAATATAGAATGTTGTCTCAATATTCAAACAATCATGGTCACACATGTATAAAATACATTATTACAACGTCGCCCCAATAAATAAGAGTTATGGTGACTCATATGTCTCCAACATATTGTTAATTTACAAAGTATTCATGCCATATTTACCTATGAATTTTATATGGTTTTCAAGCATTTCATATGATTTAATTAGAACTCGGAGTAATGTTGTTTTCAACAGAATTAACATGGTGTTATTTTAATGCAGAAAATTAAAGTTCTTGGAATCGCCCAAAACTTTTTCAGGATTTTGTTGGACAATATGAGAAATACCAGAGCAAAGAACCATGGGAGGGGGCCACCTGCTGGCCACAGGCCAACAGGACTTGTCGTGACAGCTTGTGGGCCCCGCATGGCTCCGGTTAGCGTGATTCCAACACAAAAAAATCCTATATATACAGAAATCCTTAGAAATAAATCTATAACTTCGGCTCCACTTCGGCAAACCTGTGTACCGAAGAAAACTCGTTCGGAGGCATGTTCTAGCACCCTACCGGAGGGGGCAATCATCATCGAAGGCGTCTTCAGCGTCTCAGTGGCGTCCATGACAAGGAGGGAGTAGTTCACCCTCAGGGATGAGGGCATGTACCAGTAGCTATGTGATTGATCTCTTTCTCTCTCGTGTTCTTGAGATGTCCCAATCCTGATTTGTAGCGACCTGACTCAAGACGAGTCAAGCCTCTGGTGTTTCCGTACCATCCCAAGATCATGCTGGTACACACTCAGTACATAATGTATATATTCAAGAGTTCAATCACACAGCTTTATTAATCGAAATCTCATAAAGAGTACTTTATTACAATAAAGGATTACAATAAAGTGGCTGAAGGCCATCTCATGAGATAACTAACGAAGACTAGCGGAAGCATCAGGTAGACGAGTCCATCCGACTCTAGGGCATGTTGCTGAGCGTAGATCGTAGCCTCCCTCCTGGTCGGAAAAGTACTCTGCAACATGATACATTGCAGCCGTGTAGGTCAGCATATGGAATATGCCGGCAAGTCATCAAAGCGAGGAGTAAAATAGTAATCAACTATCTCTACATGCATATTTGGCCGGTGGGGCTATGAGTTTTGCATAAAGCCAATTTTATCCTACAACAAGAGGGGCTGGAAGCAAAATATTACTACATTGTTTGTTGTTAACGAGATGGTTCCGCCAACCAATTCTCGTGCCCGAGTTGTTGTTAACACCCACATCATTATTAAGTTGTGTCGAGAGTTTAGGGGAATTTCAATGCCTTCGGCTCAAGTCGTCCATGACCGTGGACGCGGCTAATCGATTAGGTTGGGCACTCTGCAGAGTTTTGCACACGTTCCCCACAAGATTTGATCGCCTCCGTGGATGTCCCCGCACTTCAGGGTGTTTGAAGACCGGATGATCAAAACATGGTCTTTCAACGGGTCCCTCCGAATCCCTATCTGTGCCCATCCATTCCTACCGTTCTTCTACATCTGCTAGCACCGCCTGTCCAGAGTCGCCGCGTTGTCCAACCAAGCCAGAGCCCATAATGACTTGCGGCTGTGCAGGTAAGCCTTGGGTCTTGAAGTCTCCGTCCGTCCCTTCGAGCCTGGGTGAAGCTTTCCGCAGGATGTCATGGCCGTCTCCAGCATCCCGGGTCATCCGCTGGTTTCTCCAGGGAGCCGATCAACCGTCCTTCACCCAGAATTGCATTGCGTCCGAGGTCTTGACAATCTTGTCTTAACCGGTCCTGATTATTTAATCAACCTCGCATCACTCGTGTTATGCACTCAACCGAAATCCCGTCTACTCAAGCATACCAAAATGAAATTGTCGTCCCGGGGCCAAGTATCGGGGTTGTTATGTGCCTACCACATGATACTACAACCTATACTAAAATTTCCAAGTACCTAAGCAGCATGCAATTGGGCAAAGAAAGGTGAAACTACCATGCATCGAAAACATAGGAAAATAGTATGATCAAAATGACTTGCCTTGACGATAGTTGTCTTGATCGAGCGCTTCTAAGTAACAAGCTTCGCACTCCGGGTGATCTACAGATACAAACAAATACACACCATAAGCACTACAATCAAACAACAAGTAAAAATAACATCACAAGTAAAAAATTTGCTATGGCCTAAGTGAAAGAATTTAATACACGTCACTAAGGAAGAAACTTGTTTCTGTTAAACACCCAAGTAAATATATTTGAAACTTTCTGAAACTTCTACCACAGTAGGATATAATCACTAGGAAGCAGTAGCAAAAAGAATCAACTCAAAATCATTGTTTAAACTCCTGGAATAAGCAAAACAAGGTTTAAACTAAATCTGACCTAATTCAAATTTGAAAATTTCAAAAATAGACAAATTATATGTTTTTAAAAACTACAGAAAAATTGGGATCTACTGGAACAAGAATCAATCTCATTGGACTACGGGATCAAAAGCTATGCTCAAAACACAATTGAATCTTTTCTGTTTTTGGAACTAAACAGAAAAAGAAAATAATTGCTAACACGTGGCGCTCAATGAATGGCTGCGGGGGTGTGTGCTGCGGGTGTTATGAGCAAATGGCCGAGACTTAAGAAAAACCTACGGCTAAATAGTTAAGTGAATAAAAACCGGCTCGGTTTTGTTAGAGAACCGAAGGGGTATTCCCGATCTAATCTGCAGCGTACGTTCCCGATCTAACGGCTACTGAGGGGGATGGGGTGCTCACCGGCGGTGCTCTGCTCCGGCGAGGTCTTGACGGCGGTGGCGGCTCGGTTGAGGACGGGGACGGCGTTGCAGAGGGTCTCCGGCGGCGGCGAGAGCTCCAGGCGGCCGGGGGCTGTATTTATAGGGGAGAGAGGCGCTTGGGGAGGGAAGGGGCAGAGGGATCGGGCGGATCCCGACGATCCTGGGAAGACTCGGGCTCGGGCTCGGTTTTGGAAAGGGGAGAGGCGAGAGGAGGAAGGTGACCGAGGGGAGGGGGAGATCGGGCGCTGGGTCCCACGCGGCAGGGAGAGGGGGCTGGGGGGCTTGGGGGCGGTCGGCCGATCCTTAGGGATCTCGGATCCCGGCTACTAGGGATTTCGTCCCAACTCTAAGATGCGCCTAGGCGCGGTTTCCTTAAAAAAAGCGCTTTCCTATTTTAGTCTTTTTCCGAAACAGAAACTAAAAGGGAATAAAAAGGAAACTATATACCAAAAAAATCAGAAAAATATCCTCTACTCGATTAACATTTTTCCAAAGCAAAAATAAAAACTTTTAAAAAATGTTTTTTTCAGAAAATCCCCTAAATGCTTTATTTCTTTTTGCGAATATTCTCAGGATAAAACTTTTGATTTCTTGGCTTGAAATGCCCGCACTTTGGAGGGTCATTTTCCTACGGTCTCTCTCTTCCGTGCAAGAGAATTATTTTCCTCGCATTTCTCGTGTGAGGAAAAATAGAAATGCAAAAGCAAAAGTCGAAAGAATTCAAATGCAAACTTTATTTCAATCAATATGCATAGATGCTTAGCCACAATGTAAAACATTCCCAATTAGGAAAATTGGGATGTTACATGATTTATCATGAGCTTTGTTAATATAGATGGATCTTATGGTGTTCGTCCCAGTCTATCTTCTTGTGATGAATTGAAACTTCCCCTTTGAATTTTTTATGTTTGATTGAATATAAGATTTGAGATCACTTCATGTATTTCTTGCATGTGGATATCTGTAGTGATATTGGGGTGTTCAACACATTTACTTGATTTATGTTTTGGTACTGAACTAGCGGATTCGAGGTGATAATGGGGTAATCTACGCACTGGGGTTGATAAATGTTCTTTTCCTTCTTTCTCCGATAGATATCTTGGGGTACTCTTTGAAGTTCTTTGTGTTGGATTGAATATGGTAATCTGAAATTGTTTGATGCATGTCGAATAATTAACCCAGAGATACTTGAGGGAACATTGGAGTATTTAGGTGACATTAGGGTTGATTGATATGTATCATAGGTATTATTCTAGTACGAACACTAGGGTTGTTTGTGACACTTATAGGAATAGCTCAATGTTTTGATCCGAAAGGATAAATTTGAGGAGGTTCAGTGCCTACAACTTCATCTTATGTTATCTGCTACTTATGAAATTTGGAGTGATACTTTCTCGCACGTTGATGGATAATCATATGATTCTATTATGTTAGCATTGTTGAGAGATTGCACTATTCAAAGTCTGAACCGTAGGCCTTGTTTTTAAGAATTTATATAATATTTTGATCACTCTTTTCCACTTGCTACCTTGCTGTTTTTAATAATTCAGATTATAAAAATCAATTTCTACTATCCATACTACACTTGAATCACTATCTCTTCATCAAACTAGTGCACCTATCCAATTTTCCATTGTATTAGATGTGTTGGGGACACATGAGATTTCTTGTATTTGATTACAAAGTTGCTTGAGAGAGACCATCTTCATCCTACTTTAGGTAAACCTTAGATCATCCACTTGAGGTAAAATTCTTGCTCTCCTACAGAACTCTACACTAGGAGGCCCAACGACGCCTACAAGAATAAATTTGCGTAGTAGGCATCAAGGTCTTTTCTAGCGCCATTGCGAGGGAGGTGAATGCTTCAAGGTATATCTTTAGATCTTGCAATTGAATATTTTAGTTTCATGTTTTTCAATAGTTTGGTTTTATAAAACAAGGCAAAAAATGGAATTTAGTTTGCCTCACTTGCTACACCTTTTTAATGGCTTTCGCGTAAATGATAGTTCTGAAAATTGTGCTCAATTGTTAGATGAAGAGTTTGTAAAAAAATGCTTAATGTGAAATCCTTGATGATGAGCATGATAGCAATATTGTTGGTATGAGTTCTCTCAATATCCATGATGCTAATGATGATTGCACTATTCATGATAAAAATGTTTCCTATAAGCATGTTAATTTTTGTGGAGATAATAATATTTGTGAAGACATATGCCATATAGGGATGATAGATATTTTAAGAAGCATAAAAAAGATATGACCAATTAGTTGCTTAAAGTGTTAGATGAGTTTACCACAAGATTATGCTCTCTTCACCCCATTACTTGTGAACTTTGCAATAGGGTTGGTGATCTTAATTTCAAGTTCATGCATTTTCATGATCAAACTGTTTCCAAATATTGTGATAATTCGATCTCTAGTGAACTCTATAAAGAACTTTGTTTATTGTTGAGGTATGAAAAATTGTCACATAAAAATGATTGGTATGATATATTCCTTATAATTAATGATGATGAAACTAATCTACACAAAATCTATATGTTTTGTGTAGTAAATTGCAATCAAAATGTTATATTGCCAAATATAGAAAGACATGAAAACTAATAGAATATCAATGGAATACTAATGAACGGGTAGAGGTCTCACAATACCCTCTTATTGTTTCTCGTAAGGAATTAGGTTGCAAGGAGGTGCTTGCCATCGAACCAACCGTTTCAATAAGAATCTCGAAATAATTACTTGATCCCACAGAAAATGTGATAAAGGAGAATATGAAGAGAAGAAAAGGTAAGGGTAAAAAGGTATCAATCTCAGATAATGTTGCTCCTTTTACTTAGTAAATATTCCATTATCTTGGAAGAGATTTCAATTGATTATGATGAGAACCAAGTCGCTACTTATGATGATTATTGTGATGATAATTATTATATAAAAAGTAGTGATGATTATTATTATAAAACTTGTCAGAATTATGAATATACTTTTTCTGAACGTTACTCTTTTAATGTGGAAAACAATTATAGTATTCGAGTTTCATATGATACTCCCACTATTATGTATGAGAAGTTTTCTTATGTGGAGAGTAGTAAAAATTATATGCTTGTCGATCTCGGAGCAGATGTGCACTCGGTTACCTGTGTGACCTTTGGCCCCGTTGTGGTTCGGGTGGGAGGTCGTGTGGTATAAAAAGTAGAAACTATGAGGGAGCATGATGATGAGACTCAGGGCGTTTTTACCCATGTTCGGGCCGCTGTGAAGCATAAAAGCCTACTCCTGCTTTGATGGACTCAATGAGGAAGAAAAAGTTTGCATGGAGTTCTTCCCCGGAAAGGGTTGCCCCGGAGAGCTATAACATACGTATAAATACACTTGGTTATAGTTCCCAGGGTGTCCGAATCTACCAAGTGTCGAACCTCCAAGTGTCTGAATCTCTAAGTGTCTGAATACTTTGCTAGGTTGCCTTCGGCCTCATTTTCTAGCTCAAGGGGCGTACATAGTGGCAAACAGTCATGATCAGATAGCTAACAAGTGGCCCAGTCTAGCCTCCTCTCCAGCCGACCCAAGTGTCCGCGGTGAGCCCTAACCTTCGCCCCATGCACATTTTAAGTATATTGCGCCATGCCCCTGTTTTGGCCCGTGTGCATTTCGGCCCGTTAAAAATTTATTTCAGTGTGGTGATTTTTTCTATTATCACGACCTAAATAATTTCAGAAAAATTGCATTATTGAAAATGCTTATATCTTTTAAACCATGCGTCGGATCGAAATAAGTTAGATATGAAAACGAGTAGAATTTCGTGTAGATTAATATTTTACAACTCTCATGCATATTTAAAACTGTTTGACATACTGCTTTCATAGATTCTTGTGTTGTTATATTAAGGTGATTTATTCCGTAGCTATATAAGCATGCATCCGAATTCCTCCAACCTAGTATGTAAAATGTAGATGTTGTTTGAACCCCTTGCCATGCATATTAGAAATATTTGTCTTGATATTTTCATGTAGGTGGCATAAACAATTTGCTAAGACGGGTTTATGTCTTATTCTAGCATATATGTGGTGACATTAGTTTCATTTCAAAACCCACATATTATATATGTTTTCGGGGTAGAAAATCCATAGAATTTAACTGTGCATATAGTTTTGTGTTTTGAGTAAGTTAGCGTGCATGATATTCTGCCATGATGCCCTTTTGTTTATTTTGTGTGATTAAATCCATGCATGATATGAATTACTTGTCAACATGAGATATGATCTTAGACATGTATGCTAGCCCAGGTAAATTTGGTTGCTACAGAAATACATGTTTAGGTGTTCTTTTCTTGTTGCCAACATGCTAGAAAATAGTGCTGATTTGAGATGCTGAGATATTTATAAGTCTGAAATCTATAACATTTTGTAGTGCTCAATATTATCGAGCATGCTATTAATTTTCATGCCATTCCATGCCCTGTAGCATATAGTTTTACTGCTGCCAATATGCCTTGTAGTAAAAACTGTACTGTAAAAACTGATATTTTCACAAAGTTTGAAACTGTGTGCAACTTGCCATTTTGTGAGCTCATATACTAGTGATCCATGCTTCCATGCTACTTGCCATTTGTAGATGTTTATTATCTATCTTGACCACTACTTATGCATGCCTTGCTATAGCATTTTTTTAATCATGTAGGTGTAAGTTTTGGTGTGTAGAAAATCCCATGTTGCTGTTTTTGGCAGATTGTAGATGTCTCTTCTATTGCTTGTAGTTGTTGAACCGTTGCTACATTTTGAGCGTTCCATATATGGATCTTGCTTAGAATCTCATGCATTTTCATAATATCTTGCTGCCTTCATTGTTTGGAATGCTTGTGGTTGTCATTTGCATACATATTGCATTCATGCATATAATCTTGCGATGATCATATCTTTTGAACCGTAACTCCGTTGGAGATGATCCATATATGTAAATTGACTAGAATGACAAGTAGAATCACATGAACCATTTTATTTCACCGTTTAAGAATCATAAAATATGTCTAGGTCAGATCTGGAAAGATTTTGACGTTAACACATGGGGTTAGTTCGGAGATGCTATATGATGTTTCCGGCCTCATTTAAAATGTAGTTTATTTATACTTCACCTCTTGCCATGTTTAAACAACATTTAAATTGTGGTGTACCTAAACAAGAGTGAACCAACTATTTGAATGTGGAGTTCCTTCAATATGCAACTCGTTGCATATTGAGCTTCATTTGAAGTGAACTATTGGATTGTTGTGAATTGCCGTGTTGTGCCTTGCATAATTTAACCGGACATGCATCATGTGTACTCTGCATCTTGTCTTGAATATCTGGTGGTGTTACAGTGTGTTGATTATTGTTCCGGATTGTTTCTTCTCCATAGAGTTCCGATCCGCTTCACAGTGTGAGGATCCGTTCGACTATATCGGTTCGACTGCTTCACGGAATCATTCTTCTTCCAAGCGGGATCACAGGCAAGATGATCATTTCTCAAGATATCACTAGTATGATTGACATCCTAGTTGTCTCATTTCTTTTGCTATGTCTCGCTGCCTACCACCTAGTAAATGTCACCCTCCCAACATTGCCATGAAAAACATCTATCCTTTCCACAACCCAACAAACCACTGTTCGGCTATGTTACCGCTTCCCAACCTTCTTATAGCATTGCTAGTTGCAGGTGCAGTTGCTTCCATGTGAAAACGTGAGTTCCTTGTTATATCACCATATTAATTTCTATTTAATTTAATACACCTATATACTTGGTAAAAGATGGAAGGCTCGACCTTTCTAGCCTGGTGTTATGTTCCACCTTTGCTGCCTTAGTTTCGTCCACCGATGCTACGTTCCATAAATGAGTGCTCCTAACATGCTTGGGGTTGTTATGGGGACCCCCTTGATTTTCGTATTGGGATAAAACTCGTCTCGCAAGGCCCACCATTGGTACTATATTTTCCCAACATAATAATACTGAAAAACAAAGGACGTAATGAACCCAAGGAGTAATTCAGCATAATACAGGGGGGCCAGTGCTGCTAGTGTTCGTACAAACTAGAGCCGTTTGCGGGGCCAACATAGGGCAACTCGGAAGATTTCTATCAGGCCACCGTACGTCATGCTTATCCGTTGTGTCGTGAGAAAGAGATACGCGGATCCTATCGAGATCGTCGACACGCGGGGCGGCCTTGCTGCACTTGTTTTACCTTTCTCGAGCGTCTTGTGCGAGGGATTCCGAGGATACTTTGGGCTATCTCGAGGTTGAGTTTTTCCAATAGGAACCCGAGGAGATCACGGGTTTTCCCTGATCGAGGTCACTCTGGCGCAATGTGTGGTAGTTTGGGATGGACTAGTTGGAGCAACCTTACACGATTAAATCTTTCAGAAAGCCGTGCCCGCGGTTATGTGGTAAACTTGGAAACTTTGTTTAACATCCGGTTCTAGATAACTTGAAGTAAACCTAAGTAAAATATGACAACTGTGTGCATAACCGCGACTGTCTATTCTCGTGAGTTGTGTATCTAGAAGAGGACACAGTGGGGTTATGTCTCACGTAAGTACGTGTTCAGGATCATTCGTTTGATCATCAGTACCCACGTATACTGTACTTGCTAGTCACTTGCTGTAGCCTCACCACTTAACTATACCTCACTGATATAGCTTGCTAGTCTTGGTACCTTTGGAAATGAGATTGCACCGTCGTCATCCTCTCACTCGGCCTCTCCTTGCAGCGCACCAGCTCGCTGACCCACCGACGATTCGCCAGCCACCGCGACCTCCCCTCCCGATGTGAACGGTATCCAAATCCCACGCGCCTGGCAGCTGACCTCGCCCCGGCCCAACGGCGCCCAGGTTGGCCCAGTCACCCCGCCCACAGTCTCCACCAGAAGATCCAGCCCGATTCGGCTTCCCACGGCCCAGCAACGCGTAGGCCATGCCAAGCCTGTAGGCCCATTCCATCCTCCTCTCCAGCCGGCCCAAGTGGCCGAGGTGAGCCCTAACCTTCGCCCCGAGAGGATTTTAAGTATATTACGCCATGCCCCTATTTTGGCCCGTGTGCATTTCAGCCCGTTAACGATTTATTTCACTGTGGCGATTTTTGCTGTTATCGGGACCTAAATAATTTCAGAAAAAATGGATTAATGAAAATTCTTATATATTTTAAACCGTGCTCGGGTCTAAATAAGTTAGATATTTAAAACGTGTAGAATTTCGTGTAGATTAATATTTTCCAAGTCTCATGCATACTTAAAACTGTTTGCATATATTTGCATGCTGTTATATTAAGATGATTTATTCCGTAGCGATCTAAGCATGCATCCAAATTGGTCAAGCCTAGTATATAAAGGTTGATGTTGTTTGCAACCCCTTGCCATGCATATTAGAAATATTTGTCTTGCTATTTTCATGAAGGTGGCATAATTAGTTTGCTAAGATGGGTTTATGTCTTATTCTCGCATATATGTGGTGGCATTAGTTTTATTTCAAAACCCACATATTATATATGTTTTTGGGGTAGAATTTAACTGTGCATTTAGTTTTGTCTTTCGAGTAATTTAGTGTGCATGATATTTTGCCATAATGCCCTTCTTTTAATTTTGTGTGATTAAATCCATGCATTATATGAATTACTTGTCAACATGAGATATACTTTTGGACATGTATGCTAGCCCCTAGTAATTTTGGTTGCTATAGAAATCAATGTTTACGTGTTCTTTTCTTCGTGCCAACATGCTAGAAAATAGTGCTGATTTGACATGCTGAAATATTTAACATTTGGTTGTTGTCTTGCCATTAGATTTGCTAGTGATCTACAGACCCTTTGGGGTTGGTGCAATGGAGTTATTTGTAGTGCTTAAGATTCTATAGCATGTTGTCAATTTTCATGCCATTCCATGCCTTGTAGAATATAGTTTTACTCCTTCCAATATGCCTTCTGGTTAAAAACTGCACAGTCAAGACTGATATTTTCACTAAGTCTGAGACTGTGTGCAACTTGTCATTTTGTGAGCTCATATACTAGTGATACATGCTTCCATGCTACTTGCCATTGGTAGATGATTATTTTGCATCTTGACCACTACTGCCTCATGCCTTGTTTGAGCATTTTATAATCATGTACGTGTAAGTCTTGGTGTGTAGAAAAGGCCATGTTGCTGTTTTTGGCAGATTGTAGTTGTGTCTTGTATTGCTTGTAGTTGTTGAACCGTTGCTCCGTTTTGAGTGGGACCTATATGGATCTTGCCTACAATCTCGTGTAGTTTGATAATATCTTTCTGGCTTCATGGTTTGGAATGCTTGTGGTTGTCATTTTCATAAATATTGCATTCATGCATATAATCTTGCGATGATCATATCTTTTGAACCGTAACTCCGTTGGAGATGACGCATATATGTAAATCGACTACATTGACATGTAGAATCACAAGAACCACTTTATTTTCCTGTATAACAAACATAAAATATATTTAGGTCATATCTGGAAAGATTACAACGTTAACACATGGGGTTAGTTCGGAGATGCTAAATGATGTTTCCGGCCTCATTCAAAATGCCTAGATAGGTAGTTTATTTCTGCTTCACCTCTTGACATGTTTAACAACATGTAATATTGTCGTGTACCTAAACGAGAGTGAACCAAATATTTGAATGTGGACTTTCATCAATATGCAACTCGTTGCATATTGACCTTCACTTAAAGTGTAGTGTTGGATTGTTCTAAATTATCGTGTCATGCCTTGCATAATTGAACCGGACATGCATCGTGTGTTGCGCATCTTGTCTTGAATATGTGGTGGTTTTACCATGTGTTGATTGTTGTTCTGGATTGTTTCTTCTCAATAGAGTTCCGATCCACTTCGGAATGTTGGGATCCGTTCGACTACGTCGGTTCGGCTGCTTCACGGAATCATTCTTCTTCCAAGAGGGATCACACCCAAGATGATCATTTCCCAAGATACCATTACTATCATTGCCATGCTAGTTGTCACATTTCTTTCGCTATGTCTTGCTGCCTACCACCTGTTAAATGTCAGCCTCCCAACATTGCCATGAAAACCTCTGACCTTTCCACAACCCAGCAAACCACTGTTTGGCTATGTTACCGCTAGCTCAGCCATCTTATAGCGTTGCTAGTTGCAGGTGCAGTTGCTTCCGTGTGAAAAGAGGGGTTCCTTGTTATATCACCATATTAATTGCTATTTAATTTAATGCACTTATATACTTTGTAAAAGGTGGAAGTATCAGCGTTTCTAGCCTCGTGTTTTGTTCCACCTTTGCCACCTTAGTTTCGGCTATCGGTGTTTTGTTTCATAAATGAGCGTTCCTAACATGCTTGGGGTTGTTATGGGGACCCCCGAGATTTTCGTTTTGGGATAAAACTCATCTGGAAAGGCCAACATTGGTACTATATTTCCCCAACATAATAATACTGAAAAACATAGGGCGTCATGGACCCGAGGAGTAAAACAACATATTACAGGGGACCAGTGTTCCTGGTGCTGGTCCAAACTAGAGCCATTTGCGAGGCCAACCCGGGGCAACTAGAGAGATTTCTATCACGCCACCATATGTTGTCCTTATCCGTCGTTTCCTGAGAACACGATATGTGGCTCCTATCGGAATTGTAGACACGCCGGGCAGCCTTATTGGATTTCTTTTACCTTTCTTGAGCGTCTTATGCGGGGGATTCTGAGGATACTTTGGGCTATCTCGAGGTTGAGGTTTTCGAATAGGAACCCGAGGAGATCATGGGTTTTCCCCACTCGAGGTCATTCCGGCGCAGCGTGTGGTAGTTTGTGATCGACTAGTTGGAGCAGCCTTGCAGGGTTAAATCTTTTCGAAAGCCATGCCCGCGGTTATGTGGCAAACTTGGAAACTTCGTTTAACATCCGATTCTATATAACTTGAAGTAAAGTTAAATGAAATATGCAAACTGTGTGCGTAACCGTGACTTTCTTTTCTCGTGAGGTCCATATCCGGAAGAGGACACGGTGGGATTATGTCTCACGTAAGTAGGTGTTCAGGATCATTCATTTGATCATCAGTAGTTCATGTCCTCTATGCGTAGATAATCCCCCTATTTTATTCTTCTACTCGTAAGTTAGCCACCCCAAATAATTGGTAGTCACTTGTTGCAGCTTCACCACTTAACCATACCTCACCCATTAAGCTTGCTAGTCTTGATACCTTTGGAAATGAGATTTCTGAGTCCTTGTGGCTCACAGATTACTACAACAACAATTGCATGTACAGGTAAAGAGTTACTTTGGCGTGAGCACGATGATTGTTCTATTTGGAGTTTCTTCTTGTTCTTCTTGTTAGATCTAGGATGGGTTCTAGGACGGCAGCCTGGGATAGAAAGGATGGACATCGTTCTTTTATTGTTTGTTTTCGTCTGTAGTCGGACCCTGCTCTTCTTCATGATGATCGATTATGTTGTTGAATTGATGTGAACTTGATGTAGCTTGTGGCGAGTGTAAGCCAATTCTGTATACTCATCTCTTCTGTACATGTACTTGTAACGATATCCATTCTTGCGAAACAACGAGATGCCCTTGTGTCCCTATCAAGGTCTTCGTGCCAAAATAAGGATAGGATCGCATCTTGGGCGTTATATCCTACCATCTATTAGCTAGCCGTGGCTTTGTGACTTGACACGCCTCTGGACGGTTGTCACCTGGTCATAATCTATCTTCCGACATGTCGCCACGTATTTGGTGAAAGCCACCTAGCCACCAGGGAGCTCGATACCTCATTGATAAATGACTGGTGTAGCGATGAGGTGGAGCGGTGGCTGGTTGGCCCATGCTTTCCGAGGAGGCACCTTGGCGGGTCTTGTTGGGGATACATGTGCCTTCGCCCCTTGTAGGTGTCCTGGGTCTTGATGCGCTCCATGACCTCTTGTAGAGCGGTTTCTGTGGCCTGGGCCTCGCCTTGATGGAGTGGTAGCTTTCCCCGACAACCTTAGGTCGCCGGTTCGGTGACTTATCGTCCGTGCACAAGTCAAGGGGAAATAAACACCCTTGTTACTGTACCCTGAGAGTCAATCATGAGAAGAATGATTTATGTGATACATATATTGTTGGATTCATTCATGATGCTACTAAAAAATATTATGAGGGGGGAAATATATGCTTGTTGGAATTGCAATAATATCAAGTTTGATCTCTACGTGTTGAAAATCTTTTAGTTATGCTTGTTTTGCCTTCCTATGCGAGTTGGTTCTTGCTCCCATGATTTTTTCCCACAAAATCCCTATGAATAGGAAGTGGTTTAGACTTAAATGTGCATCTCATATGCTTCATGATGCTCCCATTGTTTTTCTATTAATTAATTTTATGTGAGCATCATTAAAATCATCATGCCTAGCTAAAAGGCATGAAAGAAAACCGGTTGTCGGCAGACAACCCACCTTTATGTTTTTGTGTGTTCACATGATTAAGCTATTGTATTAATCATGTTTTGTGCCTTTTGTTTCAAGAAAGCCTTCGGGATAATGTGGATACTTGTTTGTTTGATTTTGTGCAAAAGGGAAACTTTTACGTCCAGTGCAGAATTTCCCTGAATTCTTGGAGCATCTAAAAATCCTAAAAATTTTACACAATTTTGTTTTGAAATTCTCCGTGTTGTCCTAAATTTTCAGAATGTTCAGAGATAGGGAAGCATGGTGTAAGTTCATATCTTTATAGACTATTTTCTTTTTGACAAATTCTGTTTTACATGCATTGTTTTCTTGTTTTAGTGTTTCCATAGTGTATATTCAGTGATATAATTACGGTAATGATAGAACACAGTAGGTATTATGTGAGAAAATTTATTAATCTTGTCTTGACAGTACCTAAGTGAATGATCTATCTTTATTACACTAACCTACCTCATGAAGTCCCGTTAAGTTTTGTGTGATTGAAGTTTTCAAGTTTTGGGTGAGATATCGATATGAGTAGAATAAGGAGCAGGAATGAACTATGGTTGGGGATTCTGAAGGTACCCCCAAGGTAATATACAAGGAAGACTCAAGCATCTAAGTTTGTGGATTCTCTCTAAGGCATCCCCTCTTACGTGTCCAACACTATAAGTATATCTTAGTTAGAGCTATATTTTTATTCGTCATGTGATATGTGTTTTCCTTGGTGCATCATTTTATTTGCTTAGAATTTTTTTACTATTTTTTATAATCTTATTTTTCAATAAAAGTTCAAATAACGTCCTTTAGAACCCTTGAATTCGATGTGTGATACAAAATAATCAGATTCATTGGAACGTGGGAAGATTCTAAAATTTTGACACAGTACTTTCATAAAAGTTGTTTATCATTTCCAAAATTTTCATAATATTTCCAAATATAAAAGTAGACTTTTTAAATAGATTTCTATAATATGTTCTATTTAGACAGATTGTTGTCATAGTGTTGTTATCTACGTATCCTAGAGTTTTCATGGCTTATATTGATGGATATAAATTGTCGAAATGATAGTATACAGTACCTAATGTTTGGAAATTATTACGCAACTTGTCTTGGCAGAACATGAAGTGTTCATTTATTCTTATGTGTACTAACCGATCTGACAAGTTCTTTTCAAGTTTTGTGTCGATGAAGTTTTGGTGACGTAGGTGAAACAGGGATATGAGAGGATTGAAAGAGATACAAAACTCAAGATTGTGTATGCCCAAGACACCACAAGTAAATATTTTTGGGGACCCCGACTCATAAGTCGTGATCACCGAATGCACGTGTACTGTGATCCCAAAGGTCAACGATCACTTAACACGCAGAAGGTGAATAACAAGATTCTTACATCCATACATACTGTCTGATGCAAATAGAGACCATTAAGGTAAAGTCTTACACATAGAGGGCCTCGAAGGCCAACACGCCAAAGTTAACTAACAGGGGAATTCTTGATCGAAATCATGAACCCATGCCATGTGCCTTAACCTACAAGCATTCTCTTGGGAAGCATCCTAATTCGCACGTTTGTCACCAACAAACTCTTCTCCGTATTCTTACTCTTCCATGCCTGGCCAATTAAATAACTAGTGGCAAACCAATGAGTGCTTTGAATTTACTCGCAAGCAACCCATGTTGTGGAACAAGGCAATCACAAAGCATGATATAGCACTAAAATAGGTAATTTGCATAAAGTTAGTTTTAAGTGCAATGACATGATAAATATCTTGTGAGGGAATGCGTCATAAGGTAACTGATATCCATACGAAGAAGTTACAAATATCAATATCAGTTGAGGGTTGAACATCTCATGTTCATCCTCCATGCCAAGTCGTGTGACTTTGCCCATGAATCACACTACCATCTTTCCCACACAGTAAACTTTCACACACACACACACACACTTGCTTTCTGAGAAAACTTATGGTCGTAGTTTAAGCAGCACCACCCATCTATCCATGATCATGGAGATGGCTATTTGAATAGTACACTCTATAGAGGTTGCGTGTTGTACCCACAAGACTCAGGTAATTTGCGTTTCTTCCACGACTCGCGGTATATAATATACCCGAAGTAAGCACCCGAACAATGCCTTTCCCCTAGCTGGACTAAACAAAGAGACCACTCAGTGGCCCATGTACTCATGATGTACATCATCTGAGCCTTACTCAAGATCGTACCATCCCTGAGGGGACACAATGGTGTGCCCGGTGTCTGAAAAACCAACCCATGGTCGCCCTACCTGCCATGACTCCGTCTCGAGATGGTGACTCGGCCCTCCCTCCACTAGTAATGTGGGCTCTCTGCTAGCATCGACCAAGGTAATCAATAAAGCCCCATCCCATAAAGGGTTATCTTGATCGCACAAGTAAGATTGGGAAGGTCGACAAATCTTAAATATCTCCTGTTTTAGAAACCACACACACAACTTGCCTTGGTACACCACTTCTTTATCAAGTGGTTACCTAGCTAAACACATTTCCCTCGGGCATTAGTGGCACCCGATGGGATTTGTAAGAAGTCATTGAAATCATATCTTCATCGTCATCATGCATAATCCCATCCCATTTGCGTAGCAACTACTAGAAACATAACTACTTGCCACCCACACAACCTTCATAGGAAGGTAGGGTCCTGCCCAAGTGCAAGTATCAACAAGGAACTTTCCGGAGACAACCCACCAAGGTGGCCACCGATTCAACATGATTTAATGCATCACAACAGGGTGCTATATGACATGCACAAAAATAGTATCTCAGAAATGGTCAAAGGGTTGCTTGCCTTGCTCAACAAAGTGTCTGAGGTCTTCAAAGTCTTCTCGTCCAAGTCCCTCATCAACAATGCAATCTATCATCACAATTTAATGAGCATACATAAGAACACAACAAAACAGAGAAAAAAATCCACTTCTAAAATGTCACAGCACTTTGTAAAATACTATACTAAAACCTAAAAATATTTGTCTCTGGTTTTGAAGTGTTAAAATTTTTGAAAACTATTTTCAAAGTGGTTTAAAAATATTCAAAACTAACTAGTACATAAAATATTTTCGAAAAATAATCACAAGTGGCATCATTAAATGCTACATATTATTACAAGATTTTAGGCGGAGGAATATTTGAATTTGGATACATATTTATTTCTAGGGAAGTTTTGCCAGTCTATGATAAAAAAAGTGGCACTATGCCTAACGGGCCAGAGAAGCCAACCGAGGCGGCCCAACCAGTCGGGCTGGCCCAGCCGGACCAGGACGGGCAACGCTTGCGTTCAAACCCGTCCAGGGGGCCCGCGCTGCCAGCGTGCCAGAGAGGAGGGCGGGAGAGGGGAGAGGATGACGGGTGGATCCCACCTATCATCTCTTTTCTCACAACATAGATGGAGGAGGGGCTCACCGCGGCGACTCCGGCCATTGTTTAGCACAGAGAAGGCACAGATGGTCTCCGGGGGTTGCTGCTAATATGGGGAGGTGGAGGACGTTGTCGGGGCTTAGTAGTTCGTCGGTGACAAGGAGTGCGGCAGAGGTAGCTTCGAGAGGTGTTCGTCAGGGCTGATTCCTACGGCAATAGGGACGGGCGATAGATGGAGAAGTGTGAGGAGCTTGGTGCGGCTGCAAAGGGAAATAAAGGAGGGCCGAAGAGGCTCCGTACCGAGAGGTTGCTGAAGTCCCAATGCGGTAGACTCCGAGCTCGATCTCGAGCTCGGGAGATTTAGGCGAGGAGTGGGTGGATTAGGGGTTCGATTAGGAGTGGTAAGGTGTTATAGGGGAGGAGGAGAAGGTCCGGGTGTCTTTATATAGCCGGGGCACGGTCTACCGAAAGCTCATGCGCCGACGAGGTTGCTCCCTTCGCTATAGCGCACAAGGAGATGCGGGAGTGTGTTCGAGACATTCCTCACGTTGGTCTAGGCACACGGGAGAGAAGAGAGAGAGTGGGGAAGCTGACGCGTGTGAGGCCCGTTGTTGTCTGAGAGGGGCGGCCATGACACGCATGTGGATAGTAGTTGCAGAGAGAGGGAGGAAGGGGCCAGCAGTCCACCTTGTTGCGGTCGCCAAGGCACCTTGACTGGCGCGAGGGGGAGGCTCGAGATGGCCGCGGTATGGGCGGGCGGCGAGTTCAACTCTTGGGAGCGCACCTGCGAGCTCTAGAGCGTAACTTTGGCTGGCATGATGTTACTTTTGACATGCTCTGATGTGTCCACCAGTGTCCACTAGCTGCGAGAGGATTAAACAATGAGGGTAGGGGCATGAGATGCTCTGGAAAGGCCATGGTTGGAGCAGAGCAGAGAGAGGGGAAAAAGTGGACGTCCAGAGGATGGCAAGTGGGGTTTTACCCATGCAATCATGGAGCTCTGTTCTAGAAAACTTACTCAAGCTGCTGGAGATCTCTATGAAGCTGTGGTAAAATTTTGGGGTGAAGAGGAATCGCTATGGATGCCCTAGTAGTAGATTTGGTATTCCACGAGAAGGTGTTTGATGGGGTATTATGTGAGAAGATTCCTTTGCCCAATTGCTGTGAAACTTAACATGATTTAATTGTGGGTCAAATCAATAGGGATCACCAAGTTTGAGCTCATTTGAGCAAAGTTGTCAATGTAAACATGAAAATCCCTAGAAATGGACATAATCAGATTATTGTGGTCCTAGGTGACCAAATGAACTCCCAAAAATGCACATGTTGGTGTAGCATCCTTATTTGGGGGATAGATCAGTCCTTTATAGTTTGGGATCAATTGGATAAACTTGGCCATATAAATTTTCTCAAATTTGGTTGTCGACAAAGAGGGTTTTGGGATATTTTGGTGAACCAAATTAACTTGGATTGAGATGAAACTTTCGAGGATCACCACATATATCATGTGTGACTTGCTAGAATTTCCTGGAATTTATTGAGAATATTTCTTATGGAAATATTTCAAAAGCTTGAAATGGACAAAAGGGTTTTGAGGGGTTTTGTCCAAAATTTTGAACATGAACTTGGGTTGAAACTATTATGTACGGAAAATATATGTCCACTCAGTTTCCCTAATTTTTGTCAAATATTTTTGAACGAGGAAAATAATTTTCATCCACAAAAGATCATTTCTTGCCTCAAAAAAAGGTATTTTAATAAAATAATTATTTTGTGGTTTTGGGAAGTCTTTTTAATAATAGGATACAAATAAAATCTTTGGGGTAAAACATCCCTCCTAAATTAAGGACTTGTAGTAGAAATCTCAACTCAGGGTGTTTTGAAAGCTTAAAATAAATAAAACCTTTTTTATTGACATAATAGTTTATGAAAATATTTCCTCGTCCTATACACATGGCATTATCACTTTGGGCAAGGGTTTGGGGTCAAGGAGAGGAGTTATTTAGCAAAGAATATTTTTTTGAATTAAACACAATCAAACACACAAGAACGTAGCAACCAGATCAATCCTCACAATCACACAAAAAGTTTTATATGGTTCTATATTTTGAAAAACATAATGGGTCAAAGTGGTACAAACAGAGGGTGTGACACTATTACATGAAGTTTCAAGCTTGGGGATTCTACGCATCCCACCTGTCATCGTCAAGAACTATAGGTTAGCCTAAGTTTTTATTTGTTCACATGATATATGCTATTCTTGGAGTGTACTCGCTCCATTTCATAATGTAGTATGCCCGCGCTTTCCAAGATCTAAGTTTGACTATATACTTAACCAACAAGATCGAAATTATACTATTGAATTCGTATTTCCGATACAAATTCAGTGGTATAATTTTTCTCCCACCACAGTGTGTCTTGTTGGTTAAATTTATGGTCAAAATTAGATCACAAAAAACAAGGACACACTATATGTTCGAATGGAGGGACTATTTTGTTTTTCTTTGTTGTTTTGAAATAAATATCATATGTAAAAAATCATTATTGAGAGAGAGAGTCCTCACATAGATACTTAATTGTTTGGCCGCTCATTGTTCTTCACTTATATCTTTTGATAGTAGTTTGATGTTTACTCTTGTGCCTCACTTATATCATAAGAGTAAATTGTGAATGAATTGAATATCATAAACATGAAATTATCAACATGCTTTATGCTTAGTAGTAGTTTCACGTTTGGTTTAGAAGTAAAAACTATTGAAGATTGACAATCACAATATTGGTCATACAAGCAATTCATGAAGGAGTAGTATAAGAAATAGAACTTTCACATACAAATATATTATCTTGGACATATTTTATGATCATGAAAACCCATTAATTATTTTCATCCTTGATCAAATTGTTGAAGTTGGACAAATATGACAATCTAATGGTTATGTTTGGTTATATTTGCATAGAAGTTGTATTGTTATGGATCCTCCAACATGTGGTACTTGTTTCGAAACTTTTGCTAGCCAAAACTTTGTATTAAGTAGAGATACTACTTGTGCATCCAATCCTTGAGCCAATCTTCTTCCATGGGAGTCGACCATACCTACCAATATATGGTATTTCATTGCCATTCCAAGTAAATTTGCATGTGCCACCTCTAAAACCTTCAAATACACTTCTGTTTAGTGTGCCCGTACCGCTCATGGAGCGACCGAGTGGTCAATATCTTCCATGCTAAGCCATGATGAGTGTCTATTCACTTTTCATTGCACGAGAGAGGCTGGTAAAATGGACTCCTAATCCTACATAATAAAAATAAGTAAACCAGAATCCCTTCTAGAAATTTGATTATTTGGAGGGCACTCATAGATACGGCTAGCCATGGAAAGTGTTTGAATCGTTGAGGTTATGGGGGGCGGTAAAATTTCAATTATTTTTTGGAAGCGCCAGTAATGTGATTAGCGTAGAAGATATTGAGATCTCTTGTTCTAAGATTGACAGGAAAGGCACGCCACCCAATATATAGTCTTCACTGCTTTAAACAATGAGCTCTAGTACATCTCCAAATCCTTGCTTCCCTCTTTGAAGGGACAATCTATTTACTTTTACGTTATTTACTTTCAGGCTATTTACTTTTGAGAGGCCAGCTCCTATGCATGGCTGTAGCTACACACCCTCTAGCATAAGTGCCTTTTTAAATATATGCGGTGTCGGGTTTCCATGGCATTGGCACAACTGCATGTTTGTTGTAAAGAAATGACCTTTTCCCACTTAACTTTGTCTTTTTTATTTACCTTTTTGACACAAGTGATTTTTCGTTGTGTACAAATGACGTTTCTCACCTCTCTCGGTCTTTTTGCTTGCCTTTTTCGCATATTGGCTTGTTTGCTTTCCTGACTGGTCCAAAGTCATGATATTTTCATTATAGAATTATTTTTCATAGTACAAAAATAATTTTCCAAAATAATTGGAGATACAAATTTGGTCCGTGTGTAGCTACCACAATGGGTAGCAAATTATTTCCGATTTAATTTTAAAGTTGAGTCAACTTCTTATTCCAACCTCAATCTATTAGTTGGCAAGCACTGTGTGGTGGGGAAAGATACAAACATATATATCCACTCAAACATATTTGATTATGATTCATTATTTTTTACAATTATCTTCGTGATAAGTTCGTTGGGATATGAAACACCAAGCCCCTATCTTTCCCATTTTTCAATGGATGTTGTTTGTTATAAAAATATGCTTTGAGTTTTAGCAACCATAGGAGACTATATGATAATTGAGTATGTGGAGATGTTACTTAGCCTTCCTTCAAAATAAGATTGTTTGGTGACTAAGAACATAGGTTGTCAAGTTTCAAGATAGTGCATTCTTTGAAGCATGACATGTGAATTGATTGCTACAATATCATGATGGATTTTACGAGAAAGAGTTGTTGTTTATGGTGCTAGAAAAAGTGATCGGAACTATCATTGGTCACTCTCCTAGCATTCACACTTCATAAATTACTCCTTTTATCATTTACCTACTCAAGGTCAAGTAGGAATTAAACTTGGGGATGCTGATATATCTGCAATGTATCGATAATTTAGGATGTATTCATGCCATATTTACCTATGTCTACAATACTTTCCAATGGTTTTCATGCATTTTATACGATTTAATAAAAACTAACCCGGACTAACGTTGTTTTCAGCCGAATTATCATGGTGTTGTTTTTATGTAGAAAATAAAAGTTCACGAGATCCCCGAATCTTTTTGATGATTATTCTGGACAATATGAGAAATACCAAAGTAAATAACCACGTGAGGGGGGTCACCTCCTAGCCACAAGCCAATAGGGCACACCCCCCTTGGCGCGCCCTGATAGCTTGTGGTCCCCTACTGGCTCCGGATAGTGTTATTCCAATGCCGAAAAATTCTATATATACAAAAACCCTTAGAATTAAATCTAGAACTTCTGGGCCGCCACTTCAAGCCTTTGTACCGAACAAAACTCAGTTGGAGCCCTATTTTAGCACCGTATTGGAGGGCGCAATCATCACCAGAGGCCATCTTCATCATCTCGGTGGTGTCCGTGATGATGAGGGAGTAGTTCACCCTCGGGGCTGAGGGTATGTACTAATAGTTATGTGCTCTCTCTCTCTCTCTCGTGTTCTTGAGATGTCACGATCTTGATGTATCATGAGCTTTGTTATAGTTGAATCTTATGGTGTTTGTCCCTTGCTATATTTTTGTGATGAATAGAATATTTCCTTTTGAAGATTTTTTATGTCGGATTGAATACTAGATTTGAGATCACTTCATGTATATCTTGCACGTGGATATCTGTGGTGATAACGGGGTGTTCTCTTGATTCACTTAATATATGTTTTGGTAATCAACTCTTGGATTCCTGTGGAGACAAATGTGGTAATATATGCATATGTTTGATACACGTTCTTGTCCGACTTTCTCCGATATAAATCTTGGGGTACTCTTTGAAGTTCTTTGTGTTGGATTGAATATGACAAATCTTAAATTTCTTGATGTGGGTCGAAACCCACACATACTTGAGATGACATTGGAGTATGTAGGTGACAGTAGGGTTGATTGATATGTATCATAGACATTATTCTAGTACGAAGTCTAGGGTTGTTTGTGACACTTATAGGAATAGCTCCATGGATTGATCGGGATGGATAACTTTGAAGAGGTTCGCTGCCTACGACAATTTCATCTTATGTTCTCCGCTACTTATGAACATTGGAGTGATACTTTGTCATATGTTGAGGGATCATGATATGATTCTGTTTTGTTAGCATTTTTCAGAAACCACACTAGTGAAAGTATGAGCCGTAGGCCTTGTTTTTAAGCATTGATACAACATTTTGTTCATTGGTTGCCACTTGCTATCTTGTTGTTTTTATTTATTCATATTATAATAATATATTTCTACTATCCATACTACACTTGTATTTCCATCTCTTTGCGGATTAGTGCACCTATACAATTTGCCATTATATTAGTTGTGTTGGGGACACAAGAGATTTCTTGTACTTGATTGCAGGGTTCCTTGAGAGATACCATCTTCATCCTACACCTCTGACGAATTGATAACCCTTAGGTCATCCACCTCAGGTAAAATTGCTATTGTCCCACAAAACTCAACACTTGGAGTCCCAACACTATCTACAAGAATAAAGTTGCGTAGTAGACATCAGTGATGCAAAGCAGTGAGTATGAAAAGTTCGAGGAAAAACATGCATGTGTCAGGACATAATCAATAGTTCCTGATGCTATTTTGAAAAATTGCCTTTATCAACTTGGCTATTCGTGGTCAATCGATAACTGAAATGTGTCTTCGGCTCGGTGAAGTCATTCTTCCTCTGACTTTGGTGGACAGTGAAACTTTCCATCCTGATTTACAACCTCCTTCTTGACCATTTTGGCCAACACCTTTTGCATGCACTCAGGATCACTTAATAATTCCCCTATGTCAATGTCCATCTCCATCCCCTCGAACCACTTGATGATTTGACAATGATTTCGCAAATATTGACTTTTCTTCACAAAGTAGTTCGTGACGGCAATGGCAAAGTAGACAGACAAATCGGAGGTTGTGACATTTGGTTGTTGATAGAAACAAGCGCTAGTGATGAACTTGAATTCCGAATATTGTAACTTGAGTCTTTTATATTTGGTTACCTTGTTGTTCAAGTTATACACTTGTATATAGTATCATTTAGAACCCTCTTCAATTTTCCATTGTTTCTGATGGTTTCTCTTCAAATCGAAGAAATAAGCCAAGACCTTTGTGTGCAATAGTGCGATTTCGATCCAATATCCGGCCGTGTGTAATAAAACAAAGAAATTAGTATGGGTGAGACCAAACAAGTATGTGGACTATATATATTTCATAATAATTGAGTGAGCATTCAAAACTTAGTTGTCACGGTATGGAAACATAAAGGTGTCCTTTTGGATCTCACTTGTTGGAATTTATGGGAACATGTACTCTCAGATGAGCTCCTAGCTAATTTAGGCTTACAGATTTTGCTAGTGCATGTAAAAAGTATCAAGTAAACACACTTTATTATGCCCAAGTAGGCATCTGATACTCGATGAAGTGCCCAAATCTGCATTAACTCCGGGGAGAGTGCACTCACGTAGAAGATATTTGCATGGATCACCTCATTAAATTGCAGATTAATTTTATCTGCCGAAAACTCAAGGACGAAATTATAACCATGTACAATGTTCGCCATTTAACCTTGTCAATCTTATTTTTCTCTATGTATCACGTCGTCGTGTAGAACATGAATATCGGTCGAGAGGAGCCTCAACATAACGGTTCATCGTGATTGTGCCAATTCCATTTATGTCCTCCGGGGAAGACAATTGGCATAGGTGGCTTGTTTTTGCAAGGCCAGTAATTCGCACATAGATACTTCTTTGCTGATTTTGGAATATCCTAGGCTATGTAGCCGGTGCCGGTAAGTTGAAAAAGGGTCAAGGTTCATGAAGGTGGCATATCAATACTAGAGAATCTCTGTGGACGAATCCCATGTATATCTTTGAGTGGCGACTTAAGCAAGTGCCCCCGTGTCACTTGTCCTAACATATTGATGCTTCTTTATGGTGGGTGATACAATGAAAATAATTCAAAGCCCAACATTACATTCTGCACCTCCACCATTGTCATGTCCAGTGATAGGATGACCTCATGGATCATTCTAGTACCATATGTAAATATAATTATTTTCACCTTGGGAACATTCATCTACACACCGTTCACTTTGGATAATAGCCATTATGAAATATGCTACGATTCTCATGGCTGTTGGGTGATATTATACATATGATACTGGGTAGGACTTGGCGTGCCATGCAGAAATATTTCATATAGCCTTTTGGAATTGATTGCAACTACTTCCACATGTACTTTAGTATTGATCTTCTCTTCAACCCTGTTTTCTCTTCTATATTTTTTAACTCTTTGGTGTGTGGATAGTCCTAGTCCCATAGCATCCTACCCGTCCCCAACACATGCCAAATTTTGGGCTCTGTGTCAACCCAAAGCTCTTGTTTACAACCTATTTATGATGGTTTTCATACCTATAGCTGTATGGAGATTCTTAAAGACCGGGTCCATATTCCTCCTTCATTTTTCTGTAAAAAAAATATTTAAGTTACAATAAATAATTAATACATTAATAATTATAGTAGGTACTAAATTAGTAGTCTCTCCGTCCAATAATATAAGACATTATAGGAAAGAGGGAGTAGCTGTCAGTGATGTCACCAGGTTCTCCTCCGTCAAGAGAAGTTACGGCATCGTAAGGACCCACTCATTAGTACTTGGGTCTCAGGCTGCACGGGACGTCAAGAAAGTAAAGTCACGTGGATGATCTCGATGTTCCGAAAATAGGTCTAGTTTACCCGCGGCTTCAATGTCACCGGCCTCCTTTTCCCACTTGGGTATTGCAACTTTATTACCACCAAGGCCTAGATGATGGTCACCTCGCTATTATTTTCATAAATTATAGAAATGACTGATGACCTCTTTGCTTGATTCACTTTCTGATGATTCGCGGAACTTCTACCATTCATTGAGATCCATATTGGGATTGGGCCACTTTACGGCCACAAAGTTCTTATCTGGGAGATTACATCGGACACTGGTTTTCCAGTCCCTAAACATCTTTGGCCATTTCGACAGGGCATCCTCTTCGTACTTTTCTTTAGAGTCGGGCGGCAATGCATAACTCTGGTTTAATGCTTCGAGTCGCTTCTCCTTTTTTGCTTTCAAATCCTTGCAACCGATCTGGAAAATATTTCGCAAGATGCAACCTAGCATTTTGCTCTATGCTTTTACCACGGCTTCCAGGTGAAAGCACATATGCTCCCTTGGTCGTTTTGATAATTCATGACAACATACATTGTCTCTTGGACTAACACTTTTACCTTGTATATTTTTGTTATAGTCCCTAGAGATGTATTGGCTAAGGATTGTGTGTGGAAGCCCCGAGGAAGGAAAGGAATAGTATTGGCTAAGCTTCGAGCAAGAGGACTCTACATTTTATATTTGTGAGAAATCACTGTTGAGTCCATAGGAAGGCCAATACTAATAAAATGGGGTGAGGTATCTATGATGGATTGGTTTCTCAAGTGCTTAGAGGTAGCCACCAAAAATATTCAGTCATTCTCTCACAAAATTCTCTGTCCAAAACCTAAACATCAAAATCGGTGCCATCAACTTTATCGAGTCAGCTATACCAATTTTCATCTAGGACACATCCTATGCGAAACCCTAGAATCTCTGTACCACCAACTTTCACTTTTGTGCCACCGAAAAAAAGTGACCAACTTTTCGGTTTGTCAATTTCAAGAATCATATTTTTTGAGTTTTGAATTGGTCTTGCCGATATTTGGAAACTTCCCTGGGTCACCATATTGGTACTACCTAGATTCCTATATCGGTCTCACCGAGAGTTAGAAAGTTTCCACATTTAGTGCAACTCGGTACCACCGATATTCATGTTGGTGTCACCGAGTTGGGTAATAATGTTGTATTGGTTGAATTTTTGGTGATATCTATATATAGCCCTCCACCACCTGTCATTCGCACATGAAGCACTTAGAACACACATACACTTGTCAGATCCATTTTTATGAGAGAGAGCCATGTTCTCATGTGTTGAGATTAAGATATTTCAATCCATCCATTAGAAACTTGAACTCTAGCCTCCACAAGTTGCTTTCCACCAAATCAATATCTTCTACCCATGCGAAATCTGTGAGAGAGTGATTGAGTGTTGAGGAGATTATATTTTGAAGCACAAGAGCAAGGGGTTCATCGTTCTACCGCGGCTATTACCTTTTGGAGGGTGGTGCCACCTAGATTAGTTAGGTGTCGCTTAGGAGCCTCCTACTTCGTGTTATGAAGTTGAACCGAGAAGTTTGTAGAGGCAAGGAAATCGCCTACTTCATGAGATCTACCTCGAGTGAGGCTAGTCCTGTGTTGACGTAAGCCATGGTGGAATAGACAAGGACGCTTCCTCGTGCACCCCTTGTTGTTGGAGCCCTCCGCGGACACTCGCAGTCGTTACCCTCCGTGGGTTGCAGTCTACACTAACATGGACGTATGATAGCACCACCTATCGGAACTACGCCAAACATCACCGTGATCATCTTTGCGTTTGATCTTCCTAAACTCTACCCATTACTTACATGTGCAATGTCTTTACTTTCCGTTTCCATATATGTTGACTAGCATGTGTAGGGTTCACTGGACTTGATATGCTCACTAGAATTGCTAAAATCGGCCAACAATTAAAATTGGGAAAAGTCTAGGTTTTAATTTATGCAAGTAGTCTATTCACCCCCTCTAGACATCCCTTCTAGTGATCCCACAATTGGTATCAGAGCTTTGGTCTGCATAGCCTTGGTTTAATCACCATTAGAGGACACATGAATATGTCTAGTTTGGGGAATCTTAGCTGTAGAGTGCCTGTTCTCAATGGGGAGTATTATAGACAATGGAAAGGTGAAATACTTGATATATTTAATGAATTGCATTTGAGCAAGTATGTTGAATATCCCTATGTGCCTCCCATTCACCCCTTACATCCTTCTCATGATGATGAAGTTAATATGCTTGGTAATCTTGAAACTATTAAACTCATCATTACAGCATTGCCAACAAATATGCTTAATCGAAGGAAGAACTTTGAATGTGCTTATACTTTGTGGAAAGATTTGGAGAAAGGGTATCCTGACTACTCATTGAAAAATCTTGATATCATTTTCCAAAAATCTATTTCCTTCTACAAGATGAAGCCCAATGATCCTAACTTTGATAAATGTCAATTTGAGCTTCGTGACCTCATGTGTGCTAAAGGAGATGCCATTACCATAAATAACATCATTATTGAAGCCATGCGCATGCATAAACATGAACATTGTCATAGTCGAAATTCTCATGAATCTTTTGATTCTTGTGACGAGGACATCCCCTCTAATGATGAAAATGTGGAGCATGGCTACTATGATGAAGAAAAAGAGCTTGACATCGAGTATGAGAAGACCACGAGGAGCCTTAGTATTATGGCTAACCTTAGAGGCTACATAGCCGGACGAAAGGCATGGATACTTGATAGTGGATGCACCGATCACATGACTGGAGATAGAGACATGTTTCATGAGATCACACTATACGATGGACCACGAAGGTATGTGACTTTTTGGGACAAATCAAAAGTTAATGTACATGGACTCGGTAAGGTGGCCATATCTCATGATAGTTCTATTCAGAATGTCATGCTTGTTGAATCCCTTGGCTACAATATTCTTTCCGTATCTAGACTAGCAGTCTTTGTTTTCAATGTGGTAGTTACGAAAGCTGACACCCAAGTGTTTCATAGCGACAATCATAACATGGTTTTTATTGGTTTCCATAGAGGTGATCTATACATTGTCGATTTCACTAAAAGATGCAAACCCGTACTTGTATTATTGAAAAATCTTATAACGGTTGGTTATGTCATTGAAGGCCAGGACATGTTGGTATGTGTAATCTTGATAGGCTTATCAAAGGTGATTAGATTATTGGTGTTGAAGATGTTACCATTGACAAAGATAGACTTTGTAGTGCTTGTCAAGCAGGAAAACAAGTCGGTGGAAGTCGTCCCGTGAAGAACATCATGACTACTAGAAGGCCAGTCGAGCTGCTTCACATGGATCTCTTTGGTCCCAATGGTTACAAGAGTCTTGATGGAAATAATTTTGGTCTGGTTATTGTTGATGATTTTTCGAGATTTACGTGGCTATTCTTTCTTGATGAAAAGTCGCAGGTTCAAAAGATCTTCAAGAACTTCACTCGGAAAGCTCAAAATTAATTTGAAGTGAAGATCAAGAATGTTCGGAGCAACAACAGACCAGAGTTCAAGAAAACAAATGTGGATACTTTTCTTGATGAAGAAGGTATCTCACATGAGTTCTCGGCAACGTCCACACTTCAGTAAAATGGAGTTGTTGAGAGGAAGAACAGGGGTCTCATAGAGATGGCTAGGACAATGCTTGACGAGTACAAGATGGCAAGACACTTTGGGCTGAAGCTATGGAAATAGCTTGTCATGCCACAAACCGACTCTACATACACAATCTTCTCCATAAAACGTCATACGAACTACTCATCGGTAACAAACCCCAAGTTGGATACTTTCGAGTATTGGGATCTAAGTGCTACATTCTTGTTAAGTATCGTCATTCTGAATTAGGTCCGAAATCTCTTGAAGGTTTCCTACTTGGTTACGGATAAAACTATCACACTTACCGTGTCTAGAAAAACTTCACTCAAAAATTTGAAGAGATGGTATATGTGAAGTTTGATGAATGTAATGGTACGTAAGTCGAACAATTGCGAAATGATGTAGGAGATAAGAAACCTTGAGGAGCCATCCAACATTGTCCCATGGAGGTAAAGGAAATCACATCATCAACATAAGTGGAAGCCCCTACTTTGCCTCAAGGCGAATCACATAACGGTGTGGAGGCATCGACAAGCAGTACATGATATGACGGAGAGGGGGAAGAAGTACATCTTGATAATCCACCTCAACCTTCCTCACCACCACCTCAAGGAGATGACACCTTCGACGACAAAAAGAAAAAGTTGTCACGAGTTTGATCAAGAGTGTACAAGGGTCATCCGAGGAAGCTCCACCATCCAACAAGAAAAACTTCTCACGAGTTCGAGCAAGAGTGTACAAGGATCATCCACTGAATCAAATCTTCGGTGACATACAAACTAGGAGAATCACTCGCTCTAAAAATCTTTTAGCTAACTTTTGTGAGCATTAATCCTTTATATCTAGCATTGAGCCTATGAAGATAGAAGAAGCGCTTCAAGACCTGGATTGGGTGAATGCCATGCACAAGTGCTACACAACTTCGAGAGGAATGAAGTTTCGACACCCATGAAAAAGCTCAAGGACGAGCACGACATCATTGGTACAAAATGGGTGTTTCAGAACAAGCAAGATGAAGATGGTCAAGTTGTACGCAACAAGGCGCATCTCGTAACTCGAGGTTACACGCAAGTCGAAGGTATGGACTATGGTGATACCTATGCCCCCGTTGCTAGACTTGAAGTCGTTCGAATTCTACGAGCTTGTGCCAATCACCATGATATTACTATTTACCAAAGTGATATAAAAAGTGCTTCTCTAAACGGTGAAATTAAGGAGGAAGTTTATGTCAAAAAACCTCTTGGCTATGCGAACCCGTAGAAACCTATTCATGTTTATAAACTTTTTAAAGCTTTTTATGATCCCAAACAAGCCCCTAGCGCTTGGTATAAATGTCTAACAAAGTTTCTCATTGAAAGTGGTTTTGAGATTGGAAAAATTGACGCAAACTTATTCACTAAAAGAGTTAATGGAGAACTATTTGTATGCCAAATATATGTGGATTATATTATCTTTTGATCTCCTAGCCTACATTTTATTGAGAAGTATGGAAGGTTGATGTCATAGAAATATCATATGTCTATGATGTCTGAGCTAAAATTCTTCCTTCGTATGCAAATCAAACAAAGGCGATAAGCTACATTTATCTCTCAAACCAAGTACACCAAGTACTTAATCAGGATGTTCAACATGCAAGAGTGCAAAGGTATGAAAACTCCCATGCCTACTAGTAGACATGTTGAGCTCACTAAGGAGGACAAAGTGGTTGATAAAAATGTTGATTAATCAATGATTGGTTCATTGCTATATCTATGTGCCTCCTATCCTGACATCATGTTGAATGTTTGCATGTGTCCCCGATATCAAGCGGCACCTAAGGAACGTCATCGAAGGCTGTGAAAAGAATTGTGAGATACGTGATACATACACCAAACTTTGGCATATGGTATCGCAAGGGATCTACTTTTAATCTTGCTGGCTACTCCGACTTGGACTATGCCGGAGACAAGGTTGATAGAAAATCCACCTCAGGTACATGTCAATTTCTTGGGACATCTCTTGTGTCTTGGCCACCCAAGAAATAAAACTCAATATCTTTATGTACTACCGAAGCGGAATACATTGCTCCGGGATTATGTAATTTGCAATTACTATGGATGTTGAAACTCTTAAGGATTATGGCATTCCTTTAAACAAGATCCATTGTTGTGTGATACATATCCGACATATTTTCAATTTATGAAGTATTCATACCATGTTTGCCTATGTTTACAACACTTTTATATGGTTTTGCTGCACTTTATATGATTTATTTAGAACTAACCCAAACGAATGTTGTTTTTAGCACAACTACTGTGATGTTGTCTTTTGTGCAGAAATAGAAGTTCTCAGAATTGGATGAAACTTTTTGACAATTTTTCTAAGAAAAGAGAAATACTGAAGTAAAGAAACACTAGATGGGGGCCTTGTGGTGCCTAGTAGACACCAGGCGACGCCAGCCCCTGGAGTGGGCTGATGTCTAGTTGGCACCTTGTGGCCCATCTTGACATGATTTCGATGCTCAAAAATTCTATAAATATAGAAACCTCCAAAAATAACCCTAGACAAGAAGTTACGCCGCCGCAAGCCTATATAGCCACGAAAAACCAAACGGGAGCCCGTTTCGGCACCCTGTCGGAGGGGGAGATCATCTCCGATGGCCTTCTTCACATCCCGGTGAAGGCCATGACAAGGAGGGAGTAGTCCACCCTCGGGGGTGAGGGTTTGTACTAGTAGCTATGTGTTTAATCTCTCTCTCTCTCTCGTGTTCTTGAGACGTCATGATATTCATATATCATGGGCCTTGTTAATATAGTTGGATCATATGGTGTATGTCCCAAGCTATTATTTTAATGAATTGAATCTTTCACTTTAATATCTCGTAATGTTGGATTGAATATTCATGTTTGAGGTCACATAATATATGTCTTTCATGCGTATACCCGTAGTGACATTGGGGTATTCAAGTGATTCACTTGATACATGTTGTGGCATCAACTCGCCATTCCCGAGGTGACATTGGGGTAATCAAGGCATAGGGGTTGATTGCACGTTTTCATACTATGTTGTCCGATAGAAATCTTGGTGTTCTCCTCAAAGTTCTTTGTGTTGGATTGAGTATTATGAATATTATTTTTATGGTGTTATGTTGGTACGAACTCTTGAATAGATCGATCGGGAAGGATAACTTGTTATCATTGTACAAACTCTTGGAAAGATTGATCGGAAAGAATAACTTTCAGGTGGTTTTGTACCCTACGAACAATTTCTTCTTATGTTTTCCGCTAGATAGGAACTTTGAATTGATTCTTCATCGCACCTTGAGGGTTTTTTATGTGCTCCAATTAGATTAGCGTTGTTAAGAGATTGCACAAGCAAAAGTTCTTCTTTTGTTACTCGTGACTTTTGGCACATAGCAATCTACTGCTAGTCTATTTGTTTAGAAGTTCTACGTTTTAATGTTCAAGTGTGACCTAATTTTCATAATGAGAAATTCTGTTGGGGACCTGATATGATGACATCTTCTATACCAAGTGTCTCTTTCTCATTATCAAAATGCTATTTCCCTACTTGTTTGATGAGTATGTTTTGGTTCTACCAAACATGTTTTATGGGGACTGCTGAATTCCAACTAGGTTTGATTCAAATTTAACACTCTAAATCCTGAATATCTTCAAGTGGCCTCTAAATCATGAAAATAAATAGCCTCAACTGGTCTCTACCTTAGAAGTTTTATATTCAAACTAGAATTCATATAGCTACTTGTCACTATGTTGATAGATTTGGGACCTATATAATGAGATATGTCGGCACTAGCCTTAGTCGATCTCAAAGATAAGGAGAACCTCCCAGGTTATTACCACTTGGGCCTGGTGCATGTGAAGATACATCCTTATTTGATCCATGGCCTGACCGATGATGCGGGAAGTATTGCATTGTTAGCAAGACACTCGCACTAAGAAATGCAATGATTGTACTTGCAAGTATATCAATTCACTAACCGTATGATTCGGAGTAAAGGCAAGCATCACCATAGCAGGCATACCATTCTGACTACAATAAGCCTGCAAATTATGTTTGAAAAGTGAAGGTTAAGTACTAGTAGTAAAAGACTACATGTTCTTGGCTATTAAGGAACTAACCTGAAACAACTCAAAATATTTCCTAGTTCGTGCACCCAACGCCTGCTGATAAATAAGTTCAAAATATTAAGCCTAAGTTCAAAATATTACAAATTCAGAATTACAGCTTGTTCGGGATCATGGTAAAGAAACTAGTACAAAATCAACATTATAGTTCAACATTAGAACTAAAAATACCAAGGATCATCTAGATCACAATTCACCTCTTCTTCTTCCTCTTCTACTTCCTCCTCATCATCAGTATCACGCATGTTGTCAATGATGTCGTCGGAATGTTCGCCGTCATCGTCATCATCATCGGCAATGCCTTCACGTAACCGCTCAAGCATTGATAGGTCTTCCACGTTTGTAACCTCTTCTTCTTCCTCTTCGGCTTGTTATTCTTCTTCTTCTTCAATGTCAATGTGTACTTCCGGGCGTGCATGGATGTTTTTCGACGACCTCTAGGCCTATGTTCTTGGAAAAATTCTCCATCATATGTATTGGGGTCGATGTGAGGCTGATAATCCTCTTCACCGGGGGTGAATTGTTTACCATATGGCGGCACTTCATTCACGACATCCCAACCCTTAAGATGTGCCTTATTTTGGCATGCATATGATTGAAAACTTGTGTTGCTTGTTGAGCCACAATATAGACATTCTCACATTCTAATTTGTTGTCTTGTCGAATTTCAACTTTCCCAAAATCATCTCTCTGCCTAACCTTTTCCGCATCGAACAAATGGAATTTGAAGACAACAACTTTTGGAGGATCTGCCCGAAAGTAATGTAGTTTGTATATTTCATCAAGTCTTCCATAATACTCCGCGCCATTGAAAATAGCCGACACTCTAGTGTTTCTTGATTTTAGAACGGCCTGACGTTCCTCGTTCCAATGTGTGCGGAAGCGATACCCATTGATGTTGTATTTATCGAACATGTTGACCTTCAAGTCAAAGCCATTAGAAACTTTTTTCAACTCGTTGTCCAATATTGACGTACCATACAAGTTTAAGAAGGAAGTATCAGTGTATTAGATGCACGTAATACCAACTTAAGTTCTTCCATCATTAGAAATGAAACCGTAATTTCCGTATCCATTGCCAGCAAGAAGCTCATACTCTTCGAGTGAATCACATTAGACCCCTTCATTTGAGAATCGGGCAATGAATTCACAGAGCAATGAGAAATGAGCGGAGTTAGACACAAACATATGATTAAATGTTACACGATGTACCAATCAATTACTCAAAGTATGGATGCATTTCTTTTAGGTTGGCTAGTATATACAACATAAGCAAGCTCCACTCTTTCAGAAACAAATACTTTGAACCGGAAACACCTACATCTCTGAGTTGACCTTTGAAGAGGCTGAGCTTGGATTCATGTTTGCGCTTGCCGGCATTGCAACGAGACCTCGCTTTATGCAAGCTTGGAATGTTGGCCGCATAGCATGATGTCATGAACTTTGACATCTCTTCCACCAAGAATACCCTAGCTATGGATGCTTCAATTCTAATTTTTTTGCATTTAGCTCGAAGAGTCTTTTGCATTCTCTCAAGTCCAAAGCACCAACGGTTCTGAATAGGGCCATGATACGTCTCCAACGTATCTATAATTGTTGATTGTTCCATGCTATTATATTATCTATTTTGGATGTCTTATATGCATTAATATGCTATTTTATGTTATTTTTGGGACTAACCTATTACTCTAGAGCGTAGTGCGAGTATCAGTTTTTTCCATGTTTTGAGTATTGCAGATAAGGAATATTAAACAGAGTCCAAAGGGAATAAAATCTTCGGAATGATTTTTCTTGGACCAGAAGCAACCCAGAAAAATTGGAGATGAAGGCAAGAGAGCTGTCGTGTAGCGACAAGCCACATGGGGACGTCTTAGGGGGGCGCCCCTGGCTTGTGGTCCCACGGTAGCCCTCCTAACCCTATTCTTCCGCCTATAAATTCCCAAATATTCCCTGGATACAAAAGAGGGCCACGAAAATACTTTTCCGCCGCCAGAAGCCTATGTTCCCATGAGATCCAATCTTGGAGCCTTTTCCTGTAATCTGCCGGAGGGGGAATCGATTACGGAGGTCATCTACATCAACTCCATTTCCCCACCGATGACGCGTGAGTAGTTCACCACAGACCTTCGGGTCCATAGCTAGTAGCCAATTGGCTTCTTCTCTCTCTTTGTCCTTCAATGCCATGTTCTTCATGGAGATCTATCCGATGTAATACTCTTGCGGTGTGTTTGTCGAGATCCGATGAATTGTGGGTTTATGTTCAGATTATCCATGAATATTATTTGATTCTTTTCTGAATTCTTATATGCATGATTAAATATATTTGCAAGTCTCTTTGAGTTATTGGTTTGGTTTGGCAAATTAGATTGATAATTCTTGCAATGGGAGAAGTACTTAGTTTAAGTTCAATCTTGCGGTATCCTCACCCAGTGACAGAGTAGGGGTAGCGAGGCACGTATTTGTATCGTTGCCATCGAAGATAAGAAGATTGGGTTTTCATCATATTGCTTGAGTTTATCCCTCTACATCATGTCATCTTACCTAATGCGTTACTCTGTTCTTCATGAACTTAATACTCTAGATGCAGCCAGGAGTCGGCCGATGTGTGGAGTAATAGTAGTAGATGCAGAATCTTTTTGGTCTACTTGGCATGGACATGCTGCCTATATGCATAATCATTGCCTTTGATATCTTCATAATTATTTGCTTTTCTATCAATTGCTCGACAGTAATTTGTTCACCCATCGTATTATTTTCCTTCATGAGATAAGCCTCTAGTGAAACCTATGTTCCCTGGGTCAATTTTCCATATTGTACTTTCAGATCTATAAACCAAAAATACCAAAAATATCTTGCTGCAATTAATTTACTTTTGTTTTACTTTTCGTTTCAACAATTTTTTATATCTATCTTTATCATATCTCATCCTTGCAAGTAACTGTGAATGGATTGACAACCCCTTCTTAGCGTTGGGTGCCAGTGTTTGATTTTTTGTGTAGGTGGGAAGATTGGAGCCTTTCTTGTTCCTCCTACTGGATTGATACATTGGTTCTCAACAAACTGAGGGAAATACTTATCTACTTTACTGCATCACCCTTTCCTCTTCAAGGGAAAACCAATGCAAGCTTAAGAAGTAGCAAGAAGGATTTCTGGTGCCGTTGCTGGGGAGGATACATAGCAAGATCAAGCCTATGAAGTACCCATCACAAACTCATCTTTTGCATTTTCATTATTTGCCTTTTGCCACTCGTTTTCTTTGCCACCAATTCTAAAACGATTTTCAGAAAATACCAAAAAGACTTGCCTTTTTGTTCGCCCTTCTTCCGCTCGTCTTTTCGTTTGCTTTTTGTTTGCTTGTGTGCTAGATTTCTCGCTTTGTCATGATGAATCCAGAGAATACCAAGTTAGTAACTTTTCGAGTACAAATAATAATGACTTTAGTAGTACTCCGATTGCTCCTGCCACTAGCGTGGAGTCTTATGAAATTAATGCCGCTTTGCTTAATCTTGTTATGAAAGGACAATTTTCTGGACTCCCTAATCAAGATGTCGCATCCGATCTAAATACTTTGGTTGAGTTGTGTGATATGAAAAATAAGAAAGATGTGGATAATGAAATTGTTAAATTGAAGCTATTTCCGTTCTCACTACGAGATCGTGCTAAAACTTGGTTTTCATCTTTACCTGAAAATATTATTGATTCGTGAAATAAGTGTAAAGATGCTTTTATTTACAAGAACAATTTTCTGTAAAGATGTTTTTATCTCCCTTAGGAACGATATAATTAATTTTAAGCAACTTGATCATGAGCATGTTGCACAATCTTGGGATAGGATGAAACTAATGATTAGAAATTGCCTCACACATGGTTTGAGTTTATGGATGATTATACATTTTTTATGTGTGATTGAATTTTGCTTCTAAAAATATTTTAGATTCTGCCACAGTTGCTACTTTGACGGAAATCAAATTAGGAGAAGCTACTAAAATCGTAGATAATATTATTGCAAATTACTCTCAATGGCATACCGAAAGATCTCCTACTAGTAAAAAAGTGCATGCTATTGAAGAAATAAATACTTTGAGTGAAAAGATGGATGAATTAATGAAATTGTTTGGTATTAAGATTGCTCCTATTAATCCCATTGATATGCCTTTGTCTTCTTTGATTGGAAACAATAATGAATCTATGGATGTGAATTTTGTTGGTAGGAACAATTTTGGCAATAACGCTTATAGAGGTAATTTTAGTATATAGGTCGTTTCCTAGTAATTCCTCTAATAATTATGGTAATTCCTACAACAATTCTTATGGAAATTATAATAAGATGCCCTCTGATCTTGAGAATAATATTAAAGAATTTATTAGGTCGCAAAAGGTTTCAATTTTATGATTTAAGAAAAATTCCTCAAGATTGATGATTTGGCTAGGAAAGTTGATAGAATTTCTCTTGAGATTGGTTCTTTGAAAATTAGATCTATTCCGCTCAACCATGATATAATGAGTCTTTATAAGCTATGAGAATTTCTATTGATGAATGTAAGGAAAGAACCGCTAGAATACGTGCTAAGCGTGTATGGCTTGAAAAGGTGTGATTGATGTGACTCCTATTCAATCCTTGTTTTCTAATATAAATCTTGAAAAAGATGGGACTGGAGATAAGTTAACTTTAGTTAAAAGGTGTCCCAATGATTCAGAGTTTATAGATATTAATGTTAAGATTGTTAAAAGTGGGATTGAAGAGGTCAAAACATCAAATAGGCATGAACCCGTTCTTTTGGATTTCAAGTTTTCTTTAATTATGATAGTTGTTCTTTTATTCATTGTGTTTCCTTTTTGCAGTCCATGTTGAATTCTCCGCATGTTTATAATCAAAATAAAGCTTTTACTAAACATATTGTGGATGATATGATGAAATCTTTTGAAGAAAAACTTGAGTTGGAAGTTTCTATACCTGGAAAGCTTTACGATGAGTGGGAACCTACTATTGATATTAAAATTAAATATTATGAGTGCTACGCTTTGTGTAATTTGGGTGCTAGCGTTTCCATGATTCCAAAAAGTTTATGTGATGTGCTAGGTTTCAGTGAATTTGATGATTGCTCTTTAAATTTTCATCTAGCGGATTCCACCATTAAGAAACCTATTGGAAGGATTAATACTTTTTTATTGTTGCAAATAGGAATTATGTGCCCATAGACTTCATTGTTCTTGATATAGATTGCAATCCTACATGTCCTATTATTCTTGGTAGACCTTAATTTAGAATGATTGGTGCAATTATTGATATAAAGGAAGGAAATATTAAATTCCAATTTCCATTAAGGAAATGCATGGAGCACTTTCCTAGAAAGAAAATAAAATTTCCTTATGCATCTATTATGCAAGCTACTTATGGATTGCATACCAAAGATGACAATACCTAGATCTATTGCGTTATGCCTTTGTGACAACCCTAGACCGACGTTCCAGAAGATTCCTCCTTTATTCTGTTTTCGTCATGTAGCTTATGTGTTTGTCACACTCATCATCGCATCATATGCATTGCATCGGCATCCCGTTGTTAGTTGTCGGTCCCCTCCATTTTCGTCGTTGACCGTGTTGAGCCCGACCACACACGCACGCTCCCGCGGCATCGTCAAAAACCTTGTTTTAAAAGTCTGTATAAAACTTTCTCTGATTGGGTTGAATCTTGGCGTGCGGTCTTATTTAGTTGTAGGTAGGCCGCTGATACGTCTCCAACGTATCTATAATTTTTTATGGTTCCATTCTATTATCTTGTCAACTTTGGATGTTTTGTATGCATGAATATGCTATTTTATATATTTTTTGGGACTAACCTATTAACTCAGTGCAAAGTGCCAGTTCCTGTTTTTTCCGTGTTTTTGACCTTTTTCAGAGGAGAATATTAAACGGAGTCCAAATGGAATAGAATATGCGGAATGATTTTTTCCATAACAGAAGATACGCAGGGAACTTGAGAACCAAGGCAAAGGACCCCGGGGGAGGTCACAATACACCAGAGACATGGCCTGGGGGCGCCTAGCAGGCTTGTGGGGCCCCCATGGCTCCTTTTCCCTTCTTCTTCCGCCTATAAGTTCTCCAAAAATCTGAAACCACCAGAGAGAGCCACAAAAATACTTTTCCGCCGCCGCAAGCTTCTGTCTCCGCAAGATCCCATCTGGTGCCCTGCCGGAGGGGGGATTCGGACACGGAGGGCTTGTCCATCAACACCATTGCCTCTCCGATGATGCGTGAGTAGTTCACCACAGACCTTCGGGTCCACAGCTAGTAGCTAGATAGCTTCTTCTCTCTCTTGGATCTTCAATACAAAGTTCTCCATGATCTTCATGGAGATCTATCCGATGTAATCTTCTTTTGCGGTGTGTTTGTCGAGATTCGATGAATTTTGGATTTATAATCAGATTATCTATGAATGTTATTTGAGTCTCCTCTGATCTCTTATAGGCATGATTTTGTATCCTTGTAATTCTCTTCGAGTTGTGGGTTTTGTTTGGCCAACTTGATCTATTATTCTTGCAACGGGAGAAGTGCTTGGTTTTGGGTTCATACCATGCGGTGTCCTCACCCAGTGACAGAAGGGGTTGCGAGGCACGCATCATGTTGTTGCCATCAATGGTAAAAATATGGGTTTATATCTATTGCATGAATTTATCCCTCTACATCATGTCATCTTGCTCAAGGCATTATTCTGTTTGTTATGAACTCAATACACTAGATGCATGCTGGATAGCGGTCGATGTGTGGAGTAATAGTAGTAGATGCAGACATTATCGGTCTACTTGTCTCGGACGTGGTGCCTATATGTATGATCATTACCTTATATACCATCATGACTTTGCGCGGTTCTATCAATTGCTCGACAGTAATTGCGCGGTTCTATCATGAGAGAAGCCTCTAGTGAACACTATGGCTCCCAGGTCTACTTCACATCATATTTTCAGCTCTACACTTTTACTTTGTTGCACTTTCCACCTCCAGATCTCACCTTGCAATTAATCGTGAAGGGATTGACAACCCCTTTATAGCGTTGGTTGCATTTTTGTTTGTTTTTGTGCAGGTACTTTGGAGACTTGCCTTGATACTCCTACTTGATTGATACCTTTGTTCTCAAACGGTGGGAAATACTTACTCCTACTGTGCTGCATCACCCTTTCCTATTCAAGGGAAAAACCAACGCAAGCTGAAGAGGTAGCTAGAAGAATTTCTGGCGCCGTTTCCGGGGAGTATCAAGTCAAGAATAGTCTCCTTTCAACGTGTCAATTTCTGGCATCGGGAACTATTCTAAGTGAAGCTTATCCATGTAACTGTCGCAAAATCATCTCTTGCATTTAGTTTTTTTGCCTTTTGACTCTCGTTTTCCTCTCCCCCACTTCAGAAAAAAAAAATTGAAAAAATATTTTCCTTTTTCGTTTGCCTTTCCTTTGCTTGTGTGCTATGTGCCTTCAATATGCTTGCATCTTCGCCTGCTGAAAATCTTTTGATACAGATCCTCACCCACTTGCTAATCTCTTTAAGAGATCCAATTATGTTGATCCAATTGCTAGTGAGTTGAGTGCACTTGACTATCTTTATGGAGTTTTGCTTGAGATGTGTGAATCTGAAAATCGTGATGAAGAAATTTATGAAGTGATTCATGAGGGCTCCTTGAATGAAAAGCATGATTGCAATGGTTTCACTATAAATCCTATTAGTGAAAATCATGCTAAAAATATGCAAAACCCTAAGCTTGGGGATGCTAGTTTTGCTATGTCCACTACTTATTGCAATAATCATGATTGCGGCAATTATTTTTCTTATGATCTTGAAAATTTGTTTAAGCCTCATGATGAATATGATATTTGCAATATAGGAATGATCAAGGGCGGTTTGCTTGCCTTGCTGCTCTGCGGCAAAGGACTGATCGGCAGGGTCATAGATGTACCCGGCAGCAGCGTCTGTCTCGGGGTCAACCGTAAGAGGAGGGGGAAGAAACAATAAATAATAGCAACGGTGCAAGACAATGCATGACATGGCAAGATGCAGGCTAGACATGAGCTAACGCAGCAACATCCGTCATAGACGGGTCAGAAGAATATCTGACGATATTTTCCGGGTCTCGGGCTACTACCGGTCATACTGGAAACGATGGAAAAGTTCCATGTTTGCTATGCTAGGGACGCGTGACACACGAATGGACCGTGTATCTGGGTTCGTCTCGTTTTGCTGATCAACTTTCATATTGAAAATATTTTGATCTGACTTACAGATTGTTTTATATTAATTTTTAAAGTTTTATTCAGTAATTAGAAATTAAAAATAGATTTAAATAATTTAATAAAAAGCTATTATGACATCAGCATGATGTCATGCTGACATCAACATTTGACTGGTCAACTGACCAGCGGGTCCTGAATGTCATAGGCACAAGTTTTAATTTATATTAAATATTGATTTTTCTTATGATCTTGAAAATTTGTTTAAGCCTCATGATGAATATGATATTTGCAATAATATTGAAAGTGGGTTTGGAGAAGTCATGACTTTAGTTGATGATAATCCCACTATTTTTTAAGAGCGTCAACTTTGCATGCAATTGTAGTGATAGCTATATTGTTGAATTTCACTATGATCATGAAAATAATATCCTATGTGATAGCTATATTGTTGAATTTCACTATGATCCCACATGTAATTGTTATGAGAGAGGAAAATATTGTGGTAGAAACTTTCATGTCACTAAATTACCTCTCGTTATGTTGAGATTGATATGTCTCTTTCTTCTTCCTTGCATATGGTAGTTATTGCTTGTGTTGATAATTTGTTTTCCTATAAAATCCCTATGCATAGGAAGTATGTTAGACATAGATATGTTTTTCACATGCTTTATGATACTCTCGTTGTGCTTCAATTCTTATCTTTTATGTGAGCATCATTAAATTATCAATGCCTAGCTAGGGGCGTTAAACAATAGCGCTTGTTGGGAGGCAACCCAATGAATTTATCTTTGCTTTTTCGCTTTATTTTTTGTTGTGTACACACCATCATATTTCTGTTATGATTGTGTTTTTTGTGTTTCTTTTGTGTTTGAGGCAAGTAAAACCTTTATGACTAGTTTTAGTGATGGTTGATTGATCTTGCTGAAAAAGACAAAAACTTTGTGCTCACGAAATTATTTTTAATTCCTATCGAGAAAGAGCTTTTGAGTTGATTCGTATGCTGCTAGTTTATATGCCAATTTCCCTAATTGTCATAGTTTTTCATAATTTTTGAGATACCACAAGTATACGAAGTATACAGATTTCTACAGACAGGTCTGTTTTTGACATATTCTGTTTTTGTTGTGTTGGTTGCTTATTTTGATGAAACTATGGATAGTATCGGGGGTACTAGCATTGGAAAAGTGAGAATACAGTAATCTAACATCAATCTAAATAGAAATCAAGTTTACTACAGTACCTAAAGAGTTGTTGTTTTGTTTTCTTGTGCTAATGATATCACGAGTTTCTGTTTAAGTTTTGTGTTGTGAAGTTTTCAAGTTTTGGGTCATGTTCTCATCGACAATAGGATAAATATTGGAAAGAGCGCAAGCTTGGGGATGCCCAAGGCATCCCAAGAGAAATTCAAGGACACCAAAAAGCCTAAGTGTGACGCCCTCGCTTTAATCGTACGCTAAACATACACGAAATGCGTACGATCGAACCCAAGGACTCACGGGTAGATATCACAACACAACTCTAGACACAAATAAAACAATATCAGCTTCATATTACAAGCTAGGGGCCTCGAGGGCTAGAATACGAAAGCTCGATAAACACACGAGTCAGCGGGAGAAACAAATATCTGAGTACTGACATAAAACATGGGGTGCCTTAGAGAAGGCTAGCACAAAAGATACAACGATCGAACGAGGCGAGGCCTCCTGCCTGGGAACCTCCTATCTACTCCTGATCATCAGCGGCCTCCACGTAGTAGTAGGCACCGTCGGGGTAGCACTCGTTGTCGGCAGGGACCTCCATCTCCTGCGCTCCATCATCTGGTCGCAGCAAACGGATCAAGGGGACAAGGGGGAGCAAAGCAGCGTTGAGTACTCATCCAAAGTACTCGCAAGTCTTACATGAGATCTATTATAAGTATGGATCAGTATCAAAGAAGGGGGTTATACGTGGACTGACTGCAGCAATGCGAGAATAGAGAGAGAAGGCCTAGTCCTATCGAAGACTAGCATCTTCAGTGTCTTGCAGCAATAGACAAGAGTAGAGCGGGGGTAAAACAATAATATACATATTTTTGCAGCAATATTAAAGTGAGGTCATGCCTAAAGATCCTCCCTCGACTCCCTGCGAGGAAGCAATCCCGAGGCAAACTAATTCCAATTAAGTAACAATTGTAGTTGTGAAAGATCGGGGCACAACTCCAAGTCGTCCTGTAACCCTGGAAACGCTATCCGAATAGTTAATTTTCATCCCTGCAGGGGTGCACCACATGTCCCGTCACGCTCGATAATACTCTGGCCGGACATACTTTTCTGGGTCCTGCCCGGCCTCAGAATATCGACACGTCGCAGCCCCAACTAAGACTAATCAGAGAGGTCAGCCCGCCGGTCTAAATCCTAAGCACAATGGGTTCATGGGCCCAGTTCTCCTTCGCGCTCCTGCACGATGCGAGGTCGGCCGACGTCAGTCCTAGCATCCCTTAATCACAAGCGCAATGCATCTAGGGACCACTCGGGTGCGTGCCACTACGATTGCTGACATCTGAAAAGCTTCGGCTGATACCGCGACGCCGAGTACCCATAATTCTTCCCGTGTAGCCGGTTAGTGCGAAAAGGTTTCCGACCAACCCAGATCAAATACCCAAATCCATTAACATTTTAATTAGGCCAACAACGCAGTCTCACGGGAATCCACCCGTCTTACAACTAATCACCAAATATCCCAGTAGCATGGTCGAGTAACTGTGTGGTCGTAACATCGGGGGGAATCCGAGGTATCACCCTCGTTGGATTCCGAACGATGTACCCGTCAAGGTGGGCTTAGAGCAATCACCCTCGGGGGTCCCACACTTGAGGGGTTGCACGACAGAGGTGTCATCGGGAATGGTGAAAGAGGAATCACCCTTGATAACCACGACCGACTAGCTATACTACAGAGATATCATCAGGAGTACTTAGTGAGGTGTCACCCTCGGTACCCGATAGTATATCTGTAGCATCGTACAACGAAGGAGGTGTATGTGTTGTGTCGGGTCTGGCTCGTCGATCAGGGATCGAGATTAGAAACAAGCGGGGAAACTAAACTACGGGGTCAGAGGGGATGACTGCTCCACCTATACTAAGCATATTAAAGGTACAGGACTGAAAGTAGGAGTTCATCGAAAATAGGCTATGCATCAGATATAGGAGCTAACTACAACAGTAGCAAAATAATAATGCAAGCAGTAGGAAGAAAGACATAGGCGATATAGGAATGATCAAGGGGGGTTTGCTTTCCTTGCTGCTCTGCGGCAAAGAACTGATCGGCAGGGTCGTAGAAGTACCCGGCAGCAGCGTCTGTCTCGGGGTCTACCGGTAAGAAGAGGGGGAAGAAACAATAAATAATACCAACGGTGCAACACAATGCATGACATGGCAAGATGCAGGCTAGACATGAGCTAACGCAGCAACATCCGTCATAGACGGGTCGGAAGAATATCTGACGATATTTTCTGGGTCTCGGGCTACTACCGGTCATACTGGAAACGATGGAAAAGTTCCATGTTTGCTATGCGAGGGACGCGTGACACACGAATTGACCGTGTATCCGGGTTCGTCTCGTTCTGCTGATCAACTTTCATGTTGAAAATATTTTGATCTGACTTACGAATTGTTTTATATTAATTTTTGAAGTTTTATTCAATAATTAGGAATTAAAAATATATTTAAATAATTTAATAAAAAGCTATTATGACATCAGCAAGATGTCATGCTGACATCAACATTTGACTGGTCAACAGACCAGCGGGTCCCGAACATCATAGGCACAAGTTTTAATTTAGATTAAATATTGATTTTTCTTATGATCTTGAAATTTTTTTTAAGCCTCATGATGAATATGATATTTGCAATAATATTGAAAGTGGGTTTGGAGAAATCATGACTTTAGTTGATGATAATCCCACTATTTTTTAAGAGCGTCAACTTTGCATGCATGTGGATCATGAAAAGAATATCCTATGTGATAGCTATATTGTTGAATTTCACTATGATCCCACAAGTAATTTTTATGAGAGAGGAAAATATTGTGGTAGAAACTTTCATGTCACTAAATTACCTCTCGTTATGTTGAGATTGATATGTCTCTTTCTTCTTCCTTGCATATGGTAGTTATTGCTTGTCTTGATAATTTGTTTTCCTATAAAATCCTTATGCATAGGAAGTATTTTAGACTTAGATATGTTTTTCACATGCTTTATGATCCTCTCGTTGTGCTTCAATTCTTATCTTTTATGTGAGCATCATTAAATTATCAATGCCTAGCTAGGGGCGTTAAACAATAGCGCTTGTTGGGAGGCAACCCAATGAATTTAACTTTGCTTTTTCGCTGTATCTTTTGTTGTGTACACACCATCATATTTCTGTTATGATTGTGTTTTTTGTGTTTCTTTTGTGTTTGAGCCAAGTAAAACCTTTATGACTAGTTTTGGTGATGGTTCTTTGATCTTGCTAAAAAAGACATAAACTTTGTGCTCACGAAATTATTTTTAATTCCTATCTAGAAAGAGCTTTTGAGTTGATTCTTTTTGCTGCTAGTTTATATGACAATTTCCCTAATTGTCATAGTTTTGCATAATTTTTGAGATACCACAAGTATACAGATTTCTACAGACTGTTCTGTTTTTGAGAGATTCTGTTTTTGTTGTGTTGATTGCTTATTTTGATAAAACTATGGACAGTATCGGGGGGTACTAGCCTTGGAAAATTGAGAATACAGTAATCTAACATCAATCTAAATAGAAATCAAGTTTACTATAGTACCTAAAGAGTTGGTAGTTTGTTTTCTTGTGCTAATGATATCACGAGTTTCTGTTTAAGTTTTCTGTTGTGAAGTTTTCAAGTTTCGGGTGATGTTCTCATGGACAATGGGATAAATATTGGAAAGATCTCAAGCTTGGGGACGCCCAAGGCATCCCAAGCCAAATTCAAGGACACCAAAAAGCCTAAGTGTGACGCCCTCGGTTTAATCGTACGCTAAACATACACGCAAATGCGTACGATCAAATTCAAGGACTCACGGGTAGATATCAGAACACAACTCTAGACACAAATAAAACAATATCAGCTTCATATTACAAGCCAGGAGCCTCGATTGCTAGAATACGAAAGCTCGATAAACACACGAGTCAGCGGAAGCAACAAATATCTGAGTACATACATAAAACATGGGGTGCCTTAGAGAAGGGTAGCACAAAAGATACAACGATCGAACGAGGCAGGGCCTCCTGCCTGGGAACCTCCTAACTACTCCTGATCATTAGCGGCCTCCACGTAGTAGTAGGCACCGTCGGGGTAGCAGTCGTCGTCGGCGGGGACCTCCATCTCCTGGGCTCCATCATCTGGTCGCAACAAACGGATTAAGGGGACAAGGGGGAGCAAAGCAGCGGTGAGTACTCATCCAAAGTACTCGCAAGTCTTACATGAGATCTATTCTAAGTATGCATCAGTATCAAAGAAGGGGGGTTATATGTGGGCTGGCTGCAGCAACGCGAGAATAGAGAGAGAAGGCCTAGTCCTATCGAAGAATAGCATCTTCAGGGTCTTGTGGCAATAGACGAGAGTAGAACAGGGCTAAAACAATAATAGACATATTGTTGCAGCAATATTAAAGTGAGGTCATGCCTAAAGATCCTCCCTCGACTCCCTGCGAGGAAGCAATCCCGAGGCAAACTAATTCCAGTTAAGTAACGATTGTAGTTGTAAAAGATCGGGGCACAACTACAAGTCGTCCTGTAACCGTGGACACGGCTATCTGAATAGTTAATTTTCATCCCTGCACGGGTGCACCACATGTCCCGTCACACTCGATAATACTCTGGCCGGACATACTTTTCTGGGTCCTGCCCGGCCTCGGAATATCGACACGTCGCAGCCCCACCGAAGACTAATCAGAGAGGTCATCCCGCCGGTCTAAATCCTAAGCACAAAGGGTTCATGGGCCCAGTTCTCCTCCGCGCTCCTGCACGATGCGAGGGCGGCCGACGTCAGTCCTAAAATCGCTTAATCACAAGCGCAATGCATCTCGGGACCACTCGGGCGCGTGCCACTATGATTGATGACATCTGAAAAAGCTTCGGCTGATACCGCGATGCCGAGTACCCATAATTCTTCCCGCGACGCCGAGTACCCATAATGCTTCCCGCGTAGCCGGTTAGTGCGAAAAGGTTTCTGACCAATCCAGATCAAATACCCAAATCTATTAACTTTTTAATTAGGCCAACAACACAGTCTCGCGGGAATCCACCCCTCTTACAACTAATAACCAAAGATCCCAGTAACATGGTCAAGTAACTGTGTGGTTGTAACATCGGGGGGAATCCGAGGTATCACCCTCGTTGGATTCCGAACGATGTACCCGTCAAGGTGGGCTTAGAGGAATCACCCTCGGGGGTCCCACACTTGAGGGGTTGCACGACAGAGGCGTCATCGGGAATGGTGAAAGAGGAATCACCCTCGATAACCACGACCGACTAGCTATACTACAGAGATATCATCATGAGTACTTAGCGAGGTGTCACCCTGGGTACCCGATAGTATATCTGTAGAGTCGTACAACGAAGGGGGTGTATGTGTTGTGTCGGGTCTGGCTCGTCGATCAGGGATCGAGATTTGAAAACAAGCGGGTCAACTGAACTACGGGGTCATAGGGGATGACTGCTCCACCTATAATAAGCATATTAAAGGTACAGGACTGAAAGTAGCAGTTCATCAAAAATAGGCTATGCATCAGATATAGGAGCTAACTACAACAGTAGAAAAATACTAATGCAAGCAGTAGGAAGAAATACATAGGCGATAAAGGAATGATCAAGGCGGGTTTGCTTGCCTTGCTGCTCTGCGTCAAAGGACTGATCGGCAGGGTCGTAGATGTACCCGGCAGTAGCGTCTGTATCGGGGTCTACCGGTAAGAAGAGGGGGAAGAAACAATAAATAATAGCAACGGTGCAACACAATGCATGACATGGCAAGATGCGGGCTAGACATGAGCTAACGCAGCAACATCCATCATAGACGGGTCGGAAGAATAACTGAAGATATTTTCCAGGTCTCGGGCTAATACCGGTCATACTAGAAACGATGGAAAAGTTCCATGTTTGCTATGCTAGGGACGCGTGACAGACGAATGGACCGTATATCCGGGTTCGTCTCGTTCTGCTGATCAAGTTTCATGTTGAAAATAGACCTACGGATTGTTTTATATTAATTTTCAAAGTTTTATTCAATAATTAGGAATTAAAAATAGATTTAAATAATTTAATAAAAAGCTATTATGACATCAGCATGATGTCATGCTGACATCAACATTTCACTGGTCAACTCACGAGCGGGTCCCGAACGTCATAGGCACAAGTTTTAATTTAGATTAAATATTGATTAATCAGATTAATTTAATGGGGGACCCACGTGACATACTCTGATTATTCTAATTATCCAATTAATTAATTCACCGATATATCTATTTATTTATTTAATAAAAACATTATTTTTATTTTTATATTTTAGTTTCACTTTTCTTTAAAAGGCGTGTGGGGCCTCCGTGTCATAGACAGCGGTGTGCGTTGGCCCCACCGGTAAGTGGCTTTAGGCCAAATACTCGGGTTTATTCAAAGATACATAATCATGAAATATCGTATTCCTCCAAATACTTATATACGCAAATACATACATTGCATATCATACATACATACATACATACACAACTAATACACCTTTTATTTATTTTTTTCTAACTCTCATCTCTCACAACTCTCTGTGTTAACACACAACACAGAGTCTGTGTTAACTTTCTGAAGATAGGAGAGAGCCAACTTCATCTCCTCCTACCGGAGTCAAACGTCGACGGATCGGAGCTCCGTTTGCCGGAATGGAACTAGGACGGCGAGGGGAACGAGATGGTGGGAGGAGCCCGAGGAGGGGCTCACCAACGTTGATGAGACGGCCTGGTGAAGCCGGAGTTCACGGGAAGGCGGAGGTGACGGCGGTGATGGTGTGGTTCCGGTTAGGACGATGGTGACGGTGGTGACGCGTCGGCAAGGTCGGTCGCCCGAGAGGGCCTCCCGCAGTCGTGGCCGGAGAGGAGAGCCCTCCGGTGAAGAAGGGGCCGGCCGGATCCGGCGAGGTTTGGCCCGGCCTCGAGGGGAGGGAGGCCGGCCGGTCATGGTGGAGATGCAGGGGAGGGCCGGTCTACGGGGGAACCGGGAGGGCTCGGTCGGCCGGCGGGTTCCTGCGTGCGCAGTGGGGAGGGAGGTCGACGGGTGTGGCTGCCGATCTGGGAGGCTGCGGGGTGGTTCGGTGCGTGGGTCTCGGGGGTAGTAGGGGGGGCTCGGTCCCGGTGGGGGAGAGACCGAGAGAAGAGGAGGGATCGATGGGGGGAATGGGTGCGGGGCTCTCTCGTGGGGGAGACCGAGAGGTTAGGTGGGGGATCGGGCTGGGATTGGTGACCGAGAGGGAGAGATCGGTCTCTCGGTGGCTGGGGGTACCGAGAGGTGAGGGAGGGGGGTTTCGTGCGGGGGGGTTGGTGGGCGCTGGGTGGGGTGGCGGCGGCTGCCACGGGAGCGAGGGGGAACGCAGGGGGGGGGGTTCTGCATAGGGTTCGGCGAGAGTGGCTTGGCTTGCTGGGCCTCTAGGCCTAGTTGGGCCAGGGGGTGGGGGTTTCTTTTTCCCTTTTTATTTTTTTGTTTTGTTTTTGTTTTTCTATTATTTCTAATTCTCTTTTTAGTACCTAATTTTATTTACAATCTCTTATAATTTATTTTATATACTTTCAGTTCTTTCTTTTATTTATTTCTTTTACATTTACTATATTTCTCTTTACTTATTTTGTTCAAGGCTCGACCTCTAAATATATTGGGCTTATCAAATATTCCAAAAGTTCTCGATTCATTTTTATACTTCGCTAGGGAATTCTTATAACTCCCCTGACATTTGCATTTCATCAACTGAATTCTTTCCTCGTTTGAATTCATCTTAAAGCATCGAATTTTAATTCGGTTTCAACCAACACAAGATCGTTGATATCATTAACGATGACGTGGCATCATTAACGCGGGATCACTGTCACTTAATTACAATCATTACTGTAGCAAAAGTCGAAGATGTCACAATTCTCCCCTACTAACAATAATTCTCGTCCCGAGAATTAAGAGGTCGAGGGAAAGAGCCCGGTGTGTTCATCACGAAGATGATCCTTGCGTTCCCAAGTGGTTTCATCTTCACAGTGATTTGACCACTGCACTTTAAGGAACTTGGTGACCTTGCGACGAGTCTTGCGTTCAGCTTGGTCGAGAATGCGTACCGGATGCTCTTTATAAGGGAGGTCTTGTTGTAGCTCAAGCATACCATGATCTACTGCTCGAATAGGGTCCTTGAAGCAGCGACGGAGCTGAGAAACATGGAAGGCACCGTGAACCTGCGAAAGGTTCGCCCGCAGTTCCAATGGATAAGCCACTCTTCCACGCCTTTCAAGAACAGTGAAAGTACCAATATAACGAGGAGCTAACTTGCCCTTGATTACGAAACGGTGTGCACCTCTCATTGGTGTGACACGAAGATAAGCCTTTTCGCCAGATTGATAGACCATATCTTGATGATGACGGTCATACTGACTCTTCTGACGAGACTGAGCAGCCTTCAGATTCTCATGAATAATGCGGACTTGATCTTCGGCATGTTGAATAATATCCGGACCGAAGTGTGATCGTTCCCCAGTTTCTGACCAATTCAGAGGAGTTCGACACCTTCGTCCATACAATACTTCGAAAGGGGCCATCTTCGGACTAGCTTGATAGCTATTGTTGTAAGAGAACTTGACATACGGGAGAGATTCCTCCCATTTCTTACCGAAAGAAATGACGCAGGCTCGAAGCATGTCCTCGAGAATTTGGTTGACTCGTTCAACTTGTCCCTTGGATAGAGGATGAAATGCAGTGCTGAAGGACAGATGAGTCCCCATAGCCTTCTGAAAACTTTCCCACAATTTTGAAGTGAACAAGCTGCCACGGTCCGAACTAATTACCAACTGAATACCGTGAAGTGAAAAAACTCTTGACATATAAAGATCTGCCAACTGACTAGCATTAATTGTTTCTTTGACGGCCAGAAAATGTGCAACTTTGGATAGTCGATCAATGACGACAAGAATAGCATCATTACCTTTCTGAGATCTGGGAGAACCAGTGACAAAGTCCATTTCAACATGGTCCCATTTCCACTCAGGAATAGAGATAGGTTGAAGAGTTCCAGCAGGCTTTTGATGTTCTGCTTTGATACGCCGGCATATATCACATTCTGCCACATAGCGTGCAATGTCTTGTTTCATATTGGGCCACCAGAATCTTTGTTGGATTTCTTGGTACATCTTGGTACTACCCGGGTGAATAGACAATGGTGTGTCATGATCTTCTTCCATCACCTTCCCAGTCATCCTGAGATTTTCCTTCTTATTTGGGACGAATAGGCGACCCTTGAAATACAAGGCGCCATCTTCATCAACAGTGAAAAAGGAGGGTTTACCCTTCGCAATATAGCTCTTAATCCTGTCGACATCATCGTCAAAGCCTTGCAGATTCTTTATGGAGCTCACAAGATCTGGTTCAACCACTAGGTTACTGAGAGAACCCTGATTAACAACACGAAGGTTCATCTTTTGACACTCTTTAGGAGGGGGAACAAGGTAACCTTGAGGAACAATATGGAGGTTTAGCTTACAGAATTCCTCTGGCAGACGATCGTGAACCTTATGAACCTGGAGGTGGTTGCAGTATGACTTGCGACTCAAGGCATCAGCCATTACGTTAGCCTTGCCAGGGGTATATGATATACTACAGTCAAAATCTGCTATATGCTCCATCCATCTTTGTTGATGTAGGTTCAGCTCCGGTTGAGTGAACAAGTACTTCAGACTTTGATGGTCGGTGTAGATTTCACAGCGATTACCGACAAGGTATTGTCGCCATTTCTTCAATGCATGAATGACTGCAGCAAGCTTGAGATCATGAACGGGGTAGTTCTCTTCATGAGCACGCAGTTAACGTGAAGCATAAGCGATCACCTTGCGATCCGGCATCAGGACACGACCTATTCCTTGACGAGAAGCATCACAGTATATGACGAAATCCCTTTTCGTATCCAGAGGAGCAAGTACTGGAGCGGACGTCAGTTTGTCCTTGAGCGCTTGGAAACTTTCCTGACATTTATCAGTCCACTCATACTTAACACCTTGTGAAGCAGATTGGTTAAGGGCTTCACAATCTTGGAGAAGTTCTCGACGAATCGACGGCAATAGCTGGCGAGTCCGAGAAAAGTTCTGACTTGCTTGACATTCTTCGGGGGAGTCGAGTCAATAATAGCTTGAATTCGTTCGGGGTTGACTGCAATACCATCCTTGGAAATCACCTGACCAAGGTAAGTCACTTCGTCTAGCCAGAACTCACATTTGGAATACTTCGCATAGAGTTTATGCTCCCGAAGCTTATCCAGTACAAGACGAAGATGTTCAGCATGCTCTTCTTTGTTCTTCGAAAATACGAGAATATCATGCGGATACACCACGATGAATTTGTCGAGGTAGTCCATGAATATATAATTCATCAACCGAGAGAAGGTTGCCGGTGCATTGGTTAAGCCGAAGGACATGACGGTGTACTCGTATGATAAATAACCAGTAACAAAGGCGGTCTTTGGAATATCCTCCGTGCGAACACGGATCTGGTGGTATCCCAACCTCAAGTCGAGCTTAGAGAAGACGGTGGAACCAACAAGTTGATCATGCAAATCATTTATCCGAGGGAGAGGATATTTGTTTTGAATGGTGGCCTGGTTGATAGGACGATAGTATTGAACCAATCGATTTGTCAGATCCTTCTTCTTAACAAAGAGAGAAGGTGCTCCCCAAGCAGAGGAACTCGGACGGATGAAACCCAGATGGAGCGAGTTGTCAATTTCTTGCTTAAGTTCAAGGAGTTCATGTGGTGGCATTTTATAAGGACGCTTGGCAATAGGAGTGGCACCGGGTACCAAGTCAATGACAAACTCGACAGCTCGAGCAGGGGGAATCCCCGGAAGTTCTTCTGGGAAGACATCTTGAAATTCTCGGACCACTGGAATGTTTTCAATCACTTCAAGAGGCGACGCATTTAATGCATTCAAGGCATATAGCCATGCCTCAACATTTCGGACGAGATGAGCATGGTAGCTAATTAATTCATCTGAAGGGTCTAGGAGGTGGACGATCTTGGTGGCACAAACGACCGATGCCGTATGAGTTTTCAATCAGTCCATCCCCAGTATGAGATCAATGTTGGAAGAACTTAATAACATGGGAGAGGCAAAGAATTCCAATCCTTCAATTTCAATGGGAACATTGGAGCAGACCATGGAGGGTCGGCATTGGCCCGAGGGGGTGTTTACCACTATTGGGACATTCATCTCTTCGTACTTAATGCCATGCATGAATGCAAAACTTTCCGACATAAAGGAATGTGATGCTCCTGTATCAAACAATACAAAAGCAGGTGCTGAGTTAACGAGAAGTGTACCCATCACGGTAGCAGGCTGGTCTTGAGCTTGACCCATAGCAATGTTGTTGGCCTGACCACGAACATAAGCAGGCTTAGCGTTGAAGTTGCGGTTCTGGTTGTTGCCACTGCAAGTTGCGGGAAGTGTCAACTGACTCGGATTCTGCCTGCAGTCTCTAGCACGGTGACCTGGACGGCCACACTTGAAGCACAGCCCGTCCTCGGGACGGGAAGGAGGAACTCGAGGCGGTGGAGCTGGAAGCCTCGGCTGCTTAGGTGGAGGAGGAGGCAGGCGAGGTGCAGCATAGGACGGCCTCGGAGCAGGAGCAGGTGCATGGTACATGTTGTTGGGAATCCAGATCTTCTGCTTCTGTGTGGATGAGCCCGAAGATGAGCCCATGTCACGGTTGCGCTTGCTGCTATCTTTGTATTCCTGCAGACCAGTCTCAACCTAGATAGCCTTGTTCACCAGGGTGGCGAAATCAGCATAGTCCTGAACGAGGAGTGTCAGCTTGATATCAGGGTGGAGGCCTTCACGGAACTTCTCCTGCCTGCGTGCATCAGTTGCAATGTATTCTTCAGCATAGCAGATAAGGCCAGAAATTCCCGCTGATAAGCATCCACATTCTTGTTGCCCTGGACCAAGTTGTGGAACTCACGCTTCTTCCGGTCCATGATTCCCCGAGGAATGTAACGAGCACGGAAAGCAGCCTTGAACTTTGCCCAAGTGATGATAGTTCCTTCGGGCTGAGAGCGCCTGTGGCTGTCCCACCATTGAGCAGCGGGATCCTTCAGAAAGTAGGCGGCAAAGTTGACATAGCTCGCCAGGGGCACATTGGCAGACTCAAGCTCGTAAGAAATGCCATGGAGCCAGTCATCAGCATCAAGAGGCTGAGTTGAGCTGCGGTAGATCGCAGGGTTGAGGCGGTAGAAATCTTGCAATGTCACGCCTTGCGGTTGGTTCATGTTCGGCCTTTGGAAATGATCCATGAGCCCGTGCATAAACTGGCGGTTCAGCTCAAACTGTTGGATCATCCCCGCCATATACTCAGGAGGCGGGGATGATGCATCGTTGGCAGGGGCACGCGGGCGGCCAGATGGTCTAACCATCCTGTTAAGTATTTAACAGGGGTAGTTTAGCTTAAAGTAATTGCAAAGGCATCACACACATTCATGAAGTAATCAAGCATGATGAAAGGGGAAGTACGATAGATACTCCATAGTAGTTGAGTTCGACATATAGACCCATACATAAGTCCGATTACAGACTAACATTACAAATTCAAAATTTAGCGATAGCCCGGACGCATTAGACGATACCCTGGACTCACTAGGCGGCGCACAGGCACGCGATGGAGGAGTACCACAACGAGATGTAGCGGTAAGGCTAGATCAACGTCGGAGAGGGCGATCGAATCCTGGTAGCTGGCGGTGATAGAAGGTAGGAACATGACCCTGTGTCCCGTTGTGACTCTGATGAGGGCACCGCATCTAGTCGAGGAGCTGAGGTCCAAGTGCAGGGGTTCTACCCCCAACATCAGTCCACTCGAGAGCTGATGGTCGCTCTGTCCTGCTCGTCTCGCGGATGCAAATAGGGGGAACCCTCGGGAAGTGTGATGGCTGCAGCTCTGTCAACGCGTCGTAAAGACGAGCACGCGTAGCATACAGCTCCACAGTCAGAGCTTGGAAACCATGATCCAGTGCCTCAGTGTACTACACCAGAAACAGCGCATCGTAGCGACGCGTCACATAGAGGGTGCAAACAGTGACGTAGTAATGGTCGCTGCGCCCCCAAACATTAGAAGCATAGGCAGTGAGATCAGACCCAGTCTCATCCCCAGCAGGAGCATGCGGGATGTATCTGAAAGGGCTCTTCTCCAGGTGAGGGTACGCTCCATGGAGACGGGTGATGGCGATGTAGGCGGCATCATGGACGGCCATCTCGACCGACACTCCAATACCACACAAGACGTGGCGCTAGAGGGTCTCGCTGCCCCTCTGGTCGAAGATGCGAACCTCAGCCTGGTACTGGTATTGGTTGTACTCGCGGAAATCCTCGAACACAGTGTACTTGGGGTACCAACGATATCCCAGCCTGGTCAGGAGATCGACCAAAATGGTCGGGAACCCAGTCTTCTGAGTGTCCTGTGTCAGGCGTAAGTGCTGTCTTGCGGGACGCATCTGAAAATAAGATTGAAGGATGTCAGATGATAGTGTGCGTAATATATATTCAGCAGAAAGAGTAGATAGTCCAGCGCTCCGGGTCGATGTGATTACGAGAACCTAATGTTAGAGTTAGTAAAATCTTTTACCTGAAAGAGAAGAGAGAGTAGAGCCCAGAGTATAGGAACGGAGTAAAAGATACTAATACCACCCAATTGAGATGTGGGCCCATAACTCATAGGTCCCAGGATCGAAACCTGGCTTTGATACCAACTTGTGATGCCCTCGGTTTAATCGTACGCTAAACATACACGCAAATGCGTACGATCAAACCCAAGGACTCATCGGTAGATATCACAACACAACTCTAGACACAAATAAAACAATATCAGCTTCATATTACAAGCCAGGGCCCTCGAGGGCTAGAATATGAAAGCTCGATAAACACACGAGTCAGCGGAAGCAACAAATATCTGAGTACAGACATAAAACTTGGGGTGCCTTAGAGAAGGCTAGCACAAAAGATACAACGATCGAACAAGGCGAGGCCTCTTGCTTGGGAACCTCCTAATTACTCCTGATCATCAGCGGCCTCCACGTAATAGTAGGCACCGTCGGGGTAGCAGTCGTCGTCGGTGGGGACCTCCATCTCCTGGGCTCCATCATCTGGTCGCAACAAACGGATCAAGGGCACAAGGGGGGAGCAAAGCAGCGGTGAGTACTCATCCAAAGTACTCGCAAGTCTTACATGAGATCTATTATAAGTATGGATCAGTATCAAAGAAGGGGGTTATACGTGGACTGACTGCAGCAATGCGAGAATAGAGAGAGAAGGCCTAGTCCTATCGAAGACTAGCATCTTCAGTGTCTTGCAGCAATAGACAAGAGTAGAGCGGGGGTAAAACAATAATATACATATTTTTGCAGCAATATTAAAGTGAGGTCATGCCTAAAGATCCTCCCTCGACTCCCTGCGAGGAAGCAATCCCGAGGCAAACTAATTCCAATTAAGTAACAATTGTAGTTGTGAAAGATCGGGGCACAACTCCAAGTCGTCCTGTAACCCTGGAAACGCTATCCGAATAGTTAATTTTCATCCCTGCAGGGGTGCACCACATGTCCCGTGACGCTCGATAATACTCTGGCCGGACATACTTTTCTGGGTCCTGCCCGGCCTCGGAATATCGACACGTCGCAGCCCCACCTAAGAGTAATCAGAGAGGTCAGCCCGCCGGTCTAAATCCTAAGCACAAAGGGTTCATGGGCCCAGTTCCCCTCCGCGCTCCTGCACGATGCGAGGGCGGCCGACGTCAGTCCTAGCATCCCTTAATCACAAGTGCAATGCATCTCGGGACCACTCAGGCACGCGCCACTACGATTGCTGACATCTAAAAAGCTTCGGCTGATACCGCGACGCCGAGTACCCATAATTGTTCCCGCGTAGCCGGTTGGTGCGAAAAGGTTTCCGACCAACCGAGACCAAATACCCAAATCCATTAACATTTTAATTAGGCCAACAACACAGTCTCACGGGTATCCACCCGTCTTACAACTAATTACCAAAGATCCAAGTAACACGGTCGAGTAATTGTGTGGTTGTAACATCGGGGGGAATCCGAGGTATCACCCTCGTTGGATTCCGAACGATGTACCCGTCAAGGTGGGATTAGAGGAATCACCCTCGGGGGTCCCACACTTGAGGGGTTGCACGACAGAGGCGTCATCGGGAATGGTGAAAGAGGAATCACCCAAGATAACCACGACCGACTAGCTATACTACAGAGATATCACCAGGAGTACTTAGCGAGGTGTCACCCTCGGTACCCGATAGTATATTTGTAGCGTCGTACAACGAAGGTGGTGTATGTGCTGTGTCGGGTCTGGCTCGTCGATCAGGGATCGAGATTTGGAAACAAACGGGGCAACTGAACTACGGGGTTGGAGGGGATGACTGCTCCACCTATACTAAGCATATTAAAGGTACATGACTGAAAGTAGCAGTTCATTAAAAATAAGCTATGCATAAGATATAGGAGCTAACTACCACAGTAGCAAAATACTAATGCAAGTAGTAGGAAGATAGACATAGGCAATATAGGAATGATCAAGGAGGTTTGCTTGCCTTGCTGCTCTGCGGCAAAGGACTGATCGACAGGGTCGTAGATGTACCCGGCAGCAGCGTCAGTCTCGGGGTCTACAGGTAAGAAGAGGGGGAAGAAACAATAAATAATAGCAACGGTGCAACACAATGCATGACATGGCAAGATGCAGGCTAGATATGAGCTAACGCAGTAACATCCGTCATAGACGGGTCGGAAGAATATCTGACGATATTTTCCGGGTCTCGGGCTACTACCGGTCATACTGGAAACGATGGAAAAGTTCCATGTTTGCTATGCTAGGGACGCGTGATAGACGAATGGACCGTGTATCCGGGTTCGTCTCGTTCTGCTGATGAACTTTCATGTTGAAAATTTTTGATCTGACTTACGGATTATTTTATATTAATTTTTAAAGTTTTATTCAATAATTAGGAATTAAAAACAGATTTAAATAATTTAATAAAAAGCTATTATCACATCAGCATGATGTCATGCTCACATCAACATTTGATTGGTCAACTGACCAGCGGGTCCCGAACGTCATAGGCACAAGTTTTAAATTTGATTAAATATTGATTAATCATATTAATTTAATGGGGGACCCACGTGACATACTCTAATTATTCTAATTATCCAATTAATTAATTAACTGATGTATCTATTTATTTATATTTTAATTTCACTTTTCTTTAAAAGGGGTGTGGGGCCTCCGTGTCATAGACAGCGGGGTGCGTTGGCCCCCCCGGTAAGTGGCTTTAGGCCAAATACTCGGTTTTATTCACACATACATAATCATGCAAATATCGTATTCCTCCAAATACTTATATACGCAAATACATACATCGCATCTCATGCATACATACATACATACGCAACTAATACACCTTTTATTTTATTTTTTTCTAACTCTCATACCTCACAACTCCCTTTGTTAACAGACAACACACAATCTATGTTAACTTTCTCTACATAGAAGTGAGCCAACTTCATCTCCTCCTACCAGAGTCAAACATCGACGGATCGGAGCCCCGTTTGCCGGAACAGAACCGGGACGGCGAGGGGAACGAGATGGTGGGAGGATCACCAGGAGGGGCTCACCAACGATGATGAGACGGCCCGGTGAAGCCGGAGGTCGCGGGAAGGCGGAGGTGACGGCGGTGATGGTGTGGTTCCGGTGAGGACGATGGTGACGGTGGTGACGCGCCGGCAAGGACGGTTGCCGGAGAGGGCCTCCCGGAGTCGTGGCCGGAGAGGAGAGCCCTCCGGTGAAGAAGGGGCCGGCCGGATCCGGCGAGGTTTGGCCCGGCCTCAAGGGGAGGGAGGCCGGCCGGTCATGGTGCAGATGCAGGGGAGGGCCGGTCTACGGGGGAACCGGGAGGGCTCGGTCGGCCGGTGGGTTCCTGAGCGGGCGGTGGGGAGGGAGGTCGACGGGTGTGGCTGCCGATCTGGGAGGCTGTGGGGCGGTTCGGTGCATGGGTCTCGGGGGTAGCAGGGGGGCTCGGTCCCGGTGGGGGAGAGACCGAGAGAAGACGAGGGATCAATGGGGGGAATGGGTGAGGGCTCTCTCGTGGGGGGAGACCGAGAGGTTAGGTGGGGGATCGGGCTGGGATAGGTGACCGAGAGGGAGAGATCGGTCTCTCGGTGGGTGGGGGTACCGAGAAGTGAGAGAGGGGGGTTTCGTGCGGGGGGGGGGGGGGGTGGTGGGCGGTGGGTGGGGTGGCGGCGACTCCCACGGGAGCGAGGGGGAACGCAGCGGGGGGGGGGGGGGTTCTGCGCTAGGGTTTGGCAAGAGTGGCTTGGCCGGCTGGGCCTCTAGGCCCAGTTGGGCCAGGGGGTGGGGGTTTCTTTTTCCCTTTTTCTTTTTTTGTTTTGTTGTTCTTTTTCTATTATTTCTAATTCTGTTTTTAGTACCTAATTTTATTTACTATCTCTTATAATTTATTTTATATACTTTTACTTCTTTCTTTTATTTATTTCTTTTACATTTACTATATTTGTCATTACTTATTTTGTTTAAGGCTCCACCTCTAAATATATTGGGCTTATCAAATATTCCACAAGTTCTCGATTCATTTTTATACTTCGGTAGGGAATTCTTATAACTGCGCTGACATTTGCATTTCATCAACTGAATTCTTTCCTCGTTTGACTTCATCTTAAAGCATCGAATTTTGATTCGGTTTCAACCAACACAAGATCGTTGATATCATTAACGATGATGTGGCATCATTAACGTGGGATCACTGTCGCTTAACTACAATCATTACTGTAGCAAAAGTCGAGGATGTCACACTAAGCTTGGGGATACCCCGGGAAGGCATCCCCTCTTTTGTCTTCAATCCATCGGTAACGTTACTTAGAGCTATATTTTTATTCACCACATGATATGTGTTTTGCTTGGAGCGTCGTGTATTATAGGAGTCTTTACTATTTGTTGTGTCACAATCAGCCTTCCTGCACACCTTTTTGAGAGAGACATGCACTCATCATGAATTTGCTAGAATACTCATTGATCTTCACTTATATCTTTTGAGCTAGATAACTTTGCTCTAGTGCTTCACTTAGATCTTTTTAGAGCACGGCGGTATCATATTTTGGAGAAATAAAAACTCTCGATCTTCACTTATATCTTTTTGAGATTGCTCTCTGTGAGTAACTTGGTAGTTGGCGTGTGCCATGAAAGAGTCATAAAGATGATAGGCATCCAAAGAGGATATAATAAAACTTCCATATTCATGGGCATTGTTTAGAAAGAGAAGTTTGATTCCTCACAATTAGTTTTGAGATATGGATTTGGTGATATTAGAGTTATGTTAGTAGGGTGTTGCGAATCTAGAAATACTTCTGTTGAGGTTAGTGATTCCCGTAGCATGCATGTATGGTGAACCGCTTTGTTAGGAAGTCGGAGCATAATTGATTTAGTGATTTTCATCCTTTCTGTTGCGGTCGGGATCGCACGATGGTTAACAACTACCAACCCTTCCCCTAGGAGTATGCGTTTAGCACTTTGTTTCGATTACTAATAAAACTTTCGCAATAATTATATGAGTTCTTCATGACTAATGCGAGTCCATGGTATAGATGCACTTTCACCTGCCACCATTGCTAGCTTCTCTAGTGCCGCGCAACTTTCAGCGGTGCACAAACCCACCATATACCTTCCTCAAAACAGCCACCATACCTACCTATTATGGCCTTTTCATAGCCATTCCGAGATATATTGCCATGCAACTCCCACCGTTTCATCTCATGACATGTGCCACCAATTTCATATTGACAGTGCATGATCGTAGGATAGCTAGCGAGAAGTTTCAACGTCATACGCCAAGCTAGATCGTTGCACATCCCGGTACACTGACGGAGGCATTTCCTATAGAGTCATCATTGCTCTAAGCATTGAGCTGTGAGTAAATAAAAGTGTGATGATCGTCATTATTCGAGCATTGTCCCATGTGAGGAAATAAAAGAAAGAGGCTAAAGATGCCCACCAAAAAAGAATGAAAAGAGCCAAAAAAAGAGAGAGAGAAAAAGAGAGAAGGGACAATGCTACTATATTTTTCCACACTTGTGCTTTAAAGTAGCACCATGTTCTTCATGATTGAGAGTCTCTTGTTTTGACACTTCCATATAGTACTTGGAATCTTCATTATATAACTTGGCTTGTATATTCCAATGATGGGCTTCATCAACATTGCTATAGGTATTCGTGAGCAAGCAAGTTGGGTGCACACCCGCTAGTTCTTCTTTTGAGCTTTCACACACTTATAGCTCTCTTGCATCCATGGCATGGTAATCCCTACTCATTCACATTGATATCTATTGATGGGAATCTCCATAGCCCGTTGATACGCCGAGTCAATGTGACCATCTCCTCCTTTTTGCCACACAACCTCCACCCCACTCTATTCCACCTATAGTGTTATATCCATGGCTCACGCTCATGTATTGTGTGAGAGTTGAAAAAGTTTGAGAAAGTAAGAGTGCGAAAACAATTACTTGGCCAATAACGGGGTTGTGCATGATTTAAATTCGTTGTGTGGGGATGATGGAGCATAGCCAGACTATATGATTTTGTAGGGATAACTTCCTTTGGCCTTGTTACTTCGAAAGTTCATGATTACATTGCTAGCATGCTTGAAGTATTATTGTTTTCATGTCAATAGTAAACTATTGTTTTGAATCTTACGGATCTAAACATTCATGTCACAAGAAAGAAGTTACGAAGGACAAATATGTTAGGTAGCATTCCACATCAAAAATTCAGTCTTTATCACTTCCCTACTCGAGGACGAGCAGGAGTTAAGCTTGGGGATGCTTGATACGTCTCCAACTTATCTATAACTTTTGATGGTTCCATGTTATTATCTTGTCAACTTTGGATGTTCTGTATGCATCACTACTGAAATCAGGGATTTTGCCATCTGTTGCTTCTTTGCCGTCTGCTGGCTGAATATGCTATTTGATATATTTTTTGGGACTAACCTATTAACTCAGTGCCAAGTGCCAGTTCCTATTTTTCCGTGTTTTTGACCTTTTTCAGAGGAGAATATTAGATGGAGTCCAGATGGAATAAAACCTGCGGAATGATTTTTTTCCATAACAGAAGATATGCATGGAACTTGAGAACCAAGGCAAAGGACCCCGGGGGAGATCACAAGCCCCCTAGGCGCGGCTTGGGGGGGCGCGCCTAGCAGGCTTGTGGGCCCCCCATGGCTCCTTTTCCCTACTTCTTCTGCCTATAAATTCCCCAAAAATCTGAAACCACTAGAGAGAGCCATGAAAATACTTTTCCGCCGCCGCAAGCTTCTGTCTCTGCAAGGTCCCATCTGGGGACCGTTCTGGTGCCCTGCCGGAGGTGGGATTCGGACACGGAGGGCTTCTCCATCAACACCATTGCCTCTTAGATGATGTGTGAGTAGTTCACCATAGACCTTCGGGTCCATAGCTAGTAGCTGGATGGCTTCTTCTCTCTCTTGGATCTTCAATACAAAGTTCTCCATGATCTTCATGGAGAACTATCCGATGTAATCTTCTTTTGCGGTGTGTTTGTCGAGATCCAATGAATTGTGGATTTACGATCAGATTATCTATGAATGTTATTTGAGTCTCCTCTGATCTCTTATATGCATGATTTGGCATCCTTGTAATTCTCTTCGAGTTGTGGGTTTCGTTTGGCACACTTGATCTATAATTCTTGCAATGGGAGAAGTGCTTGGTTTTGGGTTCATACCGTGCGGTGTCCTCACCCAGTGATGGAAGGGGTAGAGAGGTACGCATCGTGTTGTTGCCATCAAGGGTAAAAAGATGGGGTTCATATCTATTGCATGAATTTATCCCTCTACATCATGTCATCTTTCTTAAGGTGTTACTCTGTTTGTTATGAACTCAATACACTAGATGCATGCTGGATAGCGGTCGATGTGTGGAGTAATAGTTGTAGATGCAGACAGTATCAATCTACTTGTCTCAGACGTGATGCCTATATGTATGATCATTGCCTTCGATATCATCATGACTTTGCGCGGTTCTATCAATTGCTCAACAGTAATTCGTTCACCCACCGTAATACTTGCTATCATGAGAGAAGCCTCTAGTGAACACTATGGCCCCCGGGTCTACTTCACATCATATTTACAGCGCTACACTTTTACTTTGTTGCAGTTTCCACTTTCAGATCTCAACTTGCAATTAATCGTGAAGGGATTGACAACACCTTTATAGCGTTGGGTGCAAGTTTGTTTGTTTTTGCGCAGGTACTTTAGAGATTCCCTTGATACTCCTACTGGATTGATACCTTGGTTCTCAAACTGAGGAAAATACTTACTGCTACTGTGCTGCATCACCCTTTCCTCTTCAATCGAAAAGCAACGCAAGCTCAAGAGGTAGCAGCCGCCTGCCAAATTTCGTCGCAATCGAAGTCCGTTTGGTACCCGAAAGGTCAACCGTAGCGGCACCGTCTCCGGTCAATCGTCGGACGTTTTTCGGTGTTTTAAATCGCGTTGCCGGGTGCCCGTTTTCCCTCTCATCTCCGGCTAGACTACTCTACACGGCCACTTAGCACGTCCCCGCGTGTGAGACCATTCGATTCCTATCATATGGTTGAAGCCGGGGCGAAAAACTGCTAAACCGAGTCCCCTTCCCTATTTAAACAGCTCTCCCCTTCCATTTCTATCTCATCCCCTAAGCCTCCTCGTTTTTCGCGCCACCCCACCAAACCCTAGCCGCTACTGCTCTCTCTCCTCTCAGCCACCAGGCCTGCTCCGGCCCGCTACAGGCCCTCTCGGGCCCATCTGGCGTGCCGCCGCCTGACCTGGCCGAGCCAGCCGCCAGCCTCCGTTGCCGATCGCCTGCGCCCCACCTTGCCGCCCCAGCCTCTTACCGTCATCGCCTCCCCTCCTGTCGGAGCCCCACGCCATTCCCGCCGCGCCGGCCGAAGCCGCATCAAGCAGACGCCGCCGCCGACAAGGATCCGCCGCCCCGTGCTTGTTTTGCGCCGCGGTCGCATGGATCCGGTGCGGGTAGACCGGATCTGCCCATCCCGGATGTACCTGGTGCCTCCCACGCAGGATGCCGCCCCCGTGCGCCTTGTCTTCGTCGGAGGGTGCCGCCATGGCCTCCTGTCGACCAAGGAGGGAAAGACCCAGCCGAGTCGCGCTCGTTGACTATGCTGCCGCGCTCCGGGCCCGGCTCGCACTCTTGGGCCGCGCCGCCCAGGCCGGCCTCCTCCAGCTGGCGCTCCTAAGGCCTCCCTCGGTCCAGCTCCTCTCCAGGACGGCCTGAGGCCCAAGGTGAGCTTCCCCAGTGCCTATCCTGCGCCTAGGCGTCAATTAGCTAGTGTGCGCCCGCATATTCGGCCCGTTAGTCTTTTTCCTATTTTTTTCCGCGATATAATTATTCAGGAAAATGTTAGATATTAAAACGCCCGTAGTTAATTAACTATTTAAATATGTAACTTGATTAGTTTTTCACATAGATTCATATTTTGCAACTTGCATGGATGTTTGGAGTGGTTTGACCCTCTGTATCCCTAGATTTATGTGTTGTCCTAGTATGTTAATTATTCCATAGCTATTTTCGTGCGTGTACGGATTGCTCAAACCCCGTAGTTTAAATGCTCAGTTATTAGGGAAATTTTGCCATGTATTTTAGAGTAGTAGTTTGAATTTTTGCATGTATGTCTTTAGGACATATTCTCGCATATACGTGTGGCATTATTTTTATTTTGCAACCCCACACGTTATATATGTTTCCGGGGTAGAAAAATCCATAGAATTTAATTGTGCATTTAGTTTTAGGTTTTGAGAAAGTTAGTGCACATGATATTTTGCCATGTTGACCTTTTGTTTATTTTGTGGGATTTATTCTGTGCATGATATGAATGAGTTGTCAACATGAGATATGCCCTTAAGATTTGTTACTGTCTTTCCATGAGTTTATCTGGTGATCTATTGCTTTTTTGAGGTTTGTGGAATGGAGTTAGTTGTAGCCCTTAAGATTCTCTAGCATGCTATCAATTTTCATGTCAGTTGGTGCCCTGTAGCATATAGTTTTGCTGCTGTCAATATGCCTTCAGATCGAAAACTGCACTGTCAAAACTGATATTTTCACTAAGTCTGAAACTGTGTGTCAGATGCCATTTTGTGAGTTCTTTTCCTAGTGATCCAGGCTACCATGCTAGATGTTATTAGTAGTATGTTGTAGTGCATCTTTCCCTCTACTGTATCATGGCTTGTTTGAGCTTTTTAGATTTATGTAGCTTGTTGTCTTGGGGTGTAGAAAATGCAATGTGGCTGACTTTGGCAGATTATGTCTATTTCTTGTATAGCTTGTAGTTGTTGAACCGTTGCTCCGTTTTGATCGTTTCCTATATGGAACTTGCTTATAATCTCATGTAGTTTCATATTATCTTGCTGGTTCTATGTCTTGGGATGCTTGTGACTGTCATTGCACACATATTGCATTCATACCATCATATCTTGCGGTGTTTGTATCTTTTGATCCGTAGCTCCGTTGGGGATGTTCTCTATGTTGTAATTATGCCCTAGAGGCAATAATAAATATAGTTATTATTATAATTCCTGTATCAAGATAATAGTTTATTATCCATGCTATAATTGTATTGAATGAAGACTCATTTACATGTGTGGATACATAGACAAAACACCATCCCTAGCATGCCTCTAGTTGGCTAGACAATTGATCGATGATAGTCAGTGTCTTCTGATTATGAACAAGGTGTTGTTACTTGATAACTGGATCACGTCATTGGGAGAATCACGTGATGGACTAGACCCAAACTAATAGACGTAGCATGTTGATCGTGTCATTTTGTTGCTACTGTTTTCTACGTGTCAAGTATTTATTCCTATGACCATGAGATCATATAACTCACTGACACCGGAGGAATGCTTTGTGTGTATCAAACGTCGCAACGTAACTGGGTGACTATAAAGATGCTCTACAGGTATCTCCGAAGGTGTTGGTTGAGTTAGTATGCGTCAAGACTGGGATTTGTCAGTCCGTGTGACGGAGAGGTATCTCGGGGCCCACTCGGTAATACAACATCACACACAAGCCTTGCAAGCAATGTAACTTAGTGTAAGTTGCGGGATCTTGTATTACGGAACGAGTAAACAGACTTGCCGGTAAACGAGATTGAAATAGGTATGCGGATGACGATCGAATCTCGGGCAAGTAACATACCGAAGGACAAAGGGAATGACATACGGGATTATACGAATCCTTGGCACTGAGGTTCAAACGATAAGATCTTCGTAGAATATGTAGGATCCAATATGGGCATCCAGGTCCCGCTATTGGATATTGACCGAGGAGTCTCTCGGGTCATGTCTACATAGTTCTCGAACCCGCAGGGTCTGCACACTTAAGGTTCGACGTTGTTTTATGCGTATTTGAGTTATATGGTTGGTTACCGAATGTTGTTCGGAGTCCCGGATAAGATCACGGACGTCACGAGGGTTTCCGGAATGGTCCGGAAACGAATATTGATATATAGGATGACCTCATTTGATTACTGGAAGGTTTTCGGAGTTACCGGGAATGTACCGGGAATGACGAATGGGTTCCGGGAGTTCACCGGGGGGGGCAACCCACCCCGGGGAAGCCCATAGGCCTTGGGGGAGACACACCAGCCCTTAGTGGGCTGGTGGCACAGCCCACAAGTGCCCTATGCGCCAAGGAGAAGAAAATCAAGAGAGAAAGAAAAAAAAGGAGGAGGTGGGAAGGAAGGGGGACTCCCTCCCACCAAACCTAGTCCAACTCGGTTTGGGGGGGGAGAGTCCTCCCCCTTGGACTCGGCCGACCCCCTTAGGGCTCCTTGAGCCCCAAGGCAAGGCCCCCTCCCTCCCACCTATATATACGGAGGTTTTAGGGCTGATTTAAGACGACTTTTCCATGGCAGCCCGACCACATACCTTCACGGTTTTTCCTCTAGATCGCGTTTCTGCGGAGCTCGGGCGGAGCCCTGCTGAGACAAGGTGATCACCAACCTCCGGAGCGCCGTCACGCTGCCAGAGAACTCTTCTACCTCTCCGTCTCTCTTGCTGGATCAAGGAGGCCGAGATCATCGTCGAGTTGTACGTGTGCTGAACGCGGAGGTGCCGTCCGTTCGGTACTAGATCGTGGGACTGATCGCGGGATTGTTCGCGGGGTGGATCGAGGGACGTGAGGACGTTCCACTACATCAACCGCGTTCTCTAACGCTTCTGCTGTAAGGTCTACAAGGGTACGTAAATCACTCATACCCTCTCGTAGATGGACATCACCATGATAGGTCTTCGTGCGCGTAGGATATTTTTTGTTTCCCATGAGACGTTCCCCAACAGTGGTATCAGAGCTAGGTTCATCCGTAGATGTATTCTCGAGTAGAACACAAAAGTTTTTGTGGGCGGTGATGTGCATTTTGCTGCCCTCCTTAGTCTTTTCTTGATTCCGCGGTATTGTTGGATTGAAGCGGCTTGGACCGACATTACTCGCACGCTTACGAGAGACTGGTTTCATCGTTACGAGTAACCCCCTTTTCTCAAAGATGACTGGCAAGTGTCGGTTTCTCCAACTTTAGTTGAATCGGATTTGACCGAGGAGGTCCTTGGATGAGGTTAAATAGCAACTCATATATCTCCGTTGTGGTGTTTGCGTAAGTAAGATGCGATCCTACTAGATACCCTTGGTCACCACGTAAAACATGCAACAACAAAATTAGAGGACGTCTAACTTGTTTTTGCAGGGTATGATTGTGATGTGATATGGCCAACGATGTGATGTGATATATTCGATGTATGAGATGATCATGTTGTAATAGAAATATCGACTTGCACGTCGATGGTACGGCAACCGGCGGGAGCCATAGGGTTGTCTTTATACTAACGTTTGTGCTTGCAGATGCGTTTACTATTTTGCTAGGATGTAGCTTTAGTAGTAATAGCATGAGTAGCACGACAACCCCGATGGCAACACGTTGATGGATGATCATGGTGTGGCGCCGGTGACAAGAAGATCGTGCCGGTGCTTTGGTGATGGAGATCAAGAAGCACGTGATGATGGCCATATCATGTCACTTATGAATTGCATGTGATGTTAACCCTTTTATGCACCTTATTTTGCTTAGAACGACGGTAGCATTATGAGGTGATCTCTCACTAAAATATCAAGACGAAATTGTGTTCTCCCCGACTGTGCACCGTTGCTACAGTTCGTCGTTTCGAGACACCACGTGATGATCGGGTGTGATAGACTCAACGTTCACATACAACGGGTGCAAAACAGTTGCGCACGCGGAACACTCGGGTTAAGCTTGACGAGCCTAGCATGTGCAGACATGGCCTCGGAACACATGAGACCGAAAGGTATATCATGAATCATATAGTTGATATGATTAGCATAGGGATGCTTACCACTGAAACTATACTCAACTCACGTGATGATCGGACTTGGGATAGTGTAAGTGGATCATGAACCACTCAAATGACTAGAGAGATGTACTTTTTGAGTGGGAGTTTAGCATATAATTTGATTAAGTTGAACTCTAATTATCTTGAACATAGTCTAAGTCCACTTTGAATATATTTGTGTTGTAGATCATGGCTCACGCGACAGTCATCCTGAATTTTAATACGTTCCTAGAGAAAGATAAGTTGAAAGATGATGGAAGCAACTTTGTAGACTGGGCTCGTAATCTTAAGCTAATATTACAAGCTTGGAAGAAGGATTATGTCCTTAATACTGCGCTAGGACATGAACCACCCGCTACGGCTGATCAGGATGTTAAGAATGCTTGGTTAGCACGTAAGGAGGACTACTCAATAGTTCAATGTGCAGTCTTGTATGGCTTAGAACCGGGACTTCAACGTCGCTTTGAGCGTCATGGAGCATTTGAGATGTTCCAGGAGTTGGAGTTTATCTTTCAGAAGAATGCCCGGATCGAGAGGTATGAGACCTCCGATAAATTCTATGCTTGCAAGATGGAGGAAAACTCGTCTGTCAGTGAACATGTGCTCAATATGTCTGGGTACTCAAACCGTCTAGCTGAGCTGGGGATTGAACTCCCGCAAGAAGCTATCACTGACAGAATCCTTCAATCACTGCCGCCAAGCTACAAAGGCTTTGTGTTGAACTACAACATGCAAGGGATGAACAAGTCTCCCGGCGAGTTGTTTGCGATGTTCAAAGTCGCAGAGTCTGAACCCCGTAAAGAGCATCAAGTGTTGATGGTGAATAAGACCACTAGTTTCAAGAGAAACGGCAAAGGCAAGAAGGGCAATTCGAAGAAGAGCGGCAAGCCTGTTGCCAATCCGCCGAAGAAACCCAAGGCTGGACCTAAGCCTGAAACGGAGTGTTTCTATTGCAAGGGTATGGGTCACTGGAAGCGCAATTGCCCCAAGTATCTGGCAGATAAGAAGGCGGGCAATGAAAAATCAGGTATATTTGATATACATGTTATTGATGTGTATTTAACCGACTCTCGTAGTAGTGCCTGGGTATTCGATACCGGTTCTGTTGCTCATATTTGCAACTCGAAGCAGGAACTGCGGAATAGACGATGGCTGGCGAAAGACGAAGTGACGATGCGCGTAGGAAATGGTTCCAAGGTTGATGCAATCGCCGTCGGCACAGTGTCACTTCAGCTACCATCGGGATTAGTGATGAACTTAAATCATTGTTATTTAGTGCCTGCGTTGAGCATGAACGTTATATCTGGATCTTGTTTATTGCGAGACGGTTACTCTTTTAAGTCTGAGAATAATGGTTGTTCTATTTCTATGAGTAACATCTTTTATGGCCATGCACCGAATGTGAGAGGATTGTTCATAATGAATCTTGATAACGATATGCATATACATAACATTGAGACCAAAAGAGTTAGAGTAAACAATGATAGCGCCATATTTTTGTGGCACTGCCGCTTGGGTCATATTGGTGTAAAACGCATGAAGAAACTCCATGCTGATGGACTTTTGGAGTCACTTGACTTTGATTCACTTGACACGTGCGAACCATGCCTCATGGGCAAAATGACTAAGACTCCGTTCTCTGGAACAATGGAGCGTGCAAGTGACTTATTGGAAATCATACATACCGATGTGTGTGGTCCAATGAGCGTGGAGGCACGCGGCGGATATCGTTATTTTCTCACCTTCACTGACGATTTAAGTAGATATGGTTATGTCTACTTGATGAAGCACAAGTCTGAAACATTTGAAAAGTTCAAGCAATTTCAGAGTGAAGTGGAAAATCATCGTAACAAGAAGATCAAGTTCCTACGGTCTGATCGTGGGGGTGAATATCTGAGTTTCGAGTTTGGTGCTCACTTAAGACAATATGGAATTGTTTCACAGTTAACACCGCCTGGAACACCACAGCGTAATGGTGTGTCCGAACGTCGTAATCGTACTTTGTTAGAGATGGTGCGATCTATGATGTCTCTTACTGATTTGCTGTTATCATTTTGGGGTTATGCATTAGAAATAGCTGCATTCACTTTAAGTAGGGCACCATCAAAATCCGTTGAGACGACACCATACGAACTGTGGTATGGCAAAAGGCCAAAGTTGTCGTTTCTTAAAGTTTGGGGATGTCATGCTTATGTCAAAAAGCTTCAGCCTGAAAAGCTGGAACCCAAAGCGGAAAAATGCGTCTTCATAGGTTACCCAAAAGAGACAGTTGGGTACACCTTCTATCTCAAATCCGAGGGCAAAGTGTTTGTTGCTAAGAACGGAACTTTTCTCGAGAAGGAGTTTCTCTCGAGAGAATTGAGTGGGAGGAAGATAGAACTTGACGAGGTTGTAAAACCTCTCATCCCTCTGGATGGTGGCGCAGGGCAAGGGGAAACCTCTGTTGTTGCGACGCCGGTTGAGGAGGAAGTTAATGATGATGATCATGAAACTCTAGTTCAAGTTTCTGTTGAACCACGCAGGTCGACGAGATCACGCGCTGCTCCAGAGTGGTACGGTAATCCCGTCTTATCAATCATGTTGTTGGACAACAATGAACCTCCAAATTATGAAGAAGCAATGGTGGGCCCAGATTCCAACAAATGACTAGAAGCCATGAAATCCGAGATAGGATCCATGTATGAGAACAAAGTGTGGACTTTGGAGATACTACCTGAGGGCCACAAGGCTATTCAGAACAAATGGATCTTTAAGAAGAAGACGGACGCTGACGGTAATGTGACCGTTTATAAAGCTCGACTTGTGGCAAAGGGTTTTTCACAAGTTCCAGGAATTGACTACGATGAGACTTTCTCACCCGTAGCAATGCTTAAGTCCGTCAGAGTCATGTTAGCAATAGCTGCATTTTTCGATTATGAAATCTGGCAGATGGATGTCAAAACGGCGTTCCTTAACGGTTTCCTTAAGGAAGAGTTGTATATGATGCAACCTGAAGGTTTTGTCGATCCTAAGAATGCTAACAAGGTGTGCAAGCTCCAGCGATCCATTTATGGACTGGTGGAAGCATCTCGGAGTTGGAACAAACGCTTTGATGAGGTGATCAAGGCATTTGGGTTTATACAAGTGGTTGGAGAATCTTGTATTTACGAGAAAGTGAGTGGGAGCTCTGTGGCGTTTCTAATATTATATGTGGATGACATATTACTGATTGGAAACAACGTAGAGCTTTTGGAGAGCATAAAAGGTTACTTGAATAAAAGTTTCTCTATGAAGGACCTAGGAGAAGCTGCTTACATTCTAGGCATTAAGATCTATAGGGATAGATCAAAACGCCTGATAGGACTTTCACAAAGCACATACCTTGATAAAGTTTTGAAGAGGTTCAAAATGGAACAGTCCAAGAAAGGGTTCTTGCCAGTTTTACAAGGTACGAGATTGAGTAAGACTCAGTGCCCAACAACTGATGAAGATAGTGAGCATATGCGCTCCGTCCCCAATGCTTCAGCCATAGGTTCTATCATGTATGCGATGCTGTGCACTAGACCGGATGTTAGCCTGGCCATAAGTATGGCAGGTAGGTTCCAGAGTAATCCAGGAGTGGATCACTGGACAGCGGTCAAGAATATCCTGAAGTACCTGAAAAGGACTAAGGAGATGTTTCTCGTGTATGGAGGTGATGAAGAGCTCGCCGTAAAAGGTTACGTCGATGCAAGCTTTGACATAGATCCGGACGACTCTAAGTCGCAAACCGGATACGTATTTATTCTTAATGGGGGTGCAGTAAGCTGGTGCAGTTCCAAGCAAAGCGTCGTAGCAGATTCTACATGTGAAGCGGAGTACATGGTTGTCTCGGAGGCGGCTAAGGAGGGTGTCTGGATGAAGCAGTTCATGACGGATCTTGGAGTGGTGCCAAGTGCACTGGATCCAATAACCTTGTTCTGTGACAACACGGGTGCCATTGCCTTAGCAAAGGAACCACGGTTTCACAAGAAGACCAGACACATCAAACGACGCTTCAACCTCATCCGCGACTACGTCGAGGAAGAGGACGTAAATATATGCAAAGTGCACACGGATCTGAATGTAGAAGACCCGCTGACTAAACCTCTTCCACGGCCAAAACATGATCGACACCAAAATTGTATGGGTGTTAGATTTATTACAATGTAATTCACATGGTGATGTGTGGGCTAGATTATTGTCTCTAGTGCAAGTGGGAGACTGTTGGAATTATGCACTAGAGGCAATAATAAATATAGTTATTATTATAATTCCTGTATCAAGATAATAGTTTATTATCCATGCTATAATTGTATTGAATGAAGACTCATTTACATGTGTGGATACATAGACAAAACACCATCCCTAGCATGCCTCTAGTTGGCTAGCCAGTTGATCGATGATAGTCAGTGTCTTCTGATTATGAACAAGGTGTTGTTACTTGATAACTGGATCACGTCATTGGGAGAATCACGTGATGGACTAGACCCAAACTAATAGACGTAGCATGTTGATCGTGTCGTTTTGTTGCTACTGTTTTCTGCGTGTCAAGTATTTATTCCTATGACCATGAGATCATATAACTCACTGACACCGGAGGAATGCTTTGTGTGTATCAAATGTCGCAACGTAACTGGGTGACTATAAAGATGCTCTACAGGTATCTCCGAAGGTGTTGGTTGAGTTAGTATGGATCAAGACTAGGATTTGTCACTCCGTGTGACGGAGAGGTATCTCGGGGCCCACTCGGTAATACAACATCACACACAAGCCTTGCAAGCAATGTAACTTAGTGTAAGTTGCGGGATCTTGTATTACGGAACGAGTAAAGAGACTTGCCGGTAAACGAGATTGAAATAGGTATGCGGATACTGACGATCGAATCTCGGGCAAGTAACATACCGAAGGACAAAGGGAAGGACATACGGGATTATACGAATCCTTGGTACTGAGGTTCAAACGATAAGATCTTCGTAGAATATGTAGGATCCAATATGGGCATCCAGGTCCCGCTATTGGATATTGACCGAGGAGTCTCTCGGGTCATGTCTACATAGTTCTCGAACCCGCAGGGTCTGCACACTTAAGGTTCAACGTTGTTTTATGCGTATTTGAGTTATATGGTTCGTTACCGAATGTTGTTCGGAGTCCCGGATGAGATCACGGACGTCACGAGGTTTCCGGAATGGTCCGGAAATGAAGATTGATATATAGGATGACCTCATTTGATTACCGGAAGGTTTTCGGAGTTACCGGGAATGTACTGGGAATGACGAATGGGTTCCGGGAGTTCACCGGGGGGGGCAACCCACCCCGGGGAAGCCCATAGGCCTTGGGGGCGACACACCAGCCCTTAGTGGGCTGGTGGGACAGCCCACAACTGCCCTATGCGCCAAGGAGAAGAAAATCAAGAGAGAAAAAAAAAGTAGGAGGTGGGAAGGAAGGGGGACTCCCTCCCACCAAACCTAGTCCAACTCGGTTTGGGGGGGGAGAGTCCTCCCCCTTGGACTCGGCCGACTCCCTTGGGGCTCCTTGAGCCCCAAGGCAAGGCCCCCTCCCTCCCACCTATATATACGGAGGTTTTAGGGCTGATTTGAGACGACTTTTCCACGGCAGCCCGACCACATACCTCCACGGTTTTTCCTCTAGATCGCGTTTCTGCGGAGCTCGGGCGGAGCCCTGCTGAGACAAGGTCATCACCAACCTCCGGAGCGCCGTCACGCTGCCGGAGAACTCTTCTACCTCTCCGTCTCTCTTGCTGTATCAAGAAGGCTGAGATCATCGTCGAGCTGTACGTGTGCTGAACGCGGAGGTGCCGTCCGTTCGGTACTAGATTGTGGGACTGATCGCGGGATTGTTCGCGGGGCGGATCGAGGGACGTGAGGACGTTCCACTACATCAACCGCGTTCCCTAACGCTTCTGCTGTACGGTCTACAAGGGTACGTAGATCACTCATCCCCTCTCGTAGATGGACATCACCATGATAGGTCTTCGTGCGCGTAGGAAATTTTTTGTTTCCCATGCGACGTTCCCCAACACTATATGTGTAAATTGATTGGAACGATGCGTAGAATCACGTGAAACTATTTATTTTGCTGTTTAACAAACATTTAAACGCGTTAGTTCAGATCTGGACAGAATTATAAATTAACATATGAGGTCATCTCGGAGATGCTATATGTCGTTTCCGACCTGATTTGAAATGCCTAGATAGTTAGCTTAATTAGGCTTCACCACTTGCCATGTTTAACCACATTTAATATTGTCGTGTAAATAATAGGGATAGAACTACATAATCCGTATGTGGAGTTTCGTCAATATGCAAGCCGTTGCATATTGAACTTCACTTAATGTGTATTGTTTGAGTGTTGTGAATTGACATGCCATGTCTTGCATATATCCAACTGATCATGCATGATATGTGGATTGCATCTTGTCGTGCATGTGTCGTGCTGAATATCTGTGTTGATACTTGTTTCCGGTTTTCTTCGTCTCGATAGAGTTCCGCAAGCGTGTCTGAAAGTGAGGACTCGCTCGATTACATTGGTTCGTCTGCTTCACGGAGACATTCTTCTTCCAAGCGAGTTCTCAGGCAAGATGACCATTTCCCGAGATACCATTACAATCATTGACATGCTATTTGTTCTTTTCGGTCGCTATGTCTCGTTGCCTACCACCTGTTAAATATCAGCCTCTCAACATTGCCATGAAAACCTTCAAGTTGTTCAAAACCTAGCAAACCATTGATTGGCTATGTTACCCCTTTCTTAACCATGTGGTAGCCTTGCTAGTTGTAGGTGAAGTTGTTTCCATGTGATCACATGGGTTCCTTGTTATGTCATCATATTTATTGCTAAATAATTTAATGCACCTATATACTTGGTAAAAGGTGGAAGGCTCGGCCTATCTAGCCTGGTGTTTTGTTCCACCTTTGTCCCCTTAGTTTCGGCTACTGGTGTTATGTTCCATAATTGAGAGCTCCTAACACGATTGGGGTTGTTATGGGCACCCCCTTGATAATTCGTTATTGATTAAGACTAGTCTGGCAAGGCCCAACTTTGGTACTACATTTGCCTAATCACCTAATAAAATGCATGGGGACCCGCCGGCACCCGCGGATAATTAATCAACCCCCGGGCTAGTGCTCCGCATGAGTGTTGGTCCGAACTGGCAGACTACGGGGCCCACTGCGGGGCAACTCGAGGTTTGGTTTACTCCGAGTGTGACCCATCCGTCATGTCCTGAGAACGAGATATGCGGCTCCAATCGGGATCGTCGACACGTCGGGCGGCCTTGTTGGATTAGTTTTATCTTTGACGAAATATCTTGTGCATCAGAATTCTGTTCATGCTTTGGGTAATCTCAGAGTTGAGTTTTTCCACTAAGGAATCCGACGAGATTGCGTGTTTCGTGATCGAGGATTTCTATGCGGCTTGTGGTAATTTTTGATGGACTAGTTGGAGCACCCCTGCAGGGTTAAATCTTTCAGAAAGCCGTGCCCGCGGTTATGCGGCAACATGGAAACTTTGTTTAGCACTTGTTCTAGATAACTTGAAGTTAATTTAATGAAAATATGCCAACTGAGTGCGTAACCGTGACTGTCTCTTTCGTGAGTTCCTTCTCTGATTGAGGACACGGTGGGGTTATGTTTGACGTAAGTAGGTGTTCAGGATCATTCTTTTGATCATCAAGAGTTCACGTCCTCTATGCGTAGATCATCCGCCTCATTATTCTTGTACTCGTAAGTTAGCCACCTCATATAATGCATAGTCTCTAGTTGTAGCCTCACCATTTAACCATACCTCAACCATTAAGCTTTGCTAGTCTTGATACCTTTGGAAATGAGATTGCTGAGTCCCCTGTGGCTCATAGATTAGTACAACACCAGTTGTAGGTACAGGTAAAGGTTACTTGACGTGAGCGCAATGATTGTTCATTTGGAGTTTCTTCTTCTTCTTCATCATCGATCTAGGATGGGTTCCATGCCGTCAGCCTAGGATAGCAAGGATGGACATCGTTCTTTTCTCGTTTGTTTTCGTCCATAGTCGAACCCTGCTCTTCTTCCTGTTGTTTATGTATTGTACTGATGATACCCTGATGTAGCTTGTGGCGAGTGTAAGACAATTCCATATATCTCATCTTTTTAGTACATGTACTTGTAACGATATCCATTCCAGCGAAACGACGAGATGCGCTTCTATCCCTGACGAGGCCCTCGTGCCAAATTAAGGATATGGTCGCATCTTGGGAGTTACAGCCTAGCTAGGGGCGTTAAACAATAGCGCTTGTTGGGAGGCAACCCAATTTTATGTTTATGCTTTTGTTTTTTGCTTCTGTTTTTGAGTGTTGCACACATTATTATCTCTGTAGTATTGTTTTTCTCGTTTTAATGAGTGTTTGAACCAAATAAGACATTTGGGATGGTCTACGGTGTTTGTGAGTTGATTTTGCTGAAAAACAGAAACTTTCACTCTCAGTCCATTATTTTTTTAATTTACTGGAACGTTCTTCTGATTTAAAAGTTTTAAACAAGATTTATATACAAATTTCCCTGATTTTCCTAATTTGTCAGAATTTTTGGAGTTATAGAAGTATTCGAAGTCTATAGATTGCTACAGACTGTTCTATTTTTGGGAGATTCTGTTTTCTTTGTGTTGTTTGCTTATTTTGATGTATCTATGGGTTGTATCGGGGGGATGAACCATGGAGAAGTTGGAATACACTAAATATTACACTAATATAATTCAAGAATGAGTTCACACCAGTACCTAAAGTGGTGATTTGTTTTTCTTATACTAACAGATCTCATGAGTTTTCTGTTGAGTTTTGTGCTGTGAAGTTTTCTAGTTTTGGGTAAAGATTTGATCGATTATGGAATAAGGAGTGGCAAGATCCTAAGCTTGGTGATGCCCAAGGCACCCCAAGCCATATTCATGGATAACAAGTTTTTACATCACTGGAACCCTAATCAAGTATAACGTTGTGCTCATATCTTCTTTGCATTGCATCCAAGAAAATTGCAACAAGATCAAAGCAACACGTGAAGCAAAACTCAAAAACCCTAGCCACTTCTCAAATTCAAAGAAATTATAAAATTGTTCTAATCAATGAACCCAAAATGGCCTCAAGAAAAGTTCAACTTTTCTGATAATTCATGGAAGCAAGTAAGAAGTGAAGAAAACTATTTTCATAACACATTTGGCATTTTAAATAAATGCAAAAGGCTACTGGTTTCAAGTTTAAAATTTGAATTCAAAAACTTCGAGTTTTCAAAAATGCTGAAAACTTCAGGAATGGTTGGATATATTCAAACAAATATTCTGGTGTGTTCAAAATATTTTTGGTAAACTATTTTGGAGCTGAAACAAATAGCAAACCAAAACTATTAGTAAAATAGAAAACAAAACAAGAAAGAAAGGAAGAAACACCTACCTGACGCTCACCTGGCCCAGGCCCAGCCCGTCTGTCGTCTTCCTCCTCACCAGTAGGAGCAGGAGGTGGCCACCGCGACGCCGCGCGCCTCCACGCAGCTCCCTGCCTGCCTGGCCACCGCTTCAAGCAGGCGCGCGCGGGGATAACCTCCCCGAGCTCTGGCCTATCCATTCCCGCGCTCCATCTCCCCCTCTCCTCTCGGTTCTTTCCTCCCCCATTGCCGCCATTGACAGGAGATCGAGCTCGAGCTGCCCGTGCCTCTGGCCACTAGATCTCTCCCCCGAGTGCCCCATTCGCTCCGCCTCAACGAGCTGGTCCTCCTTGAAGTAGTAGAAGCCTCCCCGAGCCCTGCAACGCCCACGACACCGTCGTCTTCAAGCTTCGGCCGACAGCGAGCTCCGCTTGATTCGTCGCCCACAGCGTTTCCCCGAACCGTCTAAGCCCTCCACTTCACTCCTTGTGAGCTTGCGCAACTTTCCCCCAAGTTTTCCCCGTCGATCTCTTCCTCCAGGCCTAGTTCCAACGGAGCCCGACGAGGACCGCCGCTGTAGCTCGTCGCCGGTAGCCCTCCGGTGAACGGTCGGTCCATCTGAGGCCACCAGTAGCTTCAGGCCATCGCGTAGATGCTTTAGGAGCCCAGCCCCGCGCGATTTTCCCCTGTTTCCGATGACCTCGACGATGGCTGAGCTTTGGTTACCGCCGAGCTCGTAGCCGGTGTCGATTCCGGCCACCCCAGCTCCTGGGATTTGCCCCATCGTGCGCGCCGTCGATTGGCCGATCTCCCTGTGGTATCCGTTGTGCATTTGGTCGTCGGAGTCGAGTTTCCGATGCCCTCCGCCGTACTCGTGGTCGTCGGAGACTCACCGCCGGCGAGGACGACCTCGCCACCGGTGGATCTCAGCTGGCCTGAGCCACTGACGCGTGGGGCCACCCTGTGGGAGATTAGGATTAACAAAAATAAAGTTAATTAATCTAATAAGTCACTGACATGTGGGTCCAGTACTGTTAATTAGCTAATTAAGTTTAAAACTAATCTAAAACTGACCAGAGTGACTGACCAGTGGGTCCCACTGGTCAGGTTTGACTTTCAACGGCCAGTTAGACCTGCTGATGCAGTAAAGATTTTCTGATTTAAAAGAATTCCAGAAAAATGCCAAAACTTCTAAAAATCATAGGAATTAATCTGTAACTCCAATGAAAATAATTTATATATGAAAAAGTATCAGAAAATCCAAGGAATCTGAATATGTCAGTTTGAAATATGTTGGAAAATGTTACTGGACCAAACATGTAGAATAATGAATAAGTTAAGTTTAATAAATGCTATGGAGATGGAATTTGAAAATCATTTGAATTCCACTTCAAATACTATGATCAAACATTGTTCAATCACAACCAGCAACTTAACCTGTCATTTCCATGCATGTTAAAAACAAGTTGATCTGAGCATCAGGTCGAATCAATTAAAATGGTATTCGAGAATACCTCGTTTGAAGTGATATTGAATCTGATTCAAATCAACTCCAAACTTATTAAATGATAGCTACATTAGCATACCACCTTGCATCCTCATGCCATGCTCATGCATCACTCTGTTGCATATGATTGTTATTGATTGATGTCATTTCTTTCGGTAGGCTCCGTTCCTCCGGATTCCACTGAATATCCGACTGACGGATATTGTCCCTCCTCTGAGCAACAAGGCAAGCAACCATTTTGATCATCCCTATAAATCCCATGTTCTCGCTCCTGCACTTACTTATTGCATTAGGATCAAATGCTTCAAATGCTTTTGCCACGTTAGTTGAACCCACTTCCTTTGCATGACCTGTCTTTGTCACAGTAAATAGCTGAACCTTGCAACCTAGCATACCTGGTAGATGCTTGAGCCATGATGTGCCTTATCCTGCAATGCATGCTATGCTTAGAGTTGTGTATGGTCTTTCATCTGGGAGATGAACAGAATTGTGAGAATGTGTTCAGTAAGTAAAGGTTGTGTGTTGAACCTGATTTGGTAAAGGTACCGGTGAAAGGCTATGTAGGAGTACATGGCGGGTTGTTTCATTGGAACCGTCCTTAGGAACTGAGTTCCGTGTATGTAATCCAAGACTAGATACTACCACACATTGGGATACTTAATTGACCCTCTCGACTTATTAATCGCTTAGTACTCGGTCCAGGAGTTGCAAGTAGTTTCTGGTGTTTACAGTCATGCTGGAGGTCGTGCATAGTGCTGACCTGAGAGGTGGGCTGTGATGGGGTAGGCAGTGGCACGGTGTACCAAGTGGCACCCGAATGGTGGGCTTGGGAACCCTGCGCACATCGTTTGGGGCCGTGGCGGAAACCTCGGCCCGACTTCCGTGCGAGTTACCCTCAGATAGGCGATAGACCTGGACTAAGTATTAGCGTGGTTAACGGTCGTGGCCGACTCCCTCGCTGGGCTTCCTCTTGAAGGTTGCCGAGGTGCATGATGTGCACATGGCGATAAGTGGCTAGAGCGTGTGTGACGAAGTACACCCCTGCAGGGTTATGATCTATTCGAATAGCCGCGTCCGCGGATATGGACTACTTGGAGACATATGTTGTTCATAGATGACTTCAATGGCTACTCATTAAATTTTCAAGATAAGCGTGAGTGTCGTGGACGGCATTTCCATATGGAGACGGAATGATTCCACGATGGAGTATTGTTGTGGTGTTAGTGGACTCGTGTGCGAGAAATCAAGTTGTCAAAAATTGTTTTAAAATGCAAGTTGTCTAGCCACGAGTCAAGTGCTAGCTTTCCGCATGAAACCCCACAATTCCTTATTCATACATTGCATGAGTAGATAGTTATCCTAAAGTCTTGCTCAGTACCTCCGTACTCATGTTTGCTTAATATTGCTGCAGAGGTTGTTAATGACCCTAACGGAGGGTTCTTCGTAGACATCGACGACGACGAGTAGCTGGTATCCCAGCTACGATCTGGCCCTAGGGTGGGTCTGTAGTATAGTCAGGCCATATGCCTTCTAGTTTCATCTGTCTGTACTCAGACAGTTTGTCTACTTCCGTTGGCTTGTAACTTGAATGACTGTTATGATGGGTCGCGAGACCCCTACTGTGTAATATTATCTGTGTGGCTCTTCCGAGCCTCTTAAATAAAGCTTGTATGTTTATGGTTATGTTGTGATGCCATCGATGTATCTATACATATCGGTATGCCATGCGTACGTGTGTCGTACTTGATATGTATGGGGTTCGATTACCTAGCCGTAGACTTTAGTAGCATTCCTTACAGGGAAATGCCCCTCTGTGATCCAACGAGCCATGGTAACTAGCTACTGCTCCGGACATATTGGTTGACCGGCGTGTGTCCTTCTTAGCTGTTGTATCTGTCCCCTTGGGGAGATGTCATGCGATGTAATGGAGTCCTTGTAGCTTGCTACGACTCGTCTACATTCGATGGTGACTGACACCTGCTTTGCTGGGTCATGTATGCCTGTCCCTGTGCGGAAGTGCCACTTTGGTTTATGACTAGACATGTCGATCCGGGTTCTTTGTCATTGGACTGCTAGCGACACAATTTCATACACGAGTCAAAAGGCGCAAACGGTCCCGGCTAAGGTAATGCTGCAGCCGTGGGGTTAACCGTGCGTGAGACCGCAAAGAGATGCGATGCGTTACAGGCTGGATTCCTATGACTTAGGATCGGGGTCCCGACACAAGCTTGGGGATGCCCCGGAAGGCATCCCCTCTTTCGTCTTCAACCCACCGGTAGATTTTCTTGAGCCTATATTTTTATTCACCACATGATATGTGTTTTTGTTGCAGCATCTTCTGTGATATGAGTCTTTGATTTTTAGTTTTCTACATTCTTCCTTGATGCACACATATTTTGAGAGAGACACGCTGTATCGTGAATTTATTAGAATCTCTATGTGCTTAACTTATATATTTTAGAGCATGGTGGTGTTTTCTTTTATAGAAATTATTTAACTCTCGTACCTCACTTATATTATTTTGAGAGTCTTTAAACAACATGGTACTTGGTTTAGGTTATGAATTTAGTCCTAATATAATGGGGATACAAGAGGGATATAATAAAAACTTTCATATAAAGGGCATTTAATACGATGAGAAGTTTGATTCCTTGCATATAGTTTTGAGATATGAAGATGGTAACATGAGAGTCATGCTAGTGAGTAATTGTTAATTGGAAGAAATACTTGTGTTAAAGTTTGTGATTCCCGTATCATGCACGTATGGTGAACCGTTATGTAACGAAGTTGGAGCATGATTTGTTTAATGATTGTCAACCTTTGTGTGGAGGTCAGGATCGCGCGATGGTTAACTCCTACAAACCGTTCCCCTTGAAACATGCGTCTAATACTTTGCTTCGATAACTAATAGGCTTTTGCAATAACTATGTGAGTTCTTTATGACTAATGTTGTGTCCATGGATTATACGTACTCTCACCCTTCCACCTTTTCTAGCCTCTCTAGTACCACGCAACTTTCGCCGGTGCATTAAACCCACCTTCCTCAAAACAGCCACCATATACTTTCCTAAAAACAGCCACCATATCTATCTATTATAGCATTTCCATAGCCATTCCGAGATATATTGCCATCAACATCCACCATTCCCTTTTATGAAACACACCATCACTTCCATATTGCACATAGAGTCATATTTTGTTCTAGTTATCGAGTTGTAATTTTTGAGTTGTATGTAAATAAAAGTGTGATGATTTGCCTTATTAGAGCATTGTCCCATGAGGGAAAAGGATGATGGAAGCTATGACTCCCTCACAAGTTGGGATGAGTCTCCGGACTTTACAAAAAAATAAAAGAGGCCACCGAAGCCCAAATAAAAAAGAGGCCAAAGATGCCCACCAAAAAAATGATAGAAAGAGAGAAGGGACAATGCTAGTATCTTTTTCCACGCTTGTGCTTCAAAGTAGCACCATGTTCTTCATGATAAGGAGTCTGCTATTTTGTCACTTTCATATAACTAGTGGAATTTTTCATCTTATGCAAACCGCTTAGTTTTCTTTTTGAGCTTTCATACACTTATAGCTCTAGTGCATTTGTTGCATGGCAATGCCTACTCACTCACATTGATATCTATTTATGGGCATCTCCATAGCACGTTGATATGCCTAGTTGATGTGAGTCTATCTTCTCCTTTTTCCTTGCAACCTCCACAATATTCTATTCCACCTATAGTACTATATCCATGGCTCACGCTCATGTACTGCGTGAGAGTTGAAAAGGTTTGAGAACATACAAGGTGTGAAACAATTGCTTGACTTGTCATCGGGGTTGTGCATGATTTGGATACTTTGTGTGGGGAAGATGGAGCCTAGCTAGACCATATGATTTTGTAGGGATAACTTTCTAAGGCCATGTTATTTCGAAAAGATGCAATTGCCTTGTTATTATGCTTGAAGTATTACTGTTTTTATGTCAATATTAGACTTTTGTTTTGAATCTTATGGACCTGAATATTCATGCCACAATAAAGAATATTACATGGATAAATATGTTACGTATCATTCCACATCAAAAAATATGTTACGTATCATTCCACATGGAATTAAGCTTGGGGATGCTTGATACATCTCCAACATATCTATAATTTTTTATCGTTCCATGCTATTATATTATCTGTTTTGGATGTTTTATATGCATTAATACACTATTTTATATTATTTTTGGGACTAACCTATTAATCAAGAGCCTAGTGCCAGTTTCTGTTTTTTCCATGATTTCAGTATTGCAGATATGGAATATTAAATGGAATTCAAACGGAATAAAATCTTTGGAATGATTTTTATTGGACCAGAAGCAACCTAGAAAACATGGAGATAAAGGTAGGAGAGCCCCCATGCGGCAAGAAGCCATAGGGGCGCGCCCTAGGGGGTGCCCCTCGCTTGTGGCCGCATGACAGCCCTCCTAGCCCTATTCTTCGGCCTGTAAATTCCCAAATATTCCCTAGATAGAAAAGAGATCCACGAAAATACTTCTCTGCCACCGGAAGCCTGTGTTCCCGTGAGATCCAATCTTGGAGCCTTTTCCGGTAATCGGCCACAGGGGGAATCAATCACGGTGGCATCTACATCAACTCCATTGCCCACCCCCCCCCCGATGATGCGTGAGTAGTTCACCACGGACCTTCGGGTCTATAGCTAGTAGCTAGATGGCTTCTTCTTCTCTCTCAATTTGTTCTTCAATACCATGTTCTTCATGATCTTCATGGAGATCTATCTGAGGTAATACTGTTGCAGTGTGTTTGTCGAGATCCAATGAATTGTGGGTTTATGTTCAGGTTATCTATGAATATTATTTGAGTGTTTTCTGAATTCTTATAAGCATGATTTCATATTTTTGCAAGTCTCATCGAGTTATTGGTTTGGTTTGGCCAACCAGATTGGTAATTCTTTCAATGGGAGAAGTGCTTATTTTTGGGTTCAATCTTGCGGTGTCCTCACCTAGTGACAATGTAGGGAAGCGAGGCACGTATTTGTATTGTTGCCGTCGAGGATAAAAAGATGGGGTTTTCATCATATTTCTTGGGTTTATCCCTCTACATCATGTCATCTTACCTAATGCGTTACTGTGTTATTCACGAACTTAATACTCTAGATGTAGGTAGGAGTCGGTAGAAGTGTGGAGTAATAGTAGTAGATGCAGAATCGTTTTGGTCAACTTGACACGGACATGTTGCCTATATGAATAATCATTACCTTGGATATCTTCATAATTATTCGCTTTTCTATCAATTGCTCGACTGCAATTTGTTCACGGACCGTATTATTTTCATTCATGAGAGAAGCCTCTAGTGAAACCTATGGCCCCCGGGTCTATTTTCCATATTATACTTTCAGATCTATAAACCAAAAATAGCAAAAATATCTTGCTGCAATTTATTTACTTTTGTTTTACTTTTCTTTTCAACAATAATTTATATCTATCTCTATCATATCTCATCCTTGCAAGTAATCCTGAAGGGTTGACAACCCCTTCTTAGCGTTGGGTGCAAGTGTTTGATTGTTTGTGTAGGTGCGAAGATTGGGGCCTTGCTTGTTCCTCCTAGTGGATTGATACCTTGGTTCTCAACAAACTAAGGGAAATACTTATCTACTTTTCTGCATCACCCTTCGCACTTCAAGGGAAAACAAACGCAATCTCAAGAAGTAGCAAACCACCCAATCTTGCCTATGACGGGAGGTGTAAAATCATATGTTCGATCGGATTAAAGAAGCCTGGTGGAAATATCTTCTCTAGCTTGCTGAGTAACTCAGGTGCCTATTTTTCCATGTCATCAATCACAATAGGAGATATTTCTTTAGCACAATGAACACAGGAGAAATAGCTAAGCTCTTCCAATACTACCCAATCATCCTCGGGGATATAGCCTCGAGTCATAACTGGTATTGACCGCTCAAACCATATGTGCCAATCATGACTCTTCATCCCGTTGAGCTTCAATTTATCAAGATTCACTACCCTCGTTAGATTCATTGCATACCCATCGGGGAACAACAATGTTTTGAATCACATGAGTATCTTCTTTTTTTCCCTTGTAAGAACCAACCTAGCCCATGGCATCGTCCAATTTTTCCGGTCTTTGGGTTGCCGATAGTTTTCTTCGAGTCTATCACATAGCTTCATCACATCTAGTCTAGACTTAGTATTGTCCTTCATCTTCTTAGTAATGTTGAACAATGTGCCAAAAATGGCCTCAGCGAAATTATTTTCAGTATGCACTACATCAATGTTATGTGGAAGCTTGCGCTCGTGGAAGTCGTGGAGATCCCAAAAGCATGGCTTATGAGTCCATGCGTGTTCTTCATTATATCCCAAGAAATACCCTTGTCGGTTGGGATCAAGCTAGGGAGCATTTAGTTGATCATGAATATGTTCACCCGTCACCCGAAGCTAGAATACTTGCGACCATGTTGCAACCAATGACACTGAAGGTGTAACTTGCATCTGGGGCGTCGGAACCTCCCATGCACAGACCACCCCATGAAAAGTGAGAATGCTGGTAGGTCATGCATTAAGTGCTGGTACCAAACATGCATTCTGAAATTTTCTTGCTAGCAGTGTCGTATGTCTGTATCCCATTCGCCCAAGCTTCTTCCAAGTCATCTATCAGCGGCTGGAGGTACACATTTATATTCTTCCTTGGATACTTGGGCCCTGGAATTATCAATGATAGGAATATGTGCTTGCGTTGCGTTAGGATGCTAGGGGAGAGGTTGAGGGGAACAACAAACACATGCCAACAACTATATGTCTTTGAGACAAAACCAAACGGATTGAACCCATCAAGTCCGATGTTGACTCATCCATTCCTTGCCTCTTTTTCATTTAGGATGTAATCGATCGAAATACTTCCATGCTATGGCACAAGAGGATGTATCAACATTGGTTTCCCATGATCATCCGTGTCGCGTCTTATCCCATATTTGTGCCATACCATATGTTCGGCTCTATCTTCATTCAAGTAAAGTCGTTGAATTCTTGGAAGTATTAGAAGATACCGAAGAACATTTGCAAGGGATTTGGTAGGTTTCTTCACACCATCAATGAGGACTCTCTCAATATAACTACAAGAGCCCCACCTGGCACAGTACTTATCGTAAATAAGACACATCCATTTGGGCAAGCGTGTATCTGCTCATACGGCATCTTAAGTGCACACAGGGTTTTCTTTGCTTCGTACCAACTTTTAGGAAGTTTGTGACCTTTAGGGAGAGAGCGACCCCAAGAGGTCATCAATGAATTAAATCTATCTCTTCTCATGTGGAACTGGGTCTTCATAGACATTGCTTGTCCAATGGCATCCAGCTGGCACGAATTCAGCATTTTTAAGAACGCCCTCGCAGATTCCTCTTGTTCTTCCTCTGATCCCACATCACGTGCATCATTGAAGTTAGCTACCATCTCATGGATCCCGGTAACATTATTGTCGGTGAGCCGACGCACCACCTCCTCTCTGCTACGTATAGTCTCGTCACGAAAGGTCCACTGGGTATACCGAGGCTTAAACCCATACTTCTGCAGATGTAAACACATCGTCTTCTTTGACTGTTCTCTATGGTTTTCACACTCGAAATAGGGACACAAAGTTTTTCTATTGCCACTAGCAAATGTTGCCTCTACGAATTCTTTCGTTTTTTCCAACCACTCAGCGGTCATGCCACCCTGACTAGGCTAGCTAGTGTACATCCACTCACGGTAATCCATACCGCTACTTGAAAAATGTTGATAAGACAGAAAATCATTTGAATGCACAAAATATAATATGAGCTCAAGCTAAGAAATCATATAGGATCCATCTGGCAAGATTAATTAAATCAGATATGATAATAAATTATTGATTACCAGGCCATGGTATAAAAAAGTTTTGCTACCTGTAAGGCTAACCTCATGTCTGAGGGAGCATACAAATAAACTAGCTTTTTAAGGGAACGGCTTACATACACACTGGTATTACTATAATCTGTATGTGCTTTCCACGTCATCTTATTATGGAAAAACATGGGAGATCTTGAGATGACTATTGAGATGGAGAACTCGTTCTCCTAAATGGAGTCCCTAATGCTCATAACATGGACGGAGGCGGTGGGTGAGTAAAGGTGCAAGCTTATGGCAGCGGTCCTCGGTAGGAGCATGATTTTAACCATGGTCGACAGTGCATTGATATCAATTGGATCTGCTACCACTAAAATTTAAATTTTCTTTGGTCAAATAAAAAGTTGGATGCACTATAACTACTAAATGTCCTTTAGACATGACAGAAATTTTTATACGTAATACGACATGACGAAAAGTTAGCTGCACTATAACTCACATCTTAATCTCAATCTATCTACAACTCCACATCTCTTTCATGTATGAAATAATAAAATGAAAAAAAACTCACATCTCAATCTCAATCCGTCTACAACTCCATTTCTATTTCACGACAGGAAACATAAAGGGAATAAACGCTCATCTCAATCTATCTACAACTCTACATACGGCCTTTTCCTGTCCATATTGGAAAAGTAAAACCTGCAGCAAACTATACTCCACGTCTATTCCCTTGCATTAATTAATAAAAACCAACGACCTTTTTATTTAAAAACACCAACTACCTGAAGTAATTTTCATGGCCTCTTCCGCTTCTCAAGGAATTTAATGGCAGGGAAAACATAGCTCCTCTATCCCAATGATATCGTCATTTTATCTTTTTTATCCCTTGTAAAAGTTGGAAGCACAATTGCTCCCTGGTTGGCTTTGATAGTTGACCTTAACATATGCATCATGGGACTAATGTGTTTTCCATGTATATTTCAAAAAAGTTCAAAAGATGATATGGCTTAAGGTTTATGTGGAGATACCCCTTGACGCAAGAAAGGAATAATATTGTCTCAATCTTCAAGCTAGAAGACTCTTCAATTTATATTTGTGAAAAATCACTTTTGAGTCCATAGGTAAGCCAATACTATTAAAAAGGGGGTGATGTAGTAAAATGAACTGATTGCTCAAATGCTCAAAGTTAGCCAACAAAACACTTAGTCATTTTCCCATATATCCACTCTATCAAGTTCCACATACACAAATATGGTGTCACCAACATTGCCACATCGGACCTACCGAGTTTGAACCTAAGACACAACCCTAGCCATTCCCACAAAATCGGTGCAATCAAAACTGCATTGGTGCTACCGAGTTAAGTGTGACCAACATTGTGTTGCCAAGATACACAAAATCGGAATTTCCGAGTTTGAGTATCGGTGCCACCGAATTTGGTCATCTGACCCTTAGTCACCTTTTCGGTGCCATCGAGTTCTATATATTGGTCTCACCGAGATTCAAAGTTCAGACTTTTCATACTAATCGGTACCACCGAGTTGTCCACTTGGTGTCACTGAGTTTGCTCTTTTGAGTGTAATGGTTGGATTTTGTCCGATGCCTATATATACCCCTTCACCCACTTAGAACACACACTTCATTTCCAGATCCATTTTCTGAAAGAGAACCACCTACTCATGAGTTGTGACCAAGATATTCCAATCCAATCCTTTGAAACTTGATCTCTAGCCTCCCCAAACCGCGTTCCACCAAATAAACCACTTGTACCCATGCATATTCTATGAGAGATTTGTGTTGAGGAGAATATCTTTAGAAGCACAAGAGCAAGGAGTTCATTGATACCCCATCTATTTCCTTTTTTAGGGTGGTGCCTCCTAGATTGGTTAGGTGTCGCTTGGGAGCCTCCTACTTAGTGTTGTGCAGTTGAACCAAGATGTTTGTAAGGGCAAGGAGATCGCCTACAACGTGAATATCTATCGTGAGTAAGGCTAGTCCTCCATGGACGGAAGCCTATGTGGGATAGACAAGGCCGCTTCTTTATGGACCCTCCCTGGGTGGAGCCCTCCGTAGACTCTCGCAGTCGTTACCTCCGTGGGTTGAAGTCTCCACTAACATGACCGTACGATAACGCCACCTATCAAAACAATGCCAAAAATCATCGTGTCAACCTTATGCGTTTGATCTTCCTACCTTACTCCTTTACATTACAATTGCATGTTTTACTTTCCACTGCAATACTAGTATAAATGCATGTGTAGGGTTTACTTGACCTGTTATAACTATCATAGCTGCCTCTCTAGTAAAACTGGGAGAAGGAAAAAATTTATCTTGTCAAGTAGTCTAATCACCCCCCTCTAGACATACTTTCTATCCTATAAGTGGTATCAGAGCTTTGGTCTCCATTTCATTGGTTTAGCAACCTAGGAGAGTATGGCTTCTAGTGAGGGAACTTATCATCGTAGAGGTTCTTACTTTGATGGCACTAATTATGCTAGTTAGAAGCATAAAATGAAGATGCACATTCTTGGCTTTAATCATCATGTTTGGGCTGTTATTCGTGTTGGTGTGCAAGGTAACTTCTTTGGAGAAGGGCATGATCCAGATCGAGATGGAACAACTGATGAACTGAAGATGTTGCAACTTAATTCTCAACCCTGCGATATCATCTTCAACTGCCTTTGCCCCAAAGAATTCAACAAAATCAGTCGTCTTGAGAATGCAAAAGATATTTGGGATACTTTGGTTGATATGCACGAAGGTACTGATTCTGTCAGAGAATCTAAGTTACATGTGCTTCAAAGTCAATTTCACAAGTTGAAGATGAAGGATGGTGAAGAAGTCACTAAAATGTAATCTAGGCTAGCTCTCATCATCAATGAGATTGCCGGCTTAGGAAGCAAAGAGATGACCGACAAATTCATCATCAAGAAGATACTTAGAGATCTTGATGGCAAGTATGACATAGTGTGCCCATTGATCCAAATGATGCCAAGTTACAAAGATCTCAAGCCAACTAAAGTCACTGGTAGGAGTATTGCTCATGAGATGTCACTCAAAGACAAGCATGAGCTGCACAACAAGTCAAGCGATGCTTATAAAGCTTCATGCAATGCTCCCGCTACTTCGAAGACAATCTTGTCACTTTTGAAGAGATAAGCCCCATGATCAGAAAACTCAACAAGTTCTACAAGAGTAGAGGCAAAGATAGAATCTCAAGTTCAATACATGATGAGAAGCATTCGTCCAGTCGTGACCAAAACTACTACCACTGTGGGAGACCCGAACACTACTCAAATGAGTGATCGGCTCCTTACAAAAGAAGAGAAGAGTCATCTCGAAGACAAAGCTCAAGAGATGAGTCACCTCGCAGAGAGAGAAGGAGTAGAGAAGATTACTATGAACGAAGACACTCATGGTGAGGCAAGTAATCAGAGAAGAAAGACAAATACACGAGGAGCAGTTCAACAAGAAGACATCAAGCTCATGTTGGTGAATGGGTTTCTTGCTTCAAACCTGATCACCACTCCGAAAGAAGCTATCACTCTCACTCCGACTATAGTCAAGATGAAGGTGTTGCCGGCATTGCACTTGTTTCCTCCAACTCCTACGACCTATTTGATTCACCAAATGAGGGAGTCGGAAACTACTTCATGTGTAAAGGCCCCAAGGTATCACACCCCGAGTGTCTTGATTTCAATAGTGATGAGGATGACTTGTTAGGAGAAGATGACTTGCTTCTAGATAAGACTAGTGATTGCACTGAAAATGAAATTGCTAATTATCATACTAGTCAAAGAAATCGAATGATGACGATAAGAAAGTTAGCTCATAAGACTACTCTAGAAGATCATAGAGAGCTTGCAAGAACCCATGAGAAGCTACGCTTCGATAATCTCAATTCGAAGCAAGAGCATGAGTTCTTAAAAGCAATCAACGATGACCTTCGAAAGAAGAGTTCTTCTTATCTAGCAAAACGATTACTCTTGTCTAATTTTGTTCCACAAGTTAAGCCTAGGAAAACTATTAACAAAGGCAAGAAGGTTTCTTCATCTAATAACAACAATGCTAAAGCTAAATCCATTAATTTTGTTGCTAGTAACTCTATTGATTACACTAACGATTCTCTTAGCCAAGTTACACTTGAGCAAGAAAATGATTTATTGAAAGGGATTATAGAGAGAGGTCTCTTCAAGAGTCTTGCCGGAAGTAAGCAATTCGAGGAAATTGTGCACAAGCAAGGAGGACATCGTAAGAAACAAGGTGTTGGCTATTTCAACATCAACGTAGATGTTTGGGAAGAAGGTTCATACCCGACTCCCAAGTTCGTTCCCCAACAGGAGAAGTCCACTCCTTCTAAAGGAACAAGCTCACAAGATGACCTTCCACCACAAGACCACAAAGTCAAGCGAAAGATTCAAGATGACATTGAGCTATTTTAAGAAGGAACCCAAGCCAAGGTCAAGTGTGTTCCCAAGGATACTACTATCTCTACCTCAACAAGTGCTACAACAACACCAAGGATTCCCATCAATTTGATGTGGATTCTGTTGATGAAGGATCGACACCTATGGGGGCATCAACGGTCGCCTTTTTGCTGGTTTGGCGGGGAGAGGGGTCACGGCAAGAACACAACCAATAGTCTGGGCCCGGCAAGATCTTTTTACCCAGGTTCGGGCCGCGTGGTGCGTAAAACCCTACTCCTGCATGTGTTTAGTTATTCGTTTTGGGTTACTATAGATCTGTCCGTGTTTACAACCTTTCCATTGGTCAAAAACCCAAAAGTCCCTACTACTGAGCCTCAGGCATCCTTTTATAGGCGAAGGGGTCACCATAGTGGATCAGTGGGTGAACGGTGGGTTCATGACTGAAACAACGCCGACCAACAGTTACCGTGTTACTGCCTTGTCAGAGGTGCATTAAATGCTTCGATAGACTTCCCTGACCTCATCAGGGGGGTTGGACACGTACCCACACGTGGCAACTCCGGGGTGTTGCGCTGGCGTGCGGGCGGACCGATGGCTCATGCATCTTCGGTGGCATGCTCACCGGTGGAGGCGTTCGTAGGTCGCAAGGGTGCCCTGGGCCCGCTCCTCTCCTCGGGCTTTCTCTTCCTTCCCGGCAGGGTTACCCTGCCGGGGGTCTTCCTGTTCCACTCGGCAGGGAGGTGATGGCGTACCGAGGCTTTGTCAATCTTCCCGGCAAGGGTGGCTTGCCGGGGCTCAGTCCTTCTTCCTCGATGGGAGGTTTTTGCCGTGGCATTGCCTATCTCCCCGGCAGGCAGCTCCTGCCGGGGTCTCTTCTTCTTTCCTAGCAAGCGAGTGCTTGCCGGGGCTTGCAATCTGCACCTGGTGGCTTCTGAGTCTTGCTTCCATTCTAGGCCCCAGCGACGCGCCTTGCCGCTGTGGAGGGGCTTCCGGTGCCCGAGCACTAGTCCGGGACACTGAAGACCCCAGTCTTTAGTGCACCGACAGTAGCCCCCGGGACTGGGCCGCACACGCATGCAAGGGCTTGTTGGGACAGGCCCAAAGCGGTGCGCGGAATTGCGGTCGCCGAGATTATCAGAATCGAGCCGTGAAAGGCTTTTTTCCCCACGTCGCACATTGAACGCGCGAAGCTGGAGGGTGTGCAGCGTGCGCGCAGTGACCGAGCCAGCCGCGTGCGCGTGGAGCCGTTAGTTGGGAAACCAAGGACCGGCATGTGTTCCCCATAAATGAAAAGAACGAGGGGCGCGGTTTCTTCCTTACTTTCTTGTTCGTCCAACCTCACCGCCGCTGTCATCTTCTTCCTTGAGACCGAGCCTCTGTTTTTCCCTGCTCTTTCCCGAAACCGCTTCCCCAGTAGCCGCCCCCTGCCGTCGACATACCGCCAAAGGGGAGCAGAGCCAAGAAGGGGAAGCTAGCCAACACATAGAAGGAGATGGCGAAGAAGCGGCAGGAGCTTGCCTTCTTCCCTCCGAGGATTATGGCGCGCGCCTTGTTGGACCGCTACCGTTTCAAGTGGGCGGTGAAGATGACGGCACATCCGGCCACCATCGTGAACGCCTCGGAATTGGGCCCAAAACCGGATAAGTATCCGTTCTTTGCTGATTTATTCTATTGCAGGCTCTTCCCATGTTTCTCGGAGTTCTTCGTTGATACCATGCATACCTACGGCTTTCGGCTTCTGGACTTCACGCCAAATGTCGTGACGTGCATGTCCATATTCACACATCTGTGCGAAAACTTCATCGGCATCTTCGCCAACACCGCCCTCTCCCGCCACTACTTCATCCCCCGTATCCAAAGAGGGGACGCCCTTTCCAGCTCCATCACCTGGATTCCACGGACGGGTGCAAGGAGGCATATTTGGAAGGGACTTTTCGGGAGAAGTGGGAGGAGTGACGAGTCAAGTGGTGTTGCATTTGTGAAAAGGGGGTTTTGCCCTTCTGCTATCCTAGAACCGCCAATATTGAGGCCCGGGGCGATTACTGAAGTAGCCTCGACCCAAACGATGAGAAATTGGCCATCCCCGTCACCAGGATCCTGCGCTTGAGGGCCGCAGGGCTGACGATGGAAATGGTGGCCTCCGATTTCATCCGAATGCGGATCGTCCCCTTCAGAACAGAGGGGGGGAGGCTAGCGTCGGCGTACTCGAACCCGGCAGACATAATGCGGCTGCGGTCGGGGTTGTATAACAACCTCACCATCCTGCAGCACGCCTTCATCTGCGGCAAGCTCTTCAACTTTGACCCCAAGCTCCGGCTTCCGGCGGGCCTTATTCCCCTGTTCATCAGCTCGGCCTTGGGCGTGCTCACGGCAATAATGCCGGAGTGCAACTCCCATGGCGTCCTTCCGACCGGGGCTCCACCGTCGAACGAGGTCTTCTAGTCCTTTTTTGACTGCATGTCGGAGAAGGTTGCCAGGGTGGAGGAGGTCGTGCTCATCCGCCCCACCACCGAAGGGGAGGTGGCATACATAGCCAGCCGGCTTCTCGAGAGGGCCCTCGGCGAGGCGGCGGGGAAGGTCGGGTCCTTCGATGAAGAAGAATATGACAGGGAGTTGATGGCGGCGGCGGATGCGCTTGCCAGGGAAGCCGGCAGCTCCTCTTCCAAGGGACCCTCCGTCGTCCATGTCCCTGAAGAGGCGAAGGAGGAGGAGGAAGAGGCCGAGGAGCCCCTGGTACACCTAAAGCTCAAACGGGTCTTTCGACGCACCGACACCAGTCTCCCGGTGTGGCAAGCTCCAGTCTCCGTCCCCGTCAAGCGCTCAAGAGGCACGTCGCCTCCTGCTGGCGGCGAGGAGGATCTGTACTTCGACTTCTCGACCTTCAGCTCGGAGGAGGAAGAAGAGTACGCGTCCATGGCTTCATTCTTTCATTCTTGTTATTTCTCATGAGACTTGTCTTGACTTTGGCCTCTGCAGGGAAACGGACACGCTGGCACAGAGGATGGCCAAGAGGGAAAAGGTGTCGGCGAGTGACAGCCATCGGCCAGCACTCCTGCGGTGCCGGAGTCGACTTTAGTTAGCCCCTAGCAGAGCCCCCAGCGTGGGTCCACCTCCTGTTTCCCCTTGCCGGGCACCGGGAACGCGGTCTTCTCCGCTGGCATTACTCATCGTGCAGGGAAGGCCCGGCAGCAGGCGGAATCACCAACGGCCGTGCCAGACAGGGATGACCCCCCTGCTGGGGCCAATCCCGCCAAGGAGGACCTGGTAGGATTGGAGACTGTGGAGCCCACGCCGTCCGTCGACGTTGCCGGGGAAAGGGCAGCCACCCCGCCCCTGCTGGACGAAGGTGAACAGCCCGTCTGGGGACACCTGCGCTTCCCTTCCCTTTCTTTTTTTTTCTTCTACTTGGAACACAGGCACTTTCCTCCTCTCTCATTGTTTGGGTGAGGCAGATGTTGACCTCGTCATTGAGGAGGTTGCATTGGATGCCGCGGCCGAGGCCGGCAAGGTTGCTGTCGGGAAGGCTGCGGCAGAGGTGCGGGACCAGGCCTCCCAGGACTCGATGGAGGAGAGCGCCAAAGAGCCTAATGGGCATGCCGACAGTTTCTCTTCTGCCGCCACGGAGGGAGCTGCACTGGACGCAGGCTCCCCCCATATCGATGAGGAAGCCTGGGGAGAACATCCTTCCTCCTGAGAGGTCCCTCCCTCCGGCGAGTACATCCGTGTAGGCAAAGGGCAATTTATTAGCTCGCCGGGGATGACTCGCGTCAACGAGATCGCAGCGGCAGTGGCCCTTGATGGAGAGGTCTCTACCGTCTACGGGCTTGAAGTCTTTACCGGGCTGGAGACTGGCGGCAGCAAGCTTGGCGAGGAGTAGCTTTTCCTGTCCATAAAGGACAACTTGAACTAGCTCCAGGCCCTTTATCGCGTCTAGAAGGAGAAACTGGACTCCCGGGAGGCAGTTGTTGAGGCGAGGGAGGAGGCGTTCCAGCAGCACTTTGATGAGGTGCAAGAACAGCTCGCCGAAGCCTTCCAGGAGCTGCAGGAGGAGCGCGCCCGGTCGAAGACCGGAAGGGAGGAGCTCCTCCTAAATTCTTACGACATCCAGAAGGAGGAGGAGGAGGCGAAAAGTCGCCACGCCGCAGAAGAGGTCCGCCTCAACTCCCTCCGTATCAGCCTTGACGCAGCGGAGGAGGACATCGCTGGTCGCGAGAGGGCACTCAGCGACCACCTTCGTGCGAAAGACGAGGACGTCGAGCATCTCGTGGTGCAGCGTACCCAAAGGTTGGCGGAGCAACACAAAAGTGCCCTTGCCGCCGAGGCTATTGACTTTGCCGCATAGTTGAAGAAGATGGCAAACAGGATAGTTGCCGCCGAAGCGGCCACGAAGGAGCTTGCCGTAAAGGTGAGGGAGCTGGAAGAGAACCTCGTCGATCTCGAGAAGGAGGCCTCGGAGCTCATGACTGAGAGGCTCAAGCTGTCGCCTCCGACGTTTCCGCCAAGCTCCTCTCCGTCGACGGTGCCGTCACCGTGCTGCAAGGGAAACTGGCCTCTTCGGAGCAAGCTGTCCAAGACAGTCAAGCTCGCGAGGAGTCCCTGGTCGTGAATCTCGAGGGCGAGGCTGATGAGCTCAAGTATGTCACCGTTGCTCGCGCAGCTTACACGTGCCACGTCGAGCTGTGGACTAAGCGTCTTGTCGATGTGGCCGGAAGGATTGACGTGCAGATGTCTGCCATGGGCATTCATGGATTTGGCTACCCTTCGGACCCGACGGTGTCCCATAGCGCCCCTTTGACCTTGTTCTTCGAAGGCGTGGAGGACGCTTTCAAGGAGCGCCAAACCGGTGAATTCGCGCGCCTTGTTGACGAGTCCCGGGAGCTCTGCCGAGGCGTTCTCTTGAAGGTGCTAACCAAACTGGCGTACCGGAACCCCGACATGAGATTCACCCTTGGGCGCATACCGGAGGGTGTGGACTTTGAGGCGCTCGAAGAGCTCGTCATGCCCATCGTTAACAAGGTGGACCAAGTCAAGAGGGTGCAAGGCTCTCACTGGGATTAACGGCTTCGCGTACCCCTGTCCCTATGACCTTGAACTCATGAACATTTTTAAGCTGAAAATACGCTTATCAGCGTTTGTAATATGCTCATTACTTTCCTCAAATGGGTGCGATCTCCTTTCAGCCGCCCTTTCTTTGTATGGTTTATTGTTCTGTTGTGTTTACACCGACATATCTTTCGGAAGTTGCGCTGGGAGATAGGCCTTGGCTTCCTTGCCGGGGTCGTCACCACCGGCGAGGTGCCTTGCCGCCTCTGCATTTTGCCTTCGCCCTATTGAGCATGCCTCTTTTCAACAAGGCGACCATTAGAGGCCGCTAGTCGACAGGCGCGCTTCCAGATAGTATTCAGGGCATCTCTGTCTAGGCTCTTCGGCGCACAAGTTTTCCGTACAAGAGTTTGAAGGCGCTCGTAAGGAACTGTACCTTGAACCACGAGTTTGTTCGGAGTTTCTGTCACTTATTACTTGGAACGCGACTCTCCTTTTGACTCCGGGCTCGTTCCTGTGCTGTATGATGTATGTCTCCTCCCTTCTTCCCCCGGCAAACTTGTGCACGGTGAAAAACCTGTTATTTGTGGAAAGAAAGAAGTGAAAATATACAAAGATATCTTGGTTCTTGTTAGTTTATGGGCTACACCAAACACTAGATTATATACATGCATGATTTAATCATGAGAAATCTAGATGGTGCATGACGCTAAACTATTTGACTGCGCTCACGGTCCTCGCCTGGCTTTGTACAAAGGATTACATGCAACATCGGCAAGCCTTGCACAAAAGGTGGTCACCAGTATACCCGACGGCCTCTCCCTATGGGTAGAACCTGCGAAGATGTTCGATGTTCCGATATGGGCCTCCCCACTTTGGTGTCAACTTGTTTGAGTTCTTGGCCGACTGAACGTGCCGAAGTACAAGGACACCTTTCTCGGGCTCGCACCTTGCAGCTGTGGTAGCGACGTAGGGCTTGCGGTAGTGAGAGGCTCACACAGCTGCCTGAAGACGTCTTTCCTCGAGGAGCATGGCATCATCTTGGCGTTGTTGCTCTTGCTCAAGCTCGTCGTAAGGGAGCACCCGAGGCGATCCGTAAATGAGTTCTGTGGGAAGAACTGCCGCCGCCACGTAGACCAGGGAGAAGGGTGTCTGGCCGGTGGCTTGATTTGGTGTCATTCTGATCGACCGAAGAACCATCGGCAGCTCGTCAATCGAGTTCCTTCCATGTTTGCGCAGCTTGTCAAAAGTTCTTGTTTTCAGCCTTCGTAACACTTCAACATTTTCCCTTTCCGCTTGCCCGTTGCTCCTTGGGTGGGCAAGAGAAGCAAAGCATATTCAGCTTCCGAGATCTTGGGCGTATTGAATAAAGGCGCAGCTCGTGAATTGGGTGCCGTTGTGCATGATGATTCTGTTTGGGACACAAAAACGGCATACTATCCCTTGAAGAACTTTATGGCCGACTGCACAGTCACCTTCCTCACTAGCTTCACTTCCATCCACTTTGTGAACTTGTCAATTTCCACGTACAAGTACTCAAAGCCCCCGACAGCGCGCGGAAATATGGGGACCCCGACTTACGAGTCGAGATCGCCGTGCTTAGTGATCCGAGAGATCAATGCTCATCGAACACAGATACCGAATAAGAGAGTCTTACATCCAAATACCGATTATTACAAAACAAGACCAAATGGTCAGGTTCACAAAGCAGGCCTAAGGCAAAATCACTCAAATACAACTAGTGGCGGAAATCATAGGGTCTAAGCGGGTGCTCATGCAATCAAGCCTACACCGACATGCATTCTAACTTGGAAGCGTCCTAGTTCACAGGGGCGACTCCGAAGACATACTCATCTCCAAACTCTGGTCCTTCCATGTCTGGTCAATAACATAACCAGTGGCAAGCCAATGAGTACTTCAAATGTACTCGCAAACATCCCATGACATGAACAATGAAAGTGAAGAATAATAATAATATGCATCTTTGGTGGAACTCATCATGGTGGTTTGGTCATGAATACGCATCAGTTAAAGAATAACATTTGAAGAACAGGTTACATATATCCATATATCTGCTGAGGGCTGAACCATCCGGGTTCACCCTATATGCCAAGTCACCAAACTTGGACATATCATTACTTTCATAATAACTCCTTTTTATCACCACTCACACACACTTGGTTTATGCGGAAACAACTGGACGTAGTTTAAGCAGGATTACCCAACTGTCCTTGACCGTGGACACGGCTATTCGAATAGTTTTATACTCTAGAGAGGTAGTATGCTGGACCCACAAGATCCGGGAAACTTTCGTGTCATCCACAACTCGCGGTATATAACATACCTGACGTAACTACCCGATCAATGCATTTCCCCTGACGATACTTGACAAAGAGGTCCACTCAATTGGTACCCAACCCACATGTTGTACGTCTTATGAGCACCAACTCTGGATAGTAACAACATGCAGGGACCAACGGTGTCCCTGGAACTCATAAAAATGGCATAGTCGTCCTACCTAGCTCTTTGCTAGCACCGACCAGAGTAATCAACATAGCCCCATCCCATAAGTGGTAACGTCATCGTACTGGTAAGGTTGGGATGGTCGACACATCATAAATCTAACCCTATTTCCGAAACCATACTCACACAAAATACCTGGTGCTCTAGTTCACCAAAAGTGGCCACCTAACTCATCATCGCCCTCGGTCATTAGTGGCACCCGACGGGGTTTTCATAAATCTTTGTTTGAACCAACAACATGCTCATGCTATATACTCTAGCATTACTTGTCAACAAGATAATAGCGTGACCCTCAAGGGTAGGATCAAGCTCAATGCATGTGCGCCGGGGGAGAGCTATCGGTAAAAATCACGTGAGTGATTTACCGGCACTTATGATCATATGCAATGGAAATACTTGCTATCTTAACATGCAATATAACATATGCTCAGTCATGGTCAAACGACTGCTTGCCTTGGTCAGCTAGGTATCCCGGGTCTTCGAGGTCTTCCGCTCTGATTCCCTCGTCACACGGATTTTCTATCATCGGTAAAAGAATAAATAAGAAATAGCTCACACAGAAACAGATCACGAAGTTATTTTAAAAATGTTCTCTATTATTTATAAATCTAAGTTGTTATTTTGAATTTTTTTGCCTCAAATTCTCATGAAGGAACATTTTTAAAATTAACCAAACACAAGCAAAACTATTCCAATTTAGTCCTTTTTATTTTTATAAAATAGAATAGTTGTTCAAAAATTCATACAATAATATCATTAAATACTAAATATTTTGAGAAGAATAACAATGGAAAAATTATATTTTTACACTGGTTAAATGTTTTTATAAAAATCTTAGAAATCAGGTTTTTAAAAATAAAGAAAAATGGCCTAAGCCTGGCCTGGATCGGCATGGAACTTGGCTGGCCCATGGCCAGCCGACAGCCTGCCCAGGCGCGCGTGCCGTCAGGTTTGAACCTGACGTACGGGGCCCTACGGTCCGCGTCTACGGGCAGCGCGGGGGAGGAGGCTGGGCCACCGATAGGTGGGGCACACCTATCGGGGTCGTCTCCTACCTCTGGCCAGAGAGGAGGAGGAGCACGCCGGCGATGCTGTCGACGCTCTCAAGACCCAACAAGGACTAGAATGGGTTCGCCATGACGTCGCCTACCTGCTGGTGGTTGGAACAACGTCGGAGAGGCAGGGGTTCGCCGACGACAAGGAAGCCACGGTGGAGCAGTTTCGGGAGGTGGTCGAGGAGGTAGCTAGGGGCAGGGAAATGCTCGGGCGAGTTGGGGGAAAGCTTCCTGGGGTTGAGGGGATCAGTTTGGTGGGTCGAGGGGTGCAGGAGCCATCGTGTAGCTGGAGATGAACCGGAGCTCCGAGGCGGAGGGGCCTCGGTCACTCTCGAGCACCGGGGCTCTGCTAGTTTGCTCGGGTGGCTAGGGAGGTGCTAGTGGTCGTGGTGAAGCTATCTGAGGGGTGCTGGAGCGAAGGGAAGGGATATTAATAGGCCCGCGACGGTGAGCCGATTCGGGAGCGACGATGACTCACTGTGGCGCGCATGGGGGTGCAGAGAGGGGCTGGGGTCGAAATCACGGTCTTAGGACATGGTTTTGGACTGCCAGAACCATCTGCTGTAGAGGGAGAGAGGGAGGAGTCGAGCATCCGTGGCCGCCCAACCATGGCTGGTTCTGGTGCACGCTGGCACGCGTCGCACGAGCTCCAGCGCGAGGAAGGGGGAGCCCTGAGGATTGCTCGACGCAGAGGGGTTGTCGGGGAAGAGTTTGGACACGTCGGGGGAGGCTGGAACTGGCCGAGAGCGTCGCCCCCACCTTGGTGGCTTCCTGTAGCGCTCCCAAAGTGCAGTTTTGGCATGCCACGGCATGCTGGTGCGCTGTGAGGCACTTTGGACGTGTCTAGCATGTCCTGGCACTGGCTGGGAGTGTGGCTAGCTGTTTGGTTCTCGTGGGAGCTTCGGCTGGTGAAGGGAAACAAGAAATAATGGTGTTGTCAGCCTTGAACCGAAGCGTAAATTGGAGTTTTTGGCCTTTCCACTTTGAACCTATGAGGGGCGAGTTGACTGGGGTTAGATATGGATACTGGCCACCTAATCTATAAGTTTGGCGCAAAGGGGTTGGGTTTAGCTGTGGCTAAGGTGGCTTTTTCCCATCTGTCAGAAGGTGTTGGATAGTGGTTTGAGGGGGTTGCACCCCACCAATGGTGTTGCAACTTAACAGGTTTGGGTTTGCTGCTAAAACATGGGGTTTCACCAAGTTTGAGCTCCATTGGACAAGTTTAGCTTAGTAAACTTGAAAACACTTCAATTTGACCACATCTGTCCCTTCCAAAAAGAGTGTGGGCAAACTAAGTCCCACAAATCCCATTTTTGGTGTGGAACCCTCATTTGAGGTATTGGGCACTCGTGCAAAGTTTCAGCTTTATTGGACAAACTTTGCTATGTAGAGTTTCTCCAACTTCAATCTGGACAGAAGTGGTTTAAGGGTTATTTGGGGTCCTTAATCACCTTGAATCAAGGTGAAACTTTATGTGGACACCCAATATGGCTTAGGGATACCATTGGAATTTTCTAGGATTTTATTGAGAATATTTACTTTGGAAATATTTCAAATGGTCAAAACAGACACAAATGGTTTCCAGAGTTTTATTAAAATAATTATAATACAAAATAGGGTTTAAAATCTTATGTATGGAAAATATATGTCCTTTTGATCATCTCCAAATTTAATCAGTTTTTCCCAACGCGGAAAAGTATTTTTCCATGTAGGAATACCAATTATGGCCTCAGAAATTGACATGCAATTAAATCAGGGAAATAATTATAAAAGAATTATTTTTTGGTTTTGGAATATAAAGATCAGATCACCAACTATCGGGTTGCAACATTGCTTGACAACAAAATCATGTGGTGCAACTCAAACTTGGGTTTTTACCTTGATCAAAAACAAGTAAAGGTTTTTAGAAATAATTCAATATTGTGAAATGGATTTTTATCATCTCATGATCACACACACAAGCTTATAATGACAATTATGGAACTCACATCATTAGTTTTGAAAAAGTTTTAACAAGCTCAGATTTTCACAATACACAGAATGTGGTAGTAAAAACAGGGTGTGACAGGAAAGGGGCCGAGTATATTGAGCCCCCAGACGGTAAATGGCCAGGAGAGAGGGATTGTCTGTAGTGCTTGAGCTGGTTGATGAGCTTTCTTCAAATGGAACAGACACGCTTCACACTTGGTTACTAGTGCCGTTGCATCCTGGAGAGCTGTGGGCCAAAAGACACCTTGCCGGAATGCTTTGCCGGCAAGCGCTGTTGACCCTATGTGGGATCCACATATACGTCAGTGTATCTCAGCCAACAGCTCCAGGTCTTCGTCTTGGGGAATGCATTTCAATTTCACCCCGTTCAGTCGTTTTCTGTATAGAGAGTCATCGATGAACTGATACAAGTTGGACTGACGGGCTACTCTTTCTGCTTCTTCCTGCTCTTCGGGCAGGTCCCTAGTCTGAATGTACTAGACGATTTGTTGTACCCTTGCCGGAGTGTGTGGTTCGGCGGGTAGGACCAAAGGCATGTCTTCCGCCGGGGTGTTATCCCCCGGCAGGCTGGAGGCCTTCCCCGGCAACCTCGCCCCCGGTCGGACCCTTGCCAGAATTTCCCGTCAGGTCTGCTGGGAAGTACTCGCCGGAGTCCAACTTCCTTCTCTTTTCTTGTCGGACTGATGTCATCACGGATGGTTGTTGAGCCATGTCACGAAACTCCGTTGTTCCACAGGTAACTTAAGGGTTGCACGCTTCGACAGGTCATCGGCAATAGTATTTTCGGCACGGGGGATGTGCTCTGCCTGTAGACCATCGAAGTGCTCTTCCAGCTTCCTAACTTCATCGACGTATGCCTCCATCACCGGGCTCTGGTAGTCTTTGTTGACTTGCCAGAGGACCAACTGCAGGCCGCTTCTGATGATCAACCTTCTAATTCCGAGGTCTGACATGATCCTGAGACCGACGAGTAGCCCGTCGTACTCGGGTGTATTGTTGGTCGACTGCTCCCGCGGGAAATACATCTGCAGCACATACTTCAAGTGTTCTCCGGTGGGGGCGACAAGCAGCACGCCGGCCCGTGCCCCTTGGAGTGAGAACGCACCATCAAAGTACATGATCGACTCTTGGCTTGCTTCCTTGCCCGGGAGGGCTGATTCTTGAATCTCGTCGTCGGGTGTTGAAGTCCACTCAGCAATAAACTCTGCGAGGGCACTGCTCTGGATGGTTGATGTGCTCTCGAACTTTAGGCCAAAGTTAGATAACTCGAATGCCCATTCCACTATCCTGTCGGTGGCATCAGGGTTCCACAGAACCCTTTGTAGCAGGAAACGGGTGACGACGGTGACCTCATGTGCTTGGAAGTAATGGCGCAGCTTCCTTGAGGCCATGAGGAGGCCGAAAAGTAATTTTTGCACCCCCGAGTATCTCCACTTCGCTCCTTGTAGGAGGGAGCTGACAAAATAGACGGGGCGCTGCACCACTTTCTTCTTCCATGTCGGCTCGCCGGATGGCGGCGGTCTGGCATCACTGGTCCCCTCCTTTGTTGGATATCTTTGCTCGCGGGCCGGTTGTGCTTCGCTCGATGGTGCAGCTTCTGCCGGCGTAGCTTCAGCCTCTTCCCTCTGCGCCACCAAAGCGGCGCTGACCACTTGGTTGGTCGCGGCCAGGTACAGGAGAAGCGGCTCCTGTGGCCTAGGGACGACCAGGGTTGGCGAAGTGGAAAGATACTTCTTCAGGTCTTGCAACGCCGCTTCTGCCTCTGGGATCCACTGCATGGGCCTTGCCTTTTTCAAGATTTTGAAAAAGGGCAAGGCGCGTTCAGCAGACTTGTAGATGAATCTGCTCAAAGTGGCGACACAGCCGGTAGGCGCCATACATCCTTGACGCGCTTCGGTGCCTCGATCTGTTTGATGGCATTGATCTTGTTGGGATTAACTTTGATTCCCCGATGGGGCACGAAGAACCCGAGAGGCTTGCCGGATGGGACACTGAAGATGCACTTTTCAGGGTTGAGCTTGAGGTTGATCTTGCATAGGTTGGCAAACGTCTCCATCAAATATTGTATGAGCGTCGCTCTGTCCTTTGTTTTGACCATTATGTCATCCCCATAAGCTTCCAAGTTTATGTGGAGCTGGGGCTCAAAACCAATCTGGATCACCCTCGCGAACGTGGATCCGGCATTCTTCAACCCGAAAGGCATACGCACGAAGCAGTACGTGCCGCACGGGGTAATGAACGCAGTCTTCTCTTCATCTTCCTTGGCCATGAAAATCTGGTGGTATCCCGAATAGGCTTTGAGGAAAGACAACAGATCACAACTAGTAGTGGAGTCCACAATCTGGTCGAGGCGCGGCAAGGGTAAATGGTCTTTTGTGCAAGCTTTATTTACATCAGTAAAATCGATACACATCCGCCAGTTCTCGTTCGCCTTGCGCACCACGACCGGATTGGCAAACCTTGTAGGATGGATGACTCCCCTAACTAGGTCTGCTGCTTGTAACATCTTGATATCCTCGGCGATGAACTCTTGCCGCTCCAGAGCTTGTTTCCTCACCTTCTGTTTGACCGGCCGCGCGTGAGGACAGACAGCTAGGTGGTGCTCAATCACCTCCCTGGGAACACCGGGGATATCTGATGGTTGCCAGGAAAACATATCGAGAATCGCCCGCATGAAGGCGATGAGCGCGCTTTCTTATTTGCTGTCCAGGGTGGAACTTATGGTAAAAGTCCCACCCGTACCATCCTCCTTGGCACGCACCTTCTTGGTCTCAGGTGGGGCAGCTTTTGACATCTTGTTCTTGCCCGCGGAGCTCTCTGGCGCCTCTGCACCTGCAACGCAGCACTCTTAGGAGGTGCGTTTGCCAGGGGCGGCATGATGGGCCTCCTTGCCGGTCTTCCTCTTCCTACTGCCGGGAGCTGAGGTGGCGGGAGTGGGCGCCTTGTCGGCGGACGCCGCGACGGCTTCCCGGTAGAGGCGGTTGGTGCAAACAAGTGTGTCCTTCTTGTCGGCGTTAACATTGATGACGCTGATGGGAACGGGCATCTTCAACGTATTGTAGGTGTCGTGTGATGCCGGCACGAACTTGGCCAATGTGGGGCGCCCGAGGATCCCATTATAGGCGCATGGGTTGTCGGTGACGTCGAAAACGACCTTCTTGGTTCTGTAGTTCTGGTCGATGCCGAAGGTTACCGGCAGCGTGATCTTTCCCTTCGGCTGGATCTTCCCTGGGGTTGATCCCTTGAAACAGCCCCGTTTCCTTGAGATCCTGTCTCGGATTTGTAGCCTTCGGATGACGTCGGGGGACATGAGGTTTAGGCCAGATCCGCCATCCACCAACATCTTCGTCACCTTGAGGTTGCGGATCGTTGGCGAAACCAACAATGGTAAGAACCCGACCGCAGTAACTCGGTCAGGGTGATCCTTAGAGTCGAAAATGATGGGCGTGCTCGACCATTTCTTGGGCTTATAGATCCCGACGGAGGGCTCGGCCGTGCTCACTTCTCTCGCCCAATTTTTCAGTTGGCGGTGGGAAGAGTGTAGCGACGCGCCTCCGTCGATGTACATCATATCACTGGCCCTCTGAAACTCATGGTCGCTGGAGTCGTCTTTCGGGTCGCCTTCGTCCTCATCCTCCTCCTTCTTGTCTCGCCGTCATGCGGGCGCCTCCCGCTTGTTTCGGGCCTTGTCGGGGTATCCTCCATGGCCACCCTTCTTCCTACCATACCCCACCGCACCATCTTGGGCTTTCTCCTTGTCGCGCATCTCGTACTCGGCCTTTTGCTTTTCGGTGAGTTCCTCGACTTGGTGGCAGTCCTGGTGGTGGTGGCCCTTGGTACGGTGGATCTTGCAGTACTGTTTGCCGGAGCCAACCGACTTGTCCTCGGCCGCCAAGGCATGGCATGAGTCGCATCCGACAACACCTTTACCGGCGGTCTCCGCATTAGCCTTCTTGGCGGTGTCGGCGTCGCCGAAACTCGCAACAGCAAACACGGCCTTTCTCTTCCTCTTCTTGTTGTGCTTCTTCCCCTTCCTCGATGAAGGGTTAGCGTCATCGTCTTCATAGTCAGCTTCTACACTGGCGCCTTCGCCAGGAAGCCTCCTCCCTTTGACCGCGCGCACTTATCAGCTAGACCGTAGAGCTCATCGACATCACATACCTTATTCATCGATAGTTCCTCCCGCACATTCCGGTTGTGCATTTTTTGATGGAACTCGCTCATGACGGCGGCTGGGTGGACATTCGGGATGTTGTGTTGAATGCGGATGACTCTCTGGATGTACTTGCGCAGGGTTTTTCCCTCCTTCTGGGGGATGATGTGCAAGTCGCTCTCCTTGCCAAGGGCTCGGTGGCCGCCAATGTATGCGCCAACGAAATACTGGCACATATCCTTCCAAGAGGATATGGAGTTCTTGGGCAGGTATATTAGCCAAGACCTCACGTTGGGCTTAAGCACCAACGGGAAGTAGTTGGCGTGTATCTTGTCGTCCCATCCCCCGGCAGCCTACACCGCGATGGTGTAGATGCCGAGGAACTCGGACGGGTGAGTCTTGCCGTCAATCTTCTCAGGTATCTCCGGCTTGAAGGTATGGGAGTTGGGCCACGGGACCCGCCGGAGCTCGGGGGTAAAGTGCGGGCAACCCACCTCGTAGGGTAGAGCGTCGGGGTACATCGAGGATGGTGCGTCCACAATGGTCTTAGCTCGCTTGTCTCACTGGCGGCGCGTCTCCTGCCACCGCTTGATGAGGGACCTAGCATCTTCCTTGCGTCTCTCCCGTAGGACGTGATGCTGGTCGCGGTGGGTGCGTGGGTCGGAGGATCGAGTGGAGTCGTCAGATACGACGACCTGTTGCCTCCGCCTCGGCGGGGGAATGTACCGTGGCGGCAGCATCTACGTCCTTCGCCGTGCGGTCGCGGGTAGGCCTATTGGAGGGTCGTTTCGACGTCTCCGGTTTCTCCGGCCCGTCTCGGTTAGTGAAGGCCATGAGGCTCTGGATGGTGACCCTCCATGCCTTGAGCTCGTCCACCATCGGAGGAAACTCTAGGAGCAAATGTGCGTGCTTCAACGCTTCCGCCCACGAGCTCGCTCCTGGCAGTGCTAGAAGGGCCCCCTCCTTCGCCATGCGAGCATGCCCCACCCTTCCCCGTCGCAGTGCGCGTCTGTCTCCCATGTGTGTCCTGTGTTTGAGGACCAGGGGTTTGTCGTCACGGTGGCGAAGGGTCGCCTTCCTGGGGTCGCCCGTCGTTCGTGGCCTGGGAAGGCATTGGCGTATGTGTCGCCCCAGGCTCTCCGGTGTCCTTAGAAGTAGCCACGCCGCCTATTGGCTGCGTAGCTCCGTCCTTGGACGCTCCAGCGCGCGCGCGATTGCTAGGGCTACGGACGATACCACTCGCCCGCGTCTGATTTCCGAAATGTTGTGGGAGTTCTGGGGCTCCATCTCCCTCTCCCGCGCCCGTGCCCCCTCCTTCCTACGTCGTGGCGGGTGCACTGGGCACAGGTGTCTCGACCGCCATCGCGCTCCTCCTCTTGGGAGTTGATGAAGAAATCCGGCCGCTGACCGCTAGATCAGGTCGATGCGACCCTCCTTCCCTTACCTGGCGCGCCAAAGATGTCGGTGAAGGATCGACACATATGGGGACCTCAACGGTCCCCTTTTTGCTAGTTTGGCGGGGAGAGGGGTCGCGGCAATAGCAGAACCAATTGTCAGGGCCCGGCAAGATCTTTTTACCCAGGTTCGGGCCGTGTGGTGCATAAAACCCTACTCCTGCATGTGCTTAGTTATTCATTTTGGGTTACTGTAGATCTGTCCCTTTTTACAACATTTCGATTGGTCAAAAAGCCAAAAGTCCCTACTACTGAGCGGGCCTCCTTTTATAGGCGAAGGGCTGACCATAGTGGCTCAGTTGGTGAACGGTGGGTTCACGAGTGAAATAGCTCCCACCGACAGTTACAGTGTTACTTCCTTGTCAGAGGTGCATTAAATGCTTCAACAGACTTCCCTTGGACACGTACCCACACGTGGCAACTCCAGGGTGTTGCGCTGGCGTGCGAGCATACGCGTGACTCATGCATCATCGGTGGTGTGCTCGCCGGTGGAGGCGTTCGAAGGTCGCGAGGGCACCCTGGGCCCGCGCCTCTCCTCAGGCTTTCTCTTCCTTCCCGGTTGGAGGTCTTCCTGTTCCTCTCGGCAGGGAGGTGATGGCCTGCCGAGGCTTTGTCAATCTTCCCGGCAAGGGTGGTTTGCCGGGGCTCAGTCCTTCTTCCTCGGCAGGATTGTCTCGCCATGGCATTGTCTATCTCGCTAGCAGGGAGCGCATGGCGGGGTCTCTTCTTCCTTCCTAGAAAGCGAGTGCTTGCCGGGGCTTGCAATCTGCACCTGTTGGCTTCTGAGTCTTGTTTCCGCCCTAAGCCCCAGTGATGCGCCTTGCCGCTGTGGAGGGGCTACCGGTGTCCGCGCACTAGTCCTGTGCAGTAGAGACCCCAGTCTTTAGTGCACCGACAGATTCCCAAGAGGAAGAACTAGATGCTCTTGAGGGTTGACTCTGCCAATGAAATTAACTCTATACATTTTGGCAAGAACTACATGCTATGAACCTCAAGCTTATGCATTAGTTTAAGGAGTCACACATTCCCTCAAAGGTAAGCAAGGAACTAGGTAATCAATAAATCTTTTGATATCATCCCATTTGTGCTTCACTCCATGTCCATAGATATACTTGCATATGTTCCTTTTTTGCTTTGGGACTAACCCATGTAGGTGACAAGAGCATGAAAAGAACAAGGATTGCTCCCAACTCAAGATGATCTTCATCAACTTTGAGCATCCACCACTACATCACCTACTTGAAGTCTTCCACGACAAAACCCAAGGTTAGTTCATCCCTCTTTGTGGGGATATCATATTAAGGGGGTGCTTTACTCTAATACTTGAGTATAAGCATCTCCTAAGGATATGAACACATTAATGCTTATGTAAGAGTGGTAACCCCACTTGTGCTTAACGATGAGTATGACCTATGATCAAGTATTCTTGCTTGACTCCTATGTTAGTATACTGATATATAGATGACATTTTCATCTCCCAAGTGCGTGATAGATGCTAGGATATTTGTGCATGTTCACCATGTTTGTATCATCATTCTTATTGTGTGAGCATGTTGGTCTGCATTAATTTAATCATTCGAGGACATTCAATTGTTGTCATATGGCTTTTGTTTTATCTTTTGCCAATTAGATGGACAAGAATGCCTATGACCCTTCTCTAGCTATCTATGCTATCTCATCTCAAGTTCTATCCATGCTTCATCACAAAACTGGAAAAGCACATGTCGATCCCTCTGTATGAAGGTGCACCCGCAGTTCAGTATCGTAATAGACTGCCTTCCAAAACCTCTTTGAAAAACTCGGTGTGACCAACTCCACAAACTTGGAGCCACCGATTTTCCAAAGTTGATCAGGCTGTCTCATCTCGGTACCACCGGAATAGCAAACTCGGTTACACTGAGTTTCGCTGTCTACTGACAGTTGAGGAACTCGGTGATACCGATTTTGCCATCTCGGTGACACTGACAGCGCACGGGTATATATACCTGCGGAACGGACCTTCTGATTTAACTTCGTCAAAACGGTTTGTTCGCCAAACCCTCGCTGCCCCCTGAGACCCCAAGTCATCGCCTTGACTCCCCGAGCGCCGCTGTCGCTGGGACTCGCCGTTGTCGATGAAATCTGCTCCTTCATCATCGCCGTAGCCGAACTGCCATGGAGCTTGGGTACGGTTCAATCCCCTTTGCGTTCCCCGTCTGTTTCTACACATTGGATCTTTAAATTCTTCTTTCCACATTGTGCAAACCTCCTATCCACCAGATAAAATCAGTAGATTAGGTGAAATAGGAAATTTCGGATCTGATCTGCCGTAGAATGCAAATCGTTGAGGCTGAGTTTGTAAAATTGGTTCCACCGATTCCTGTTTCAGGTTTCTTCAGAAGCAACTCGGTGAGACCGAGCAACTATTTTCGGTTGCACCAAAAACTATCTTCAGAAGCGAGTCTATTTTCTCGGTGACTCCGGAAATGCCAACTCGGTACCATCGATTTACATCCTCCAGAAGATCATACCCTGAGTTTCAGACTTCAAATTTTCAAAAATATCTGAATTTTGTGATGCTCATCCATTCTGTCTTTCCTACATCCACTTCACATGTTCTGTTGTTTGTTGTAATGTTTGTTTGTCAGTATGTCAGGTTCAGATGACAGTCAGAATGATTTCACAGAGCAGAGTGTCGAGATGGTCTTAGGCTCTAGTCCATAGAGGACTGCTTCAGACCCTAGTTCTCCCAATTTCCATGGCTTGCCCAAAGCAGCCACCAGGCAAAGGAGGAAGATAGTTTCTGATGAGGAAGACTCTGCCCTTTTGCTAGAAGAAACTTCATGTAGGTGAAGGATCGACACCTACAGGGCCCTCAATAGTCCCCTTTTTGCTAGTTTGGCGGGGAGAGGGGTCGCGACAAGAGCAGAACCAACATTCAGGGCCCGACAAGATCTTTTTACCCAGGTTCGGGCCGTGTGGTGCGTAAAACCCTACTCATGCATGCTTTTAGTTATTCGTTTTGGGTTACTGTTGATGTATCCATTTTTACAACCCTTCGGTTTACCAAAAAGCCAAAAGCCAAAAAGCCACTACTACTGAGCCTCGTGCCTCCTTTTATAGGCAAAGGGGTCACCAAAGTGTCTCGGTGGGTTTACGGGTGAAACAGCGCCGACCGATAGTTACAGTGTTACAACCTTGTCAGAGGTGCAATAAATGCTTCGACAAACTTCCTTGACCTCGTTAGGGGGTTGGACACGTACCAACACGTGGCAACTCCGGGACGTTGCAGTGGCGTGCGGGCGGACGGGTGGCACATTCAACGTCGGTGGCGTGGTCGTGGGTGGAGGCGTTCGTAGGTCGCGAGGGCGCCATGGTCCAGCGCCTCTCCTCGGGCCTTTATCTTTCTTCTCGGTAGGGTTACCTTGCCGGGGATCTTCGTGTTCCTCTCGGCAGGGAGGTGTTGCCCTGCCGAGGTCTTGTCAGCCTTCTCGGCAAGGGCGGCTTGCCGGGGCTCAATCATTCTTCCTCGACGGGAGGGTCTCGTCGTGGCATTGTCTATCTCCCCGACAGGGAACTCTTGCCGGGGTCTCTTCTTCCTTCCAAACAAACGAGTGCTTGTCGGGACTTGCAATATCCACTTGGTGGTTTCCGAGTCTCGCTTTCGCCCTAAGCCTCAGCGACGTGCCTTGCCGCTGCGGAGCGGCTGCCGGTGTCCGCGCACAAGTCCGGGGCATTGGAGACCCCGGTCTTTAGTGCACCGACAGGAGCCCCCGGGCCTGGGCGACACACGCATGCGAGGTCTTGTTGGGCCAAGCCCAAAGAGGTGCGTGGACTCGCGGGCGCCGGGTTTATCGTAATCGAGCCGTTACATGCTTCCTTTCCCCACATCGCACATTGAACGCGCGAACTGGGAGGGTGTGCGTCATGCGCGTGATGTCCTCTATATTCCGTGAAAGCGCCTCTGCCACATGTAGGACATGCGCAGCAGCGGTCGGGCAAGTGCCGATCGTGTCCTCAAATGCCGCGGGCGTGGATGGGCCCGCCCCTGCATGCATTGGTGCAGCAGGGCGGTTCCCTGTTCCGCTCGTGACTTGAGGGCGATTGGGCGAGAGAGGCAGTGGCTTCTGGAGCGAGGAGGGTGGCCTCCGAGCTTTGTCCTATAAATGAAGGTGTTTGCACGGAGGTTTTGCCCATCCATCTCACTCTCGAAGCCTTCAGCGCCTACCGCCTTGCCTTCTCTTGTTTCTTTTAGCTTTGTCAGTGCCGCCTGCCCCTAACCATGGTCAGGGAACGGGTCCATCCTCCGTCGGCCGCTAGGGCGGCAAGTGGACCCCGTTCGGATCATGCCACAACTTCAGGTTCCACACCCAGCGGCAGCCCCTCCAATCGTGGCGGGAGAGGCCCGAGGGGCCGAGGTCGCTAGGGTCGTTGCCGAGGGAGGCGGAGTGCCACTCCTGCGTCTCCGCCTTCTACTAGGCTTGGCGGGCACTCGGACGGGACGGTGCTGGAGTTTGTCGTGGACCTGCATGATATTCTGCGGAGCCATCTGCATCTCCCCCGGCCTTTTGCTAGGGTGATGGAGCCTGCCAGCCCCCTTGTCTTGTGGTTGCGGGCGCACGGCTGCTCCCACGATGCTATGCAGGCGCGCGTGGAGTACCCGAAGCGCCACTCCATACTGCTCGGGCGGGGCTGGAAAGCTTTCGCCCGTGCCCATAGCCTCGAGGATGGGCATACCCTCTATTTCAAGTTAACGGAGGATGATATGTTATCCATCAATTTTTACGGGCGCTCAGGTGTACGTCTCGACTGCTGCGAAGAGAGCTCGAGAGGCGCCGAGTGTCCCTCCTCGAGCGATAGCGACGAGGAGGATAGAAGCGGTAGTGGCGCTCTTGGTAGGTCAAGATCTCGGGGGTAATGTCGGAGTACGACTTCCCGAGCTCTGACTAAATGTTGGCTCTGCCTCCGAGGCCCGCTCATGCCTCTCCCCCGCGTGGTGGGGTTACCTTGCCGGATCTGGCGTAGGTGCCTCTTGTTCGAGAGGGAGGCACCTCCGCAAGCTCTCACGTGTCCATACCCTCTGCTTCGGCCACCTTACCTGAGCGGGTGCTGGACTCCCGGCTGCAGGAGGAGGCGCGCTCGAGGACTGTAGATCCTTCGCCCCTTCTTGTGCCCTGCCCTCTGGTATCAAGCTAGAGGGGCCAGGTTGTGCTTGTCGGGGCTAGTCCCGTTCTCGTCGGCACAGTGCTGGCCCTGGGGAGCCACCCCTGGCCGCCGCGGGCTCCGCCTTTTTGTCTTCTTGAGTTTCACTCCATTTGCTTCCATCGACCCTCCTTAAAAGATACAGTCTTTAGGTTAGGACAACAATGCTTTGTAAGTGGTATCAACTGTATCCAGACAAATGAATGAATATTTGCATCCTTTATTCGACTCTAATTTTGTATGATTAGTTCCTAGCACTTTTCGGAAGCTTGCCGGCTTCACTTATCCTGCCGCGAGCCCTTAGAGGAGTGGATTCAAACAAAACTCAACAGAGGAGGTCATCATCTGCAAGACTCCTAGCCACACTCAGTGCAACCATTTAAATCATCAAGCGCAGCTCGAGGCGAAATAAGGTGCTACGTAGCCGTCCGAAACATTGAACGAGTTCGAAACGAGATAAGGGCGCTCTGTGGCCGCTCAAGTCGTTGAACAGGCTCGAAACAGAGTCAGAGTGCACTGATCCTAGCAAGGTCCATCTGTGTGCGGGGTTCTCATACAAAAGTTGATACTTCAAAAGGATACAACTCGTCTACCAAGAGTCTGGTAAGGAGTCTGATTCTATACTTATCTCGCGCATCGCGGCATTCCTAGCCGCAACGTCTGAATGTGCTGCCGGGGAGGACTATACATACCCCCATTTTTGTGATTTTCTAACAGAAATTTCCCACAGGACTAAGATCATTCTCAGTACTACCGAACCATATAGCCTGAGATACTCCAAATTCTATAATATCCCATGATCTTTCTGATTTTCTTAGCATTTGTTGATTATAAGAAAATTTGGAGGAACTTCTTTGTGATCCCACATTTTTCCTACGTAAGTTCTTACTTGTCATTTCCATTTATGCCAAAGGGGGACATAATATTGTTATCCCTAAATTGTCAAAGGGGGAGATACTTCAAATGATCACATGATACAAGGGGGAGAATCATCTATCTAGTATCCCTAACAAACAGGGGGAGAGAAATTTAAGGAACCCTTATCAAAGGAATAAGAATCCAGGGGCCCTTACTCATAATGAACCCTTTCTTTCTGACCTTTTTAGAAATTAATGCCAAAGGGGAGATATATCAACACTTCTAAATGGTTATACCAAAGGGAGGATCTACCAAAGTGGAGATATATAAAAGCCTACACATTCAGAGGGAGAATACCTTTAAGGGGGACAGATATAAAAGGAGAAGGTATTATTTGCATTTTATTTTGCCTACTTTGGATTGAACTTGTCTCATCCTACCTACTCCCAATATCTACATCCTATGGTTGAGGGGGAGGGGAAATCTTACATATTAATTTTTAGGGGAGAAAGTTCTAAATATTCTTGGAGACATATCTATCATCAAATCCTATTTTCAATATGTCTTAAATCTCTTGTTACTTTTGAAGCTCTTTGCATCTTTACAATAGAATACACTTGTGTTATCTAACATTTTTTTCCAAAGTATATTCCTACTGCTAAGATGAACAAGAACCTCAAGGTAAGTATATGCATCATTTCCATGTTCAAGATGATCTCTTGTATCTTACACATATTGTTTGCAGGGGTTAGTCTTGAACATGGAAATATTTCATTCTCACATGTTTGATGCATATAGCCAAGATTCACATGACTTGTCTTGTTCTTTCTACTATGTGTATGCTCATGCAGTCGAAAGCAAACATCTCTTAAAAAGGATTGCACACATTAGCGGGAACTTGTATTAGTCATGTATCTATCAAAGCTCTCATTTTCTACTACTTATCATGATTTGAAGCTTTGATTGTATGTTGTCATCAATTACCAAGAAGGGGGTTATTGAAAGCACATATTCTCCCTTGGTTCTTTTGCTAATTCATGACAACATACATTGTCTCTTGCACTAACATTTTTAGCTAGTATATTTCAGGTATAGTCTATAGAGATGCATTGGCTAAGGATTGTGTGGAGAAGCCACAAGTAAGGAAAGGAATAGGATTGACCAAGGTTCAACCGAGAAGACTACATTTTATATTTGTGAGAAATCACTTTTGAGTCCATAGGAAAGCCAATACTTCTAAAACGGGGTGAGGTATCTATGATGAACTGGTTTCTCAAGTTCTTAGAGATAGCCACCAAAAATATTCAGTCATTCTCCCACAAAATTCTCTGTCCAAAGCCTAAACATCAAAATCGGTGCCACCAACTTTATCCACTTGGCCATACCGACTTTCATCTAAGACAGATCCTATGCCAAACCCTATAATCTCAGTACCACCAACATTCACCGAAAATCATTGAACAACTTTCTGGTCTATTGATTTCAAGAATCAGAATTTTCAAATTTTGAAATCGGTGTCATTGAGATTTGGAAAGTGGCCTAGATCACCATATTGGTACCACGGAGATTCCTATATCGGTCTCACCGAGAATTCGCAAGTTGCCATATTTAGTGCAACTCGGTAGCACCAAGATTCATGTTGGTGTCACTGAGTTGGGCAATAATGATGTAATGGTTGGATTTTTGGGGATACCTATATATAGCCCTCCACCACCTCTTATTCGTAGGGGAAGCACTAAGAACACACATACACTTGCCAAATCCATTTATCTGAGAGAGAGCCACCTTCTATGTGTGGAGATCAAGATATTTTAATCCATCCATTAGAAACTTGATCTCTAGCCTCCCAAAGTTGCTTTCCACCAAATCAATCTCTTCTACCCATGCCAAATCTATGAGAGAGTGATTCAATGTTGAGGAGACTATATTTTGAAGCACAAGATCAAGGAGTTCATCGTTCTACCGCATATATTACCTTTTGGAGGGTGTTGCCTCCTAGGTTGGTTAGGTCTTGCTTGGGAGGCTCCTACTTCATGGTGTGGAGTTAAACCAAGAAGGTTGTACAAGCAAGGAGATCACCTACTTCATGAAGATCTACCCCGAGTGAGGCTAGTACTCCGTGGATGTAAGCCATAGTGGAATTGACAAGGCCGCTTGTTCGTGTAACCTTATGGGTGGAGCCCTCTGTGGACTCTCGCAGCCCTTACCCTCCATGGGTTGATGTGTCCACTAACATGGAGGTACGATAGCACCACCTATCGGAACCATGCCAAAAATCAACATGTCCATCTTTGCGATTGATCTTCCTAAACTCTACTCCTTACTGACATATGCAATGTCTTTACTTTCTGCTGCGATATATGTTGACTAGCATGTGTAGGGTGCACTAGACTTGTTAGAATTGCTAAAATCTGCCAACAATTAAAATTCGAAGAAGGCTAGGTTTTAATTTATGCAAGTAGTCTATTCACCCCCACTCTAGACATCCTTTCTAGTGGTCCCACACCGGGGCGAGTGGCTCTCCTTTTGGGCTAACTTGGGTTATTGTAATGATACCTTCGTGTAACTTCTTCGGGTCCCTAGCCTTAAGCCTGCTATTGTTGCTGGCTGTGGTGTTGGATGAAGTTTGATAATTATGATGTGTGTTTGGTTTTCTGTGAAGACGAACGGGTGATGCGACATAGTATAGGTAAGTATTTTCATCAATGATAACCAATGTTATCCAACCAGTAGAAGTAACATGCGACCCCCGTCCTGAGTGACTGCACACAAAGAAGCGAACACTTGCACCGAACATGGGCAAGAGGGTTGTGAATCCCCTTGGACCTGTTATTTGCAAGCAAATGAAGTGTATGGATGATAGTTTGATAATTGAAAAATAACTAAAAGGTAAATAAAGGCAACGAGGTGATTATAGAGTTTCTAAATATATAAGCGAATACAACCGGGGGGTCATAGTTTTCCCTAGTGGCATCTCTCATGTAGTAAGCATATGGTGGGAAAACAAATTACTATTGGGCAATTGATAGAAAAGCACATAGTTATGTTGTCGGCGATGCTAGGTCGACACCTATTGGAATCAACGTGAAACCCTTGTGATCATAGGGCGGGGAAAGACGACGTCAAGAGCTGAGCTAACGATCAACACCCTACAAGCCTTTTTACCCAGGTTCGAACAACATACCCGTAAAACCATACGTCCTGCTTGTCTGGTTGTATTAAGCATTTAGTTGTCTGTTACAATGGTTGATGATAACCGTCTTCTGGTCATTGTCCGAAGAGTCCCACCCCTTGTGAATGAGCTAAGGGCCTCCTTTTATAGGCAAAGGGGTCACCTACAGTGCTCGGTGGTAGGTTCACGAGAAGTTACAGTGAACCTAGGGCGGTGCTTATCCATCTACCACTGTCGGGTGCATTAAATACACATCTTGTCCTTGTCTTCAATGTGCTGGTGAAGACACGTGTCCAGGTGTTTCGACACCTGGGCACCGCGTTGGCGCATGTGGAATGCGTTGGAACTTGGGGGCGGTGGCACTGTAGCGAGGGCGGTCGCCCTCCAATGCCTGGCATTGTCATCCCGACAGGGGGGGGGGGCTTGCCGGGGCGTCGGGTCCTCGTCTCGGCAAGGGAGCTTGCCGGGGGCTTCGGTTCTCATCCCGACAAGGGAGTCTTGCCGAGGTCCTGTACTTGGTGAGTTCATCACACCCACTAAACGGGCGTGGCCTTGGTTATCTTCTCGGCAAGGCAGGCTTGCCGGGGCCTTGGTATTCTAGGGGGTGCATCTTGTCTGGATCCTGCCATGCCCTGCTGTTAGTGGCTCTTTTCCCCCGTGCACAAGTCTGGGTCACTAGGGACCCCAGTCTTTAGTGCATTGACATATGTGATATTCACGACAACGATCATGTGTATATAGGCATCTTGTCCATAAGCTAATAGGTCGACTCCTGCCTGCACCTATTACTATTACTCCACCGATCGACCGCTATCGAGCATGCATCTAGAGTATTAAGTGAACAGAGTAATGCTTGCAGAACAAAGACATGATGTAGACAAAGAGAACCCAATTAATATGAATTAACCCCATTGGTTTATCCTTAGTGGGAACAATACAGAGATTTGTATTTTCTCCTACGTTGTCACCTGGATATAGAGCACCGCCAGATTCAACCCACTACAACACACACCTCCCATAGACGTAAGATTAATCTAGTTGGCCAAAATAAATCAATAGATCGGAGAGATTTGCAAAGCTATAATAATCATGCAAATAAGAATCAAATATAGAATTCTGAGAAGAGTCAAATCTTCTATCATGAATAATCTGAACATAAACCCACAATTCATCTGATCCCAATAAACACACCACACAAAAGAATTACATCTGATAGATCATATCGAAGATGCGATGATCATTGTATTGAAGATCAGGAGAGAAACGGAGAAATGACCATCTAGGTACTAACTACAGACTCATCGGTCTATGGTGAACTACTTACACATCACCATGGGAGCAGCAGGGTTGATGTAGAGGCCCTCCGTGATCGACCCCCCTATAGGGCACAAGAACAGTGCCCTAGATGGGCACACGATGGAAAAGAGACTTGCGATGGTGGAAGAAGTGTTTCAGGAGGATCCCTAGGGTTTTGGGATCTATTGGAATTTATAAGACGGAGAGGGACGTCGGGAAATGCCACGAGGGGCCAGCACACATCACGGTGTGACTACCCCACTTGACATGCCCTATTGTGTGCTACCTCTCGCGTGTAGCCTCTGGTCTCCTCCCAAAGCTTTCTCGTCTTCTTTTAGTCCAAAAAAACTTTTGTGGCAAATGGACTTCTGTTGACACTATAGACCTGAAAAGCCAAAAAATGCAGAAAACAAAAACCGGAACTCGCCACTTGGTTAATTGGTTAGAGATACAAATTAATATTAATGGGTAAATAAACACCCAGAAAGTATACTAGAATTATAATATTATAGAACGAAATAATAAAAAAATTACATACGTTGGAGACGTATGAGAATCCTCGAGCTTAATTCTTGCTCGTCAGTGATTAGGTAAATTGATAAAAACAGAATTTTTGATGTGACATCCTACCCAACATGTAATCTATTCCAGGATTGATCACTGAGAAATGATGAATTAATAAGCACCAACATAGTAATATTTATAAACATAAGTAACATAATCATAAAGTTTCAAAATATTTATAAACAAGAATGTTCACCCCTATTCATTTTATCACATTTGCATGCCATGGCTCCGTCTTGTGGCACAAGTGTGGGTGCAATTGTTTGATTATTTGTGTAGGTACTACTATTGGGGCCTTGCTTGTTCCTCCTACTGGATTGATACCTTGGTTCACAACAAACAGGGGGAAATACTTATCTACTTAGCTGCATCACCCTTTTCCTCTTCAAGGGAAAACGAAAGCAAGCTCAAGAGGTAGCAAGAAGGATTTCGGGCGACGTTGCCAGGGAGGATACATAGCAAGATCATGCCTACCAAGTACCCATCACAAACTCATCACTTGCATTTACTTTATTTTCCATTTGCCTCTAGTTTTCCTCTGCCCCACTTCTAAAAAGATTATCAGAAAATACCAAAAAGATTCACTTTTTATTCTCCCTTTTTCTGTTCGTCTTTATGTTTTCTTGCTTGTGTGCTAGGTTTCTTGCTTTGAAATGATGGCTCAAGAGAATACCAAGTTATGTGATTTTTCCACTACTAATAACAATGATTTTATTAGTACTCCGATTGCTCCAGCCACTAGCGCGGAATCTTGTAAAAGTAACGCCGGTTTGCTCAATCTTGTTATGAGAGAACTATTTTCTAGCCTTCCTAGTGAAGATGTTGCATCCCATCTAAATACTTTCATTGAGTTGTCTGATATGCAAAAGAATAAAGATGTTTTAAATTAAAGCTATTTCCTTTCTCATTACGAGATCGTGCCAAATCTTGGTTCTCGACTTTACCTGAAAATAGTATTGATTCAAGGAGTAAGTGTAAAGTGCTTTTATTTCCAAGTATTTTCTGCCTGCTAAGATTATCTCCCTTAGGAACAGTATAATGAATTTTAAGCAACTTGCTCATGAGCATGTTGCACAATCTTGGGAGAGGATGAAACTAATGATTAGGAATTTCCCCGCGCATGGTTTGAGCTTATTGATGATTATACATTTTTTATGCAGTGTTGAATTTTCCTTCTAGAAATCTTTTAGATTCAGCCATGGGTGGTACTTTTTTTGAAATCACATTAGGAGAAGATACTAAACTCCTAGATAATATTATGGCTAATTACTCTCAATGGCATAACGAAAGATCTCCTACTAGTAAAAAAAGTGCATGCCATGGAAGCAATAAATACTTTGAGTGGAAACTTGGATGAATTAATGAAATTGTTTGCTATTAAGATAGATGCTATTGATCCCACTGATATGCCTTTCTCTTCTTTGATTGGAAATAATAATGAATCTAAGGATGTAATTTTTGTTGGTAGGAACAATTTTGGCAATAACGCGTATAGAGGTAATTTTAATCATAGGCCGTTTCCTTGTAATTCCTCTAATAATTATGGTATTTCCTACAAAAATTGTTATGTAAATTATAATAAGATGCCCTCTGTTCTTCAGAATAATATTAAAGAATTCATTAGCTCTCAAAAAGGTTTCAGTTCTACGATTGAAGAAAAATTAGTGAAGATTGATGACTTGGCTAGGAACGTTGATTAAATTTCTCTTGATATCGGTTCTTTGAAAATTAGATCTATTCCACCCAAGCATGATATTAATGAGTCTTTAAAAGCTATGAGAATTTCTATTGATGAGTGTAAGGAAAGAACCGCTAGAATACGTGTTAAGCATGAATGGCTTGAAAAAGTGTTTTCTCGTGATAATATTGATGAAGATCTAAAAGTGATTGGTGTGACACCTATTGAATCTTTGTTTTATAGCATAAATCTTGAAAAATATGGGACTAGAGATGAGTGAACTTTAGTTAAGAGGCGTCCCAACGATTCGGAGTTCATAGATCTTAGTGATAAGATTGATAAAAGTGGGATGGATGAGGTCAAAACTTTAAATAGCAATGAGCCGACTCTTTCGGATTTCAAGGATTTAATTATGATAGTTGCTCTTTAATTGACTTTGTTTCCTTGTTGCAATCCATATTGAATTCTCCGCATGCTTATAGTCAAAATAAAACCTTTACTAAACATATTGTGGATGCCATGATGAAATCTTTTTAAGAGAAACTTGAGTTGGAGGTCTCTATACCTAGAAAGCTTTATGATGAGTGGGAACCTACCATTAAGATTAAAATTAAAGATTATGAGTGCCATGCTTTGTGAAATTTGGGTGCTAGCGTTTGCACAATTCCAAAAACTTTATGTGGTGTGTTAGGATTCCGTGAATTTCATGATTGTTCTCTAATTTTCATCTAGCAGATTCTACAATTAAGAAACCTGCAGGAAGGATTAATGATGTTCTTACTGTTGCTAATAGGAATTATGTTCCCGTAGATTTCATTGTTCTTGATATAGAATGCATTCGTACATGTCCTATTATTCTAGGTAGACCCTTCCTTAGAACGACTGGTGCAATTATTGACATGAAAGAAGGTAATATTACATTCCAATTTCCATTAAGGAGAGGCAAGGAGCACTGTCCTAGAAAGAAAATAAGATTACCTTATGAATCTATTATGAGAGATACCTATTGATTGCATACAAAGGATGACAATGCCTAGATCTATTGCATTATGCCTAGCTAGGGGCGTTAAACAATAGCGCTCGTTGGGAGGAAACCTAATTTTATTTGATTTCCTCTTGTTTTTGTTTCTGTTTTTGTGTGCTTGACACTTACTTGTGTAACAATTCTTTTTTCATGTTTTAATTATTGTTTGAGCCAAGTAAGATCTTTGGGATGTTCTATGGTGCTTGCAAGTTGATTTTGCAGAAAAATACAAACTTTCTCTCTCAGTCGAGGAATTTTATAAATTCACTGGGACATCCTTTTGATCTGAATGTTTCACACAAGATGTTCTTAAATATTTCCCGTACCTTCCTAATTTTTCAGAAATTTTGGAGTTAAAGAAGTATTCGATGTAAACAGATTGCTACAGATTGTTCTGTTTTTGACAGATTCTATTTTGTTTGTGTTGTTTGCTTATTTTGATGAATCTATGGGTTGTATCGGGGGGTATGAACCATGGAGAAGTTATAATACAGTAAATATTACATCAATATAAATAAAGAATGAGTTCGCAACAGTATCTAAGTGGTGATTTATCTTTCTTGTACTAATGGATCTCATGAGTTTTCTGTTGAGTTTTGTGTTGTGAAGTTTCCAAGTTTTGGGTAAAGATTTGATGGACTACGGAATAAGGAGTGGGAAGATCCTAAGCTTGGGGATTCCCAAGGCACCCCAAGCCATATTAAAGGATATCAAAGAGCCTAAGCTTGGAGATGCCCCGAAAGGCATCCCCTCTTTCGTCTTCAATCCATCAGTAAATTTACTTGAGGCTATATTTTTATTCACCACATGATATTTTCTGCATGTGAAGTATCTATTCCTATGACCATGAGATCGTGTCACCTTATTGCTACTATTTTCTGCATGTCAAGTATCTATTCCTATGACCATGATATCGTGCAACTCACTGACACCGTAGGAGTTCCTTGTGTGTATCAAACTACGCAACATAACTCGGTGGCTATAAAGGTGCTCTACAGGTATCTCCGAGGGTGTATGTTGAGTTGGCATGGATCAAGAGTGGGATTTGTCAATCCGTGTGACGGAGAGGTATCTCAGGGCCAACTCGGTAATACACCATCACAACAAGCTTGCAAGCAATGTGACTAAAGAGTTAGCCATGTGATCTTGTATTATGGAATGAGTAAAGAGACTTGTCGGTAACGAGATTGAACTAGGTATGGAAATACCGACGGCCGAAACTCGCGCAAGTAACATACTGATAGACAAAGGGAATTGTAAACGAGATTGATTGATTCCTTCACATCATGATTCGACTTATAAAGATCTTCATAAAATATGCAGGAGGCAATATATAAATCCAGGTCCTGCTATTGGTTATTGGTTGGAGAGTGTCTCGGTCATGTTTGCATAGTTCTCGAACCCGCAGGGTCTGCACACTTAATGTTCAGTGACGATTTTGTATTAATGAGTTATGTGTGATGGTAACCGTATGTTGTTTGGAGCCCCGGAAGAGATCTCAGACGTCACGAGGACCTCCGAAATGGTGTGTACGTAAACATTTTTACATGAGAAGTCATATTTTGGCTACCGGGAGTGTTTCGGGTTTTTCCGGTATTGTACCGACAAACTTCTAGAAGGTTGCAGAAACTTCCAAAGGAGTCCGAAAGTCCACAAAGGGTTCTACCACGTCCCAATGGTTTGTATGGGCTGAGGGGAGACATCGTGGCCTTATTGGGACAAGTGTATAACTCCCTTAAGGCCCATGTAGTTGGGAAAGGTGGAAAGTCCACCTTAGTATGGAAGGGAAGGAGGGGAACTAGGATTCCACCTCCTCCCCCCTTGGATGCACTCTAGGGATTGGAGGGGCTTTTACCCATGCCCCTCTACCTATATATAGAGGGGAGGGGGCGCCCTAAGAGCACAAACAAAGCCCTTGGTGCCCTCTCTCTCTCCCTAGACCGTTTTCTCCTCCGTTCGAAGTTTCGATAGTGCTAGGCGTAACTCTGCTGGGATAGCACCACCACCGCCATCACCATGCTTTCATGTTACCGAAGAAATCACATAGTACTCCTCCCTCGTTCGCTGGATCGAGGAGGCGGAGACGTCATCGAGTTGTATGTGTGCTGAACGCGGAGTTCTCGTCCATTCGGCGCTCGATTGGGAGTTCGTGAGACGGATCATGATTGGATCGCGAAGACGCACCACTACATCAACCGCGTTCCTTAACGCTTCCTCTTAGCGATCTACAAGGCTATGTAGATACAATGTCTCCTCTCATATATGTGCATCTCCTAGACTGATATTGGTAGGCGTAGGATTTCTTCCCATGCAACGTTCCCCAATAGTGGCATCCTCAGCTAGGTCTATGCGTAGATGACATGCACGAGTAGAACACAAAAGAGTTTGTGGGCGTTGATATTCAGATTGCTTACTTCCTTAGTCCTATCTTGATTCAGTGGTATTTTGGGAAGAAGCGGCCTGGACCAACCTTACTCGTCCACGTACGAGAGACCGGTTCCATCAACTGACATGAACCTTGTTGCATAAAGATGGCTGGCGGGTGTTTGTCTCTCCCAGTTTAGATGAATCAGATTTGAAAGAGGCGGTCCTTGGAGAATGTTAAATATCACCATTGTGGTTGTGTGTAGGTAAGAACAGTTCTTTCTAGTTGCCCATAGCAGCCACGTGAAATTTGCAACAACAAAGTAGAGGACATCAAGCTTATTTTTGTAGGGCGTGTCGTGATATGATATGGCCAAGATGTGATGTTAAATGTGATGTATGAGATGATCATATTTTGTATAGATTATCACAACTTGCATGTCAATGTATACGGCAACCAGCAGGAGCCATAGGGTTGTCTTTAATTATTGTATGACCTGCGTGTCAATCATTAAGCGTTATGTAATGCTTTACTTTATCGCTAAACGGTAGCAATAGTAGCGGAAGCATGGTTTGAGAGACAACCCTGGCGGTAACATGATGATGGATAGCATGTTGATGGAGATCATGGTGTCATGCCGTTGATGATGGAAATCATGCCGGTGCTTTGGAGATGGAGATCAAAATCACAAAATGATGATGGCCATATCATGTCATTTATATTATTTGCATTTAAAGTTAATCCTTTTATGTGTCTAATTTTTCTTAGGACGAAGGTAGCATTATAAGGTGACCCCCACTAAAATTTTAAGATAGAATTGTGTTCTCCTCTAGTGTGCACCATCGTGAAAGTTCGTCGTTTCGAAGCACCACGTGATGGTCGGGTGTGATAGACTCTACATTCGCATATAAGGGGTGCAAGCCAGTTTTGCAGATGCCGAACACTTGGGTTAAACTTGACGAGCCTAGCATGTACATACATGCCACGGAACACATGAGACCAAAAGTTCAAACATGAGTCATATAGTAGATACAATCAACATGGAGATGTTTACCATTGAAACCACCGTATCTCACATGATGATCGGACTTGGGTTGCTGGATTTGGATCATGTAACACTGGAACAACCTGAGGGATGTTGAGTTTAGTGGGAGTTATTAAGTAAAATGATTAATTGAACTCATTATCATGAACATAGTGTGAGTTGTCTTTACAAAGTATGTTGTAGAACAATAGCTCGCGTTGTTGCTCCCATGTATTTTCTATGCGTTCCTAGAGAAAACTAAGTTGAAAGATGATATTATAAATTATGCGGATTGGGTCCGTAAACAGAGGATTCTCCTCTTTGCTGCACACAAGGTGTAACACCCAAGATGTGATCCTATCCTTCTTTTTGCACGAGGGCCTTGACAAGGATAGAAGCGCATCTCGTCGTTTCACAAGAATGGATATCGTTACAAGTACATGTACTGAAGAGATGAGTAGATGGAATTGGCTTACAATCGTCACAAGCTACATCAAGATCACATCAATACAACAACATAATCAATCATCATGAAGCATAGCAGGGTTTAGCTACGGACGAAAACAAACGTTAAAAGAACAATGTCCATCCTTGCTATCCAAGGCTGCCGGCCTGGAACTCATCCTATATCGATGAAGAAGAAGAAGAAACTCCAAATAGAACAATCATCGCGCTCACGTGAAAATAACTCTTTACCTGTTCCTAAAAATGGTGTTGTAGCAATCTGTGAGCTACAGGGGACTCAACAATCTCATTACCAAAGGTATCAAGACTAGCAAAGCTTAATGGGTGAGGTATGGTTAAGTGGTGAGGCTGCAGCAAGTGACTAAGCATTTATTTGAGGTGGCTAACTTACGAGTACAAGAATAAAAGAGGGGGATGATCTACGCATAGCGTACGTGAACTACTGACGATCAAATGAATGATCCTGAACACCTACTTACGTCAGACATAACCTCACTGTGTCCTCGATCGGAGAAGGAGCTCGTGACAGAAAAAGTCATAGTTACGCACTCAGTTGGCAAGTTTTAATTAATATTACTTCAAGTTATCTAGAACTTGGATGTTAAACAAAGTTCCAAGTTTGCCACATAACCTTGGGCACGGATTTCCGAAAGATTTAACCCTGCAGGGCTGCTCCAACTAGTCCATCAGAAACTACCACACACTGCAACGGAATGACCTTGATCAGGGAAAACCCGTGATCTCCTCGGGTTCCTATTGGAAAACCTCAACCTTGAGATAGCCCAAAGTATCCTCGGAATCCCACGCACGAGACGCTCGAGAAAGGTAAAACAAGTCCAGCAAGGTCACCCAACATGTTGACGATCCCGATAGGAGCCTGGTATCTCGTTCTGAGGACACGACGGATGAGCGACGCGTATAGTGGCCTGATAGAAATCTCCCGAGTTGCCCCGGGTTGACCCCGCATGGTGCACTATTTAGGACCAGCACCATCAGCACTGGCCTTCCATGTATGATGTCGAATTAATCCTCGGGTTCATGACACCCTATTTTTTTCAGTATTATTATGTTGGCCAAATATAGTACCAATGTTGGGCCTTATCAGACGAGTTTTACCCCTTAACAAAAATCTAGGGGGTCCCCATAACAACCCCAAGCATGTTAGGAGCGCTCATTTATGGAACATAACACCTGTATCCGAAACTAAGGCGACAAAGGTGGACAAAACACGAGGCTAGAACGCCAAGCCTTCCACCTTTTACCAATTATATATGTGCTTTAAATTAAATAGCAATTATATGGTGATATACCAAGGAACCCATGTTTTCACATGGAAGAAACTTCACCTACAACTAGCAACGCAATAAGAAGGTTGAGCAATTGGTAACATAGCGAAACATTGGTTTGCCGGGTTGTGGAAAGGTTAGTGGTTTTTCATGGCAATGTTGGGAGGCTGACAGTTAACAGGTGGTAGGCAGCGAGACATGGAAAAATAAATGAGACAACGAGCATGCCAATGATAGTAATGGTATCTTGGGAAATGATCATCTTGCCTGAGATCCCGCTTGGAAGAAGTCGAATCGCTGAAGCAGACTAACTGACGTAGTAGAACGGATCCTCACACTCCGAAACGGTTCATAACTCTCAGAAGAAACAAACCGGAAACAAGAATGAACACATGATATTCACCACCACACATGCATGATATGATGCACAACCTAATATGATGCATGTCCATTTCATTTATGCAAGGTATGGCATGGCAATTCACAACAGTCAAACATGACAAATTAAGTGAAGCTCAATATGTAACGAGTTGCATATTGATGAAACTCCACATGTGAATTATTTAGTTCACTCCCGTTTAGGTACATGACAATGTTAAATGTTTTTGAAACATGGCAAGAGGTGAAGCACAAATAAACTACCTATGTGGACATTTTAAATGAGGCTGGAAACGATATTTAGCATTTCTGAAACGACCCCACAGGTTAACTTTGAAATCTGTCCAAATTTGTCCTAAACATATTTTCTGTTTTTTAAAGGGCAAAGAAAAGTTGTTCACATGAAACTACATGTCATTTTAGTCGGTTTACATATATAGCTCGCCTAAAATGAGCTATGGTTAACTAGCTACGAATTAAACCATTTTGGCATGGCATCACGCAAAATGAGACAAACAACAAGGTTAACTGTTTTAAATATGCACGAGAGTTTGAAAATAATAATCTACACAAAATTATACATGTTTTACATATCTAACTTATTCCTATGCGACGGATGATTTAAAAGTTACGGGCGTTTTAAAATCATGCAATTTTCTGAAATCCCTCGTAATTGGAAAATTCGCTCGAGCTAAAAAAAGACTACGGGCCAAAGTCTATCTGAACTGGGCCAACAGGGCATGGGTGCAATACTCTCAAAGGTGCACATGCGTAGGTTAGGGGCTCACCTCGGCCATTTGGTCCGGTTGGAGAGGAGGGCGACGGAGTTGGACCGGCCAGGCCACGTGCGTAGTTGGGCCTGCGGCTCGAGGCGGTCGAGGGGGCGGGCTCGGGAGGCTAGCGAGCGGGTGGTCAACGGGGTGCTGGGATCGCCTCCTCCCGATCCCGATCGAGTTGGAGGGCAGGGCGGCGAACGTGGTTCCGGCTTGGAGCGATGGCGACAGGCGGCGGAGTTACACGGAGTCGGCGGATCGAGGAAGCTCGGGGCCGGCGGCTTGGTTGCTTGAGACATGCGGGGAGGGAGCGAGTGAGGTGAGGCGAGATGGCAGAAACAAGGAAAGGAGAGAGGGAGGAGGAAGTCCGGTGGGGCTCTGGCCGGCTCCGACGACTGCTCTGGCGGGTCGGGGCTCCGGTGGTCGGCGCGCTCCGGCTACCACCAGCATGACAGCAAGCGCGGAGCACACGAGAGGAGGAGGGGCGCACGGGAGCAGGGGAGGTGCGGCCTCGCGCAGGCGGCAGCGGGTGTGGTCGGGCCCGGGAGGGCCGTCTTCGGTCCTTGCGGGCCCCGGCCGACTGGAGGCCGGTGGAGTAGGCGGAGGAAACGGTTTGGGGGCGTGGATCCCGAGGTGGAAGAGGGGTTAGGTCCAAATTAGGCAGCGGGTGTTTAAATAGGAATGGGGGCTAGGGTAGGGGTTTTAGCCCCGATTTCGATCGAACAATCACGATCAGACGGCTTCGATCACAGGTAGGATTAGGTGGGCTAGTGGCTGTGTAGAGGGGGTGTTGAGCTAAGATGAGAGGGAGATTGTGGCCCGTGACACGCGTTTTAAAACACCGAAAAACGTCCGACAAATAAACCGATGACGGTGCCACTACGGTCGATCGCTCGGGTATCAAACGGACTCCGATTGCGATGAAATTTAGCAAGCGGCCTACCTACAATAAAATTAGACCTCACGCCAAGTTTCAACCCAATAAGAGAAAGTCTTACACACACATTTAAAAACAAAAAATGGGCGCGTGCGTGTGTGGTTGGTCTCAAAATGGTCAAGGACAAAACAGAGAGATCGACAACTAATAACGGATGCATGTTTTGAAAACTGGTGGCAAAGAGTGCCGATGCAATGCCGATGATGTGAATGATGCGATGATGAGTGCTGCAAACAATCTAATCACAAGGTGAAAACAGAATAAAAGGGGAATCTTCTGGAGCTTCGGTCTCGGGCTGTTACAACTCTCCTACACTAACAAGAGATCTCGCCCAGAGATCTAAGAATGAAAGGGGAAGAGGAAGAGAAGAGGAAGAGGTAAAACTTAGTCGCTTAGTTGACAAACGAGTGAAACCAACAAAACTTAAAGGTTGTAAGGAGATGAAGAATGACATGAGAAACAAGCAAAGACTTCACAGGAAATTTCGGCAGCACTTAGGTGGGAAAGAGGGAAATTTTTGATAAGATGGATAGATCTTGACAACAAACAAACTAAATGGATAAGGAAGGAAGAATATGATCTTGACAAGAAGAGAGGACTGACACAAAAGAGCACCATCTCTTCGAACTTGGATCAATGAAAGTCACCATAATAGCAACAATACTTAGGAAAAGCTTTAGGTGAAACCCAAACCAAGCAAGCTCAATGGAAGAAAAGATGGGTTGAAAAAAATCTCATGATCAAAGAATTGGTGGATTTAAATATATCATTGTTGAAACAATTCTCTCGATGACTCGTCCACTAACAAGAATGCTATAACACCACCTCAAATAATGATGGAGGAAGAATTGCACTTGGAAATGCAAGAGAAATAATACTTAAGGTTCTCCAACAATAATCTTGAAGAACACTTGAGAATGAAATGAAACCTTGAAGAACCACCATGAAAACCACTTGAAGAAGACTAGAATGAAAGGATGAAATAATAAGATTGAAGTCCTTGCAATGATTTAGATGAAGCTTCATGAAGAGATGCTTGAAAAAACATGAAACTCCACAAAAAGAAGATGAACAACATAGAATAGAAAATTGATATCATTAGCCACTCCGAAAGAAGAATTGAAATCACCTTGATGAAACAAGAATAAGAATTATGTTATGCTCATACTTCATCAAGTAAAATTCATGACAAGCAACGGATTCAGCATATCACTTATTCTTCTTGAAAAAACAGATTGAAGAGAGAGGTAGATAAGGCACCACTTGAAGAATTCTTGTAAGAAACACCGGTAAGAATTCGGAATGAATGAGGATAACTTTGAATGAATGGATATACGTGAGAGCTAAGAGATTATGATCCACCTAGCAGAAAAACTTGAAGAAGCCATCAGAATAATTGAGAGATGAATGAAGAGAAAACAATTGAGAAAAATTTGAGAATGAAAGCTGAAAGATGAGAACGAACAAATCTTCTAGAATGATGGCCTTCGGAGGATCAAGAAATAAAAACAACTCAGAAATGCAGCGAATAGATATGGAAGGAACTTCTCATGATCGAAAACAATTGAGAGGATAACACGAAGCTGACATGACAATCTTCAAAAGAATGGAGCAAGATTTAAGAGAACCACTCCTTCGGTCTTCCAAGCTGAAAATGATGAGGATAACACCACCAAGAATAACTAAGATACTCCGGAATAAGTATATGAAAAGTGGAATCAACGATGAAATTTAATTCGAAGAGATCTTGGAGAAGTAATATGACTGATGGAAAGCATACTTACGTCACACTTGAAAAGATTTAGAGATTCAGGAAAATATTAGAAGAGCGAGGTAATACACTTGGACAACCTGTAGGTTATGGGCCCATTAAAAGAAAACACCGTTGAAACAATTGATTCAGAAGAGAGATGTTGCACCGGTGCAAATGAAAACTTGAAGAGGTGAGAACCTCGAAATGATTGAATGGACTGAAAACAAGAAACTCTGAGAATCTTCAACACATCTGATAGAATAGAGAGAGAAGAAAAACAAAAGAAAGAATTGATAAGAATTTCCAACATGGGAAAGAATTTAAAGGGTGAAAAGGATAAGATGAACACGGAGAGCTTGAATTGAATTCACCGGAAAAGAGAACAAGAATGAAAAATGATGAACTTAGAAATCATGAGAATCTTCACAATGAGTCACTTGATACAACACGGAAGAGAAGATAGCGGAAGCATCAATGAATTGAAATCCACTTGGATGGAAATTAAATCATTGAAGAAAAATGGCGGGGCTGCGGGGAAAAACAAAGGCAACCTGGGACAGATGAGATGAACTTCGGAAAGAAATGAGAGATTGATCATGCAGTATTCGAGAGGATTGAATTACTTGAACATAAGTACACCAGATGAAAAAGAATTGACATGACGACTCCGGTTGACAAGAATTGATAAGACAATTTGATTGAGCAAAAGAATTAGAATTCCCATACAAATATTAGAACACCTCTTGGAAAGATATGAAATCACCATTTGACATTGAAGAAACTAGAATTACCATACTCCAACAAAACAAAGGATGAGGCTTGCAAATTAGCTAGAACAAACATATGACAAAGATTCTGCTTGATATTTTCGTGGATAGGATTGCACGAGCTCGATCGTACATTGGATTGTCATATTGAAATGACACTCGAATATGCTCCCTAGGAGTAGCAAACGACAGGGATTGTCGAAGCATACTAATGACATATATCAAGACTATCATGTGTAAAAACGATTGTGAACAAACAAATCCACTAGATGTTGAACCACAACCTCACATCATACATCTATTGGAAGATTGTCCTATAAGTAACTACTTGAATTCCCACCTAAGAACATCCGAAATTTCCTCGTCATGCGACCGGGTCCACTGATACAAGGAGTAAAACCCATCACTGAACTCCTAGCAATAACACTAACCCGTCCAGTGTATCACATCCATCAACACATAACCAGAGATCTAGGAATCTTGTCTAGCTCAGATCCTCGTAATCACAATGATACCAAGTATGGCAGTACATCTAGACGCTCTCCACCAATACTGGGGATGTCGGACTCCTCTCGCCAATACTTCTATTGAAGCAATTTTGAACATCCTCCGTCCTGAGATACTAAAAATCTAAATGATAACAATGTTCCAAGAATCCCTTGGAGCTCAACTGCCCGGAAGAAATCAAGTCATACAGGAGGCACCAAGATAGAACTCCGTCACATCGACATCACATAGATTCAAAAAATATTTGTGTGATCCTAAAAATATTTGAGTGAGAAGAGGAGTAGAATTAAAATTGCTAAGTCGCAAACCTCACTAGAGCATAGAAGAGGAGTAAAAATAATCCTACGCTCCGATATATAACTAGACTCAAAGTAGTTTTTCAGTACAATCGAATCGGCCAAGTTCGATAAATGAAGGGGGCTCCTAGGTCGATACTGCTCTGATACCAACTTGTAATGCCCAAGATGTGAGCCTATCCTTTTTTTGGCACGAGGGCCTCGATAGGGATAGAAGCGCATCTCGTCGTCTCGCAAGAATGGATTACATTACAAGTACAAGTACTAAAGAGATGAGTATATGGAATTGGCTTAAACTCGCCATAAGCTACATCAAGATCACATTAATACAACAACATAATATATCGTTAGCCACTCCATAAGAAGAATTGATTATACTCCTCCGTAGCTGAACTTTGTGCTTTTCTTAGATCTCATTCTGGCATGTAGTTTGTATTTAACTTTGCCTTTGTGTTCCTACACAAGCACATGATTACCGCAGTGGCTAGTGCTCTCTCCTTCCACCTGGGAGACCTGGGATCAAATCCCCGAGAGCACACCTTTTTCTTTTCGTTTTTTTGTGTTGCATGGCTGGTGTCAGCTGTTGGTTTTTGTTCAACAATGATTGAGATGCCCACAAACAGGCACTAGTCTAGCCGAGCCGGTCAACCCAACGAACTAGCCCGCACAGGTCCTGGGGTCAAATCCCATAGAGACCGAATTATTTTATCTTTACTTTTATTTTTTTCTTTTCTTTTGCACCTCGTAGTATTTTCTTAGTTGCACGTTCCCCATGTTCATGCCTCTCGCTCATGGGAACCCGGTATCCGATATCACCCCATCATTCTTTGGCATGACACGCACACACTCCCAATTCGTTTGCACCGGTGTCTCGTCGAGTTATCGCAACCAGAATGTGTCGTGGTTGTCATTTGCATGCATGTTGCATTCATGGCATAGTATCTTGTGTTGCACATATCTGGTAGATCGTAGCTCCGTTCAAATGTTCTAAGGTGTAAACTGACTAGAATATCGTGTGGAATCACATGCTTCACATCTTGCCATGTTTAAACAACATTTAATATTGTCGTCACTACAGGAATCAGACACGTTGTCCTCTGCCATAACAGACGGCAAAGAGGTGTTCCACCGATGGCAAAGGTCTTTGTCGTCTGCCTCATGTCTGCAAAGTTCCTACGGCTAATTTCGACGGCATATTACCTTCTTTGTCGTTTGTCTGCCCTAAGCGGACGACAAAGATCTTTCCCATCCGCTTGTACACATAGCAGACGGCAAAGATCTTTGGACGGCACCTGACAGACAACTCCTCCGTTAGGCTAACGGAGGCTCTTTGCCGCCTGCCTCGCTCATCATCTTTGTCGTCTGCTCCGTCAGGCTTTGTGCCGTCTGCTCTACTTCTTTGCCGTCTGCCTCCCTCGGGCTCTGTGTCGTCCGCCAGTGCAGGGTAGCAGACGGCAAAGAGCCTATATGGGCCAACCTTTGCTGCCCCAGGTTGCATAGCTGGGTGCCACGTGGCACCTTTGCCGTTGGCTGGCTTATGGCAAAGGCCTTTGCCATCAGCTGGCAGATGGCAAAGAGCCCATATTGTCATAGTTTTGTTTATTTTTTGTTATTTCACAGCACATATATATATAATTCATAACACATATATGATATATAGGTCACAACACATATATGATATACATATAAAGTTCATCAATGCCATTTGTTCATCAATGTACATCCCATATAACGAAACAACCAACATATACAAAGTTTCATCCATATATACATATAGATATAGTTCCACATATACTCTTCATCCATATATACATATACATATAGTTCCACATTATTCATCAACTCAAATGAAAACTAGAACTAAAGCACTCCATCAATGCCAGGTTCCATGCATGTAGTACATCCAATCTACGAAATGGGAGTAAGAAAGTTAGAAGAAGAAGAACAAGAACAATATATGACGTTTTTTAGATTATTTTGTCATTGTGGAGGAAAATAAGCTAAGTATGTGACCTTTTTGAGATAACCAAGATTATCATGCCATTTTTTACCTAACTAAGATAATTATGTCAATTTGGATGGAAATAAGCTAACTATATGACATTTATGAGGTAACAAAGGTTCTTATGCCATTTTTGACCTAACTAAGCTAAATATGTCATTTTAGAGGAAAACAAGCTTAGTATATTATATTCATGAGCTAATGAAGGTTCTTATGCCATTTTGAGATTATTATGCCATTTTGGAGCTTAATTAGCTAAGTTATGAGCTAACCAAGGTTCTTACGATGTTTTTACCTAACTAAGCTAATTATGTCATTTTCGAGGATAATAAGATAAGTATGTCTTTGTTGGGGAAAATAAGCTATGTAGAAGAAGAAAGAGAAGAAGATAGAACAGAACAAGAAGGAGAAGAAAAAGAAGAAGAAGGAGGAGGAGGAGAAGGAGAAGGCCAACGAGGAGGAGGAGGAGAACAATAAAAGACGAACAGAAGAAGAAGGAGAATAAGAAGGAGAAGAAGAAGGGTAAGGAGGATGAGAGAATAAGAAGGAGAAGAAGAAGGAGAAGAAGGAGAAGAAGGAGAAGAAGGAGGGCTCCTTCTTCTCCTCCTTCTCCTTTTTTTCTCTTCTTCTTCTCTTCTTCTTTTCTTCTTCTTCTTGTAACTTCTTTTCATTTTTCCTCTTTCTTGTCCTCTTGTTCTCTTCTTGGAGCTAAATTATCTAAGTATGTCTTTTTGGAGCTAAATGGGCTAATTATGTCATTGTTGGGGAAAATAAGGTAAGGAGAATATGAAAGAGGAGAAGAAAGAGGAGGAGAAGAAGAAGAAGGAAAGAAGAAGAAGAAGGACAAGAAGAAGGAGAAAAAGGAGAAGGAGTAGAAGAAGTAGGACTCCTTCTCCTTCTTCTCCTCCTTCTCCTTCTTCTCCTTCTTCACTTCTTCTTCTCTTCTTCTTCTTCTTCCTTCTTTCCATTTTTCCTATTTCTTCTCCTCTTCTCCTCTTCTTGGAGCTAAATTATCTAAGTATGTCTTTTTGGAGCTAAATGGGCTATTTATGTCATTTTAGAGGAAAAGAAGCTAAGTATATAATATTCATGAGCTAACCAAGGTTCTGATGCCATTTTGATCTTATTATGTCATTTTGGAGCTAAATTAGCTAAGTTATGATCTAACCAAAGTTCTTATGATGTTTTTACCTAACTAAGCTAATTATGTCATTTTGGAGGATAATTAGTTAAGTATGTCTTTGTTGGGGAAAATAAGCTACATAGAAGAAGAAATAGAACAAGAAATAAGAGAAGAAAAAGGAGAAGAAAAAGAAGAAGAAGAAGGAGGAGGAGGAGGAGGAGAAGGAGAAGGAGAAGGAAGAAGAGGAGAAGAAGAAGAAAGGAAGAAGAGAAGAAGAAGGAGAAGAAGAAGGAGAAGAAGGAAGAGAGGAAGAAGGAGAAGAAGAAGGAGAAGAAGGAGGGCTCCTTCTCCTTCTTCTCCTCCTTCTCCTTCTTCTTCTCTTCTTCTTCTATTCTCCTTCTATTCTTATTCTTCTTCCTTCTTTTCATTTTTCCTCTTTCTTCTCCTCTTCTCCTCATCTTGGAGCTAAATTATCTAAGTATGTCTTTTTGGAGATAAATGGGATAATTATGTAACTGTTGGGGAAAATAAGGTAAGGAGAATATGAAAGAGGACAATAAAGAGGAAGATGAGAAGAAGAAGAAAAGAAGAAGAAGGAGAAGAAGGAGAAGGCGGAGAAGTAGGAATCCTTCTCCTTCTTCTCCTGCTTTTCCTTCTTCTCCTCCTTCTTCTTCTCTTCTTCTTCTTCTCTTCTTCTTCTTCCTTGTTTTCATTTTTCCTATTTCTTCTCCTCTTCTCCTCTTCTTGGAGCTAAATTAGCTAAGTATGTCTTTTTGGAGCTAAACGCGCTAATTATGTCATTTTGGAGCTACAAGCTAAGTATATAATATTCATGAGCTAACCAAGGTTCTTATGCCATTTTGAGCTTATTATGTCATTTTGGAAGTAAATTAGCTAAGTTATGATCTAACCAAGGTTCTTATGATATTTTTACCTAACTAAGCTAATTATGTCATTTTGGAGGATAATTAGCTAAGTATGTCTTTGTTGCGGAAAATAAGCTACGTAGAAGAAGAAAGAGAAGAAGAAAGAAGAGAAGAATGAGCAGGAGGAGGAGGTGGAGGAGAAAGATAAGGAGAAGGAGGAGGAGGAGAAGAAGAAGAAAAGAAGAAGAGAACAAGAAGGAGAAGAAGAATGAGAAGAAGGAAGAGAGAAGAAGAAGGAGAAGAAGAAGCAGAAGAAGAAGGGATCCTTCTCCTTCTTCTTATCTTCTTCTTCTCTTATTCTTCTCTTCTTGTTCTTCTTCCTTCTTTTCAATTTTCATCTTTCTTCTGCTCTTGTCCTCTTCTTTGAGCTAAATTAGCTAAGTATGTCTTTTTGGAGCTAAATGGGCTAATTATGTCATTGTTGGGGAAAATAAGGTAAGGAGAATATGAAAGAGGAGAAAAAAGAGGTGGAGAAGAAGAAGAAGAAAAGAAGAAGAAGGAGAAGAAGGAGAAGGAGGAGAAGTAGGACTCCTTCTCCTTGTCCTCCTCCTTCTCCTTCTTCTTCTCCTTCTTCTATTCTTCTTCTCTTCTTCTTCTTCTTCCTTCTTTTCATTTTCACTATTTCTTCTCCTCTTCTCCTCTTCTTGGAGCTAAATTAGCGAAGTATGTCTTTTTGGAGCTAAAGGGGCTAATTATGTAATTTTGGATCTAAACAAGCTAAGTATATAATATTCATGAGATAACCAAGGTTCTTATGCTATCTTGAGCTTATTAAGTCATTCTGGAGCTAAATTAGCTAAGTTACGAGCTAACCAAGGTTCTTATGATGTTTTTACCTAACTAGGCTAATTATGTCATTTTGGAGGATAATTAGCTAAGTATGTCTTTGTTGTGGAAAATAAGCTACGTAGAAGAAGAAAGAGAAGAAGAAATAAGAGAAGAAGAAGGAGAAGAAAAAGAAGAAGGAGGACGAGGAGAAGGAAAAGGCGATAGAGTAGGAGGAGAAGAAGAAGAAAAGAAGAAGAGAAGAAGAAGGAGAAGAAGGAGGAGAAGAAGGAGGAGAGAAGAAGAAGGAGAAGAAGAAGGAGAAGAAGGAGGGCTCCCTTTTCTTTTTCTCTTCCTTCTCCTTCTTCTTTTTCTCTTCTTCTCTTCTTCTTCTTCTTCTTCTTCATTCTTTTCATTTTTCCTCTTTCTTCTCATCTTGTCCTCTTCTTGGAGCTAAATTAGCTAAGTATGTCTTTTTGGAGCTAATGGGCTAATTATGTCATTGTTGGGGGAAATAAGGTACGGAGAATATGAAAGAGGAGAAGAAAGAGGAGGATAAGAAGAAGAAGAAAAGAAGAAGAAGGAGAAGAAGAAGGAGAAGAAGGATAAGAAGTAGGACTCCTTCTCCTTCTTCTACTCCTTCTCCTTTTTCTTCTCCTTCTCCTCTTCTTCTTCTTCTTCCTTCTTTTCATTTTTCCTAGTTCTTATCATCTTCTTCTGTTCTTGGAGCTAAGTTAGTTAAGTATGTCTTTTTGGAGATAAATGTGCTAATTATGTCATTTTGGAGCTAAATTAGCTAAGTATGCCTTTTCGGAGCTAAACTAGATAAGTATGTCATTTTGGAGCTAAATTAGCTAAGTGTGTCTTTTTCGAGCTAAACTAGCTAATTATGTCATAAATGAACTATAGAAAACTTACCGTTGTGGTCATCAAGGAGGAGAAACACCATGGTTGCTCGCGGTGGCTTCGTTTGGAGACGGTTGCCGTGGAGAAGGGTCGTGCGATGCCGCTCTGGAGTTATTCTGCAGAAAAGATATTTTGCAATGTCTCAGTTAGCATGATGACACTCATTTGTTAATACTAGTTTATAATGACCATTGAAATGAAACTCACCATGCCAATCACAGAGAAGACGAGCATCAACGGACGGGCTTGACCGGTCTTCTCGCACATAGATTGCTGATTTAGTTTTGAAGAGCCGGTCGTAGTAGTTAGTAATGAAACAAACATTACACATATGATTTGGCTAATGTGAAAAATAAATTTACTACAAAAAGCTTGTACATGGCCTGGTAACCTTCCTCATTCTGAGCCCTCTCCTCCTGAATCAACCGAGCAGTGGTCCGGTCCCTCTCCTCAAGAGCAGACTGAAGAGCGGCCTGGCTTGCCACTCTCTCTTTCTCAAGAGCAGCCTGGTTTGCCAATCTCTCTTTCTCAAGAGAAGTGTAATGGCCCAGAGTGTAACTTGCCTTATTTGGAACCTTCTCGTATGTGGGTCCATCATGTCAGTGCAATAAGAGTTATATTCCATGTGGTATTTCACGTGCATGTCTTGTTTCCCTTACATGCATGCATCCATATCATTCCTTGTCTCTTTTGTTTGTTGTTATTGTGATCCATGTATGTGGTGTGACATGTGATGATGATATGTGAAGTGATGTGGACTGTTGTTTGTAAGTGGGGTGCAACCTTGCTAGGTTTCAAATAGGTTTCAAACCCCCCCTCTCCATTTATCTCAAAGCTCATGTTTCACTTGCTCCATCCCTGATTCAAAAGTGTTCATATTTTATTGTGAAATGTGGTGGATGTGATGCTAGGTTTTTAGTGTTTTGAAACTTTGTTTGAGTGGTGTAAATATTCACAAAACAGATTAATTAATTCTGTTTTGTAAATATTTAGATGCTCCAAAAATTCTCTTTTCATTTTATTTAAATAGGTAATAATTTCCTTATGATGAGGGACATTTGTGTTTTATTTTAGCTTCAACAGTGTTGCCTGCGTTTTATTTTTTTTCTCTCTTTGTTTTAAAATAGAAAACCCAGTGGTTTTTCTTTTTCTCTACCTGCCGCCTTGGAGCGGGCTTTCTCCCCTAGCTGGCCCAGTAACTCCTCCTCGCGCGCAGCCCACCTTCTTCCATCTCCTGTAGACGGCGTCTCCTTCTTCCGCCAGTCTTCTTCAGAGACAGCACGACAGACATGACGCCGTGCTCATGGACGTCGAGGCCACGCGACCTTGCCTCCTCCTCATCCTATAAATCTCCCTTGGCGTCTGTGCAGGGCCTAGGGTTCGTCGAAGCCGCCGCCACTTCTTTCCCCATCTTCCTCCTCCCTCTCCCTCGTCGACAGCAGGTAAGAGAGCCCTCCTCTGCCATGGCCGTACCTTGAGGAGCTCCTCATCGTCGTTGCCGTGCCCCTGCGTCCTCTCAAAGCCTTCGGCGAGCACGTGGGACGACAGGAGGTTCCGTTCCCGCATACAATCGATGCCGATCGCCACTGCTTCCCCTACTTCGACGACGGGCTTCTTCCTCTCCGACGATCTCCTCCGCCACGGCTTCTTGGACTACTTTCCCGACTTCCTCTCCGGTAGGCTCGGAATCCTCGTCCAGTGGGTGACCACGCACCTTCCTCCCCCTTCCCTATCGGCAGATCGTCTGTAGGAACCCGTAGATGCGCCGCCGTTCTTCTCCCTATCGCCGGCGCCGCCGTGCTTGTTGCAGTAGTAGGTGTAGGCCTTCTTGTGGAGAGTTGAGTGTTGGAATGGAACCAGGGATGTTCCCTCTTCCTCCCAGCAACGAGCCCGTGCTCGATTTGAAGTACTTCGCCGGCGGTGTGCATCCCCTGTTCCGGCCACCGTCGGGTGTGTTAGATCCAGAGGGGTTGCTCAAAAGAGGAGATCCCTCTTCTCTGTTAAGATCGATAGCAGTGGTAGGCGGGGTTTTTCTGTTCGGCACGTCGTGGGTTCATGTCCCGCATCGCCACCCCCTTTAGTTAATTATTTCTTGTGGCACAGTAGCGCACAGGGAATGCATATCTTGCTTCCTTCCTGTGTTCTATCGAGTGACTGAGAAGTAGCGCAGTGGTGGTGGTTCTGTGGTTTAACCAGCAGGTTTGGGGTTCGAATCCCCCAAGCCCCTTTTATGTTTTTGTCATTTCCGTTTTTATGCTGATTCTTATTGCTTGTTAGTTTGGTTGCTGTAGCTTGCTTGGGCATATCTAATTTTTCCGAGGGACCTAAACCAGTAGGTTTGATTTATGTTTTAGTTAGTAGCACTTGATGCTTATGCATGGGGATGTGCTAGTGTATGTGTGAGCAAGCTTCCATGTATGTGTGGGTGTTAGTATGTGTGTGGTGCACTAGGGTAGTGTGTGTATATGTGTGTGTGATACTGATGTTCATGAGTGTTGAGCTTATGCACTAGTTTGTGCAAGTGTCTGAGTGTGTGTGTGTGGGTTCCCCCCCCCCCACACACATACTTTGTGTGTAGTTGTAGGTGATCGTGTGGTGTGTGTGGGTGTGAGTGCATGTGTGTGTGTGACACCCACATGCCAAGGCATGGTTTGCCTTAGGGAGCACTTGGTGCAAGCTTGTATGTGTAGGTATAGGTATGCATGATGTGAGTGTAAGTAAGTGTGTGTGTGTGTGGAACTTGCATGTGTAGGTGCTTGATGTATGTGTGTGTGTATGGTAATGTGCAATGGCACACATACATGAGGTCTAAACCCTCATGTCACCATTGGTGTTGTGGGGATGATCTAGTGAGAACACATGTGATATGGCACTATTTGCATCTTTGTGATTCCATGTAGTTTTTCATCTTAGCTTTGTGCCCATTTGTTCGATAGAAGTACCTAGGTATTACATATGTTTTTGGGGTAGAATCATACCAGGAATCCACTGGTGGAATCTGATTCCACTTTGGAACACTTTCTGGGAATGTCATTAATCTGTTTGTTCAATGTTTAGAGCTTGGTTCCATGTGATGTGATGAGCCCAAGAGGATGATTCCTTGTTGTGCTAGTAGAGGGTGGACCCCTCTACAGCATGGTGTTGTTTTTTCATGCTTAGAAGTTTATATGTGCAAGTTGTGCTTAGTCAAAGTAGGCATGTGGCTGGAATTTCAGCTTAGCGAATTTTTCACTAAGTTTTAGAAACTGCTGATATTTTCTTCCCTTGTAGTTGTGCTTGCAAAAGTTCATGTGTTGGGAATCAACCCTTGCAATCAACTGGAAAGTTGGAGCTTTCGTGTTTGTCTAGCTCTTTATCAATTTTCATTCCATTTGACTTCCTGTAGATATTGTTTTGGGTGTTGTCAAAATACTTTAAGAGCATAAACAGCTGGTGAAATTCTGAGAATTTCACTGAGTCCCTGAAAACAGATATTTTTGGCCATGTCAGTAGTTGTAGATCTTGCTGTGTGTAACTCCTTTGTATTATCCTTTTGCTCTTGCTTGTAGATCTTTTGAATAGCTTCTTCCACATATCTTATTTGGCACATTTGGGTGGCTGTATGTGCTTTGCATGTTGCTCTCAAACTGCTATGTTCCTGTTTAGGACAGATTGTATAGTTTTGTTGTTTTGATGCTTGTGAGTGCATAGTTGATGGTGAGGTGAGTTTCTTTGCACCACCCCATCTATGTTTGTTTTTTTGATCATTTGTCAACCTGGAATACCAGAAGCATGCCATTGGAGAGTGCTTGTGGTAGTTTTGATCCGTAGGACTCCGTATTCGCGTGATGCATCTGTTCATGCCATCTTCATGCATGTCAAGATAGCTTAGGGTGAAGTTATGTCCAGAAGTTTGTAGTTTCTTCTCATGGTTATGCAAGTGACTAGAATAGAGATGCATGTCCATTCTCATCTCATGCATTATGTGCTTGTTGCACCATGTTGTGCTGTTGTTCATTGGATGCTATTTTTATGTTGGGTAGCACCGAGATCGGAGAGCGATTACGTGGATTCAGGAGAGTACGTGCAGGACGATCAAGAGCAGTTGCAAGCTGAAGACATCACAGGCAAGATGACATGACATTGACACCATCTCTAGTCTTGTTGTTCCTAGATTCACGTTTCCTTCGTCATATGCTCGCTGCCTACCATTGAAATAATTGCCTCCTGATATTGCCATGAAACCCAAACACTTTCCCCTCCTAGCTAATACTAAATGGCTAAGTAGGCTTGCTCAGCTTCTAATGTTAGCGTTGCTAGTGGCAGGTGAAATTGTCTCATGTGATAACATGAGTTTGATATCATTATGTTAAATTTGTTATTTAATTAATGCACCTATATACTTGGTAAATAACGGAAGGCCTAGCGTTTTGCCGGGTGTTTTGTTCCATTATTCCCGCCATAGTTTCCGGCTACCGGTGTTAAGACTTGTCTGGCAGGACCCAACATTGGATTTAATTTGCTAATCACTTAATAATTATCTGCATAGGGAATATCTACCCCGAGGAATTAATCAACAACCCGGGCTAGTGCTCCTCATGAGTGTTGGTCCAAACCTGAGCACTGTTCGGGGCCAACTCAGGGTAAATTGAGTGATTTCTATCAGGCCATCGTGCACGTAGCTCATCCGTCATGTCCCAAGACTGAGATACGCGACTCTTATCAGGGTCGTCGACACGACGGGAGGTCCTGCTAGTCTTGTCTTACCTTAGCGATATATCCCGGTGAAGCTTTGGTTCTCCCCAGAGTTGAGGTTTCCTCTAAGGAATCCAACGAGATCACGAGATTCGTGATAGAGGATTACTTTGCGGCCCGTGACCGTTTGAGATGGACTAGTTGGAGCACGCCTGTAGGGTTTAATCTTTTGGAAAGTCGTGCCAGTGGTTATGTGGCAACTTGGAATATTTGTTAACTTTCGGTTCTAGATAACTTGAAACAATTCTAATAAAACTGCAAACCGTGTGCATAACCGTGACCGTCCCCTTCGAAGACCTCTCTTCGATCGGGAACACGGTGGGGTTATGTTCAACGTAAGTAGGTGTTCAGGATCACTTAGTGATCAGCTAGTCGTCGCCCCCTAGGGTAGACCACCACATCAATACTTGTTCTACGTAAGTTACCACCATATATGCTTAGGTTGCTGCAACCTAAACACTGAACATTCCTCACCTAATAAATTGACTAGTTTCGGTACCGAGGTCAAAGATTGCTGAGTCCCTGTGGCTCACAGATTACTTCAACACCCCAACAGGTACATGTACGCCTGACACACGTGATCCCGATGGCACGCAGCTGGCGTGGCAGTATGATGAGGAGAATGACCGCCTGTACATGAACTATCCAGAAGACTGAGACGTGCTCGTGATCGTGGGCAAGCATGCAGGGTAGCATAGCCTTTTCTCATGTTATGTAGTCCTTAGCGGAACTACCTTGTCTGAATAAATGTGTCATGTAAACTCTGATATTATCTATGAGATGGCAAACGATTCCCTATTTGTCAGCCTTTTATTATGTATGGGCTATGTTATCGTGCTTGCGAAACGCTTAGATGCACTTCTTTCCATTTTGGGACCTCGTTCCCTGAATTGGAAAGGACCGCATCTCAGCCGTTACAAGAAGCCTGGTTTGCCGCTCTCTCTTTCTGAAGGGAAACCTGCAACACCATTCCTCGTTACCACAATAATGATCGATGGACACACACTCAATGAAATGGATGAAAGTTTTATGAGTCCGTACAACTAACCTCGATGTCAAGATCGACTCACCGTGGACGAGGCGTTATCTCAGGACACAAGCTCGACTGGTACACCTTGATCTCCGGGAGAGTGAGTGCACAACGTATTATCCCATCTCCAATGGCTATTAAGCCATGGAGCCTCCCGCCACCAGATATCATCACCAACTCTGGATCCCAAGGTTACTGGCTCGGGTTAAAGTCCTCCCCTTTCCAAGCCTTGCCCACGTCCTTGTATTTCATGAGCTTGTCGTGGGATGAGATGTTGGTGAAGTTCTTTGGATCATCCAGGTCAGACTCCGAGAATGCATTCGCCTTCTCGTAGGAGGCAGTATGGGTCATGCCATAAAGGTCGTACAACTCTGGCATCTCCATCTTATTGTGATGCGCCTAAAAGAGAGCAATAAAGTATTAGCAAGGGGCTCAAGATAGCATGAAGAATGAATTGCATGAATCATGAAGCAAACCACATACGCCGTTCCATCCGAACTGAAGTAAGTTGGCATTCCCTTGCTGGTGTGGCACACCAACCATTTGGCTATGCCGATCCTTCGCGTTGTCGTGGACGGCTCGCCGGTTGCCTGTGCAACCCTCATCCACCAACACCTCCCAACAATCCATCTTATACGCACACCATCTCGAGGGCACCTATAAGTTATTAGAAAGAATTTTGAGCGCTACGCCTATGACTCAAATCAAGAAAACTTTGTACAAGGCCTTAAGAATAGGTAATTACCTTCATGTACTGCTCCTTCTTCAGATACTTTCCACGACACTCCTTCTCTTGCTTCTTAATACCACGCGTGGCGTAGTAGTCTTGAATATCCTGCGGCCGAGCCTTGTGGCGTAAGTTTTGTAATAGCCGCCTACACTCGGCCTCGAGAACCTTGGTCGCCGCCTCCTCATATCCCTCCTCACACCTATAGAAGGTGTGCAATCAAACGAGATAACACCAATTAGTACAATAATTAGCTATATTGTTAATTTTAGATTGTGTAAAAGGATAATTTACCCAAAAGTTGTTGATCACCATCTCGGCCCTCATGTGGCACAAGACACCATCTATAATCTCCTCCTACGGGGCCTGCGTAGCCTGGTAGTGCTCCTAGCTAAATCCTAGTGTAGGAACCTCACCCTCACCAGGCAACGTGACAAACCCCGGGAAATTTGTCCGGCAAAGAACACCAAGGACGGTGTTCGGCTTGCGTAGTCCAACATGGTGTTTCCATCCCCTGCAGTATGATAAGGTCAACACATTAGATATTTGAAGAAACTTGAAGGCAAAAGCTAAAAAAAGAATAATGTACTTACCTATCCCCTTCACGCTTAATCGTTGGCCCCTGCTCGCGGGTAGCCGGCACGACCGAAGACATGTACTACCACGCTTGTTCACGGTGGCCCCGTCCACCTAAACGCCGCCCTCACTATCCATAGACTCATCCCCGCCATCAACAGAATACCCACCCGGACCCTCGGTCCAATCCGGCACCTCGGTCTGATCCGGCCAGGCACCCCATCCGGACGTCTCCACTTCGGTCGAAGCCTCTGTGGCAGGAGTTTCCTGGAACATAGCCTCAGGAACCGGAGTCTCGTGGGCCGAACGCACCTCGACCCGACGGTGATCCTAGACCGGAGTCTCATGGGCCGAATGCCCGTGCACCCGAGGTTCCTGGACCGGAGTCCCCGTAGCCTCCTCCGCAAATGGGTCCACCATAGTAGTCCTGTGCTCGGGTGAATGAGTTGGTGGTGGTGGAAAGGACGATGCAGCAGTCTGCCTACATCTTCTGCGGCCACTGCCTCTCTATGTACCCTTCCCCTTCTTCCCTACCCGACCAACACCTATCCCAAGGGGTGATCTGCAATCTCTGATGTTAGCTAGACGAATGCTTATGAAAACAAACCTTCTCCTGCAACGGCACCAGAAGAATGCTGCTAGCATTCCCCGGCAATGAAACTGGAAGAATGTTGTTGATGGCCCACCAGCGCGTGGGTTCGCAGTAGTTTTCGAGGGTAGAGTATTCGACCCAATTTGTTGATAAGCCACAGGAGGTGGGAGAATACTCTCGAGTATTAGCAGCTAAATTTGTTAGATTCAACCACACCGGAAAGATTAGTATATGCAAGCACAGTAGTAACAGCAAAGTAGTATGATAACAACGGTGTCAGAAACGATCTGTTGACGGCAGACTATTCCTAACAATTGTATCAATGGCGCCTTCGTTGCCGCATTGACGGAAGTTGTCAGTTCCCGTCAACGATCAGCGAACCAACAGTGTAGCAGGTAGCAGCAGTGTAACGAGCAATAAAAGTGGCAAGGAACAGTAGTAGTGACAGCAGTAGCAAGTAGCAACAGTAGCAAGCGACAGTAATAGCAACAGTAGTAGCAGCTGGAGAGCAAAACAAGTAACAGAAGTAGCAACAGTAATAGCAGCAGCAGAGCAAGACAAGTAACAACAGTAGGAAAAACTCGTAGGCAATGGGTCGGTGATTTGTTTGGATGATATTCATCATGCAACAACAATAACACGGAGGGATATGTGGCTAGCTCCCGTTCGTCAATGTGATGTAGGCATGCATTCCGTGTGTCGTCATACGTGCTTAGGGAAAAGAACTTGCATGACATCTCAGAACATAGTGGATACTAGGGTCAATCCCCATCAAAACTAACTCGATTACATGATAGATCTCATCCTACTCATCACCGCCCAGCGAGCCTACGAATAGATTACTCGCGAACGACGAAGAGCTTCATGGAATTGGAGAGGGAAGAAGGTTGATGATGACGATGACGACGATTTCCCCTCTCCGGAGTCCAAGACGGACTCTAGATCTGACCTACAGATGAAGAACAAGTGGTGGCGGCGCCTCCGTATCGAAAACGCGACGAAAACTTCTCTTTTTATTTTTTCTGGGACGAAAGGCAACTTATAGAGCTGGAGTTGGGGGCGATAGGTGCCTGTAGGCCCCACAAGCCTGCCCACTGCCACCAGGGGGTGTGGTGGCGGAGTAGGGGCTTGTGGCCCACTGGCCCACCCCCTGAGGTGGAATTTGGCGCAGGTATTTTTGATATTTTCCAAAACTGCTCCCCGTAAATTTTCAGGACGTTTGGAGAACTTTGATTTCTGCACACAAAAATAACGTCAGTCCAGGTTAGTTCCATTCAAATCATGCAAATTAGAGTCCAAAACAAGGGCAGCCGAGTTTGCAAAAGTAGATACGATGGAGACGTATCAACTCCCCCAAGCTTAAAACCTTGCTTGTCCTCAAGCAACTCAGTTGACAAACTAAGAAAGAAAGAAAAACTTTGATAAACTCTGTTTGATCTTGTTGTTGCAACTATGTCTAACTCATAACCAGAATTTCAGCAAGATCAGAAGTTAACTACATAAGCGAATCACACAAAGGTCTCACGGTAAACTAATATCAATGGCATGATCAGCTAACGAGCAAATAACAATGAGTTTGAAATACCAACACTTCAATCAAAACAAGCATGAAGCAATATGAATAGGTGGTATCTCGCTAGCTCTTCCTGAGACCGCAAAACATAAAAGTAGAGCACTTTCAAAGATCAAGGGCGGACTAAACATTGTAATTCATAGCAATGAAGATCCAGTCATAGTCAAACTCAATATCAATCAAAAGCAAAGCATAAAAATGATAGAGGTGCTCTCTAATTGGTGCTTATATAAGAGGAGGATGACTCGACAGGAAAATAAATAGACAGGCCCTTCGTAGAGGGAAGCATTGATTTGTAGAGGTGCCACAGCTCAAGCTTTTGAAAACAGAGATAATAATTTTGGTTGGCATGCTTTCATTGTCAACGCAATGACCAAGAGTCCTCAATATCTTCCATGCTACTCATGCTATAGGCGGTTCCCAAACAGAAAAGTAAAGTATTAACTCCCCCACCACCAATCAATCACACTCCACGGCTAGCCGAATCCTCGGGTATCGTCCATACTAACATCAATCCGGGGGGAGTCTTGTTTTACAGTTATGTTTTCGATTTAAGCATGGAACTGGGCATCCCAAATACCGGCCGCTTTCTCGTGAATGACTGTGAATAAACACATGTCGAGGATAACACTCCTAGCATGGAAGATACCAATAGCCCTCTGTCACCACATGAGCGGTTCGGGCATATAAACCAGATTATTTCTTGAAGGTTTAGAGAATGGCACATGCAAATTTACTTGGAACGGCAGGTATATACCTCAAATAGGTAGGTGTGGTGGACTCTCATGGAAAAACTTCTGGGTTTATGGAAGTGGATGCACAAGCAGTATTCCCTCTTAGTACAAGTGAAGGCTAGCAAAAGACTGGGAAGCGACCAACTAGAGAGCGACAACAGTCATCAAGATGCAATGATTTTGACTAACATTGAATGCAAGCATGAACAGGATATAAATCACCATGAACACGAACATCATAGAGGCCATGTTGATTTTTTTCAACTACATGCATGAACATGCGCCAAGTCAAGCCACTCGAAACATTCAAAGGAGAATACCATCCTATCGTACTACATCATATTCATCTCAAAATCTATGTTGGCATTCACGACAAACCATTATAAGCTCTCAGCTAAATAAGCATCGCATCAGAAACTATGATCTCTAAGTTGTCATTGCAAACATGGTTCTCTCACAACAAAGCTAAATCTGGGTCGACAAGCTAGTCATATTTACAAAAACAAAATAGATAGAGTTCATACCAGCTTTTTAGTGTCAGTCACTTCATCATATATCATCATTGTTGCCTTTCATTTGCACGATCGAACGATGAAAACGATAATAAGCGCATTGGACTAAGCTGAATCTGCAGGCAGACACATAGGAGAAGACAAAATAATATGGCTCTTTGAAAGCTAAACAGGTAAGCATGCAAGAACCACTAAGCATTGTAACCAATATCTTCTACCTTGACACAAAGAAAAATAAAACTATTTACACAGGAAAACTCCCAACAAGCAAAAGAAGAAAGAAAAATATTTTCGGGTTTTCTCAAAAGGACACAAAAGAAGAAAACAAGGAAACAAAAAGAAACTAGCATGCATAATACAGTGGCAAAGTGTAAACACCGGCTAACAAAGTGAAAGCATAAGCATCAATGTAAAGTCGGTGAGAACACGTACTCCCCCAAGCTTAGGCTTTTGGCTTAGCTTGGTCTACTCCCATTGTGGGAAATAACGAGCTCCAGGATACTCCGGAGCAGACTATGGATGCCACTGCTGTGTGAGCTCCTCTCGCTCCCACTGATAAACTGGCATCTGGTACTTGACTGGCGGCTCGGGCACGGGCGCCTGTGGTTGGGCCAAGCCCCAATATGTGTAGATGTCCGCGGGCATAATAGTGTACCTTCCTGCATGAAGATCGAACAAAGAAGGAGCAGGCAAAGTAATAGTCTCTCGAGTACCCTAACTAAACACTAGGTTATAAATCATCCGTCTACTAGCATCTCTATCCAGAAAATCATGGCGAACCATGCTGTCATTATCCAGATATCTCTCAGGGAGAAGCATCTCTCCTTCCTCTCCCAGTCTAATCATTATCTCAAAGTGTCTGGCAAGACGGGTAGCATAGATACCTCCATAGACGACACCATTGGAACGGTTCAGGTTCAACCGTTGAGCTACTATAGCGCCCAAGCTATAAGTCTTATCGTTATAAAGGCCTTCGCGCAAAACCGCAAGGTCTGGAGAACTAAGTGATCCAGCCTCCCCACGGCCAATCAAACATTTCCCCACAAGTAGTGAGAAATACCGAAGCACAGGAAAATGTATGCTAGCAATTCTAGCGCGAGACACTCCTCTCTCCTCTCCAATAGAAATAGAACCAATGAAATCCTCGAAGTCCCGTGGACGAGGGTCACGGATATCCTCAACATAAGGTAATTTGCATATATTGAAAAAATCCTGCAGCGTCATGCACTGGGGAACATCGTATTTCATGAACTCAACCATGGGAGGATTCTTCCTCGGATAAAAGTTGAAGCTTTGAACGAAAATATTGGTGAGGAGGAGATATTGTGGGCACTTATCTTCAACGAACGCAGTAAGACTTGCGTTCTCCACCAAGTAATAAAAGTCTTCATAAAGTCCGGCGCCGCGCAAAAATTCATCACTTGGCCACTCGCACGCTCGAACTTCTGTGACTCGAGGGACTGCGTGCTTGGGGTGATTCTTCTCGCCCTCCTTGGGGTTACGGCTTGAAGAGCCTCTCAAGAACCTCCTCATCTTTTCCCTTTTCTAGCTCTGGAAAATTCTGAAATTTCTAGAGGCTTCGAAAGAAAAGTGAAAAAGGATTAACCCAACTTGTAGCAACTACTCCTACTAGTGCCTAGAGACCGTATCACGCGCTAAAACTACTTGGGACCAATTAAAATCAACTTTTCTAGCTCAAGAACAGGGTCACCAAGGTAGCAAGAATTCGTGAAGGATAAAGCACTAGAGCAAAAACTAATTGGACCAATGGAGGAGTCACTTACCAAGGAGTAATTTCCCCAAAACGGTTCGGAAAATGGTGCTTTGAGCAAGGAGATCGAAAATCACACCCAAATGAGCAAGAACACGGGTTGGAGTTGTGAAACAATTTTTTCTGGAGGTGGAAGAAGAGGCTGAGAGCTGGAATGAGTGGAGGGTGTTCCTGTGGGCCCCACAAGCTTGCACCCCGCCACCAGGGGTTTAGGTGGCGGTGGGGGGGGGGCTTGTGGCCCACTGGTCAGGCCCCCTGGCCAGCTCTCAGCCGAGAAATTTTCAAAAATTCCAGAAAAAATCATACTAAATTTTCACGGCCATCGGAGAACTTTTATTTTCGAGGTATTTTTCTCTGGGACGCTAAAACAGAAAATAGGAAAAGCTAAACTAATTCCATCATTTTTCTTCTAAGCAACAGAAAAGGAAAACTCAAAACAGAGGTATGTGACTCTATGATTCATCCATCTCATGGTCATCGAAAGAAATCCGTCAATGGGATTGATCAAGTCCTTATGACAAAACCTTCTTGAATTGCAAAAGAGAACGGAGAATTTTCGAATAGCCACTAAGTCACCTCAATGGGAATATGAATCTCCCCAGCAAGCAAATCACACTTCATCTTGACACGAGGAATAGGGCATTCAAAGCTCCCAATGAGAATCGATGAAGTCTTTTCGATAGCATTGATGCAATGTACTGGATATCGTTTCTTCGGAAAGTGCACTATGTGCTCATTACCGTTGATGTGGAAAGTGACATTGCCTTTGTTGCAATCTATAACAACACCTGCAGTGTTTAAAAAGGGTCTTCCGAGGATGATAGCCATGGCATCGTCCTCAGGAATATCCAAGATAACAAAGTCTGTTAAGATAGTTGTATTAGCAACCACAACAGGCACATCCTCGCAAATGCCGATAGGGAAAGCAGTTGATTTGTCGGCCATTTGCAGAGAAATTTCAGTGGGTTTCAAGTTATCCAACTCAACTCTACGATAAAGAGAGAGCGACATAACACTAACACCGGCTCCAAGGTCACATAAGGAAGTTCTTACGTAGTTTCCTTTAATGGAGCAAGGTATAGTGGGCACTCCGGGATCACAAAGTTTCTTAGGAGTTCCACCTTTGAAAGTATAGTTGGCAAGCATGGTGGATATCTCAAGATCTGGTATCATCCGTTTATTAGTCACGATATCTTTAATGTACTTGTCATACGGAGACATCTTGAGCATATCAGTTAACCGCATCTGCAGAAAGACGGGTCTTATCATCTCAACGAAGCGCTCAAAATCCTCATCATCCTTTTTCTTGGATGGCTTAGGAGGAAAGGGCATAGGTCTCTGAACCCATGGCTCTCTTTATTTACCATGCTTCCTAGTAGTGAAGTCATTCTTGTCGTACCTCTTAGGTTGTGGATTATTAGGATTAACCATGGGTTCAATCTCCACATCCTCATCATGGCTAGGTTGAGCATTATTATGAACATCACTGTCCATATTGTCACCAGTTTCATGTTCATCACCAGATTGTGTTTCTGCATCAGACGCAGAAATATCATTAGGTTCTTCATGTGTGACAGTATTTGGTGAACTGAGTGCAGGTTCCTATCGTCCTTCTTCTTCTCCTTAGGATGACTAGGTGTATCAGCATTGCTTCCTTGAGAATCATGATCAATTCTCTTAGGATGACCTTCAGGATACAAAGGTTCCTGAGTCATTTTGCCTCCTCTAGTAATGACTCTGACAGAGTTGTCATTTAGTTCATTGAGCAGGTCATTCTGAGCTTTAAGTACTTGTTCTATCTAAGTAGTAATCATAGAGGCATGTTTACTCAGAAGCTTCAGAGCATTGACATTTCTGTCTACACAAGCACTTAAATGGCTAAGCATACGAGCACTTTGTTCCAAATGTCTGCTAACTTAATTATTGAAACTCTGTTGTTTGGCAACAAAGTTCTCAAATTCATCAAAGCATAGGCTAGCAGGTTTATCAAAAGGAATATCACTCTCATCAAACCTACGCAGAGAATTCACTTCCACTACCTGTATCGGGTTATCGAGACCATGGATCTCTTCGATAGGTGGTAGATTTTTGACATCTTCAGATCTAATGCCTTTCTCTTGCATAGATTTCTTGGCTTATTGCATATCTTCGGGACTGAGGAATAGAATACCTCTTTTCTTAGGAGTTGGCATAGGAGGTGGTTCGGGAATAGTCCAAGCATTATCGTTGATCAAGAGGTTATTCAGTAGGGTCTCAGCTCGTTGTACAGTTCGTTCCCTAAAAACAGAACCGGCACAACTATCTAGGTAGTATCTAGAGGCATCGGTAACTCCGTTATAGAGGATATCAAGTATCTCATTCTTCTTAAGAGGGTGATCAGGCAAAGCATTCTGTAGCTGGACGAGCCTCCCCCAAGCTTGTGGAAGCCTCTGTTCTTGGAGTTGAGCAAAGTTGTATATTTCCTGCAAGGCATCTTGCTTCTTATGGGAAGGCAAATATTTCTCACAGAAGTAATAGACCATCTCATGGGGACTACGCACACATCTAGGAGCAAGAGAGGTGAACCAGGCTTTAGCGTCATCCTTTAGAGAGAAACGAAACAACTTAAGGATATAGTAGTGGCGGATCTTCTCCTCATTAGTGAAGAGGTTGGCTATTTCGGATAGTTTGGCAAGATGGGCTATGACCGTCTCAGACTCATAACCGTGAAAAGGACCAGATTCGACTAAAGAGATTATCTCAGGGTCGACATAGAATTCATAATCCTTATCGTTGACATAGATAGGCGAAGTGGCAAACTTCGGGTCATTTTTCATCCTAGCTTTCCGAGATTTTTCCTCCCACTTGAGAAGTAATTTCTCAGTGTCATAGGCATCCTTACATGCAAGAAAATCCTCATCTATCTCTCCCTCCATAATGTAACCCTCAGGTATATCAGGCAATTCATATCTAGGATACCTAGATCTAGCAGGAGCAAAAGCAGGTTCTATCTCAATAGTATCGGCAGTATCAGAAGCATCACGAGCATTGGCAGTAACTCTAGCAATATGAGCATCAAGGAACACTCCTAGTGGAACATCAGGCAAAGGAGTATCACTAGCTGTATCAAGCATAGCATCATCAGGCAAAATAGCATCTCTAGCATCATCAGGCAAAGAAGTATCAAGCATAGCATCTCTAGCAGTATCCGGCATAGTATCAAGCATAATATCATCAGGCATAGTATCAAGCATAGCATCTCTAGCAGTAGTATCACAAGCATCATCAAGCATAGGCGACATATTAAGATTTCTAGCAGGAGGTGATGTCGCAAACTTACTCATAACTGAAGGTGAATCAAGTGCAGAGCTTGATGGCAATTCCTTACCTCCCCTCGTAGTTGAGGGAAAGACTTTGGTCTTCAGATCCTTCAGATTCTTCATAGTGAGCAGCAGATATAAATCTACCTCCCCAGCAACGGCGCCAGAAAAATTCTGATCTGCAATCTCTGGCGTTAGCTAGACGAATGCTTATGACAACAAACCTTCTCCTGGAACGTCACCAGAAGAATGCTGCTAGCACTCCCCGGCAATGAAACTGGAAGAATGTTGTTGATGGCCCACCAGCGCGTGGGTTTGCAGCAGTTTTCGAGGGTAGAGTATTCGACCCAATTTGTTGATAAGCCACAGGAGGTGAGAGAATACTCTCGAGTATTAGCATCTGATTTTATCGGATTCAACCACACCTTAAAGATTAGTATCTGCAAGCACAGTAGTAACAACAAAGTAGTATGATAACAACGGTGTCAGAAACGATCTGTTGACGACAGACTATTCCTAACAATTGTATTAATGGCGCCTCCGTTGCCGCATTGACGGAAGTTGTCAGTTCCCGTCAACGGTCAGTGAACTAACAGTGTAGCAGGTAGCAGCAGTGTAACGAGCAATAGCAGTGGCAAGGAACAACAGTAGTGATAGGAGTAGCAAGTAGCAACAGTAGCAAGCGACAGTAATAGCAACACTAGTAGCAGCAGAAGAGCAAAACAAGTAACAGCAGTAGCAACAGTAGTAGTAGCAGAAGAGCAAGACAAGTAACAGTAGTAGGACAAACTCGTAGGCAATGGGTTGGTGATTTGTTTGGATGATCTTAATCATGCAACAGCTATAACACGGAGAGATATGTGGCTAGCTTCCGTTCGTCAATGTGATGTAGGCATGCATTCCGTGTGTCGTCATACGTGCTTAGGGAAAAGAACTTGCATGACATCAATTGTCCATCCCTCCCGTGGCAGCGGGGTCCAAAAGGAAACTACGGGATATTAAGCTTCTCCTTTTAATAAAGAACCGTACCAACGCATTAGCACTTGGTGAACACATGAACTCCTCAAACTATGGTCATCACCAGGAGTGGTTCCGGTTATTGTCACTCCGGGGTTGCCGGATCGTAACACACAGTAGGTAACTACAACTTGCAAGATCGGATCTAAAACACACATATATTGGTGACAACATAATAATTTTAGATCTGAAATCATGGCACTCGGACCCTAGTGACAAGAATTAAGCATGGAAAAGTAGTAGCAACATCAAATCTCAGAACATAGTGGATACTAGGAATCAATCCCCATCAAAACTAACTCGATTACATGATAGGTCTCATCCTACTCATCGCCGCCCAGCGAGACTATGAATAGATTACTCACGACCGACGAAGCGCTTCATGGAATTGGATAGGGAAGAAGGTTGATGATGACGATGGCGACGATTTCCCCTCTCTGGAGCCCAAGACGAACTCCAGATCTGCCCTCCAGATGAAGAACAGGTGGTGGCGGCGCCTCCGTATCGAAACGCGACGAAAACTTCTCTTTTTATTTTTTCTGGGACGAAAGGCAACTTATAGAGCTAGAGTTGGGGGCGACAGGTGCCTGTGGGCCCCACAAGCCTGCCCACCGCCACCAGGGGGTGTGGTGGCGGAGCAGGGGCTTGTGGCCCACTGGCCCACCCCCTGAGGTGGAACTTGGCACAGGTATTTTTGATATTTTCCAAAACTGCTCCCCGTAAATTTTCAGGACGTTTGGAGAACTTTGATTTCTGCACAAAAATAACACCAAGGCAATTCTGCTGAAAACAACGTCAGTCCAGGTTAGTTCCATTCAAATCATGCAAGTTAGAGTCCAAAACAAGGGAAAAGAGTTTGGAAAAGTAGATACGATGGAGACGTATCAGTGGGCAATGACGCCGACGAAGAAGCACCCACGGGTGGTGTCGTTAGACTGTCTGCCAAGGCTCTATGGAGAGATAGGGGTGGAATGTAAGTACCACCCCTCGTGCGGGCCGCCAAAGAAGAACCCGTCGAGCGATCTGGACCCACGCCCACCATCTTTCAACACCTGCTGACCTGCGATGATAAAGATTAAAAGAAATTAGTAAAACATAAAAAAAATGAATAATTGACATGAATAATAATATGTAGATATAAAATTTAAGTTGGGATGCATACAAATTAATAACCATCATCAATAAATGCATCATCATCATCACAATCACGCATGTCTTCATGAATGACATGCTCATCGGGTTCAATGGCATGAAGTTGTGGAAGGCCTTTCTATAATTAGTCAAGCATTGACAGGTCATCCGCATCAGTAACCTCTTCTAGTTCCAGCTCTGCTGGTTCCGGCTCAGGGGTGAAGTTGGATTCATTGTCGGTGTCTACTTCCATGTTCTGGGTGAAGCACGACGGTTTTTGAAACATTTCTTGGAAAGACGTGTTTCTTGGAAGAATTCTCCATCATATGTGTCTGGGTTAATGTGAGGTTCATAATCGTGTTCATTTGGGGGAGGTGGTCTAACACGTGGTGCCACTTCATAAACAACATACCAACCTTCCAGATTCTTATCAGTTTGGCATGTCCACGGTAGATAGAAAACTTGGGTCGCCTATTGAGCCATAATATAGACATCGGGAGCATCTAAATGGGTGTTAGGATTGATTTCGACTAATCCTATATGTTCATGAGTCCTTCTAGTCTCCATTGGCTGGAACCAATAACATTTGAAGACTGCGACGTTCGGTGGGTTTTCACCATAGAATTGAAGTTCATAAGTTGCTTCAACTCTTCCATAATACACGATATCACCTTCTAGTCGGGCATAGATAGCAATATGCCAAAGGTAAGAAAGAGATACCCGTTGATGTTATGTTTCTCAAATGAATGAACCCTATAATCAAAACCATTAGCGTCTTGTCTCAATTCGGCGTCCATAGGCTTTGAATTAGCCTACAAGTTTAATACGAAACGATTGTTGCAATAGCCACAAATTAGACCAAGAAATGAAATGGTCCATTATTGATAATTGCCGTTTGTTTGAACCAAGAGATGAAACCGGGATAGCCGCCTCCTGTCTTTGACAGAAGCTCATACTCTTCGACATAATCATTTTCGATCACCGCTCCATCCGAGAATTTGGCGACGCAACGGCTGTTTGAAATATCCAGGAATAAGAGCAGTTCAAAGGAATTAGAAGTTACGGGAAAATGTGCCAAGAACTTACTCGATGTACAACCGCACTTCTGTTAGGTTTTTGAAGATATACAACGAAACGTTTCGCCATTCTTCGACATCCAACGTTATTGGTTTCCAAGCACCGGCTGGTGCGAGCTTCCCTTTGAATAGGCTGAGGTTGGATCCACCATTTTTTGGGTGTGCATCATTATACCGATGCTTCGGATTATGCAAATGATGATTTTTTGTTTTGTAGTGTGCTCTCACAAAGTTTGCCACCTCCTTAATACGTCTCAAATGTATCTATAATTTTTGATGGTTTCATGCTATTATCTTGTCTTCTTTGGTTGTTTTATGTACCTTTTATATCTTTTTTGGGACTAACTTATTAATTCAGTGCCAAGTGCCAGTTCCTGTTTTTTCCGTGTTTTTGACTCTTTTCAGATCTGATTTTGGAACAGAGTCCAAACGGAAGAAAAACCCCGAAATGATTTTTTCCCGAACGGAAGAAGACCAGGGGGCTTTTGGGCCAAGCCAGGTGGGCTCCCGGGAGCCCACAAGCCCCCACTCCGCCACCAGGAGGGAGGCGGCGGTGGGCAGTCTTGTGGCCTCCCTGGCCGCCCCCTGACCTAGATCTTTGGCCAATAAATTCCGAAATATTCCGCAAAAAATCAGGGGAGCCTTGAATATACTTTTCCGCCGCCGCAAGCTTCCGTTTCCGCGAGATCTCATCTGGAGACCCTTCCCGGGACCCTGCCGGAGGGGACTTTGGAGTTGGAGGGCTTCTTCATCATCATGATCGCCTCTCCAATGACTCGTGAGTAGTTCACTTCAGACCTATGGGTCCGTAGTTAGTAGCTAGATGGCTTCTTCTCTCTCTTGTATCTTCAATACAAAGTTCTCCATGATCTTCGTGGAGATCTATCCAATGTAATCTTCTTTGGCGGTGTGTTTGTCGAGATCCGATGAATTGTGGATTTGTAATCGGATTATCTATGTTATATATTTGAGTCTTTGCTGATTTCTTATATGCATGATTTGATATCCTTGTAAGTCTCTCCGAGTCTTGGGTTTTGTTTGGCCAACTAGATCTATGATTCATGCAATGGGAGAAGTGCTTGGTTTTGGGTTCTACCATGTGGTGACCTTTCCCAGTGAAAGTAGGGGCAGCAAGGCACACATCAAGTAGTTGCCATCAAGAGTAAAAAGATGCGGTTTTTATCATTGGTTTAAGATTATCCCTCTACATCATGTCATCTTGCTTAAGGTGTTACTCTGTTCTTATGGACTTAATACACTAGATGCATGCTGGATAGCGGTCCACGTGTGAAGTAATAGTAGTAGATGCATAAAGTATCGGTCTACTTGTTTCGGACGTGATGCCTATAGAAATAATCATTTCATAGATATCGTCACGACTTTGCGTGGTTCTATCAATTGCTCGACAATAATTTGTTCACCCACCGTCTACTTGCTTCCATGAGAGAAGCAACTAGTAAACACTATGACCCCCAGGTCTATTCACATTCATCGTTTACACCTCCGCTTTTACTTTGCTTTTTTACTTTGTTGCTTTCAGTTCTCACTTGGCAAACAATCTATAAGGGATTGACAACCCCTTCATAGCGTTGGGACCAAGTTTTTGTGTTTGTGCAGGATGTTGAGATACTCCTCCACTGGATTGATACCTTAGTTCTCAAACTAAGGGAAGTACTTACCACCGCTACGCTACATCACCATTTCTTCTTCGAGAGAACACCAACACAAGGCTCCAAGGCCATGGGGGAAATCCTTTGCATACTTGCCTAGGAAGTCCCTTATGGGCGTAGCCGCAGTAGAAGGACCAAGCCAAGTATTCTCCCGTCGACGTGCCTATTTCTGGCGCCACTAGAAGGTCTTTTATTGCAGTAGCAAAAGTATTTCTGGCGCCGTTTCTGGGAAGGAGAGATCAAGATCTATCCAAGTAGGTCTCACAAACTCATCTCCTGCATTTACTTTTGTTGCCAGTTGCCTCTTGTTTTCCTCTCCCCCACTTCTCATTTGCCGTTTTCATTCGCCTTTCTCCTTCGCCGTTTTCTTTTGCCTTTGCCGTTTTCCTTTTCCGGTTTCTTGCTTGCTTGTGTGCTTGTTTGTTTGTTGAATAGGTCATGTCTGAAAACACCAAACTAGTGCGGAAGCGTATGAAATCAACGCAGCTTTGCTGAATCTTGTTATGAAAGAGCAATTCTCTGGCCTTCCTAGTGAAGATGCCGCATCCCATCTCAATACCTTCATTGAGCTTTGCGATATGAGAAAGAAAAGAGATGTGGATAATGATGTGATTAAGTTGAAACTTTTTCGTTTCTCGTTGCGAGATCGCGCAAAAACTTGGTTTTCTTCTTTGCCTAAAAATAGTATCGATTCTTGGGATAGGTGCAAAGATGCTTACATATCCAAGTATTTTCCGCCGGCTAAGATCATGACCAACTACTGTAAGTGGCACACTGAAAGGTCGCCTGCTAGCAAAAAGGTGCACGCTATAGAAGAGATTAACTCGCTTAGTGCTAAGATGGACGAGTTGATGAATTTGGTTGCTAGTAGAAATGCTACCGTAGATCCTAATGACATGCCACTATCTTCTTTGATTCAGTGTAGCAACGCTAGTTTGGACGTGAATTTTGTTGGTAGGAACAATTTTGGCAACAACAATGCTTTTAGAGGAAACTATGTTCCTAGGCCTTTTCCTAGTAACTCCTAGGCAATTCCTACGGCAACACTTATGGAAATCACAATAAATTACCCTCTGATCTAGAGAGTAATATCAAAGAGTTCATCAACTCTCAAAAGATTTTCAATGCGTCCATAGAGGAGAAACTACTCAAAATAGATGATTTGGCTAAGAGCATTAATAGGATGTCTTGTGATATTGATGCTTTGAAAGTTAGATGCACTCCTCCCAAGATCAACTTGGATGAAACTTTGAAAGCTATGCGTATCTCCATGAATGAGAGCAAAGAAATAACCGCCCAAATTCGCGCTAGACATGAATGGTTTAAAAGGGTGCATTCTAGTGATGCAACTCACGAAGATCATAATGTGCTTGGTGTGTCTCCTCTTGAATCTTTGTTTTCGCGTGTCAAACCTACTTATGGAGGGGCTGGATATGAATCCACTTTGGTTGAAAAAGGCCTCAATGATTCGGAGTCCAGCTATCTTGATGATAAAGGTGTGGAGAGTGGAGTAGAAGAAGTCAAAATTTTGGGTACTAATGAAACTCCCACTTTGGATTTCAAGGAATTCAATTATGACAATTGCTCCTTGTTTGAATGCATTTCTTCGATGCAATCCATTGCAAACTCTCCACATGCTTATAGCCAAAGCAAAAAACTTTACCGCACATATCGTAGATGCTATGATGAAATCTCTTGAAGAGAAGCTCGAACTAGAAGACTCTATACCTTGAAAACTTCATGATCAGTGGGAACCTACTATCAAAATCAAGATCAGAAACTATGAGTGCAATGCTTTGTGTGATTTGGGTGCTAGTGTTTCCACAATTCCAAAGTCTTTATGTGATATTCTTGGTTTTCATGAGATTGAAGAGTGTTCTCTTAATTTGCATATTGCGGATTCTACTGTCAAGAAACCCATGGGGAGGATCGATGTTGTTCTTATTGTTGCAAATAAGAACTATGTACCCATGGATTTCATCGTACTTGACATAGATTGCAATCCTTCATGTCCCATTATTCTTGGTAGACCTTTCCTAAGGACTATTGGTGCTATCATCGATATGAAAGAAGGGAATATTATATTCAATTTCATTTAAAGAAGGGCATGAAGAACTTTCCTAGCAAGAAAATAAGATTGCCTTATGAATCTATGATGAGGGCTACTTATGGTTTGAGCACCAAAGATGACTATACGTGATTCCATCCCTTTCGTCTAGCTAAGGGCGCTAAAAAAGCGCTTGTTGGGAGGCAACCCAACGGATCTATCCTTTTTCTTTCTGTTTTGTGTTTTCCACACTTTCATAGTTCTGTTATGATTGTGGTTTTTGTGTTTCTTTTTGCGTTTGTGCCAAGCAAAACCGTTATGATTAGTCATGGGGATGATCGTTTGGTCATGCTGTAAAAGACAGAAACTTTCGGCTCACGAAAAGAATTTTCATTTTGTTTCTGTAAGAGCTTTTGAGTTGATTATTTTCGCTGCTGACTGCTACGCAAATTCTTCAGACTGTCATAATTTTTCAGAATTTGTGAAGTAACAGAGGTATAGGAAATATACATATTGCTACAGACTGGTCTGCTGTTAATAAATTATGTTTTTGTTGTGTTGGTTGCTTATTTATATGAAACTATGGATAGTATCGGGGGGTATTAGCCATGGAAGATTGAAAGTACAGTAACCCAACATCAGCACAAGTATAATTTAAGTTTGCTACAGTACCTAAGGAAGTGGTGGTTTGCTTTCTTGTACTAATGTTATCACGAGTTTCTGTTTAAGTTTCGTGTTGTGAAGTTTTCAAGTTTTGGGTGAAGTTCTTATGGACAAAGAGATAAAGAGTGGCAAGAGCTCAAGCTTGGTGATGTCCAAGGCACGCCAAGAGATTCAAGGATGTCGTAAAAGCCTAAGCTCGGGGATGCCCCGGGAAGGCATCCCCTCTCTCGTCTTCAATCCACTGGTAACGTTACTTGGGGCTATATTTTTATTCACCACATGTTATGTGTTTTTGCTTGGAGCGTCTTGTATCGTAGGAGTCTTTTATTTTTATTGTGTCGCAAAAATCCTTGCTGCACACCTAGAGAGAGAGACATGCACACACCATGATTTTGTCGAGCTTCACTTATATCTTTTGGTACACAATTCATCTCACATGTGCTTCAGTTATATCTTTTGAGCTAGATACTTTTGCTCTATGTGCTTCACTTATATCTTTTAGAGCGCAGCGGTGCGTGGCTTGGTAGTTGATCTATCCTTTGAAAGTAGTCTCAAAAGGGGTAGTTATTCAAAGGGATACGAAAACTTCCACCTTCATGTGCATTGAATAGTTAGAGAAGTTTGATTCATCTCAATTAGTTTTGAGTTGTGGTTATGGCAATATTGAATTCATGCTAGTAAGGTGTTGTGAATCTAGAAATGTTTGTGTTGAAGTTAGTGATTCTCGTAACATGCACGTATGGTGAACCGCTATGTGATGAAATCTGAGCATGATTAGTATATTGATTGTCATCCTTTGCGGGGCGGTCGGGATCGCGCGATGGTTTATACCTACCAACCCTTCCCCTAGAAGTATGCGTTGAATGCTTTGTTTCGATTACTAATAAAACTTTTGCAACAACTATATGAGTTCTTCATGACTAATGTTGAGTCCATGGTTTAGATGCACTTTCACCTTCCACCATCACTATCTTCTTAGTGTCGTGCAACTTTTGCCGGTGCACAAAACCCACCATTAGCCTCCCTCAAAACAGCCACCATACCTACCTATTATGGCTTTTTCAAATTCATTCCGAGATATATTGCCATGCAACTACCACCATGACATGTGCCACCACGTCTACTTTGCCTTTGCACGATCGTAAGATAGCTAGCATGATGTTTCCATTGATGTCTATGCCATGCTAGATGATTGCCATGGTACACTATCGAAGGCATTCCATATAGAGTCATAGTTGCTCTAAGTTTTGAGTTGAAAGTGTGATGATCATAATTAATGGAGCATTGTCCCATGTGAGTAAATAAAAGAGGCCAAAGAAACCCATAAAAAAACAGGCCACAGAGCCCACCAAAATAAAAAAAATTAGAGAAAAAGAGAGAAGGGACAATGCTACCACTTTTTCCACACTTGTGCATATTAAAGCACCATGATCTTCATGATTGAGAGTCTCTCGTTTTGTCACCACCATATAGCTAGTGGGAAATTTTCATTAATAACTTGGCTTGTATATTCCAATGATAGGCTTCCTCAAAATTGCCTTAGGTCTTCGTGAGCAACCAAGTTGGATACACACCCACTAGTTTTCTTTAAGAGCTTTCGCATACTCGTAGCTCTAGTGCATCATTCGTACAACAATCCCTACTCATTCACATTGATATCTATTGATGAGCCTCTCCATAGCTCATTGATATGCCTAGTTAATGTGACTATCTTCTCCTTTTTTGTCTTGCAACCTCCAATACATTCCACACCATCTATAGTGCTATAACCATGGCTCACGCTCATGTATTGCGTGAGAGTTGAAAATGTTTGAGAAAGTAAAGGTGTCAAACAATTACTTGGCCAATACCGGGGTTGTGCATGATTTAAATTCGTTGTGGAATGATGATAGAGCATAGCTATACTATATGCTTTTGTAGGGATAACTTTCTTTTGGCCTTGTTATTTTGAAAGTTCATGATTACTTTGCTAGTTTGCTTGAATTATTATTGTTTCCACGTCAATAGCAAACTATTGTTTTGAATCTAATGGATCTGAACATTCACGTCACATAAGAGGAATTACAAAGGACACCTATGCTAGGTAGCATGAAAGCATCAAAAATTCATTCTTATCACTTCCCTACTCGAGGACGAGCAGGAGTTAAGCTTGGGGATCCTTGATACGTCTCAAACGTATCTATAATTTTTGATGGTTTCACGCTGCTATCTTGTCTTCTTTGGTTGTTTTATGTACCTTTTATATCTTTTTTGGACTAACTTATTAATTCAGTGCCAAGTGCCAGTTCCTGTTTTTTCCGTGTTTTTGACTCTTTTCAGATCTGATTTTGGAAAAGAGTCCACATGGAAGAAAAACCCCAAAATGATTTTTTCCCGAATGGCAGAAGACTAGGGGGCTTTTGGGCCAAGCCAGGTGGGCTCCAAGGAGCCCACAAGCCCCCACTCCGCCACCAGGGGGGAGGCGGCAGTGGGCAGGCTTGTGGCCTCCCTGGCCGCCCCCTGACCTAAGTCTTTAGCCTATAAATTCCCAAATATTCCGCAAAAAATCATGGGAGCCTCGAAAATACTTTTCCGCCGCCGCAAGCTTCCGTTTCCTCGAGATCTCATCTGGAGACCCTTCCCGGCACCCTGCCGGAGGGGACTTTGGAGTTGGAGGGCTTCTTCATCATCATCATCGCCCCTCCAATGACTCGTGAGTAGTTCACTTCAGACCTCGGGTCCGTAGTTAGTGGCTAGATGGCTTCTTCTCTCTCTTGGATCTTCAATACAAAGTCTCCATGATCTTCATGGAGATCTATCTGATGTAATCTTCTTTGGCGGTGTGTTTGTCGAGATCCGATAAATTGTGGATTTGTGATCAGATTATCTATGTTATATATTTGAGTCTTTGCTGATTTCTTATATGCATGATTTGATATCCTTGTAAGTCTCTCCGAGTCTTGGGTTTTGTTTGGCCAACTAGATCTATGATTCTTGCAATGGGAGAAGTGCTTGGTTTTGGGTTCTACCATGTGGTGACCTTTCCCAGTGACAGTAGGGGCAGCAAGGCACACATCAAGTAGTTGCCATCAAGGATAAAAGGATGGCGTTTTTATCATTGGTTTGAGATTATCCCTCTACATCATGTCATCTTGCTTAAGGCAGTACTCTGTTCTTATGGACATAATACACTGATGCATGCTGGATAGCGCTCGAGGTGTGGAGTAATAGTAGTAGATGCAGAATGTATCGGTCTACTTGTTTCGGACATGATGCCTATAGAAATAATCATTCCATAGATATCGTCACGACTTTGCGCAGTTCTATCAATTGCTCGACAGTAATTTGTTCACTCACCATCTACTAGCTTTCATGAGAGAAGCCACGAGTAAACACTACGGCCCCCGGGTCTATTCACATCCATCGTTTACACCTCCGCTTTTACTTTGCTTTGTTACTTTGTTGCTTTCAGTTCTCACTTGGCAAACAATCTATAAGGGATTGACAACCCTTCATAGCGTTGGGACCAATTTTTTGTGTTTGTGCAGGATCTTGAGATACTCCTCCACTAGATTGATACCTTGGTTCTCAAACTGAGGGAAGTACTTACCAACACTACGCTACATCACCCTTTCTGCTTCGATGGAACACCAACGCAAGGATCCATCGCCACGGGGGGAATCCTTTGCATACTTGCCTAGGAAGTCCCTTAAGGCGTAGCCGCAACAGAAGGATCAAGCAAAGTATTCTCCCGTCGACGTGCCTATTTCTGGCGCCATTGGAAGGTCTTTTGTTGCAGTAGCACTCCTCAGTAATGAATGCCTTAGCCATCGATGCTTCAATTCTACGCTTATTTTTTACATTTAGCTCGAAGCGTCTTCTGCATCCTCTCAGTTGCATTGTACCAACGATTTTACACGGGCCCACCCAATCTTGCCTCGGCCGGTAGATGTAAAATCAAGGGCTGCATTGGATTAAAGATGCCCGATGGAAAGATCTTCTCTAACTTGCACAACAACTCCGGTGAAAACTCCTCCATGTCATCTACCACACCAGGTGAGAATTCTTTCCCACAAACAACATGGAAGAAATAGCTCAGCTCCGCCCATACTAGCCATTCATCCTCAGGAATAAAGCCACGTAACATCACCGGCATTACCCGCTCAAGCCATATGTGCCAATCATGACTCTTGAGACCAAAGATTTTTATTTTTTCAAGAATCGCTCCCCTCTTTAGATTCGCTGCATACCCATCGGGGAACATCAAGTGCATTTTGACCCACAAGATAATTTCCCTCATAGCTAGCCTTCCAAGATTGAACCAGTCCTTTGGCTTCGACCACTTCTACTTTCCTTTGCCTTCTCGCATGTTTTGTAACGCTCTATGACATAGTGTCTCTTCATTGACTCTACCCTTAGTATTATCCTTTGTCTTCCCATCTATGTCAAACAATGTACCAAAAATAGCCTCTCCGATATTCATTTCAGTGTGCATCATGTCGATATTGTGTGGAAGAAGGAGGTATTTGAAGTAAGAAAGATCCACAAGCATGGCTTGTCAGTCCAGGCGTGTTTTGTATTATACCGCTTGAAATACCCTGGATGCTCTAGATCAAGCTCGAGGGCGTTTAACTGATCCAGGATCTGTTGGCCTGTCAATGCAGGTGGTGCCAAGTTTTTGACAACTTTACCTTTGGTAAAGTTCTTCTTGTCTTTTCTTAACTGATGGTCAGGATCCAAGAACTGTCTATGCAAGTCAAAGAAAGAATACTTCTGACCCTCCTACAACCAATGAAACTGAAGAGCTGCCTTGCATGTGGGGCACGGGAACCATTCCATGCACACACAATCCAAATAATAGCACATACGCCGGCAAGTCATGCATAGAGTACATGTACCACACATGCATTTTGAAGTTTTCTTTTCTAGTGGCATCATATGTCTTGACCCCATTATCCCAAGTTTCTTGCAATTCATCCTTAAGCGGCTGCATGTACACATTCATATTCTTCCCCGGATAATTGGGCCTTGGAATTATCAACGTGAGAAATATGTTCTTTCTTTGGATAATCTGCCCGGGGGGAGATTGAGTGGAATGACAAATAGAGGCCAACAACTGTATTGGGTTGCCGTCATGCCGATGGGATTAAAACTATCCATGGCGACTTAGACTCGAGGATTCCTTGGATCCGCCACTTTATCCTGATGCAATCTATCGAACTCTTTCCACGCTTCCCCATCTAATCTGTGTACCACCATCTTATTCCCATGCGCATGTCGTTCGGTTCTTTTCCACAATTTGTGCCATGACATTTTTCTCGCTGTCTCTTCGACCATAAAAATACGTTCAAGCCTTTGTATGATTGGCATATACCAAAGAACATTAACTGCAATTTTGGTCTACCTCTTCTCACCCATACCGTTGTCTACCACAAGATACCTGCAAGACATGCAAATCGGACAATAGTCCATGTGTGCATACTCCTTCGTAAATAAGGCACATCCATTCTCACAGGCATCCATCTTCTCATAGGGCATCTTAAGTACATGAAGTATTTTGTCCGACTGGTAAATGTTTGCAGGCATGACATGGTCTTTAGGTAGAAAGCGTCCAAATAGTGTTATCATCGCGTCGTAGCATTGTCTTCCCAAGTTGAACTGAGCCTTTAGAGTCATTACTTGTGCAATGGCATCCAACTGACAAAGCTCAGTGTGCTCGTGGAGAGGATGTTTCGAAGACTCCAACATTTCATAGAAGGCCTTTGCAGATTCCTCCATCTCATTTTCTGAATCTCGAGCATCATCAAAGTCTTGCACCATGTCTTTGATCCCGGTACCATGCTCGTCGGTGCGACGGCGAACCACCTTAGCTCTGGTGCGTTGTATAGACTCACCATGAAATGTCCACATCGTATAATTAGGCTTAAAACCCCTCCTCTGCAGGTGTTTAATCATTACAGCCTCTGTCCTCTTTTTATAGTTGTCGCATCCAGGACAAGGGCACCAGTTTGTTTCCTGGCCATTTGCAAATGCGGCTTTCACAAACTCCTTGGTTTTTAGAAACGATTCTTTCATCATCTCTTTTGGACTAGGGTGACCGGTGTACATTCACGCATGATCACTCATCTTGCCTAGCTACTAAACACACAACAAATATATTTATATATAGTTCAGCATATATATTCATCTGTTAATCAAGTTCACCAGTTTTATTACGTCCATGCAACCTAGACGCTAATAGGTAACGATAGGTCCTAATCCCACCCGAGTATGTGTAGATTGGGTTCATTTTCCCATGCTCTGCTCTAGATCCAACGCAACATTTCGGCAGCACCTCCCAGCTGTTCTCCTGATACACGTCTCCGCAATAAACAGAGAGGATGTGTATCCGGAGAACAACAGGGAGGCACTGACGAAATTATGCATCGGATCCAGAACAAAGCATATGGGAAAACGAACCCAATCTACACATACTCGGGCTATCCATGGATAACGTTGGACAATTCGAAAGAATAACACTTACAAATATATGCGAATGCATGCTTATTTATAACTATAACCCTTTCGAACGGGAGACGCATACTAGTCACGCACACTGAAAATTAATTTCATTACCTATATCTAGCAAGTTTCATCCGAAGACCGACCCATAGCAAATGAAGGGACGAGGTGGAGATGACATTTGTACTCACCCACAAATGCAGGGGCGGAGCTCGTAGAACACACGGGGAGGTCTTTGCACAGCAGACCTCACAACGACGACACAACTGTCACATGTAAATCCACCCGATCAACACAAATATTTTGTGTTCATTAATAAAATCGAAAAGTATATGACCTATATGGATATCATCTAGGGTTCCATAAAGAAATATTTTGTGTCGGGGTGTCGTCGAGATGTCGTGTCGGGGCATCGTGTCAGGGTTTCGGGGCATCGTTTCGGGTGTCGTGGTGTCAGGGTTTCGTTTTCTTCTTCATCATCTTCTTTTTTCCTCTTCTTCCTTTTGTTCTACTTCTTCTTCTTCCATTATTTTCTTCTTCTTCTACTTATTCTTCTTCTTGTTGTTCTTGTTCTTCTTCTTCTGCCTTGTTTTCCTTTTTCCTCTTCTTTCTTCTTCTCCTCTCTCCTCTTTTTCTTTTTCTTCTTCTTTTTCTCCTCCTCCTCCTCCTCCTCCTCTTCTTCTTCTTATTCTTCTTCCCTTATCTACTTAACCTAGCACTAATCCTATCACTAAACCTATATAGCACTAAACAGCAAAAAATAACAAAAACAGAATCTACCACTAAGTAACTTAATAAGAATCTAGCTACCACTAATTAACAAAACAGAATCTACCACTAAACTACCTACTAAATCTACTAATTTTCCAACTAAATCTACAAACCAACTAAACTACCAACTAACTAAACAAAATCTACCAACTAACTAAACTACTACTAAACCTACTAATTAACTAACCTACCAACTAAACTATATATACCACTAACTCTATTAATTAGCAAAAAAAAGAGAAAAAATCACCTTGCACGGGAAGTGGGCAGCCGGGGCGGTGGGTGGTCGGGACGGTGGGTGACCTCGCCGGTGCTGGTGGAGGAGGGGCTCCACGGGGAGGAGAGGGCAGTGGCGGACGAGGGTGGCACAGTGGTGGAGGAGAGGGGGTCACAGGGAGGAGGGCACCGGGGAGATGGTGGAGGAGGGGGCACAGAGAGGAGGGGGCAGTGGTGGAGGAGGGGCACGGTGGTGGAGGAGGGGGTCGCAAGGAGGAGGAGGGGCGAGCTCCGGCGGCGTGTCGCGGGGAGGAGAGAGGGCGAGCTCCGGTGGCGTGGTGGGTTGCGGGGAGAGAGAAGGGGCGGTGGTGGAACCGTCATGGGGGAGAGAGGGGGTGTGGCTGGGGGTTGACGACGTGAGGGCTATTTGCCTCTTTGCCATCCGCCCCCGACTGCAAAGAGGTATAAGGTAGACGACAAAGAATTGGACCGTTATGGGGAGATAGGGGGGTGTGCGGTGGGCCGCCCCATGCTCTTTGTCGTCTGCCTGCATGTTCTTTACCGTCAGCTGGCGTACGACAAATAGTGGTAAGTTCTTTGTCGTCTTCCATTTGACTCTTTGCCGTCAGGTGGCTCATGGCAAAAAACAGACTAATAGCTGATACGTCTCCAACATATCTATAATTTTTTATGGTTCCAAGCTATTATCTTGTCAAACTTTGGATGTTTTGTATGCATTTTATATCTTCTTTGGGACTAACTTAGTAACTCGGTTCAAGTGCGAGTTCCTGTTTTTCCATGTTTTTGACCTTTTTCAGAGGAGAATATCAAACAGAGTCCAAACGGAATAAAACCTTCAAAAATATTTTTTCCAGAACAGAAAATACGCAGGAAGCTTGGGAACCAAGGCAAAGGGTCTCGGGGGAGGCCACAAGCCCCGTGGCCGCGGCTTGAGGGAGGCGCGCCTAGCAGGCTTGTGGGCCCCCTGTTGCTCCTTTGCCCTACTTCTTCTGCCTATGAATCCCCAAAAAATCTGAAACCACGGGAGAGAGCCGCGAAAATACTTTTCCACCGCCGCAAGCTTCTGTCTCCGCAAGATCCCATCTGGGGCACGTTCTAGTGCCCTACCAGAGGGGTGATTCGGACACGGAGGGCTTCTTCATCAACACCATTGCCTCGGTTGCATGGTAATCCCTACTCATTCACATTGATATCTTGGTTTGTGTGCTTCATGAAGTTGTTTGACTTTGTTGGTTTGTGTGCTTCATGAAGTTGTTCTTCTTCCAAGCGGGATCACACGCAAGATGACCATTTCCGTAGATAACATTACTATCAATGCCAAGCTAGTTGTCTCATTTCTTTCGATATGTCTTGTTGCCTACCACTTAAATGTTAGCTTCCCAACATCTCCATGAAAACCTCTAACCTTTTCCACAACCCAACAAACCACTGTTTGGCCATGTTACCGCTTGCTCAGCTTTTTCATAGCGTTGCTAGATGGAGGTGCAGTTGCTTCCATGTGAAACATGGGTTCCTTGGTAAAAGGTGGAAGGCTTGGTAAAAGGTGGAAGGCTTGGCTTTCTAGCCTCGTGCCTTGTTCCATATTTTCCGCCTTAGTTTTAGCTACCGGTGTTATGTTCCATAAATGATTGCTCCTAACATGCTTCGGGTTGTTATAGGGACCCCCTAGATTTTCGTTTTCGGATAAAACTTGTATGGCAAGGCCCAACATTGGTACTATATTTTCCCAACATAATAATACTGAAAAAGATATGACGTCATGAACCGAGGAGTAATTCAACATAATATAGGGGGGCAGTGATGATGGTGCTAGTCCTAAACAGAGCTCTATGCGGGGCCAACCCGGGGCAACTCGAGAGATTCCTATCAGGCCACTGTACGCGTCGCTCAGCCGTCGTGTCGTGAGAACAAGATACATGGCTCCTATCAGTATCGTCGACACGCTCGGCAGCCTTGCTGGACTTGTTTTACCTATCTCGAGTGTCTCGTGCATGGGATTCTGAGGATACTTCTTGAGGTTGAGGTTTTCCAATAGGCCCAAGGAGGTCCCGGGTTTTCCCCTATCGAGGTTATTCCATGCAGCGTGGTAGTTTGTGATGGACTAGTAGGAGCACCCCTGTAGGGTTAAATCTTTTGGGAAGCTGTGCCCGCGGTTATGTGGCAAAGTTGGAAACTTGTTTAACATCCGGTTCTAGATAACTTGAAGTAAACTTAATTAAAACTTTCCAACTGCGTGCGTAACCGTGACCGTCTCTTCTCATGAGTGATACGTCCCAAACGTATCTATAATTTATGCTTGTTCCATGATCTTTTTGATGACATTATTATATGTTTTGCTACACTTTTATATCATTTTACACATATTTGGACTAACCTACCAACTCAGTGCACCCGGTGCCATTTTCCGTCTGGTGATGTCTATTTTGGAGGGGATTTTACCCAATTTTCTGAAGCCTAAAAAAATCCATAAAAAGATATAAAAATCAGTGCAACAGAAGCTTCTCGATCACCGAAGGAGGGCCAGAGGGGGGCCAGGGGCCTCCCAGGCAGCCTTCTGCCGCGGCCAGGCCCTAAGACGCGCCAGGAGGTCGCCTAGGTGGGTCCCACCTCCTCCGGTGCCCTCCTTTGGCCTATATTTAGAGTCCCGAGAGGAAACCCTCACAGACTTTCCGGAATCGCAAAATTCTCCATCGTTCCTCTGCCACAGCTCTTTCGAGATCGGGAGCATTTGGAGACCTCTTCCCGACACCCTGCCGGAGGGAGGATATACCTCCGGTAGCTTCTCCCCCGGCATGGACGCTTCCCGGACGTGTCGTGAGTAGCCCTCCTTGGACCATGAGTCCATGACCAGTAGCTATGTGATGTATTCTCTCCAATCTTGTGCTTCAATGGTTAATCCTTGTGAGCTGCCCTACAAGATCAAGGCATCTATGTAATTCTCTTGCTATTGATATGCTCGGTTTGTTGGGATCCGATGGATTATTAGATTATGTTCAGATTCTTAGGAGTTATATATTTGATTATCCTTTTATATTATGTTCCTTAGTGATTCTTCCATGTTCTCCATTGCTTTTTATTGCTTTGGCCAAGTAGTAGATCGTAACTCCAAGAGGGAGCGTTATGCATGATTCTGAGTTCGGGCCCCTAGATATCTAGCTTGAGTGAAAGAAACATGAGACTAGGGGTTGTGCTTGTTGCCACGAGGGAGAAAACAATGGTGCTTGTGACCCTTGTTGCAAGGATTGTTTACCTTACACAAAGTTCGTTTATGCAGTTGTACGTTGCTTTGAGTTTACACATTGGGTGGGGCTCGCAACTTAATACCAAAGAAATGCTCTGGATAGATATCTCAAGGTGGATGATTAGTAAGTGGATGTTGATGAATAAATGGTCTACTTGTCCTGGCGTACTGCCCAATACTATTGAACCTCTAACGATCAAGGAGCATAATTAGCATTGCGGTGTGATCATAATTCTGTCAATTGCCCAACTATGATTTGTTTAGCCTAACATAGTTGTTTATCGTATTTTGGGAGAGAGATATCACTAGTGAACGTCATGTGACTCCGGTCCATCTCACCATCATTGCTTACACCTCCATCATTTACCGCTTTATTTACTTTTCAGTTGCAATCACTATTACCTTCCCGCTTGTGTTTTTATCCTTTGCAAACTACAAGGCCGGAGAGATTGACAACCTCTCTCTACTAGTTGGGAGCAATGTTATTTGTTGTGTGTGCAGGTCCACGTCTTCTGCTAGCGCCAGTGTGGAAAACACCTACTTGATGATCCTAGGAGTCCTACTGGTTTGATAAAGCTTACAGTCTTTGTGTGAGGGAAATTTGTTGTTGACTATATCTCCACCTTCCACTTCGGGTAACCAATGAGGGGCGAGAAGTATATAAATCAACTCGTCATCAAGCAAATTTTTGGCGCCGTTCCCATGGACTCCAGTCTTCAAGATAGGGGAGTTGCACGCTATCTTTTATCTTTGCTTTTTAGTCTAGTTAGTTTCCTTTCTATTCTTTTCTTTAGAGTCTTATACCAAAAACCACAAAAAAATTAGTTGCTTTCCTCTTGCTTGTTGCCGCTGCTATGGGTTCGACTGAGAACACTAAGTTGTGAGACTCCACTAGTTAGGCATATGGAAAACTGCACTCATAGTTCGCTGCTTGGGGAAGGCTGCTTTACCACACCCATGGTAGAGAAGTCTCCTCCACCTACTGGATATATCCCATTCAAAATACCACTTGGAATACTTGAAATAATTATGAATGATTGATAGCCATGAGATGGAACAGTCAATCCTAGTATTCATTTGTTAAAACATAGAGAACTTTGTGAGTTGTTTTAGATTTCAGGTTTGACAAGAGATGGAGTCATGTGGAAATTATTTTCCTTGTCATTGAAGGGAAAAACATTGGAATGGTATAGGCTACTAGATGATTCTCACCTACGGGATTGGGAAGAGATTCAGTCTCTCTTTTACTCCAAGTTTTATCCTCTTCATGAAGTCCATGTGGATCATGGTAACAATGCTTTATGTGATACTTATATTGTTGAGTTTATTCATGATCCCACTGAAAATTATTATGAGAAGGGAACATATGCTTATAAATATTTCAAAAATATCAAGTTCCCTCTCTTTATGTCGAAGGCTTTGAAGCTGCACTTGTTTTGCCTTCCTATGTTTATTGCTTTGTGCTTCAATGAATTATTCTATTGCAATATTCCTATGCATAGGAAGCATGTTAGACTTAAATGTGTTTTGTATTTTCTTCTTGATGCTCTATTTTGTACTACAACTACTATTCCTACGAGAGCATCATTAAAATCTTAAGCCTATCTTTATGTCTATAAAGAAATAGCTCTAGGGAGACAATCCTTGTTATCTTTACTTTGACTTTTTACTTTCTGTTTTAGTGGTATTGATGCTTGATACTACTGTAGAAACATCATTGTATCTTTATTTTTAAGCTTTGTGCCAAGTTATAGCCTCCGATTGCAAGAAAGTTCCAAAATTGTGACATGCTGTCCAGAAACATATTTTGTCTACTTGACGGGACAATTCGCCAAAAATCACTAGATCATCTTTTTTATCTGATTTTTTTTTCTAAAAGCATGCTCTATATAATTTCATTTCTGGCATCTATTCTGAGTGTTTTGATTTGAGTAGCAGTAGTGCCCCGAATAAATTATTCACTACGTGTTGTTCTGTTTTTCATAGATTCTTCCATGTTTTGTGTTTTCATTGTTTTGTGAATCCTAAGCTTGCTTTTTATTTGCAAAAAACTTTGGGCAATCATGATAAACAGTAGCTTTTCATGAAAATATTTATTTCCTGCACATAATGAATAATTTATAAAGGGTACTAACCACTCTAATCAGCTTATGATGAGTTTCGTATGAAGGGAGTTTTCAAGTATGCGATGGTAGAGATGATGAAAGAAGATACATGAGTGTCAAGCGCTCAAGCTTGGGGATACCCCCATGCACCCCAAGAAATATTCAAGGGTACTAAAGCGTCTAAGATTGGGTATGCCCCCGTGCATCCCCTTCTCTATGAAGAATCATAAGTTCGTCCATCTCCATGCTATATTTTTATCACTTCATATGAAATGTGCTATGCTTGGAGCGTCCCGCTATTTGCTTTTTAGTTTTTTTAGTTTTGTTTGCTATTCATCACAAGTCGGAACCTAGCTTACCTTGTTTGGGAGAGAGCCACGCTCAATTCCACTCTAGAACACAACATAGGTTTTCATGCTTATCCTTTTTGCATTTTCTTCATCTTTTCGTAGCTATTGTCATGCTTAGCTCTTAGTTTTCATGCTTATCTTTTTAAGAGATATTATTTAGGTTGATTTTGGAACTCTCTTGAGTTATCATGCTTATCTTGTTTAGAGAGTTGGCTCATTGCACTGAGTTGTGTGCCTTGCATGAGTAGATAATTGAGGTTGCTATTTAAGTATGGCAGTAACTTGCAATAGTTTTGAGGTATTGATTTGAGTAATGTTTGGACTATTGGTGCCAAGAGCTTGAGCCTATTAGTGATATGTGTCGTATTTTGGGAAATCCGTGTGTTTTTCAAAAACTAAAAATTAGTTGAGAACTCTAGATACTAAACTAATCGCTAACCACTTGAGGGGTTGGAATATATAGAGTACCCTCACGTTACCATGAGTCAAGGATGCTCAAGAATAACCAAACCCCGAAACACTCCTCCTCGGGGTACTTGTATCTTTGTGAATCTCCTAACTAGATAGAGAGTTACCGATAATAAGTGTATGAGTTCTTCGGACTAATGTGAGTATTTGATTGTTGGCACTTCCACCATCCATATTTTGCTATCCTCTTCGGTATCGTGCATTGCCCTTTCTCACATTGAGAGTTGGTGCAAACTCCGCCGGTGCATACAAACCCATGACATGATACGCTGTGTCATACATCAGACTCACTATATCTTTCCTGAAAATAGCCCGCATACCTACCTATTAATGTATTTCCATAGCCTTTCTGAGATACATTGCCATGCAACAGCCACCATCTCATGACTTGATCTTCATGTCATACATGCTTTTTCTTGATCCTAGAGCCGCATGCTAGATGGGCCTTGCCCTCATTATTGCTACATGACGCGCTAGTATCATTTCATATCCTCCTACACTGGCAGAGGCATATATTTGCATACATCATGATAGTTTTCACTAGTCTTTATGTTGAGTACTTATTATAAAGTGTGATGATTTTTATTTCTATTCATGTAAAACATAGAGTGTTTTCCTTAACTGAGGAAAATATCTCAAAGTGGACAAAACAAAAGATCCCAAATAGGACAAAACAAAAGATCCCAAAGAGGACAAATGAGAGATAAAAAGAAAGAGCCAAAGAGGCTAGAAAAAAGTGAAAAAGAAAAAAAAGAAAAAGAAAAAGAGAAAAGGGGGGCAACACTACTATTCCTTTTGAAAGATCCACACTCGTACTCCATTACTATATTGGTACTACATAGAGATTATCATTCATGCATAACTATGTGGGGACCCTTACACTATAGAGCTTGGTTTGCATATTCCAATGATGAGCCTCCTCAAATGAGCTCCAGGTCTTCATGAGCAAACAAGTTGGATGCACCCCCACTAGTTACATTGGAGAGCTTACCTTAGCTCATATGTGCATCCGTTACATGGCAATTCCTACTCCTCACATCATATTTATCATTTGGCTTTCTCTCGCCTATGGTTGTCCTCATTGATGTGAGCCTTTTACACCTTTTTGTCTTCCTTCCCCATCATTATTCTATTTTCCATCCGAAGTGCCAACATATCTTGCTTACGCTCATTCATTGCATGAGTACTCAAAATCGAACGGGAGAGGATCATTTTGACTTGTGCCTGACAAGTGGTCTAAGGATGAGTCAAAATAAGATTCCAAAGGAGACTAAGTGTGAGGTTTAGTAGATTGTGTTCTTAAAAAAATGTTATGATCTCAACCCATCTCTCACTTCTTGCATGCAAACACCATTTGGAGACATTCGATTCACGGACAGCGAGAGCTCTTGCACCTTTATGTTCTTACTTTGCTAAAGTCAATACTAGATATAGACTCTTGCTTGTTATTGTCTTGACTTGGATTGCATATCTTACTTGCTTTACTTTGAAGTTCTTATATGTGTGTTAGCATGACACGAAAGAAATTATTGTGTTATCATTTATCTACTCGAGGACGAGCAGAAATTAAGCTTGGGGATGTTGATACGTCCCAAACGTACCTATAATTTCTGCTCGTTCCATGATCTTTTTGGTGACATTGTTATATGTTTTGCTACACTTTTATATCATTTTACACATATTTGGACTAACCTACTAACTCAGTGCACCTAGTGCTAGTTTCTGTATGCTGATGTCTATTTTCCACGGGATTTTACCCAATTTTCCGAAGCCCGAAAAAATATAAAAAAATCAACAAAACAGATGCTTTCGGATCACCGAAGGAGGGCCAGAGGGGGGCCAGTGGCCTCCCAGGCGGCCTGCTGGCGCGGCTAGGCCCTAGGCCATGCCAGGAGGTCACTTGGGTGGGTCCCACCTCCTCCGGTGCCCTCCTTTGGCCTATATTTAGAGTCCCGAGAGGAAACCCTCAGACTTTCTGGAATCGCGAATTTCTCCATCGTTCAACCGCCGAGCGGTTCCGAGATCGGGAGCATCATGAGACCTCTTCCCAGCACCCTACCAGAGGGAGGATTGACCTCCGGGAGCTTCTCCACCGCCATGGACGCTTCCCGGACGCGCCGTGAGTTGTCCTCCTTGGACCATGAGTCCATGACCAGTAGCTAGGTGATGTCTTATCTTCAATCTTGTGCTTCAATGGTTAGCCCTTGTGAGCTGCCGTACATGATCAAGGCATCTATGTAATTCTCTTGCTATTGCTATGCTCTGTTTGTTGGGATCTGATGGATTATGAGATTATCTTCAGATTGTTATGAGTTATATATTTGATTATCCTTTTATATTATGTTCCTTAGTGATTCTTGCATGTTCTCCGTTGCTTTTTCTTGCTTTGGCCATGTAGTAGATCGTAACTCCAAGAGGGAGCGTTATGCATGATTGTGCGTTCGGGCCCCTCAATGTATAGCTTGAGTCACAGAAACATGAAACTAGGGTATGTGCTTATTGCCATGAGAGAGAAAACAACGGTGCTTGTGACCATGGTTGCAAGGATTGTTTATCTTACGCATAGTTCGTTAATGTAGTTGTCCGTTGCTTTGAGTTTACACTTTGGGTGGGGCTCGCAACTTAATACTGGAGAGATGTTCTGGATAGATATCTCAAGGTGGATGATTAGTAAGTAGATGTTGATGAATAAATGGTCTACTTGTATTTGTGTACACCCTTTACTATTGAACCTCTAATTATCAAGGAGCATAATTAGCATTACGGTGCGATCATAATTTTATCAGTTGCCCAACTGTGGTTTCTTTACCCTAGCATAGTTGTTTATCGTCTTTTGGGAGAGAGACTTCACTAGTGAACGTCATGTGACCCCGGTCCATCTCACCATCATTGTTTACACCTCCATCATTTACCACTTTCATTTACTTTTCCGTTGCAATCACTATTACCTTCCCGCTTGTGTTTTGATCCTTTCCAAACTACAAGGCCGAAGAGATTTACAACCTCTGTGTTCTCGTCGGGAGAAAAGTTATTTGTTGTGTGTGCAGGTCCACGTATTCTCCTAGCACCAGGGTGGAAGGCACCTACTTGTTGATCCTAGGAGTCCTACCGGTTCGATAAACCTTAAAGTCTTTGTATGAGGGAAATTTGCTGCTGACTACATCTCCACCTTCCACTTTGGGTAACCAACGAGAGGCAAGAAGTATATACATCAACTCGTCATCAGTGAGTTCCACATCCGGAAGAGGACACGATGGGGTTATGTCTGACGTAAGTAGGTGTTCAGGATCATTCAATTGATCATAATTAGTTCCCGTCCAATTATGCACTAGATCATCCCCATCTTTGATTCGTGTACTCGTAAGTTAGACACCCAAATAAATTCTTAGTCGCTTGCTTCAGCCTCACCACTAAACCATACCTCACCAATTAAGCTTTGGTAGTCTTGATATCTTTGGAAGTGAGATTGTTGAGTCCTTGTGGCTCACAGATTCCTACAAGAATAGTTACACGTACAGTTAAAGAGTTACTTTGACATGAGTGCTATGATTGTTCTATTTGGAGTTTCTTCTTCTTCTTCAATCTAGGATGGGTTCTAGGCCGGCAGCCTGGGATAGCAAGGATGGAAGTCGTTCTTTTATCGTTTGTTTTCGTCCATAGCCGGACCGAGCTCTTCTTCATGATGATTGATTATGTTGTTGTATTGATGTGATCTTGATGTATCTTGTGGCGAGTGTAAGCCAATTCCATATACTCATCTCTTCAGGACATGTACTTGTAACAAAATCCATTCTTGTGAAATGATGAGTTGCGCTTCTATCCCTGTCGAGGCCCGCATGCAAAAATAAGGATAGGATCATATCTTGAGCGTTACACAAGGCTTTTGTCCTTAATGCACTCCTCGGTGTGCTACACCCCAAAGTGTTGTTTGTGGATGTTGCGAACATCTAACATGCACGTTTTGATGACTACATGATAGTTCACTGCTCATGCTTTACGTCTTAGAATTGAGGCTCCAAATATGTTTTGAATGTGACAGAGCATATACGATGTTCCAACAGCTAAAATTGGGATTGCAGGCTCATGACCGCGTAAGAGGTATGAGACCTCCGATGAATTCTTTGCCTACAAGATGAACGAGAATAGCTCAATCAGTGAGCATGTACTCACTTTGTTTGGTACTACAAACACTTGAATCAAGTGGGAGTTGATCTTCCAGATAATATAGTGATTGAAATAGTTCTCCAAAGTTACTACCACCAAGCTACTAGAGCTTCGTGATGAACTATAACATAACAGGGATGGATATGATGACCTGTGAGCTATTCACGAAGTTTGAATCCGCGAAGGTAGAAATCGAGAAGGAGCATCAAGTGTTGATGGTTAGTTAAACCACTAGTTCCAAGAAGGGTAAGGGACCAAAGGGAAACTTCAAGGATGACAAGCGAGTTGTCGCTCCAATGAAGAAACCAAAGGTTGAACCGAAACCCGAGACTGAGTGCTTTTGTTATGAGGGGAGTGGTCACTCAGAGCGGAACTACACGAGATGCTGAGCAGATAACTAGGCTGGCAATGTCAACAACAGTATATTTGATATACATGTTACTGACGTGTGCCTTACTACTGCTCTTTATAGCTGATGGGTATTTCATACAATTCAGTTGCTAATATTAGTAACTCGAAATAAGAGTTGTGGAATAAATAGAGACTAGCTAAGGGAGAGGTGTCGATGTGTGTTGGAAATGTTTCCAAGGTTGATGTGATCACCATAGCACGCTCCATCTACCTTCGGGATTAGTGGTAAACTTAAATAAATGTTACTTGTTGTTTGCGCCGGGCATGAACATTATATTTATTTTGCTTATTGCGAGACAATTATGCACGTAAGTTAGAGAATAATGGGTTATTCTGTTTACAAGAATAATATCTTTCATGATTATGCACCCAATGTGAATGTTTTATTGAATCTTGGTCGTAGTGATATACACGTTCATAGTATTTCTGCAAAAAGATACAAAGTTAGTAATGATAGTACCACTTACTTGTGGCATTGCCGCTTAGTTCATATTGGAATAAAACGCATGAAGAAACTTCATGCTGATGGATCTTTGGACTCACTCGATTTCGAATTGTTTGAGAAATGCGAACCATGCCTATTGGTGTAAAACGCATGAAGAAACTCTAAGCTGATGGATATTTTGGACTCACCTGATTTTGACTTGCACATGGGCAAGATGACGGAAGGACTTGTTTTCTAGTGAGATGGAACGAGCAAGTGACTTATTGGAAATAATACATTTTGATGTATGAAGTCCAATGAGTACTGAAGCACATAGGCGATATCGTTATGTTCTTACTTTACATATGATATGAGTAGATACGGGTATATTTACTTGATGAATCACAAGTCTGAAATGTTGAAAAGTTCAAGCAATTTCACAGTGAAGTTGAAGATCGTCGTGAGAAGAGGACGAGATGTCTACGATGTGATCGTAGAGGTGAATATCTTAGTTACGAGTTGGGTATACATTTAAGACAATATGGGAAAAAATTCACAACTCATGCCACCTAGAATACCATATTGTGATGGTGTGTCCGAACGTCATGGTTATGCCCTATTGTATATGGTACGTATTGTGATGTCTCTTACCGATTTGCCACTCTCATTTTGGGGTTATGCATTAGAGATAGCCACATTCACATTAAATAGGGCACCATATAATTATGTTGAGATGACACCATATGAACTATGGTTTGGCAAGAAACCTAAGTAGTCGTTTCTTAAATTTTGGGGCTAGGATGCTTATGTCAAAAGGCTTCAGGATGATAAGCTCGAACCCAAAGAAGATGAATGCATCTTCATAGGATACCCAAAATAGTCGGGTATACCTCCTATCTCAGATCCAAAGGCAATTTCTTTTTTGCTAAAAACGTGTCCTTTCTGGAAAAAGAGTTTCTCTCGAAAGAATTAAGTGGGAGGAAGGTAGAACTTGATAACGTTATTGAACCGTCACTTTAGTTGGATTGTAGCACGACAAATAAAGATGTTTCTATGGCCCCTAAACCAAATGAAGACGAAGCTAATAATGATGATCATGAAACTTCAGATCAAGTTACTATCAACCTCGTAGGTCGACAAGTATGCGTACTACTCTAGCGTGGTACGACAATCCTGTCTTGGAGGTCATATTGTTGGACAACAATGAACCTACGAGCTATGGAGAAGCGATGGTCGTCCCGGATTCCCGAAAATGGGTGGAGGCCATGAAATCTGAGATAGGATCCATGTATGAAAACAAAGTGTGGACTTGGGAAGAACTACTTTATGGTCGTAAGGACATTAAGAACAAACATATCATTAAAAGGAAGACATGGGATGATGGTAAATGTCACCATTTAAAAAGCTCGACTTATCGCAAAGAGGTTCCGACAAGTTCAAGGAGATGACTACGATAAGACTTTCTCACTCGTAGCGATGCTAAAGTCTGTTGGAATTATGTTAGGAGTTGCAACATTTTTCGATTATGAAATCCGGAAGATGGATGTCAAAACATTGTTTCCTTAATGGTTTCCTTGAGGTAAGGTTGTATGCGATACAACCAGAAGGTTTTGTCGATCCTAAGGATGCTAAAAGTCATGCAAGCTCCAGCGATCCATTTTTGGCTTGGCACAAGCATCTCGGAGTTGGAATAAGTGCTTTAATGTGTGATCCGATCTTTTGGTTTCTACGGAGTTTATGAAGAAACTTGTATTTCCAAGAAAGTGAGTGGGATCACTATAGAATTTCTGATAAGTGTATGTGCTTGACATATTTTTGATTAGACATGATGTAGAATTTCTGGAAAGCATATAGGGTTGTTTGAAAGGAGTTTTTAAAAGGAAAACCTGGATTAAGCTACTTGAACATTGGGCATCAAGATCCATAAAGATAGATCAATACGCTTGATAAAACTTTCAATGAATACATACCTTGAAAATATTTTGAAGCAGATCAAAATGGATCAGTCAAAGAAGAAGCTCTTTCCTGTATTGTAAGGTGTAAATTTGAGTAAGACACAAAGCCTAACCACGGTAGAAGAAAAATAAAGGACAAAAGTTGTCCCCTATGCCTTAGCCATAGGCTCTATAGTATGCCATGTTGTGTACCGCACCTGGTGTGTGCCTTGCGATGAGTGTGACAAGGGGTACAAGAGTGATCGAGGAATGGATCACTGGCAGCGGTCATAATTGTCCTTAGTAACTAGAGGACGAAGGAAATGTTTCTCGATTATGGAGGTAATAAAAGAGTTCGTCGTAAAGGGTTACGCCGATGAAAGCTTTGACACGAATCCAGATGTCTTCGAGTAGCTAACCAGATTCGTATAGTGGAGCAGTCATTTGGAATAGTTCCAAGTGGAGCGTGGTACCAGCATCAGTAGTATGACATAGAGATTTGTAAAGTACACGCGGATCTCAATGTTGCAGACCCGTTGACTAAAACCTCTATCACAAGAAAAACACGATCAAACCCCAGAACTCGTTGGGTGTTAATCACATAGTAATGTGAACTAGATTATTGACACTAGTGAAAGTGGGAGACTATTGCAAATATGCCCTAGAGGCAATAATAAATTAGTTATTATCATATTTGCTTGTTCGTGATAATCGTTTATTATCCATGCTAGAATTGTATTGATTGGAACCTCAAATACATGTGTGCGTACATAGATAACACAGTATCCCTAGTGAGCCTCTAATGGATTAGCTCGTTGATTTAAGATGGTCAAGGTTTCCTGGCCATAGACATGTGATTTCATTGGATAACGGTATCACATCATTAGGAGAATGATGTGATGGACAAGACCCAACCTATGAATGCAGCATATGATCGAGTCAGTTTATTGCTATTGTGTGATGCATATTAAGTATTGAAAGCACATATGCTCCCTTGGTGATTTTGATAATTCATGACAACATACATTGCCTCTTGGACTAACACTTTTACCTAGATATTTGAGGTTTAGTCCATGAAGAGCTATGGCTTAAGGTTTATGTGGAGATGACACTGGATGCAAGGACGGAATAATATTCACTCAAGCTTCAAGGTAGAAGACTCTTCATTTTATATTTGTGAGAAATCACTTTTGAGTCCATATGAAAGACAATACTATTAAAAGGGATGATGTAGTAAAATGAACTGACTACTCAAATGCTCAAAGTTAGCCACCAAAACAGTTAGTCATGTTCCCACATATCCACTCTATCAAGTTCCACATACACAAATTTGGTGTCACCAACATTGCCATATCAGACCCACCGAGTTTGAACCTAAGACAGAACCCTAGCCATTCCCACCTAATTGGTGCACCCAAAATTGTATCGGTGCTACCGAGTTCAGTGTGACCAACATTATGGTGCCAAGATACACAAAACCGGAAATTCCGAGTTTGAGCATCGGTGCCACCAAGTTTGGCCATCTGATCGTTAGTGACCTTTTTGGTGCCATCGAGTTCTATATATCGGTCTCACCAGGATTAGAAGTTCACACTTTTAGTAATAGTCGGCACCACCAAGTTGTCCACTTCGGTGTCACCGAGTTTGCACTTTTGTGTGTAACGCTTGGATTTTGGATGGTGCCTATATACCCCTTCACCCACCTCTCATTCGGAGGAGAAGCACTCTATGTCATACTACTGATGCTGGTACCACGCTTGATTTCCAAATCCATTTTCTGAGAGAGAACCACCTACTCATGTGTTGAGATGAAGATATTCCAATCCAATCATTTTGAATCTTGATCTGTAGCCTCCCCAAACTGCTTTCCACCAAATCAAGCTCTCCTACCCATCTATTACCTTCTGGATTGTGGTGCCTCCTAGATTGGTTAGGTGTCGCTTGAGAGCCTCCTACTTTGTGTTATGGAGTTGAACCAAGATGTTTGTACGGGAAAGGAGATCGCCTACTTCGTGAAGATCTACCATGAGTAAGGCTAGTCCTCGGTGGACGGAAGCCATGGTGGGATAGACAAGGCCGCTTCTTTGTGGACCCTTCGTGGGTGGAGCCCTCCCTGGACTCTCGCAGCCGTTACCCTCCATGGGTTGAAGTATCCACTAACACGGACGTACGATAGCGCCACCTATCGGAACCATGCCAAAAATCATAGTGTCAACCCCTTGTGTTTGATCTTCTAAACTCTACTCCTTTACATGTGCAAAGTCTTTACTTTTCTGATATCATATATGTTCACTAGCATATTTAGGGTGCTGTAGACATGTTAGAACTACTAGATTTTTCCCTCCTAGAAATTGGGTTAGGCTAGAAATTTTATCTTGACAAGTATAGTCTATTCACCCCTCTCTAGAGACATCTTCTATCGATCCCTCAATTGGTATCACAGCAAGGTCTCCAAAACCTTGGTTTAACCACCGTTGGAGGAAGATGAATGTGACTAGTTCCCAGATTTTCAGTTGTACATTGCCTATTCTTGATGGGGAGTAGTTTAGACAATGGAAAGACGAAATGCTAGACATATTCGATGAGTTCCATTTGTGCAAGTATATTGAATATCCCTATGCACCTCCCATTGACCCCATACATCCTTCTCATGATGATGAAGTTAACATGTTTGGGAACCGCAACACCATCAATCTTATCATTAGAGGTTTACCAAGAAACGTGCTTAATCAGTTGCAAAACTTTGAGTGTGCTCATACTTTCTGGAAATACTTAGAGGAAATATATACAAGTTATTCCTTGAAATTTTTTGATATCATTGTTCACAAATACATTGCTCTTCATAAAATGAAGTCAACTGATCCTAACTTCAATAAATGCTTATTTGAGCTTCTGACCTCGTGCGTGCCAAAGTAAATGTCATTACCATCAACAACATCATTGTTGAATCCATTCGAATGCATAAACTTGAATATTGCAATAGTCAAATTTCTGATGAAACTTATGTCTCTTACGAGGAAACTTCATCTAATGATGACTATGCGGAACGTGGCTACTAGGATGATGATGAGGACTTCGACACCGAGTATGAGAAGACCATGAAGAACCTTAGTCTTATGGCTAACCTTGAAGACTACATGGCCGGTGTAAATGAGTGTGTTCTCGACAGTGGATGCACTGATCACATGACCGGAGATAAAGACATGTTCCATGAAATCACACTGAATCGTGGACCTCGAAGGTATGTAGCTTTTGGAGACAATTCGAAAGGTAAGGTATTTGGTCTCGGTAAGGTGGCTGTATCTCATGACAGTTCTATTCAGAATGTAATGCTAGTAGAATCTCTTGGCTACAATTTAATCTATGTATCTAGACTAGCAGATTTCGGTTTTGATGTGCTATTTATGGAAGTTGAATGCTGAGTATTTCGTAGCTACAATCATAACATCGTCTTTACTATTTTCCATAGAGTTTATCTATACATTGTTGATTTCTCAAAGATATCCAAACCCCGTACATGCCTTGTTTTAAAATCTTCTAAAGGTTGGTTATGGCATAGAAGGCTTGGACATGATGGTATGTGTAATCTTGACAAACTTATCAAAGGTGATCATATTGTTGGTGTTAAAGATGTTCTCTTTGACAAAGATAGACTTTTTTCTGCCTGTGAAGCAGGAAAGCAAGTTGGTGGAAGTCACCCCGTGAAGAACATCATGACCACAAGAAGACCACTCGAGGTACTTCACATGGATCTCTTTTGTCCCAATGCTTACAAGAGCCTCGGTGGGAATTCTTATGGTCTAGTTATTGTTCATGATTTTTCCAGATTTACGTGGATCTTCTTTCTCAATGATAAGTCGCAGGTACGAATGATCTTCCAGAACTTCGCTCAAAAAGCTCAAACCAGTTTGAAGTGAAGATCAATAAGGTTCGGAGTAACAACGGAACGGAGTTCAAGAACACTAATGTGGATACTTTTCTTGACGAAGAAGGTATCTCACATGAGTTCTCAGCGACGTACACACCTGAACAAAATGGAGTTGTTGAGAGGAAGAACCAGATGCTCATAGAGATGGCGAGAACGATGCTTGATGAATACTAGACTCCGAGACATTGTTGGGAAGAAGCCGTGAAAACAGCTTGCCATGCCATAAACCGACTCTGCCTATACAAGCTTCTCGGTAAAACTGCATACAAGCTACTCACGGGTAACAAACCCCAAGTTGGATAATTTCGAGTATTCGGCTCTAAATGCTATGTTCTTGATAATCATCGTTGATCTAAATTTGCACCTAAATCTTATGATGGTTTCCTTCTTGGTTACGGATCAAACTTTCATGCTTACCGTGTCTACAACAACTTCACTCGAAAAGTTGAAGAGATGGTAGATGTGAAGTTTGATGAGACTAACGGTTTGTAAGTCGAACAATTGCCAATTGATATAGGAGATAATGAACCTTGAGATACTATCAAAGATTTGTCCATTGGCAAAATTCATCCCATGGAGGTGCAGGAAAGCACTACATCAACTCAAGTGGAAGCTCCTACTTCGCGTCAAGGCGTACCGCAAAATGACACGGAAGCATCCACAAGCAGAACACGACATGATTAAGAAGTACATTGTGATGACCCACCTCAACCTTCCTCACCACCACCTCAAGGAGAAGATGACGCCAATGATAATGCTCAAGATGACGATGAAGAAGAAGATGCTCCTCCACCAAACAAGAAGAAGCTATCAAGAGTTAGAGCAAGAGTGGACAAAGATCATCCGCTGAAACAAATCTACAACGACATAAACAACAGGAGAATCACTCTCTCTAAATCTCAATTAGCTAACTTTTGTGTGCATTATTCTTTCATATCTAGCATTGAACCCTTGAAGGTAGAAGAAGCTCTGCAAGATCCATATTGGGTGAATGCGATACATGAAGAGCTACACAACTTCGAGAGGAACCAAGTTTGGACACTTGTTGGAAAACCAGAAGGCGAGAAGAATACCATTGGTACAACATGGGTGTTTCGAAACAAGCAAGATGAAGACGGACAAGTTGTATACAACAAAGCATGTCGCGTAGCCCAAGGATAAACGTAAGTCGAAGGTATGGACTATGGTGAGACTTAAGCTCTTGTTGCTAGACTTGAAGCCATTCATATTCTTCTAGCCTATGACAATCAACATGATATAACTCTCTACCAAATGGATATTAAAAGTGCCTTTCTCAATGGAAAAATTGAAGAGGAAGTTTATGTTAAACAACCTCCTAGTTTTTTGAACCCTAAGACACTTGATCATGTTTACAAACTTTGCAATGCTTTATATGGCCTTAAACAAGCTCCTAGAGCTTGGTACAAATGCCTAACGAAGTTTCTCATTGAAAAGGGTTTTGAGATTGGCAAAAATGATGCAACCTTATTCACTAAAAGAGTAAATGGAGAATTATTTGTTTCTCAAATATATGTGGATGATATTATCTTTGGTTCTACAAACCCACATTTTTGAAAAGTTTGTAAAGCTAATGTCAGAGAAGTACGAGATGTCCACGATGAGTGAACTGAAGTTCTTCCTTCGATTATAAATCAAACAGTCGAGAGAAGGTTCGTACATCTCTCAAACCAAGTACACCAACGAATTCATCAAGATGTTCAACACGCAAGAATCAAAAGGTATGAGAACCCCCATGCCTACTACTGGACATCTTGACCTCGCAAAGGATGATGCACCCGTTGATCAAAAGGTTTATCGATCGATGATAGGATCATTGTTATATCTACGTGCCTCTCGTTCCTGATATCATGCTAAGTCTATGCATGTGTGCCCGCTATCAAGCAGTACCTAAAGAATGTCATCTTTTGGCAGTGAAAAGGATAGTGAGATACCTTATACATATACACCAAACTTTGGCATATAGTATCACAAGGGATCTTCTTTTGATCTTGTTGGCTATCCCGACTCGGGTTTTGCTAGAGACAAGGTTGATAAAAAATCCACCTCGGGTACATGTCAATTTCTTGGGAGATCTCTTGTCTCTTGGACATCCAAGAAACAAAACTCAGTATCCTTATCAATTACCGAAGTTGAATACATTGCCGCTGGATCATGTTGTGCTCAATTACTATGGATGTCTCAAACGATTAAGAAGTATGGAATTCATGTTAGAAAAGTTCCACTGTTGTGTGACGATGAAAGTTCTATTAAGATTGCATATAATATTGTGCAACATTCCAGAACTAAGCACATCCAAGTGCGACATCATTTCATCCGTGATCATGTTGCCAAAGGAGATATTGCTCTCATGCATGTTCGTACTAACAAACAACTGGCCGATATTTTCACCAAACTACTTGATGAGAAAGTGTTTTGTCATTTGAGGAGTGAATTGAACACCATTGATGCTTCAAACCTGAGCTAAAGTCACTCAGATGCATGCAAGGGAATGAGCTTGACTGACTATTCCTTGATGCCATTGATATGACCATATTATGTCTTGGAAAATATGCTCCCTTGTATTGTATCTAACCTTTGGTAGGTACTTGGCTGAAATACGCTCCACAAGATTGCAAAAAACTCTAAACAAAAGCAATCTTGACGTGGCCAAGTATCTACAACCTATTTCTTCAGAGATGAAGGAAGAAGACAAAAAAATCATATCCTTGACAACACTATGATTATGAATTTCACTCATGTAATTTGGATATATTATGTTCTTCCTTGCGTTACTAACCATTGTAGGTGAAAAGTAAACCAAAATGACATGGATTGCTCCCAACACAAGATGATTTTCATCAACCTTGAGCATCCACAACAAGTTCACTTACATTCTACATTAACAACATCATTCGAAGGTATGTACTCATATCCTTGATAAAGCTCTACACCAATTAATGAAGTAAAGCAACTCAAGTGATATGAAGACATCGAAATTCCTAATAGAAAAATGGTAACCCCATTTCGTGCTTAACATTGAGTATGATTTGTGATCAAGCATCCTTGCTTGACTCCTCAAGTCAAATACTCTAATATAGGTGACCTAGTCACCGCCCGACATCTAGATGGAGAATATTGTATGGTTCACAATTGATCGACCTAGTTTTTTTAAAGAGTTGACTATCATTACAACTTGGTTTCACCGGATTGGGAAACTCGGTCCAACCGATATCTCCGAGTGACCCAAACATTAATATCGGTTCTATCGAATCATTATACATCGGTGACTCCAATTTTTCTCACATTGTTCCTGTAATAAATTTCTTCCGCACTATTGTCTTATGTGGAGACAACTTCTCTAGGGGGAGAAAAATATCAGTGATCCCATGCAATATAAGAGGGAGAATTATCAAGGATCCCTATCATAGGGGAGATCATTCAAGGACCTCTTATCCATATGTAAGGGGGGGATATTCGATGAGCCCTAGAAAATATCTAACGGGGAGAAAAGCTAAATTCAAGGAACCCTTACAATAGAGAGAAGTATCCAGGATCCCTATCTCTCAATGAACCCTTACCCTCTGCCTTTCATTTTGGTAATTGTGCCAAAGGGGGAGAAATATCATCAAAACTTCTATTCAATGAACATACTTATAGGGGAGACATATCATCATGAAGCTTATACAAAAAGAGGGGGAAACAACATTAAGGGGAGATCCTTGTATCAAACCTTACACATTATGGGGGAGAGAGATAAACATGGCTTTATTGGTTTGAACTTATTTTTCCTGCCTACTCCCAATATCTACATGCTATGATTTAGGGGGAGATGAATCATTACATATTTATCTCTAGGGGAGAGAAGTTCTTGCATATTGAAGACATATTTCTTCAATTACTTGGTATATTTGATGTTCTTTGCATCTTTACAACAGGGAACTCTTGTGTTATCTAACATTTGTTTTCCCAAGTGTACTCCTATGTCAAGACACTCAAGATCCTTAAGGTAAGTATATGCATCATATCCTTGTTCATGATGACCCCTTGTTTCTTGCACATATTGTTTGCAAGAGGGAGTCTTGAACATGGAAGTCCTTCATTCACATATGTTTGATGCATATAGCCAAGATCCATAAGACATGTGTTGTCCTTCTACCTTGTGTGTGCCCATGCATTCCAAAGGAGCTACCCTTTAAAGGGATTGCACACATTTGGGGGGAGCTTGTACTAGTCATATGTGTGTCAAACCTGCCATGTCCTTATGAGTACCTTTATTTGAATCTTTGATTGTGTCTTGTCATCAATTACCAAAAAAGGGGGAGATTTAAAGCATATATGTTCCCTTGGTAATTTTGATAATTCATGACAACATACATTGCCTCTTGGACTAACACTTTTACCTAGATATTTCAGGTTTAGTCCATGAAGAGCTATGGCTTAAGGTTTATGTGGAGATGCCCTTGGATGCAAGAAAGGAATAATATTGGCTCAAGCTTCAAGCTAGAAGACTCTTCATTTTATATTTGTGGGAAATCACTTCTGAGTCTGTAGGAAAGCCAATACTATTAAAAGGGGGCGAGGTAGTAAAATGAACTGACTGCTCAAATTCTCAAAGTTAGCCACCAAAACACTCAGTCATTTTTCCCACATATCCACTCTATCAAGTTGCAAATACACAAATTTGGTGTCACCAACATTGCCACATCGGACACACCAAGTTTGAACCTAAGACAGGACCCTAGCCATTCCCACAAAATCGGTGCAACCGAAACTGCATCGGTGCTACTGAGTTCAGTGTGACCAACATTTTGTTGCCAAGATATACAAAATCGGAATTTCCGAGTGTGAGTATTAGTGCCACCGAGTTTGGCCATCTGACCATTATTCAACTTTTTGGTGCCACCGAGGTCTATATATTGGTCTCACTGAGATTCAAAGTTCACACTTTTAGTACTATTCAGTACCACCAAGTTATCCACTTCGGTGTCACCGAGTTTGCACTTTTGTGTGTAACGGTTGGATTTTGGCTGCTCCCTATATATACCCCTTCACCCACCTCTGATTTGTTGGAGAAGCACTCAGAACACACACTTCATTTCCAGATCCATTTTATGAGAGAGAACCACCTACTCATGTGTTGAGTCCAAGATATTCCAATCCAATCATTTGAATCTTGATCTCTAGCTTCCCCAAAATGCTTTCCACCAAATCAACCTCTCCTATCCATGCTTATTTTGTGAGAGAGAGATTTGTGTTGAGGAGACTATCTTTAGAAGCACAAGAGCAAGGAGTTCATTGCGCTACCCCATCTATTACCTTTTGTAGGGTGGTGCCTCCTAGATTGGTTAAGTGTCGCTTGGGAGCCTCCTACTTCGTGTTGTGGACTTGAACCAAGATGTTTGTAAGGGCAAGGAGATCACCTAATTTGTGAAGATCTACTGTGAGTAAGGCTAGTCCTCCGTGGAAGGAAGTCGTGGTGGGATAGACAAGGCCACTTCTTTGTGGACCCTACATGGGTGGAGACCTCCGTGTTCTCTCGCAATCGTTACCCTCCGTGTGTTGAAGACTCCACTAACATGGATGTACGATAGCGCCACCTATCGGTACCATGCCAAAAGCACTGTGTCAACCCCTTGTGTTTGATCTCCTAAACTCTACTCCTTTACATGTGCAAAGTCTTTACTTTTCCGCAGCCATATATGTTGACTAGCATGTGTAGGGTCCTCTAGACTTGTTAGAACTGCTAGATTTCTGCCCTCCTAGAAATTGGGTTGGGCTAGAAATTTTATCTTCACAAGTAGTCTATTCACCCCCGTCTAGACACATCTTCTATCATTCCCTCAAGTATCTATTCCTATGACCATGAGATCGTGCAACTCACTGACACCGAAGGAGTACCTTGTGTGTATCAAACATCAAAATGTATCTGGGTGAGTATAAAGGTGCTCTACAACTATCTTCGAGGGTGTCTTTTTAGTTGGTATGGGTCAAGACTGGGATTTGTCACTCCGTGTGACGAAGAGGTTTCTCAGGGCCCACACAGTAATACAACATCGCAACAAGTTTCCAAGTAATGTGACTAAAGAGTTAGCCATGAGATGTTGTATTAGGGAACGAGTAAAGAGACTTGCGAGTAACGAGATTGAACTAGGTATGGAGATACCGACAATCGAATCTCGAACAAGTAACATACTAATAGACAATTGGAATCATATACGAGATTGACTGAATCCTTGACATTGTGGTTCGATTGATAAATATCTTCGTAGAATATGTAGGAGCCAATATGGACATCCAGGTCCCACTATTGGTTATTGGCCGGAGAGTGCCTCACTCATGTCTCCATAGTTCTCAAACCCGAGGGGCCTTCACAGTTAATGATTTGGTATAAGTGACATATGTGTGATGGTTAGCGAATGTTATTATGAGTCCCGGATGAGATCCCATATGTGACGAGGAGCTCCGGAATGGTCCGCAGGTAAAGATTTATATATGGGAAGTCATATTATTGATACCGAAAAAGTTTGTGGGTTTTCCGGTATTGTACTGGGAAGCTTCTAGAAGGTTTCGGAAACTTCTGGAAGAGTCTGAAAGTCTACCAAGGGTTGTAACACGTCCCAAGGGTTTGCATGGGCTGAGTGGAGACATCGTGGCTGTAGAATCAAAAGTATGTTTAGAGGGGGGGGGGTGATTAGAATCAAAAGCATGGTTCCGATAGGTGGCGCTATCGTACTTCCATGTTAGTAGAAACTTGAACCCACGGAGGGTAACGACTGTGAGAGTCCACGGAGGGCTCCAACCACAAGGGGTCTATGAAGAAGCAGCCTTGTCCATTCCACCACGGTTTCCGCCCACGAAGAACTAGCCTTACTCACGGTTGATTTTCACGAAGTAGGCGATCTCCTTGCTCTTACGAACAACTTGGTTGAACTCCACAACACGAAGTAGGAGTCTCCCAAGCGTCACCTAACCAATCTAGGAGGCACCACCCACCAAAAGGTAACATATGTGGTAGAACGATTAACTCCTTTCTCTCGTGCTTCTAAAGATAGTATCCTCAACACAAAATCACTCTCTCACACAATAGGCATGGGTAGAAGAGATTGATTGGGTGGAAAGCTACTTGGACAGTCTAGAGATCAAGTTTCAAATGATTGGACTGGAATATTTTTGTCACAACACATGAGTAATTGGTTCTCTTAGAAAAATAGATCTGGAAATGAAGTGTGTGTTCTGGGTGCTTCTCCCACGAATGAGAGGTGGGTGAAGGGGTATATATAGGCAGCACATAAAATTCAACCATTACACCTAAAGTGGCAAACTCGGTGACACCAAAGTCATAAACTCGGTGGTACCGACTTGCACTAAAGGCAGCATCTTTTGAATCTCGGTGGGACCGATATACATAGCTCGGTGGCACGGAAAAGGTGGCTAACGGTCAGATGACACAACTCGGTGACACCGATATGCAAACTGGGTAAATTCTGATTTTGTGTACCGAGGCAACAGAAAGTTGGTCACCCTCAACTCGGTAGCACCGATATGGTTTTCGTTGCACCGATTTCGTGGGAATGTGTAGGGTTCTGTGTGAAGTCAAACTCGGTGGGGCCGAAATGGGGAAGTTGCTCGCACAAAATTTGAGTGTGTTGAATTGGACAGAATGGTTATGTGGGAGAAATGACTCAGTATTTTGGTGGCTAACTTTGAGCACTTGAGCAACTAGTTCATTTTAGTACCTCACCCCCTTTTAATTGTATATACTTTCCTATGGAATCAAAAGTGATTTCTCACAAATATAAAACGAAGAGACTTCTAGCTTGAAGCTTGGGCCAATCCTATTCCTTTATTGCATCAAGGGGCATCTCCACATAAGGCTTTAGGGAAAGCATCTTTTGATTTTATTTGAAATATACTTGGATAAACATATTAGTCCTATGATGCATATGTTGCAATCAATTATCGAAACCACCCTAGGGAGCAAATGTGCTATCAATCTCCCCCTTTTTGGTAATTGATGACAATATATAGATCAAAGCTTCGACAAAATATATAATCAAGGATTAGCATCGACGCTTTGAAAAGTATGTGAAAGGCAAGAGCTCCCCCTAAATTTGTGCATTATTTAAAACTTGCGTTTGAATGCAAATGCACAATCAATTAGGATCATGGGTCACTCTTCCATGTCACATACATCTTGGTGGTGCGCATAAAAGATAAAAATGAATAGTAATGCACATGACACCAACAAGATAACTGAATGATCATCACATAGATAGCTAAAAGGATAATAATATAGCATCAACCAAGGAAAGCGTATGATCAAACACAGGTAACTCGATAAAGTCATCCAAAAGACCAAAGTTTTGTAAAACCAAATGAGAGCAAATAAAGTCAAAAGCTCTCTCTCTCGAAGGCCTATTAACTATACGTTTATCCCCCTTTGGCAACAAGTTACCAAAAAGTTCAAAAAGTATAGAGCTAATCGTCTCCCTGGGAAGCTGATGACAGAGTCGACAGAAGAGCGTCCATGAAGGCATCTGTTGAGTGTCCTAGAGCTGGAGGAGTGGATAGTGGAGGTTATTCAGGTGGAGTTGGTGCTTGAGCTGAAGGTCCAGATGCTTGAGCTGATGAAGTCTGTCTTGTCTCTAGAGCAGGTACATTAGCTGATCTAGGCTTGGTGCCGAACCGAGTGGTAGTGAGAGAAGGCGACTCTTCGTCATCATCACCATCATATGGGTGTGGAAGATGCACTGAGTCAACTTCATGTTTAAGTTGTTTGACTATAGTGGTCAACTCTGTTACCTTCACATTCATGTCATGAAACTTTGTTTCCACGACTCTCTCTAGGCTTTTATGATTTTGCAGCATCCCTGAGATATTCTTCTCCATACCTTGGACAGAGCTAACTAGAAATGACATTTGCTCAGCTTGTGTTCTGAGTTGTGGAACTAGTGGTGGCTCATTTCTAGCAGCCTCAGCATATGCTCCCTTTGCTACAATTCTGGCTGGAGCTAAGCTGGGATCCTTGTCATCCAGCACAACTACATTTTCTTCAATTTCTGGCTAAAGAGCTAAATGGGGAAGATCAAGGAGATATGCATGCTTGCCTAGCTTCGCATTGATAAGCACCTGAATGTACGAGGCATATCCACAAGATATTTTATGATCAGTAGCAGTGCTCTGGATAGTCTCTACTATGAAATCCATCACTCTGGATCTAGTGTTATTGTCCAAATGGTGCAGCAGATTGATGGAGTGTCCTCTGATCATCCTATCATCACCTGATTTAGGCATCAAGGTGTGTCTCAGAATGGTAGTAGTTGTGTGTATCCCATCTTGCAGGAAGTACACTGAGGCCATCTTGTTAGTTGCCAAAAACTTGTGAGGAATTGGCTTGTACATGTTGGCCATGGAGTTGTGGCTCATCTTCGATTCAGAATACACATCAACATCACCCTCTTTCTGCCTAGGGGCACCAATGATAGTGGCCCACTCATCAATCATTGACTCATATTTGTGACCATTTGTCATCTAGACAATAGAACAATCTCCATAGAAATGAACAGTTGAGTAAAATTGCATGATCAATTCATCATTCCATGGCGTCATCTCTTTTCCAACAAAATCTTCATTGTCTACTGACTTGAAATTGTCCTGCACATGGGGAAAGAAATTTTCATTTTCTTTTATGTAAGCCGAGTCAACATATATCATGTCACTAACAGCTGGATTTTTGTCATACAAGACAGTCTCATAAAAGTATTTTTGTTCCTTGGTGTGAAACCTTGGATCAACATTAGTTATTCTGCTTATGGCATATGGATTTGTAGCTCTCCATTTCCTCAAATCTGCATCTTTCCTCTTCTTCATATCTTCGGCTACTGGATCCACAACATTGTGCACTCGCAGATTTGGTCGGAGCTTTCTGAGAATTAGTGCATTTTCATCTTCTTCCCGTGCAGCAAAGGCACTTGAAGCAGTGCTTTTCTCCTTGGCAGCTGCAAGAATATCCTTTGTAGTATTCCTATGAGCTACGACCTTTTTAGCCTTAGAAGGAGGCTTAGGAGCAGATTTCCTGGGCATGGCATCAGCCATGACCTTCATCTTCTTAGGAGGATATGGCATCTCATCTTCTCCAGCACCATCTTCTCGTTCCTCATACATAGAAGTTTTTCTCCCAATAACATGAATTACCCTCTTCGTGGCTCTCTTCTCTATAGCCTTATTAGCAGGTTTATCAGTGGAGAGTGTCGCGCTAGGCCTTGCAGACTCAGGAGCTCTAAGATTAGCACTTCTTGCATACTCTTTCATGACAGCATTCTTAGTATCCTTTGGAGGAGCTAAAGTTTCCTCTGGCACAAAATCCGAGTCCTCTTCATCTGAATTAAGGTTCTTTCTCTACGTGGTGGCTGCCTTGGGCAAGCCATGGGAGCTATAAGATCTAGGGTCAGAGTCTATCTTCTCTGGACTTGTGCCTAAGTCCATCTCAAGACTGTTTTTTGTGAAATCATTCTCGCTATACTCAGATCCTGACATCTTGGCACACAAGCAAAAACTCAGCAGCAAACCAACAAATAGCAACCGTGTGAAATATATATAGAAGAGCGGAAGGGTTGAGCATCACTAAACACAGAAGAATTTTTCAGAATTTGAATTGAGACTCGGTAGCACCGGGCTGGTCATTTCGGAGTCACCAAGAAAAACTACTCGAATAACAAAGACTTGGTAGTCTTTTTCGTTGTCACCGAAAAGAACTGCTCGATCTCACCGAGTTTCTTCTCAGGGAACCTAAAACTGAAATTGGTGGAACCAATTTTACCAACTCGGTCTCACAGAGTTGCATGCTACAGCAGATCCGATTCTAAATTCCGTCATTCTCTATGCTACAAGATTCTCTGGTGGAAGGGAGGGATTTGCACATGGTGGCTTGTAGAGAAATCTTCCTAATGCGCATGAGTTGGATTAAGGGAGTGCAAGAGAAGATCGGAACCGTACCCTAACTCGGTGGAGGTCCGATTACAGCAACGTCGGCATAAAAGATTCCGTCGACGGCGGCAAATCCCAATGCTGGAGGTGCTCGGGGAGGCAAAGGAGACCACCAAGGGACATTCGAGGCAGCTTAGGGTTTAAGACGAAGATTTTTTTTAGGAACTAATTTCAAAATCCAGTCCGCCAGAATATATACCCCTTCGCTATTAGTGTCATCGAGATTACAAAATTGGTGTCATCGAGTTCCTCTCCTGTCAGCTGACAGGGAAACTCGGTGTCACCGAGTTGGTTATTTTGGTGGTGTCGGTGCACTAAAGACTGGGGTCTCCAGTGCCCTAGACTTGTGTGCAGACACCAACAGCCCCTCTGCAGCGGCAAGGCGCGTCGCTGGGGCTTAGGGCGAAAGGAAGACTCAGAAACCACCAAGTGCAGATTGTAAGCCCCGGCAAGCACTCGTTTGTTGGGAAGGAACAAGAGACCCCGACAGGAGTTCCCTGCCGGGGAGATAGACAATGCCATGGCAAGAACCTCCCTCCGAGAGAATAAAGGTTTAGCCCCGGCAAGCCGCCCTTGCCGGGAAGGCTAACAAGGCCTCGGCGGGCCATCACCTCCCTGCTGAAAGGAACAGGAAGAGCCCCGGCAAGGTAACCATGTCGGGAAGAAAGAGAAAGGTCTGAGGAGAGGCGCGGGCCCAGGGCGCCCTCGCGACCTGCGAATGCTTCCACCGACGAGCACGCCACCGACGATACATGCGCCATGCGTCCACCCGCACGCCACCGCAACGCCCCAAACTTGCCATGTGTGGGTACATGTCAAACCCCCCTGATAAGGTAAGGGAAGTCTGTCGAAGCATTTATTGCACCTTTGACAAGGCAGTAACACTGTAACTGTCGGTCGACGCTGTTTCACCCGTGAACCCACCGTTCACCCACTGAGCTACTCTGGTGACCCCTTTGCCTATAAAAGGAGGCCCGAGTCTCAGTAGTAGGGGCTTTTGGCTTTTGGGATTTTTGGCTATTGGCTTTTTAGCAAATCAAAAGGCTCTAAAAAGGGACAGATCTATAGTAACCCAAAACGAATAACTAAACGCATGCAGGAGTATGGTTTTACGCACCACACGGCCAGAACCTGGGTAAAAAGATCTTGCTGGGCCCTGACTTGTGGTTCTGCTCTTGCCGCGACCCCTCTCCCTGCCAAACCAACAAAAAGGGGACCATTGAGGCCCCCATAGGTGTCAATACTTCACCAATATCTTTGGCGTGCCAGGTAGGGGGATCGCCGGGAGCAGGCTGGCGGCGGCGCCACCCCGATCCAATGAGTCGCCCGTCGGATCCACGGATCCCAGTTCGCCGCTGCATCTTCCCTGAGTGGGAGGAAGAAGTGGTTGCTCTGCCCGCGCAAGAGATCATAGCGCCTCCATAGGTGTTATGCGAGCGCGGGTGGAAGGAACGGCAGCCCCAAGCTCCGCATCACCCGGCTGACACACCTCCTTGGAACGTCGCGCTGATGTCGAGGGCGTGACAGGGGGCTTCGGCCAGGCCTCCGACGATTACTCCGACCGACGCACCTCTCCGAAGCGGTGTATGGTCGTCGAGGACGCGTCCGAGGCCCCGAACCACCCCTTCACGCGCCCTCCGGCTCACAATTCTCCTTGGAGCGTTGTGACGGCAGAAAGATGTGCTCGGAGGCTTCGCCAGCTAAACTCTTGCAAAAGAGATAAGAAAGCTTGACGACCCAGCGTGCCTCTTTCCTCCTTGCTGGCCAAAGGCCACCGGCGAAAACCTCATCGCCAAGAAGGCCGCTGGAGGCAACGTCATCTTGTCGGCGGTATCGATACTCGTCCCTGGTAGGACCTTCAGATGATGCGGCTAGGAATGCCGCGACACGCGAGATAAGTATAGAATCAGACTCCTTAAGAGAATCTCGGTAGACTATTGTATCCTTTTGAAGTATTGACTTTTGTATGAGAACCCCGCGCGCAGGTGGACCATGCTAGGATCAGTGTACTCCGACTTTCTTTCGAGCCTGTTCAACGACTTGAGCGGCCACAAAGCACCCTTATCTCGTTTTGAACTCGTTCAACATTTCGGACGGCTACGTAGCACCTTATTTCGCCTCGAGACATGCTCGACGATTTAAATGGCTGTACTGAGTGCGGCAAGAAAGTCTTGCCGGTGATGACCTCCTTTGTTGAGTTTTCTGAGGATCCGCTCCTCGAAGGGCTCGCGGCAGGATAAGTCAAGCCAGCAAGCTTCCGGAAAGTGCAAGGAAATAATCATACAAATGAGAGTCGAATAAAGGATGCAACTATTCATTCATTTGTTTGGATACATTTGATATTGCTTACAAAGCATTTTTGTCCTAACCTAAAGATTCTGTCTTTTGACGAGGAACGACCTATGCGGAGGAAGTGAAGTTCAAGAAGACAAAAAAAGGAAGGCCCGCTGCACAACCGAGGTTGGTTCCTCCTGATCCAGCACTGCACGAAGGAGAACCGGGCTAGGAGGGAAGACGAAGCCGAACTCTGGAAGTTGCCGAGAAGATGAGGAATCGTCGGTTCTTCCGGCGCGCAGGTCTTGGCTCAGGACGAGGTGGGCCGCGAGCTGACGGTGATGGTGCAGCCGGCGGTCAGTCGAAGGTCATATCCTCATACCCACAATTAACATGCAGAGGATCTGACCCGTTCCCGCTGTCGCTGCCGTCCGACCTTTCCTTGTCGCCCCCAGACGAGGAGATGCTGTCAGTCCCGCAAGAGCTCTCTTCACAGCAGCCGAGACGCGCACCTGAACTCCCATATAGCTTGACGGAGAGCAGGTTGTCCGTTGTCATCTTGAAGCGGAGAACGTGCCCATCAGAGAGATTGTGGGCACGAGCGAAGCTCTTCCCCCCACGGCCAAGGAAGAGGAGCCGAGGCCCTGGATGCTCTACGTCCACCGGTACGGCACCATTGCCGCAGCTATGTACCCGTAGACATAGAATCGTTGGCTTCTATTCCTCCACCGCCTTGGCAAAGGCGCCAGGGAGCTCTAACCGGGTCCTGATGTGTCCTTGCAATTGGACAAGGAACTCCAATGGGGTCCTTTTAAAGTGAGTTCCCACCGGAACGAGCCTCGTAGATGCCGGAGACGCTCTAGTGGCACTCCGCCTCCCTCGGCCACGACCCCGACGTCCTCGGCCCCTCGGGCCTCTCCCGCCACGGTCCATGGGGCTGCCGTTGGTTGCGGCTCCAGAAGCTGTGGCATGATCCGAACGGGATCCCCTTGCCGCCCTGGCGGCCAACGGAGGTCGCTCGTCCCCTGACCATGGTTAGGGGCGGGCGCCACCGGCAAAGCTGAAAGAAACAAGAGAAGGCAAGGCAATATGCACTGAAGGCTTCGAGAGTGAGATGGATGGGCAAAACCTCCACGCAAACACTCTGATTTATTGGCCAAGGCTCAGAGGCCACCCTCCTCGCTCTAGAAGCCACCGCCCCTCTCGCCCAATCGCCCTCAAGTCACAAAGCGGAACAGGGAACCGACCTGCTGCACCAATGCACGCAGGTGAGGGCCCATCCATGCCCGCGACTTTTGAGGCCATGATCGCCACTTTCCCGACCGCCGTTGTGCATGTCCTACACGTGGTAGAGACGTTTTCAGGGAATAGAGAGCCATCACGCGCACGCCACACACCCTCTCACTTCACGCAATCAATATGCGACGCGGGGAAAGGAAGCCTGTAGCGGCTCAATTCCGATAAGCCCGGCGCCCGCGAGTCCGCGCACCGCTTTGGGCCTGGCCCAACAATGCCTCACATGCATGTGTGGCCCACTAAATACTGGGGTCTCTAGTGCCCCAGACTTGTGCGCGGACACTAGTAGCCCCTCCACAGGGACAAGGCGCGTCGTTGGGGCTTATGCCGAAAGCAAGACTCAGAAACCACAAAGTGCATATTGCAAGCCCCGACAAGCACCCGCTTGCTGGGAAGGAAGAAGAGACCCCGGTAGGAGTTCCCTACCGTGGAGATAGACAATGTCTAACACCCTGGATTTTTGCCCATTTCTTTTTCTTTGCTTTTTATCTGAATTTGCTTTCCTGTGGTTTGACAGTTTTGAAACCTAAAGGGATTACCCCGAGACCTAGACATTTCCATCTTGAACCAATCCCAAGATTCTTTTCCATGGGAATATTCCTTTTTCTTTTAAAGGAGTAATCATGTTTGCCTGGTGTTGTGAAGCAACCCCCATTTATATCTCTCCAAAAATTACCAAATAATTATCATATATCTATTGGGTCATATCTTCCTCAGATAGGACAAAATATTTCCTTGCCATGTTCAATAATATTTCCCAAAAATTCCTTTTCTGATTCTGCCCTATGTGCCAAGTTGTGAAGCAAGTACCCTTTCTATTTGCTCGATTGCTCTCAAAATTTTTGGGCACTCTTTCCTAGCCATATCATTGCCTCATGCCAAAATTCAACTCAATCTATCTAGTAAATATTTCTTGGCAAATTGCCAAATTTTCTGATCAAGAGGAAGCTTTGTGAAGCAAGTGCTAGCTAGGAGTGTTCAAATGAGTTGAATCTTTGACATTATCTCAATATGTTCAAATTATTCCTATCCACCAAATTTGAGCATCACACCTTCAACCATGTGACCATAGCTTCAAATCTTTGTCTCTGGTCATTATTTGAACTTGTGAAGCAACTATATTTTATATTGCTCCATAAATTCGGAATTTTTACCAGGACATTCTCCTATCTATAAAATCTTGCTAAACCAATTTGGAGACCATTTTCTCTAGACAATTAATCCATCTTCTAAGTTTTTGTCCAGTGAGAAACTGTATGAAGGAAGTGCCACTTGGGCTTATCAAGATGGCATGAATTTTATACAGCATCCTCACATGCCCAAATTATTCATATCCTCCAGGTTTGAGCTCAATCCAAGCATGTATGTGAGTGCCACTTAAAAATCCCTATTCTGGACCAGATTAGCAAGTTGCAAAGCAACTATATTAAATCTTGACCCTGTGATCCTCGAACTTCACAGGATTGTAGTCCTTCCTACCATAAGCCTCCCAAACATAATATTTTGCTCTTATCACCTTCCTGTTGATCACATGGTGGTGTCCAAGTCTGTTGCAGCAAACTTCCAGTGAAGTTCCCATCACCAAGTGCTTCCTTTACTGATCCATCACCTCCAGGATACTTTGGGGACCAAGGACTTCACCACAGACAAGGTGTGCCAGCCCCTCGTGTATCCTCAGCACCAGTGCATGTGGTGACAATCACCCTGGCATGCCATGGACGCGAGCTGCGTGTTTGCTAGCTCGGGCCCCTCCTTTGCTCGTCGTTTCCGCACGCCTCGTCGTGTCCAACAGCTCCCCATCGTCGTCCTCTACCTCGTGGAGCCCTCTCCCCTATCAATTCCTCTCTTGAGCGGTGCTGTAGCCGTGCCCGCGACGTGGCCATCCGTTTCGCCGTCGCGTCCCATCGCCGAGCTCTCCTAAGGCCTCCTCCTGCCTCTCCTCGTCTCTGGAGGCCCTGCCGACGTCGCCGTCACGTGCCCTGTAGCACCAGTGCAGCGATAAGGCCGCCACGGCGGTGGTGCCAATCCGATGGCCCCGGCCGGCTATAAAAGCTGCAGCCTCAAGCCTCCCCGGGCATCCCAAGCCACCTCTACCTCTTCCTCTCTCTCCCAGCAGCGTCCCCATCCACTCCCTTGAGTCCGAGGAGCTCCCCTGTCCTATGATTGCCGCCATGGCCGCCGCCGAGCCCCTCCTAAATTGGAGCTGCCCCGAGCCTCCCTTGATCCTCCAGCACCACCGGCAGACCACCAACACTATAGCAGCACCACCCCGTCTCCTTTTTGCTCCAGGGATGGCCGTGGCTTCGGGCCCAACCGCACCAGCGCCGCCGTCCCGCCAGCTTCCGAGCACCCCAGTGCCCGTAAGATACATGGGTGGATGCCTCTGGCTGTCCTGAGCACGCCCGTGTGCCGGGCGTTGCAAACGGTGGCTGGTGGTGCTGGCAATCGCCGGCAGATGACGCCTCTGTTCCCGTGGTTAGCGTGCGTGAGGAAGGAGGCAACCCTGCCAGTGGGGCCCTTTCTTCAGCGGCTCAGCCTCCCTCCGGTCGTTCAAAGCAAGGCAGCAGCACAGGTGGGCCGGCCTAGCAGCAGCCGCCTGGTAGCCCTACGGTCCCGCGCGCCCCTCCTAAAGAGAATTTGGCCCAAACCAGCCCAAGTGCATAGTGCACTTTGTTCTTTTCCGCTGAAATAACTGCTGAGGACTCAGTTGCAAATAAATTATTTACAGATGGGTCCCTCGCAGTGAATCGTCAATATCTTTTTATCTATAACTCCGATTCCAGTGATTCCAAATCCCACATCTTTGTCTCCTCGAGCCCGTCAAGATGGTATCATTTCCACCATGTGATCTCGTAGTGGAAATGACCATGTTGCCATTGCCGTAAATAGCCCCTCCTCCGAGAGAGAACTGTTTCCGACAATTCCTTCCGCGAGCTTCTCGCGCTTCTTCCCGGTGGTTTCATCATCCCAGGCAAGCCACAACTTTCATTTGCTTTATTGCATTGCAACATTATACTCTCATCAACTGCTTTAATAATAAATATATCTGTTGATAGTCTGGAATGTGAGTATGCACTGTTGAATAGATTATTACTGAGATGAGTACGGGATCGTTAGTGACTATTGTCTTACACACTAGTCGATAACATGAGATTGATATTAATGTCTATGATTACTTTGTGAATATGAATCAACAGTAGTGGCTTGAGCTTATTAATTATCGGATTGCTATGACATCGGAGTGTCCGCTGTGACAGATTATTCGGGGATAAGAGAACCTAGTTGGTTGATCAGAGTGACCTGTCTCGGCTCATCAGTGCAACCACATTTGCCGATATGGGACGGCCTTGACTTGGGATTATCGCGTGCTCTTTCACCGGTACCTCCAAAGATGGAGGGTTATGCAGGCGCGCTACGTTGGCCCGGTAGGCGGTGATAATCCTGTGAGCCAGTTGAGTTGTTTGGGGTACCCGTCCCCGGTTGGGACAGTTTTGTTTGGCCACGACGGTGGCAGGTGTCATGAGGAGACAAGTGTCATAAGGACTCAGGGCCACCCAGGTCAGGACTCCGGAAGGGAGTGGTTGCCGGCGGTACGATGAAAGAGACATGGGTCATGCAAGTCTCGTTGGAGCAATGTTGGTCCACCGGAATGGGATCGCGAGGTTAGTGCTCCATAAGAGTGGGTAAAGTGTGCAACCTCTGCCGCGTGTCAAACATATTCAAATAGTCGAGTCCACGGTATTGGACAGCCCGACCAGACCTCAGTAGATGATCAACTGTATCTATGATGGTAATGATGGAAGAACTCGTCTGAGTACGTAACAGTTGTGCATCGTGCCGGTCTTACAGTTGGGCATCGTGCCAGTGTAACAGTTGGGCATTGTGCCGGTGTTGTGGTTGGGCATCGTGCCAGTGTAACAGTTGGGCATCTTGCCGGTGTTATAGTTGGGCATCGTGCTGGTGATAAGTCCTAGTATCCATCTTCAGGATACTCACTAAAGAATCTTGGTAGGATCACATTAATTGGTATCACCCGAGTACGGTGAGAGTAGTCTTATATAGTTAGTTCTCTGTTACTTCTTTAGTAATAACAACTCTTTACTTAATCTTGATTGTTATGATGTTGTCTTGCCTTAATACTGATGTTTGTTGTGAGCTTGCGAGTACATTCAAAGTAGTCACCTAGCTTGTCATGCCAGTTTGCAGGTCATGCCTTGATTGCTTGATTGTCGAAGATTCCGAGTTGCAAGCTAGGATGCTTGTTCCAGAGTCCCCGCGGAGTCGAGTTCATCACACCGGTAGCTGTTTTGCAGCTAGCGTATGATTTACCGTAGGCAGGTGTAGTATCGCCAAGGCGATGTAATCCATGTATCCTTGTAATCTTTTGCATAGTAATAAAGAGTTGATTTGTTCTGTGCCAACGGTTCCGTATTCCAGAAGACTGGTCCTTGGGCTGGAATACGGGGTGTCCCGGTTTCCTCGGAGTCGGGGTGCCACAAGAGTTGGTATCAGAGAAGGTTTGGCTGTAGGACGCCCTAGACCGCGCGAGCGTTAGTAACCGGTAGTACAGGATCTAGTTGGTTTGCTGCACTTGTTTGTTGCATTTGATTGTGCATAGCATGCATATAGACTAGATATTTTATTACTAATGATGCATCTGGTGAGTGTAGGTGGCATCGGCTTCGATTCACCACGTGCGCTCTCCAGCCAGCTTTCTTCTCCCTGGGTGTGGTTTCACCTTCGCTCCAGCGGAGCGATGCCAAGGTGCCTGGTAATGTCGATTCCTTGTCGGATTGATGTACTGGTACAACACCAATGCACTCTCTTCAGCCACCCTGATGTTTCGGTGATAGACATGCTTCTATCCCGGATCTTGCCCATCCCTCTAGCCACGTTGGCAACCCTTACTGATCCTGCTTATCAGAAAAGGGCAATGCCCGCAAGCCCTTCTTTTCATGGATATCCTTCTCTGCCATCCATTCTCTGGACCAGTACGGTTCTATTCCGTACGCTTGATGATGACGTGGTCGAGACCCTGTGTTCCGACCCATGATCACCAAGTCCTTCCTTGTCATAGTTCCCATCCAGACAGAACCGGTGTAAGCCCCTGTTTGGTGTAGCTTTGTTCACACCGACCCTCTTCCACACATTGATTCACTTTCGTGCACACCTCCACAACATGTTAGACCGTAGTACCAGATTGCTTGCATGATTTTTGTGCTTAAGTAGGAATGCATATCATTGTGGTGAATAGCTGTAGAGTGTGCTATTACCGGTATGTGATTTTGCCGATTTGTGTTTGCTTCTTTCTTTGGGCCCTTGATGTTACCTTATTTTCCCATTATGGAAATTGCTCACCGACATTGGACTCAAAGGAAACAGCGAAGAGCCAATTATTTGGAAGCTCAGTTCACCAAGATGGAATTATCAGCAGACTGTATTATATGAGGAATATCGAGCCCGAATAAAAATGATATCCCGACCAGATGAATTAGCAGCATCAAGCATATTTCCATGCAACTTTCTCAGCCGCAATCATGGAATCAACAAAAAGGAAGAGATGCATATAGTTTGAGTCAATGGAATGATGCATATACACAGTTGATTTTGTTATGAATAAAATTTGTAATCTACTACACTATGAATGGAAGTCAGAATGAGCCATGAACCTAGTGTCTAGCAAGAAGGTTAGTCGAATACGCTATTGCATACAACAAGTGACCGACATCAAGAATGTTAGGGATATATTCATGCACTTAGCATGCATATGGCCAAAGAAAGCTTCGAGTATAAGCAACCCAGTCTTTCCCCACAAGCTACCCAAAAGACTTATGGCACAAGATTCAGGTGACTTAGTCAATGCGACCCGTGGAACTTTGTTCAAGACACCCATGCTTCGCAAGTAAGTTATCATAGCAAGCTTCCGGCATAAGGTACCGAGTCTTACCCAGCAATTCTTCAAGAAAGGAAAGCACTTGAGATATGGTACCCATGCTTCTTCAAGAAGCTACCCCGATCGAAGCGTCAAGTACAAGCTACCCAGTTTTCCTAGACACAATACCCTGGATGACTTACAATACAAGCTAAGTAAACCTTTGTTGGAAAGGTATCGCAATGTCACTGGTACAAGTTATTCCACTGACACTTGGGAACACATGACCATACAAGGATCAAATCCGCAACAGTTGGTCAGAAGGCAAAATAGTCAGTCACGAGCTGGCTTCAGGAATCAAGCACTTAGTCACAAAGACCCAATATATGTGGTGGACATGTTACCCAGGTCATATGAGTTACTCATACGATGATGCCAGCCCGGTGAGAATCTGACTATTACATGAGCTATATAAGCAGAAGAACGCCCGTTGTACTCTTCAATGAGATGACCAAAGACCTATGGATAAGCTGTATGAGACACGGATGAACCCTTGCCAGTCTTTCTTTGGTGACGCCACCACGCCTGTGTTTTGAGCTGTTTTCGGCCGTCCGGGGTGGATGCCGACTTTTATTTATCTTATCAGCAACTAGCCGTGCTCTGAGCTACTTTCCCGACAGTCTCGGACAGTTGTTGAGTTTCTCTTCGTAGTAGTGACCCTATGCTTTGAGCTGTTTATCGGTCGTCTTAGGGAACTGCTACTTTCTTCTTATCGACACCGTCTCATGCTCTGAGCTGCTTTTCAGCCGTCTTGAGTCGTGGTTGAGTTACTCCAGTAATGTCCCAGATCTGAGTTGTAAAGACCGTTCTGGTGGCTAATGGTTTATTTGCCGGTTTTATCGAAGGGTTCAGACGGTCGTTACTCTACAGCTACAACTTGTTAAGCAATATGCCTGCCGGAACATGGTACCGAGCAGCATCCATGGTCATCCGAAAGAATAAAGAATACATGATACCAAGCTCCTCCATCTAAGGATCCAAGCCAATAGAACTATAATTAAAGAGCAATATTGCCCATACAGGTATGATAATGGTTGGGAAGTCAACATGGTGCATATATTCAAGACAGTCCGGTTCAATATCAAACACCGTGGGAACACACCCATGGAGTCTATTCAAATTTCAAAGACCCTATATCGAGTCAATCCGCTCAGCCCAACCAGATATGCTAAGATCGGAATATTTAGATCTATAAAGACCACCCAGCAGTTAGATTACGGCAATAACGATGCAATGTTGCACGACCTACTATTCATTTAAAGATGACGACAAACGAAATTACCAAAATGTGGGGCAACAACCTCGAAGCATGCTACTTCACATATGGGAATGAGTCAAAAGATAGTTTGCCATGAACAAGATATGTCTGCCAGAACCTCCGACAATCAAGTCAGCATAAATAAACAGGAGAAAGTTAGAGTAACATATGAGGATCCAGTGGAACAAACCACCCTGAAACCAGATAGTCAGTCAATGAAGATTTACCAGAAGCATCATACTAAGGTAAGAGGGAAACCCTAGTTGGAAACGGTTTCCTCAAGTGAGGATATTTATGTTGAACCTTGAGCAATCAAATCTCGAGGACGAGATTTCTTTAAGGGGGGTAGGTTTGTAACACCCTGGATTTTTGCCCATTTCTTTTTCTTTGATTTTTATCTGAATTTGCTTTCCTGTGGTTTGACAGTTTTGAAACCTAAAGGGATTACCCTTGATTTCTTTTTCCTAGTGGCTTGCCAACCTTCAAACCACCCCAAGACCTAGCCATTTCCATCTTGAGCCCATCCCAAGATTCTTTTCCATGGGAATATTCCTTTTTCTTTGAAAGGAATAATCCTGTTTTCCTGGTGTCGTGAAGCAACCTCCATTTATATGTCTCCAACAATTCCCACATAATTCTCATAAATCTATTCGGTCATATCTTCCTCAGATATGACAAAATATTTCCTTGCCATGTTCAAAAATATTTCCCAAAAATTCATTTTCTGATTCTGCCCTATCTAGCAAGTTGTGAAGCAAGTACCCTTTTTAATTGCTGGATTGCTCTCAAAATTTGTGGTCACTCTTTAGTAGCCATACCATTGCCTCATGCCAAAATTCAACTCAATCTAGCTAGTAAATATTTCTTGGCAAATTTTAAAAGTTTCAGATCCAAAGGAAGCTTTGTGAAGCAAGTGCTAGCTAGGAGTGTTCAAATGAGGTGAATCTTTGCCATCTTCTCAAAACGCTCAAATTATTCCTCTCCACCAAATTTGAGCATCAGACCTTCAACCATGTGACCATAGCTTCAAATATTTGTCTCTGGTCATTATTTGAATTTGTGAAGCAACTATATTTTATATTGCTCCATAAATTCTGATTTTACACCAGGACTTTCTCCTATCTATAAAACCTTGCTAAACCAATTTTGAGCCCATTTTATCCAGCCAATTAATCCCAGTAATTCTTCTAAGTTTCTGTCTAGTGAAAAACTGTATGAACGAAGTGCCACTTGGGCTTATCAAGATGTCATGAATTTTATACAGCTTCCTCACATGCCCAAATTATTCATATCCTCCAAGTTTGAGATCAATCCAAGCTTGTATGTGAGTGCCACTTCAAAATCCCTATTCTGGACCGGATTAGCCAGTTGCAAAGCAACAACATTAAATCTTGACCCTCTGATCGTCAAACTTCACAGGATTGTAGTCCTTCCTAACCTAAGCCTCCCAGACATAATATTTTCCTATTATCACCTTCCTGTTGATCACAAGGTGGTGTCCAAGTCTGCTGCAGCAAACTTCTAGTTAAGTTTCCCATCACCTAGTGCTTCCTTTAGTGATCCATCACCTCCGGGCTACCTTGGGGCCAAGGAATTCACCCCAGACAAGGTGTGCCAGCCCCTCGTGTCTCCTCGGCACCAGTGCATATGATGACCACCACCCTGGCATGCCATGGACGCGACCTGCATGTTTGCTAGCTCGGGCCCCTCCTTTGTTCGTCGTTTCCGCATGTCTCATCGTGTCCAACAGCTCCCCATTGTCGTCCTCTACCTCCTCGAGCCCTCTCCCCCTCTCAAGTCCTCTCCTGAGCGGTGTTGTAGCCGTGCCCGCGACGTGGCCGCCCCTGTTGGCTTCGCGTGCTGTCGCAGACCTCTCCCGAGGCCTCCTCCTGCTTCTCGTCGTCTCTGGATGCCCTGCCGACGTCGCCATCACGTGACCTTTAGCCCCAATGCGGCGAGAAGGCCGCCACGGCGGCGGTGCCAATCCTCTCACCCCGGCCTGCTATAAAAGCGGCAGCCTCGAACCTCCCCGGGCATCCCAAGCCACCTCTATTTCTTCCTCTTACTCCCAGCAGCGTCCCCATCCACTCCCTCGAGCCCGAGGAGCTCCCCTGTCCTTTGATTGCCGCCATGGCCACTGCCGTGCCCCTCCTAAATTAGAGCTGCCCGAGCCTCCCTTGATCCTCCAGCACCACCGACACACCACCAACACCATAGCGGCCCCACCCTGTCTCCTTTTTGCTCCGGGGATGCTCGTGGCTTCGGGCCCGACAGCACCAGCGCCGCCGTCCGCAGCGGCCGCCGTCCCTCCCGCTTCCATGCACCCAGGGCCCATAAGATACGTGGGTGGATGCCTCTAGCTGTCCTGAGCACGCCCATGTGACGGGCATCGCAAACGGTGGCTGGTGGCGCTGGCAATCGTCGGCCCATTCCGCCTCTGTTGCTCTGGTGAGCACGCGCGAGGAAGGTGGGGCCCTTTCTTCAACGGCTCAGCCTCCCTCCACTCATTCAAAGCAAGGCAGCAACAAAGGTAGGCCGGCCCAGCAGTAGCCGCCTGGTAGCCCTCCGGTCCCGCGCGCCCCTCCTGAAGCAAATTCGGTCCAAGCTAGCCCAAGTGCATAGTGCACTTTGTTCTTGTCCGCTGAAATAACTGCTGAGTACTCAGTTGCAAATAAATTATTTATAGATGGGTGCCTCGCACTCAATCGTCAATATCCTTTTTATCAATAACTCTGATTCCAGTGATTCCAAAGCCCGCGTCTTCGTCTCGTCGAGCCCTTCAAGATGGTATAATTTCCACCATGTGATCTCACAGTGGAAATGACCATGTTGCCATTGCCGTAATTAGCCCCTCCTTCGAAAGAGAACTGTTTCTGGTAATTCCTACCGCAAGCTTCTCGCGCTTCTTCCTGGTGGTTTCATCATCCCAGGCAAGCCAAAACTTTCATTTGCTTTATTGCATTGCAACATTATACTCTCATCAACTGCTTTAATAATAAATATATCTGTTGATAATCTGGAATGTGAGTATGCACTATTGAATAAATTATTACTGAGATGGGTACGGGATTGTTAATGACTAGTGTCTTACACACTAGTCGATAACATGAGGTTGACATTACTCTCTATGATTACTTTGTGAATATGAATCAACTGTAGTGGCTTGAGCTTATTAATTATCAGATTGCTATGACATCGGAGTGTCAGCTGTGAAAGATTATTCGGGGATAAGATAACCTAGTTGGTTGATCATAGTGAACTGTCTGAGCTCATCAGTCAACAACATTTGCCGATATGGGACGGCCTTGACTTGGCCTGATCGCGTGCTCTTTCACCGGTACTTCCAAAGAGGGAGGGTTATGCACGCGCGCTACCTTGCCCCAGTAGGCGATGATAACCCTGTGAGCCAGTTGAGTTGTTTGGGGTACCCGTCCTCGGTTGGGACAGTTTTGTTTGCCCACGACAGTGGTAGGTGTCATGAGGACACAGGTGTCATGAGGACACACGGCCACCGAGGGCAGGACTCCGGAAGGGAGTGGTCGCCGGTGGTACGATGAAAGATACATGGGTCAGGAAAGTCTCGTTGGAGCATGTTGGTCCACCCGAATGGGATCGCGAGGTCAGTGCTCCATAAGTGTGGGTAATGTGTGCATCCTCTGCAGAGTCTCAAACCTATTCGAATAGACGAGTCCACGGTATTGAACAGCCCGACCAGATCTCACTAGATGATCAACCATGTTTATGATGGTAATGATGGAAGAACTCGTCTAAGTACATAACAATTGGGAATCGTGCCGGTGTTACAGTTGGGCATCATGCTAGTGTAATGGTTGGGCATCGTGTCGGTGTTAAAGTTGGGCATCGTGCTAGTGTAACAGTTGGGCATCTTGCCGGTGTTACAGTTGGGAATCGTGCCGGTGATAAGTCCTGGTATCCATCTCGAGGATACTCGCTAAAGGATCTTAGTAAGATCACATGAGTTGGTATTACCCGAGTACGGTGAGAGTAGTCTGATATAGTTAGTTCTCCGTTACTTCTTTTGTAATAACAACCCTTTACTTAATCTTGATTGTTATGATGTTGTCTTTCCTTAAGGCTGATGTTTGTTGTTGGCTTGCGAGTACATTCAAAGTACTCACCTGGCTTGTCATGCCAGTTTGTACGTCACGCCTTGATTGCTTGACTATCGAAGATTCCGAGTTGCGAGGTAGGATGCACGTTCCAGCCAGAGTCCCTGCGGAGTGGAGTTCATCACACTGGTAGCTGTTCTGCTGCTAGCATTTGATTTACCGTAGGCAGGTGTAGTATCCCCAAGGCGATGTAATCCATGTATCCTTGTAATCTTTTTCATAGTAATAAAGAGCTGATTTTTTTCTGTGCCAAAAGTTCCGTATTCCAGAAGACTGGTCCTTGGGCTGGAATACGGGGCATTCCGGTTTCCTCAGAGTCGGGGTGCCACACTATGCCACAGTGAGACCCTCCCGCCGAGGAAGAAAGACTAAGCCCCGGCAAGCCGCCCTTGACGGGAAGGCTTACAAGGCCTCGGCAGGCCAGCACCTCCATGCCGAGAGGAACAGGAAGAGCCCCGACAAGGTAACCCTGCCAGGAAGAAAGAAAAAGGCCCTAGGAGAGGTGCGGGCCCAAAGCTCCCTTGCGACCTGCAAACGCCTCCACCGACGAGCATGCCATCGATGATGCATGCGCCACGCGACCGCTCGCACGCCACCTCAACGCCCTGGAGTTTCCACGTGTGGGTACGTGTCCAACCCCCCTGACAAGGTCAGGGAAGTCTGTCGAAGCATTTATTGCACCTCTGACAAGGCAGTAACACTATAACTGTTGGTCAGCGTTGTTTCACCAGTGAACCCACCATTCACCCACTGAGTGAATGTGGTGACCCCTTTGCCTATAAAAGCAGGCCCGAGGCTTAGTAGTAGGGGCTTTTGGTTTTTGCGGTTTTTGGATTTTGGCTTTTTGGAAATTGAAAGGCTGTAAAAAGGGACATATCTACAGTAACCCAAACGAATAACTAAACGCATGCAGAAGTAGGGTTTTACGCACCACGTGGCCCGAACCTGGGTAAAAAGATCTTGTCAGGCCCGGACTATTGGTTCTGCTCTTGCCCCGACCCCTCTCCCCACCAAACCAGCAAAAAGGGAACCATTGAGGGGCCCATGGGTGTCGAGCCTTCACATATAGGTGGTATCGAGATTGAAAACCAAATCAGCTTTGGAAATTCAGTGGAACCAAGTTTATGGGGCTGGTTTCACCAAGATTCACAATGAGGTTTTGCAAGGCAACCTTTGATGATCCGGAACTCTGAGTGCTTGTTCACACGGAGGGATCTACCTTTGTGATGAAGCATGAATAGAACTTGAGATGAGATAGCATAGATAGCTAGAGGAGGGTCCTAGGCATTCTTGTCCATCCAATTTTGAAAAGATAAATCAAGAGCCAAATAACAATAATTGGATGTCCTCGAATGAGTAAACACATGCAGACCAACATACTCACACAATAAGATGATAGATAAAATATGGTGAATATGCACAAACATCCTAGCATCTATCAAGCACTTGGGCGATGAGGAAGTCATCTATATATGAGTATATTATATTAGCAGCCAAGTAATAATACTTGATCGTAGGTCATACTCATCGTTAAGCACAAGTGGGTTACCACTTTTACATAAAGCATTAATGTGTTCATATCTTTAGGAGATGGTTATCCTCAAGATTTAGAGTAAATCTCCCCCTTGATATGAACCCCCGCAAAGAGGGATGAACTAACCTTGGGTTTTGTCGTAGAAGACTTCAAGTGGGTGAAGTAGTGGTTGGTTCTCAATGTTGATGAAGATCATATTGACTTGGGAGCAATCCTTGTTGTTTACTACTCTTCTCACCTACATGGGTTAGTACGAAAGCAAAAGGAACATATGCAAGAAAATCTATGGACATGGAGTGAAGCACACGTGGGATGATGATACATTACTTACCTTGTTTGTTGCTTACCTTTGAGGGAATGTGTGACTCCTTGAGCTAATGCATATGGTTGAGATTGATTGCATATAGTTCTTTCCAAAATGAATAAGAGTGAATTTCATTGGCGGGGTGATTACCACGTGAGATGGACTAGTCATCAATTGTGAGCATCTCCATGCTGATCGTATAATCCATACTACTCGTGTTCAACCTTTCAGTCTCCCGTATTCCAAGGCCATATATGTACATGCTAGGCTCGTCGAGTCAACCTAAGTGTTTTGCATGTGTAAACTAGCTTACACCCGTTGTATGCGAACGTTAGAATCTATCACACCCGATCATCACGTGGTACTTCGACACAATGATCCTTTGCAATAGTGAACACTTAGAGGAATATATATCTTGAAATTTTAATGAGGGATCATCTTATCTTTGCTACCGTCATTCAAAGCAATAAGAAGAATAACACGATAAACATCACATGCAATCATATAGTGACATGATATGGCCATTATCATCTTTCTCCTTTGATCCCCATCTTCGGGTCATGATCATCATTGTCACCGGCATGACACCATGATCTCCATCATCATGATCTCCATCATTGCGTCTCCGCGAAAGTCGTCTCGCCAACTATTACTTCTAATACTATAGCTAACGGTTTAGCAATAAAGTAAAGTAATCACACAGCGTTGCATCTCATACAATAAATTAAGACAACTCCTATGGCTCCTGCCTGTTGTCATACTCATCGACATGCAAGTCGTGAATCCTATTACAATAACATGATCAATATCATACATCACATCCTTTTGGCCATATCACGTCACAAAGCATACCCTGCAAAAACAAGTTAGACGTCCTCTAATTGTTGTTGCAAGTTTTACGTGGCTGATTCGGGTTTTTAGCAAGAATGCTTCTTACCTATGTGACAGCCACAACGTTGATATGCCAATGCTATTTACCCTTCATAAGGACCCTCTTTATCAAATCCGATTCGACTAAAGTGGGAGAGACAGACACCCGCTAGACACCTTATGCAACAAGTGCATGTCGGTCGGTGGAACCAGTCTCACGTAAGAGTACATGTAAAGTTGGTTCGGGCCGCTTTATCACATGATGCCACCGAATCAAGATAAGACTAGTAACGGCAATCCATTGACAAAATCATCCATCGGAAATTTTGTGTTCTACTCGTGCATAGAATCTACGCATAGAACCTGGCTCGGATGCCACTATTGGGGAACGTAGTAATTTCAAAAAAATTCCTACGTCACGCAAGGATCTATGTAGAAGAAACTAGAAACGAGCAAAGGGGTAGAGCATATGCATACCTTTGAAGATCTCTAAGCGGAAGCGTTACTAGAACCGTTTGATGGAGTCGTACTCACAACGATTCAGACCGCGGTGGATTCCGATCTAAGCGCCGAACAACGACGTCCCCGCGTTCAACACACATGTAACCTGGTGATGTCTCCTATGCCCTGATCCATCAAGGAGAGAGGAGAGGTTGAGGGAGAGCTCCGGCATCACGACGGCATGGTGACGGTGGAGCTGCATGGTATTCCGACAGGGCTTCGCCAAGCTCTATGGAGGACGAGGACGAGGAGGAGTAGGGCTGCTCCGACATGGAGGAAGAACTTGTATGTTGCAGCTCCAAAACCCTCCACTATATATAGGAGGGAGGAGGAGGAGGGCCGGCCACCCCTAGGGAAACCCTAGGGGGTGCAGCGGCCAAGGAGGAGGAGGAGGTGGCGCCCTAGGGTGGCTTGCCACCCATGGCAAGCCCCTCCACGCCCAAGGGTTGGCCCCTCTTGGCCTTGTGCGCCTTGGGACTTAGGTGGGTGGCGCACTAGCCCACCTAGGGGCTGGTTCCCATCCAATTTTGGCCCATGTAGCCTCTTTGGGCTGGTGGCCTCTCCCGGTGGACCCCCAGAACCCTTCCGGTGGTCCCGGTACAATACCGAAGAAATCTGAAACTCTTCCGGCGATCAACAGTCCACTTCCTATATATGAATCTCTACCTCCGTACCATTCCAGAACTCCTCGTGATGTCCGGGATCTCATCCGGGACTCCGAACAACCTTCGGTAACCATGTATTCCCATAACAACCCAGCATCATCGAAACTTAAGCGTGTAGACCCTACGGGTTTGCGAACCATGCAAACATGACCGAGACACCTCTCTGGTCAATAACCAACAGTGGGGTTTGGATATCCATGTTAGTTCCCACATGTTTCACGATGTTCTCATCAGATGAACCATGATGTCGGGGATTCAATCAATCCCGTATGCAATTCCCTTTGTTTACTTGTATGATACTTGCCCGAGATTCGATCATCAGTATCCCTATACCTTGTTCAATCTCGTTACCGACGAGTCTCTTTACTCATTCCATAACACATCATCTCGTGGCTAACTCCTTAGTTAAATTGAGCTCATTATGATGATGGATTGCTGAGTGGTCCCAGAGATACCTCTCTGTCACACGGAGTGACAAATCCCAGTCTCGATTCGTACAAGCCAACAGACACTTTCGGAGATACCTGTAGTGCACCTTTATAATCACCCAGTTACGTTCTGACATTTGACACACCCAAAGCACTCCTACGCTATCCGGGAGTTGCACAATCTCATGGTCTAAGGAACTGATACTTGACATTAGAAAAGCTTTAGCAGATGAACAATACGATCTAGTGCTATGCTTAGGATTGGGTCTTGTCCATGAAGTCATTCCCCAATGATGTGATCCCGTTATCAGTGATATCCAATGTCCATGATCAGGAAACCATGATCATCTATTGATCAACGAGCTAGCCAACTAGAGGCTCACTAGGCACACATTGTGATCTATATGTTCACACATATATTACAGTTTCCAGTTAATATAACTATAGCATGAATAATAGACAATTATCATGAACTAGGAAATATAATAATAAACACTTTATTATTGCCTCTAGGGCATATTTCTAACACTCATCATGTCTTCAGATTGAGCCTCTTTCTTTGCTTCTACTCTTGTAGAACTTGTTGATTTTTCTGACCATGAGGCTTATCTCTTCATTAGTGACAAGATTGTCCTTTGAAGTACAGGGAGCATCACATGAAGCTTTGTGAGCACCGCTTGACTTGTTGTGCAGCTCATCTTTTTCCTTGAGTGACATCTCATGAGCAACGATCCTACCAAGGACTTCAGTTGGCTAGAGATCTTTGTAGTTTGGCATCATTTGGATCAATGTGCACACGGTGTCATACTTTCCATCAAGAGCTCTAAGTATCTTCTTCATCATGAATTATTCAGTCATCTCTTCACTTCCTAAGCCGGCAATCTCATTGTTGACACATTTCAGTGACACCATCACCATCCTTCATCTTGAACTTGTCAAGCTGGCTTTGAAGCACATACAACTTAGATTCTCTGACAGAATCAGTACCTTTGTGCATATCGATCAAAGTATCCCAAAATTATTTTGCATTCTCAAGGCGGCTGATTTTCTTGAATTCTTCGGGGCATATTGAGTTGAAGATGATGTCGCAGGCTTGTGCATCGAGTTGCAACATCTTTAGTTCATCAGTTGTCGCATCACGATCCGGTTCATGCCCTTCTGTGAAGAAATTACCTTGCACACCAACACGAATTACAGCCCAAACGTGAGGATTAAAGCCAAGAATATGCATTTTCATCTTATGCTTCCAACTAGCAAAGTTAGTTCAATCAAAGTATGGATCTCTACGGTGATAATTTCCCTCACTAGACGCCATACTCTCCTAGGTTGTGAAACCAATGCAATGGAGACCAAAGCTCTAATACCACTTGTAGGATCGAAAGTATGTCTAGAGGGGGGTGATTAGACTACTTGACAAGATAATTTTTTTGCCATTTCCCAATTTTAGGTGAGGGGGCGATTTGGCAGTTGTGGCAAGTCAAGTACACCCTACACATGCAGTTCTAAGAGTGTGGCAGCGGAATGTAAAACATGCAAGCGTAAAATAAGGAGTAAGGTAGGGGGATCAAACGCATGAGATTGAGACGGCGATTTTTTGCATGGTTTCGGTAAGTGGCGCTATCGTACGTCCATGTTAGTGGAGACTTCAATCCATGGAGGGTAACGACTATGAGAGTCCACGGAAGGCTCAACCCACAAGGGATCCACGAGGAAGCGGCCTTTTCTTTTCCCCCACGACTTCCTCCCACGAAGGACTAGCCTTACTCATGGTAGATCTTCAGAAAGTAGGCGATCTCCTTGACCTTACAAACATCTTGGTTCAACTCCACAACATGAAGTAGGAGGCTACCAAGTGACACCTGACCAATCTAGGAGGCACCAGCCTCAAAAAGGTAATAAATGTGGTTGAAAAATGAACTCCTTGTTGTGTGCTTCTAAAGATATTCTCCTCAACACAAAATCACTCTCTCACAGAATAGGCATGGGTAGGAGAGATTGATATGGTGGAAAGCAACTTGGGGAGGCTAGATATGAAGTTTCAAATGATTGGATTGGAATATATTGGTCTCAACACATGAGTAAGTGTCTCTCTCTCTCTCTCTCAGAAAAATGGGTCTGGAAATGAAGTGTGTGTTCTGAGTGCTTCTCCCACGAATGAGAGGTGGGTGAAGGTGTATATATAGCAAGAACACAAAATAAAACCGTTACATTTGAAGTGGAAAACTTGGTGAGACCGAAGTCATAAACTCTGTGGCACCGACTAGCACTAAAGGCAAACAATTTTGAATCACGGTGGGACCAATATACACAACTCGGTGGCTAACGATCAGATGACAACACTCGGTGACACTAATACACGAACTCAAAAATTCTGATTTTGTGTACCGAGGCAACAGAAAGTTGGTCACCCTGAACTCGGTAGCATAGGTATGGTTTCCATTGCAATGATTTTGTGGGAATGTCTAGGGTTTTGTCTGAAGTCAAACTCGGTGGGGCCGAAATGGGAAAGTTGGTGGCACCGTATTTGAGTGTGTGGAATTGGACAAAATGGTTATGTGGGAAAGATGATTGGTTATTTTGGTGGCTAAGTATGAGCACTTGAGAAACCAACTCATTTTAGTACCTCACCCCCTTTTAATAGTATTGGCTTTCATATGCACTCAAAAGTGATTTCTCACAAATATAAAATGAAGGGTCTTCTAGCTTGAAGCTTGGACCAATCGTATTCCTTTCTTGCATCAAGGGCCATCTCCACATAATCCTTTAGCCAAAGCATCTCTTGAAATTTTCTGAAATATACTTGGATAAATATATTATTTCAATGATGCATATGTTGTGATCAATTATGAAAACTACCCTAGGGAGTAATTGTGCTTTCATTGGCCTTATTGGGCCAAACGCACAAGTCACTGCAGGCCCATGTAGTTGGGAAAGGTGGAAAACCCACCTTTGTATGGAAGGGAAGGATGGGGACTAGGATTCCACCTCCTCTACGTTGGCAGGGCCCTAGGGTTTGTAGAGGTTGTTCCCCACGCCCCTCCACCAATATATAGAGCGGAGGGGGTGCCCCAAGAGCACATAGGAAGCCCTTGTCGCCCCTCTCTCTCCCTAGATCGTTTTTCCTCCGTTCGCGGTTTCGAAAGCTCTAGGCGTAGCAACGCCGGATAGCAACACCACCACCTCCACCACGTCGTTATGTTGCCGGAGAACTGAACTACTACTCCGCCCTTGCTAGTTGGATCGAGGAGGCAGAGATGTCATCGAGCTGTATGTGTGCTGAACATGGAGGTGCTGTCCGTTCGACGCTCGATCGAGAGTTCGTTGGACGGATCGTGATTAGATCACGAAGACGTACCACTACATGAACCACGTTCTTTAATGCTTCCGTTTAGAGATCTACAAGGGTATGTAGATACAATCTCACCTCTCGTAGATGTGCATCTCCTAGATTGATCTTGCTGAGTGTAGGGAGTTTTTTGTTTTCCATGCAACGTTCCCCAACATTATTGTGGTGTTGTTTTTATGCAGAAAATAAGAGTTCTCGGAATCGCCCGAAACTTTTTGACCATTTTTTCTAGACAATATGAGAATTAAAAAAGTGAAGATTCAGCACAGGGGGGTTCCTGATGGCCACAAGACAACAAGCCATGCCCACCCCCCCTCGGGGCGCCATGATAGCTTGTGGCCCCCTCGTGGCTCCGATTGACGTGATTCCAATGCTAAAAATCCTATAAATCCATAAACCCCCGAAAGTTAACCTAGAACTTCCTCTCCACTACGGCAAGCCTCTATATCAAAGAAAACTCATCCAGAGCACTGTTCTGAACCTGTCGGAGGAGGCAATCATCATCGGACGGCATCTTCATCATCCCGTTGGTGTCCATGATGAGGTGGGCGTAGTTCACCCTCTGGACTGAGGGTATGTACGAGTAGCTCTCTCTCTCTTTTGTTCTTGAGATGTGACAACCTTGATGTGTCACGAGCTTTGTTAATGTAGTTTGATCATATGGTGTTTGTCCCTTGCTATCTTGTTGTGATGAATTGAATCTTTCCCTTTGAGATTTTGTTATGTCGGATTGAATATTGGATTTGAGATCACTTGATTTATGTCTTGCATCTGGATAGTCATGGTGACAATGGGGTGTTCTACTGAGTCACGCGATATATGTTTTGTTACTCAACTTGCGGATTACCGTGGTGACAATGGGGTAATCTATACATAGGGGTTGATACACTTTCTTGTCCCACTTTCTCCAATAGAAATCATGGGGTACTCTTTTAAGTTCTTTGTGTTGCATTGAATATGATGAATCTCAAATTGTTTGATGCATGTTAAATAATTAACCCACGGATACTTGAGATGACATTAGAGTATGTGGGTGACATTAGGGTTGACTCATGCGTATCATAGGTATTATTCTAGTACAATCTCTAGGGATGTTTGTGACACTTATAGGAATATCTCACTGGATTAATCAGAAAGAATAACTTTGAGTTGGTTCGATACCTACAACAATTTCTTCTTATGTTCTCCGCTAATAGGAACTTTGGAGTGATTCTTTGTTGCACGTTGAGGTAGATCATATGATTCTACGATGTTAGCAATGTTGAGAGATTGCACTAGTGAAAGTATGAACCCTAGGCCTTATATTTAAGCATTAATATACCATACATTTACTAAATGTTACCTTGCTATTTTGTTTATTTAGATTATAAAAATCTATTTCTACTATCCATACTACACTTGTATCACCATCTCTTCGCCGAACTAGTGCACATATACGATTTTCCATTGTATTGGGTGTGTTGGGAACACAAGAGATTTCTTGCATTTCATTGCAGGGGTGCTTGAGTGAGACCATCTTCACCCTACACCTCCCATAGATTGATAAACCTTAGGTCATCCACTTGAGGGAAATTTGGTGTTGACCTACAAAAGTCTATACTTGGAGGCCCAACAATGCCTACAAGAATAAAGTTGTGTAGTAGACATCAATAGTTTGAATGAAAATCGCGTAAGGTAGGAGATGAAGAGGGGTGGGGAATTTGGGATCGGAGGCACGTGACGGGCATGGTGGAGAGACTGCCACCAAAAAAACCAACATGGCGGCCCTCAAGGGTGCTCACCTCTGCTAGTACCTAACATGGCAGGCCAACCAACAATGCAACCAACCACAAGCATTTTTTAATGTTAATCCTTATAGTTTTTCTTGTGGATTATTGATAATTGTAATACAAAATAACTTTCATGTAACGACACGTCAATTATCAATCTGATCCACACATGCATGCACATTTATGTCTTTGTGGTACAAAATAACTTCCATATAATGACATTAGAAATCGGTTGTTAAGGGATTCCACTTAAGGACTTGATTTGAATTTTCATGATCTTCTTCCTAGTGTGGACTATTGTCTTGTTGTGTCTCCATCTATACCATGGTGCAATGTCGTCATTCAGCCATACTGATCTTCTTCTTCTAGGTACATGTTGTATGGCTTGTACTTCTTCCACGGGGTCATCAAATTTGTCATAGTCGTCCTCATCATTAACTTCGTCCATTCACACAATACGCCTCTTTCCTCTCCGGTATACGACACGCCTAGGTATAATTTAGTCTTTTATGTGGAAGCATTGAGACACAGTCTTGGCCGGTACCCTTGGCTCATTTAATGCACTTATTGGAAGCGCGTTCACGAACTCATTTCGTCGTGGTATAACCATGGTAACGAAATAATTGTTTTATTGAAGTACTTGAACCACCCATCTATCACGAAGCATTGGGAATATCCCTACATCTGCGTACCTTAGTTAAGAAATCTCTTCGATTCTGTCTAAGTGCATGTTATATTCGTTACCAGTATATGCATGTAGTCTCACTCCTGAATTCTGGTACACACCTTTTAACTTTTCTATTGCCTCCATATATAAAGTGTATATGTTGATGTCATACGCTTGGTATGTGGTCACATTTAACAAGGGTCCAGAAGCCAAGGAGAATACTTCAGTACCTATGTTGTTATTTTCTCACAATCGTAAATTTTCTGTTGTGCTCATTTGTTTGTAGCTCCGCGGAGCATTTTATCCCACGTGCCATGTATTCAGTTCTCAACTTCAACATGTGCTTCCTAGATTATGGATTGACAAACTTAATGTGTTGTAACACCATAGTGTGAGTTCTTAAGAAGTCGGGCCTCGATTGAGATAACCTCTAAAGTTAGAATCCATGGATGATGCTTTCGTTTGGATGTGCCCTATTGTCAACGTATCCCATTTAATTTTTGAACGAGAACATACTATGGAGGAATACGGGGCCCTTGTCCTTGATGTCTCCGACAACATGGTCAAGAAGGTGCACTATGATGTCAAAAAATGAGGGCGGGAAGTACACCTATAGCATATAGTATGATAATGATCTCTTCTTGTAATTTCCAGCAATGCTCCAGGCTGATCGATTTATGACAGATAACGTGAGAAAAGTTACAGAGGTCTTGGGGTGTCTTCCTGACATGCGGTTCCATTATTCCTCCACGTGAAGTGGCAGTATCTGTGTAATCATCATGTGACAGTCATGTGACTTCAACCTAGATAATGTTTTCTTATGACGTGACAAATATATGTGTATGTTTGACGAGTGATCGAAAGTGAATCGAACATTAGCAAGGCAATTAAATATCTTATCAAGCTCTTGTGAAGACACACTATAGAAGGCGGGTTTGAACTTTGACACTCTTTTCTTAGCCTTGCCAATGTCGATTTCCTCCACATCAGCCCACAAATATGACCTAATTTTAAGTGCTTATAGGTCTTATATTGAGCTCCCCGTATCTTTTGTCTTCTTTGGGATGTTGAGAATGGTAACAACCAACGTCTCGCAAACATTCTTTGTGATATGAATGACATCGATATAAGATGCATATAGAGATACTTCCAATATTTCAAATCCCAAAATGGACTCCGCGTTTTCCATACTTTTAAGAGTTGCTCCACTCTCTTTTGTTTCTTTCTAGGCTCTCGACAGTATTCCCAGTTGTTCAACATTTCTAGGATTTATTTTCCTCTCCTCTTGCGTGGCTTCCCTCGCTTTTCTTTTCTGTCATCAAACAAATCTTCTTTGTTCCTCCATTCATGATTTTTATGAAGGCATCTTCTCTGCCCCATGTAAACTATTTTATGACACACATTCAGATATGAAGAATGAGTTTTATCCATACACGTAACACATGCACAGTTCCTGTGGAAAACCTGACCCGAATTATAATCGTATGTCGGGTAGTCCTGAACCGTCAGGATAAGTGCATATTTCACGGGGAAATATGTACCTGTACTACCGTCATATGTTCGGAACCCTTCATCTTACCATAAACTTTCTAGCTCCTCCTTGAATAGCCGTAGATATAAGTACACATCACTAACTGGTTGGCTTGGACATTGAATTAGCATAACCATGTGTAGATACTTTGTCTTTCAGCACACCCAAGGGGGGAGGTTATAGACGCACACAACGACATGCGAGGTGATGTGCATATAGTTTTTCTTCCTAAAGGGATTCAGACCGTCCATGCGATATCCCATCCAAACATTTTTATCATCTCCATTGAGATGAGGGAACCCGTCATCTATTGATTTCAACTGCCGACCAAGTGCAACATGTTTAATCACTCTATCATCCTTCTTCATCTTAGAACGACAAAGCATGAACTTTGCCTACTTCTTGTTTGCATACAAACGCTTCAGGTGTGGAATGATTGGAAAGTACCATAGAACCTTATATGGAGTATCACTAGAGGATGCTCTATAATCATCATTTTTGTCTTCTCGAGTGTTATTTCCCCACTTGAATGATGGAAAATTGCATGTTGCACACCTTGTTGGGTTGGAGTACTCATTCCAGTAAATGATGCAGTCATTCTTGCATGCATGCAGTGTATTTTATCGGCTCCATATCAAGACACAATACCTTCCTTGCTTCCTCGATACTTTTTGGCAACACATTGCCTTTAGTCAGAACATCATGCAAATACTTCAAGTTCATGTTGATGGAAGTGTCTGTGATATTTATTTTTCTCTAAATGGACATAAGATTCATCGTTACACTTAGTCGGGTGTCTTTTGTATTTCAAGCAACATACAAAGTAGTTTGTGTGTCCTTCATGAGAGTTGCCTGTTTGGTAGCCTCTCTACGAGAAGTTGTGTTAGTGCTAGTCTCTTTCATGATCAACTATTGCCTGTGTTTATCATGCACCATTCTCACCAATTTTCCGAAGATGAATGCCTCCTCCTTTTATCCTCCTCACTTCCGTCAAACTCTTCACGCGACTCGTCATCTTCATCATAGTCAGAATGTTGCGCATGTCCATGTATCATCCATTTGTTCCTCGTCATTATCTTCTCCTTCACATGACATCCCATCATCACCATGACTTGTCCATGTTGTATAACCAACACGAAACCACTAGCCAAAAAGTGCTTATGCAACTCTCCCAAATCAATGGTGTACAGAACCACATTCTCCTAAACAACACATGGATAACATATTATCTTGGAACTGCTTTTCCTCACATATTCCCCCGCAAACTCTTAGAACTCCATCAAACCATTAGAAAATCATAGGACGCCCGTGGTATGGAGTACATCCAACTACTATCCATCATTCCACGCCACAACTAGCAACATACATACATATCATAATGTATTATTATTTGTTTTAAGAATACGGAAAATTAAAAAATCGGCAAGACCTTTTCTAAAAATGATACATATTGAGTGACACCAAATTGACGAAAAGGAAATTAATCAACATTTTGACGTGATTTGGCACTCATTTGTATTCCCTAAAATTTGAGACTAGTCATACAACCAAGTGAATGTTGTATCGCCCATCATGTCCACCGTGAGACACCAACAATCAACCATGCATGCATGCATGCATGTGTTGGAAATATTCCCTAGAGGCAATGATAAAATAGTTATTGTTATATTTCCTATTTCAAGATAATCGTTTATTATCAATGCTATAATTGTATTGAATGAAAACATAGATACATGTGTGGATACATACACAAAACAATGTCCCTAGCAAGCCTCTAGTTGGCTAGCCAGTTGATAAAGGATGGTTAAGGTTTTCTGACCATATGCAAGTGTTGTCACTTGTTAACTGGATCACATCATTAGGAGAATCATGTTATGGACAAGACCCAAATTATAAACGTAGCATGTGATCGTGTCATTTTGTTGCTACTGTTTTCTCTGTGTCAAGTATTCATTCCTATGACCATGAGATCATGTAACTCACTGACACCAGAGGAATACCTTGTGTGTATCAAACGTCACAACATTACTGGGTGACAATAAAGGTGATATATTGGTATCTCCAAAGGTTTCCATTGAGTTAGCAAGGATCAAGACTGGGATTTGTCACTCCGTGTGACAGAGAGGTATTTCGGGGCCCACTCGGTAATACAACATCACATACGAGCCTTGCAAGAAATGTGACTAAAGTGTAAGTCACGCGATCTTGTATTACGGAACGAGGAGAGAGACTTGCCGGTAACGAGATTGAAATAGGTATAGAGATACCGACGATCAAATATCGGGCAAGTAACATACCGAAGGACAAAGGAAATGTTATACGGGATTATATGAATCCTTGGCACGGAGGTTCAACCGATAAAATCTTCGTAGAATATGTAGGATCCAATATGGACATCTAGGTCCCGCTATTGGATATTGACCGAGAAGTGTCTCGGGTCATGTCTACATAGTTCTCGAACCCGCTAGGTCTGCACACTTAAGGTTTGATGGTGTTTTAGTATAGTTTAGTTATATGTGTTGGTAACCTAAGGTTGTTCGGATTTCCGGATGATATCACAAACGTCATGAGGGTTTCCGGAATGGTCCGGAAACGAAGATTGTTATATAGGATGGTTTCATTTGGTCACTTTCGGGCATTACCGGCAGTGTACCTGAAGTGACGAATGGGTTCCAGGTATTCACCAGGAGGGGCCCACCCACCCGGGAGTGAGCCGAGTGACCCTCGGGTGGCGCATCATACCTTAGTGGGCTGGTGAGGCCAGCCCAAGAGGGCTATGGCGCCACAAGTGGAAAAAACGAAAGGAAAAGAAAAAACAAGGAAAGAGGGAGGTGGGAAGGAAGGAGTGGACTCCTTTCCCCAAACCAAATTGGGGTGGGAGTCCACCTCCTCCCATCAGTCGGTGCCCTTGGGGATCCCTTGAGCCCCAAGGCTAGCCCCTCCCCTCCTCCTATGTATATTGGTGGTTTTAAGGCTTTTGAGACACAACTTTGCCACGTGCAACTCAAACCTATACCACTTAGTTCTTCCTCTAGATCGGATTTCTACGGAGCTCGGGCTGAGCCCTGCAGGACTAGATCATCACCACCACCAGCGCGCCGTCACGTTGTCGGAGAACTCATCTACTTCTCCGTCTCTCTTGCTGGATCAAGAAGGCTGGCATCATCATCGAGTTGTACGTGTGCTGAACGCGGAGGTGTCGTCAGTTTGGCGCTAGATCGGAACGGATCGTGGGACGATTATGATTTGAATCAAGAAGTTGTACCACTACATCAACCGTGTTTCTTAACGCTTCTCGCTTAGTGATCTACAAGGGTATGTGGATCTAATCTCCCCTCATAGATGAACATCACCATGACAGGTCTTCGTGTGCGTAGGAAATTTTTTGTTTCCCATGCAACATTCCCTAACAGTGGCATCATGAGCTAGGTTCATCCGTAGATCTTTTCTCGAGTAGAAAACAAAAGGTTTTGTGAGTGTTGATGTTCGATTTTCTGCCCTCATTAGTCTTTTCTCGATTTGGCGATAGTGCTAGATTGAAGCGGCCCAGACCGACATTACTCGTACACTTACGAGAGACTGGTTTCATCGACAAACATGCAACTTGTTGCATAAAGATGACTGGGGGTTCTTGTTTCTTCAACTTTAGTTGAATTGGAGTTGACCGAGGCGGTCCTTGGAGAGAGGTTAAATAGCAATTTGCACATCTCCGTTGTGGTTTTTGAATAAGTAAGATGTAATCATACTAGATACCCATAGCAGCCACGTAAAACATGCAACAACAAATTAGAGGACATCTAACTTGTTTTTGCAGGGTATGCTTGTGATGTGATATGGCCAAAGACATGATGTGATATGTTTTTGCAGGGTTGTCTCTAAACTAGCGTTTGTGTTTGCAGATGTGCTCACTATATTGCTAGGTTGTAGCTCTAGTAGTAATAGCATAGATAGCACGAGAACCTCGATGGAGGCACGATGATGAAGATCATGATGATGGAGATCATGGTGTGGCAGTGGTGACAAGAAGATCATGCTGGTGCTTTGGTGATGGAGATCAAGAAGCACAAGATCATGGCCATATCATGTCACTTATGAATTGCATGTGATGTTAATTCTTTTATGCACCTCATATTGCTTAGAACGATAGTAGCATTATAAGGTGAACCCTCACTAAAATTTCAAGATGAAATTATGTTCTCCCCGGCTGTGCACCGTTGCGACTGTTCGTCATTTCGAGACACCACATGATGATTGGGTGTGATAGACTCAACGTTCACATACAATGGGTGCAAAACAGTTGCACACACGGAACACTCGGGTTAAACTTGACGAGCCAAGCATGTGCAGACATGGCCTAGGAACACAAGAGACCAAAAGTTCGATCATGAATCGTATAGTTGATATGATTAGCATAGAGATGTTTACCACTGAAACTATACTACACTCACATGATGATCGGACTTGAGTTAGTGAATTTGGATCATGCACCACTCAAATGACTAGAGGGATGTACTTTTTGAGTGGGAGTTTATTAGTAATTTGATTAGTTAAACTCTAATTGTCTTGAACATAGTCTAAGTCTACTTTGCAATATTTTATGTTGTAGATCAATGGCTCACGTAGTAGCTACCCTAAATTTCAATACATTCCTAGAGAAAGCTAAGTTGAAATATGATGGAAGCAACTTTGTAGACTGGGCACGTAATCTTAGGCTCATCCTACAAGCTAGGAAAAATAATTATGTCCTTGATGCTGCACTAGGAGATGAACCACCCTCTACGTCTGACCCAGATGTTTTGAACGCTTGGCAATCGCGTAAGGAGGACTACTCAGTAGTTCAATGTGCAGTCTTGCATGGCTTAGAACCGGGACATCAACGTTGCTTTGAGTGTCATCAAGCATATGAGATGTTCCAGGAGTTGAAGTTTACCTTTCAGAAGAACGCCCCGATTGAGAGGTATGATACCTCCGATAAATTCTATGCTTGCAAGATGGAGGAGAATTCGTCTGTCAGTGAACATGTGCTCAAAATGAATGGGTACTCAAACCATCTGGCTAGCTGGGGATTGAACTCCCGCAAGAGGCTATCACTGACAGAATTCTTCAATCATTGCCACCTAGCTACAAGAGCTTTGTGTTGAACTATAACATGCAAGGGACGAACAAGTCACCCGGTGACTTACTCGTGATGCTGAAAGTCGCAGAGTCAGAACTCCGGAAAGAACATCAAGTGTTGATGGTCAATAAGACCACTGGTTTCAAGAGAAACAGCAAATTCAAGAAGGGTAACTCCAAGAAGAGCGGCAAACCTGTTGCCAATCCGACGAAGAAACCCATGGCTGGACCTAAGCCGGAAACAGAGTGTTATTATTGCAAGGGATTGGGTAACTAGAAGCGCAATTGCCCCAAGTATTTGGGTGATAAGAAGGTGGCCAAAGAAAAATCAGGTATATGTGATATACATGTTATTGATGTGTACTTAACCAACTCCCGTAGTAGTGCCTGGTATTTGATACCGGTTTGGTTGCTCATATTTGCAAATCGAAGAAGGAACTGTGGAATAAACGAAGGCTGGCGAAGGATGAAGTGACGATGCGCGTGGGAAATGGTTCCAAGGTTGATGCAATCGCCGTTGGCATAGTCTCACTTCAGTTACCATCAGGATTAGTTATGAACTTAAATAATTGTTATTTAGTGCCTGCGTTAAGCATGAACATTATATCTGGATCTTGTTTATCGCGAGACGGTTACTCGTTTAAGTCAGAGAATAATGGTTGTTCTATTTCTATTAGTAATATCTTTTATGGTCATGCACCCAATGTGAGAGGATTGTTCATATTGAATCTCGATTGTGATGATACACATATACATAACATTGTGACCAAAAGATGTAGAGTTAACAATGATAGCGCCATGTTTTTGTGGCAGTGCCGCTTAGGTCATATTGGCGTAAAGCGCATAAAGAAACTCGATTCCGATGGGCTTTTGGAGTCACTTGATTTTGAATCACTTGACACGTGTGAAACCATGCCTCATGGGCAAGATGACTAAGACTATGTTCTCCGGAACAATGGAGCATGCAAGTAACTTGTTGGAGATCATACATACCGATGTGTGCGGTCCGATGAGTGGGGAGGCGCACGGCGAATATCGTTATTTTCTCACCTTCACTGACGATTTTAGTATGTATGGATATATCTACTTGATGAAGCACAAGTCTGAAACGTTTGAGAAGTTCAAGTAATTTCAGAGTGACGTTGAAAATCATCGTAACAAGAAGATCAAGTTCCTACGTTCTGATCGTGGGGGTGAGTATCTGGTTTTCGAGTTTGGTGCTCACTTAAGACAATGTGGAATTGTTCCATAGGTTACACCTCCTCGAACACTACAGCGTAATGGTGCGCCCGAACGTCGTAATCGTACTATGTTAGATATGGTGTGATCTATGATGTCTCTTACCGTTTGCCATTATCGTTTTGGGGTTATGCAATAGAGAAAATTGCATTCACTTTAAATAGGCACCATCAAAATCCGTTGAGATGACACCATACGAGTTGTGGTATGGAAAGAGGCCAAAGTTGTCGTTTCTTAAAGTTTGGGGATGTGATGCTTATGTCAAAAAGCTTTAGCCTTAAAAGCTGGAACCCAAAGCGGAAAAGTGTGTGTTCATAGGTTACCCAAAGGAGACTATTGGGTACACCTTCTATCTCAGATCTGAGGGCAACGTGTTTGTTGCTAACAACGAAGCTTTTCTTGACAAGGAGTTTCTCTCAAAAGAATTGAGTGGGAGGAAGATAGAACTTGACGAGGTTGTAGAACCTATACTACCTCTAGATGGTGGCACGGGGCAAGGGGAAACCTCTGCCGAAGCGACGCTGGTTTAGGAGGAAGTAAGTGATGAAGATCATGAAACTTTGGATCAAGTTCCTATCGGAGCTCGTAGGTTGACAACATCACGTAGTGCTCCTTATTGGTATGGTAATCATGTCTTATCAATCATGTTGTTAGGCAACAATGAACCTGCGAATTATGAAGACGCAATGGTGGGCCCGGATTCCAACAAATGGCTGGAGGCCATGAAGTCCGAGATAGGATCTATGTATGAAAACAAATTGTGGACTTTGGAAGTATTGCCTGAAGGCCGCAAGGCTATTCAGAACAAATGGATCTTTAAGAAGAACACGGCCGCGGACGGTAATGTGACCGTTTATAAAGCTCGACTTGTGGCAAAGTATTTTTCACAAGTTCAAGGAGTTGACTACGATGAGACGTTCCTACCGGTAGCGATGCTTAAGTCTGTCCGAATGAAGTTAGCACTAGCTGCATTTTTCGATTATGAAATTCGGCAGATGGACGTCAAAATGGCGTTCCTTAAAGGTTTTCTTAGGGAAGAGTTGTATATGATGCAACCCGAAGGTTTTGTCAATTCAAAGAATGCTAACAAAGTGTGCAAGCTCCAGCGATCCATTTATGGACTGGTGCAAGCATCTCGGAGTTGGAATAAGTGCTTTGATGAAGTGATCAAAGCGTTTGGGTTTATACAAGTTGTTGGAGAATCTTGTATTTACAAGAAAGTGAGTGGGAGCTCTGTGGTATTTCTAATATTATATATGGATCACATATTGCTGATTGGAAACAATGTGGAGTTTTAAGATAGCGTAAAAGATTACTTGAACAAGAGTTTCTCTATGAAGGACCTAGGAGAAGCTGCTTACATTCTAGGCATTAAGATCAATAGGGATAAACTGAGGCGCGTGATAGGACTTTCACAAAGCACATACCTTGATAAAGTTTTGAAGAAGTTCAAAATGGAATAGTCCAAGAAGGGGTTCTTGTCAGTATTACAAGGTATAAAGTTGAGTAAGTCTCATTATCCAGTAACAACGGAAGATAGAGAAAAGATGAGTACCGTCCCCTATGCTTCAGCCATAGGGTCTATCATCTATGCAATGATGTGCACTAGACCGAACATCAGCCTGGCCATAAGTATGGCAGGCAGGTTTCAAAGTAATCCAGGAGAGGATCACTGGACGGCGGTCAAGAATATTCTGAAGTACTTGAAAAGGACTAAGGAAATTTTTCTCGTTTATGGAGGTGACGAAGAGCTCGTCGTAAAGGGTTACGTCAACGCAAGTTTTGACACTGATTCAGATGACTCTAAGTCTCAAACCGGATACATATTTATTATTAATGAGGGCGTGGTTCCAAGCAAAGCGTCGTAGCATATTCTCCATGTGAAGCAGAGTACATGGCTGCCTCGGAGGCAGCTAAGGAGGGTGTGTGGATGAAGCAGTTCATGACGGATCTTGGAGTTGTGCCGAGTGCACTAAACCCAATAACTCTGTTCTGTGACAACATTGGTGCCATTGCTTTAGCAAAGTAACCACGGTTTCACAAGAAGACCAGACACATCAAACGATGCTTCAACCTCATCCGCGACTACGTCGAAGGAGAGGACGTAAATATTTGGAAAGTGCACATGGATCTTAATGTAGCAGACCCGCTGACTAAACCTCTTCCTCGAGCGAAGCATGATCAACACCAGAACTGTATGGGTGTTAGATTCATTCCAATGTAAATCGCATAGCGATGATAGACTATATTATTCACTCTAGTGCAAGTGGGAGACTGTTGGAGATATTCGCTAGAGGCAATCATAAAATAGTTATTATTATATTTCCTATTTCGAGATAATCGTTTACTATCCATGTTGTAATTGTATTGAATGAACACATTGATACATGTGTGGATACATAGAAAAAACAATGTCCCTAGCAAGCCTCTAGTTTCCTAGCTAGTTGATAAAGGATGGTTAACGTTTTCTAACCATATGCAAGTGTTGTCATTATATTAAAGCGTGTCACATCATTAGGAGAATCATGTGATGGACAAGACTCAAATTATAAACGTAGCATGTGATCGTGTCATTTTCTTGCTACTGTTTTCTGCGTGTCAAGTATTCATTCCTATGACCACGAGATCATGTAACTCACTGACACCGGAGGAATACGTTGTGTGTATCAAACGTCACAACATTACTGGGTGACTATAAAGTTGCTCTACAGGTATCTCCGAAGGTGTCCGTTGAGTTAGCGTGGATAAAGACTGGGATTTCTCACTCCGTGTGACGGAGAGGTATCTCGGGGCCCACTTGGTAATACAACATCAGATACAAGCCTTGCAAGCAATGTGACTCAAGTGTAAGTCACGAGATCTTGTATTACGGAAGGAGTAAAGAGACTTGCCTATAACGAGATTGAAATAGGTATAGGGATACCGACGATCAAATCGCGGGCAAGTAAAATACCGAGGGACAAAGGGAATGTTATACGGGATTATATGAATCCTTGCAAGAGAGGTTCAACCGATAAGATCTTCTTAGAATATGAAGGATCCAATATGGACACCCAGGTCCCACTATTGTATATTGACAAAGAAGTGTTTCGGCTCATGTCTACATAGTTCTTGAACCCGCAGGGTCTGCACACTTAAGGATAGATGATGTTTTAGTATAGTTGAGTTATATGTGTTGGCGACAGAAGGTTGTTCAAAGTCCCGAATGAGATCACGGACGTCACGAGGGTTTCCGGAATGATCCGTAAATGAAGATTGATATATAGGATGGTTTCATTTGGTCACCCGAAACATTTTGGGCATTACCCGCAGTGTACCGGGAGTGACGAATGGGTTCCGGGTATTGACTGGGAGGGGCTCACCCACCCGGGAGTGAGCCCATTGACCCCAGGGTGGCGCATCAGCCCTTAGTGGGCTGGTAAGGCTGGCCCTAGAGGGCTATGGCGACACAAGTTGAAAAAACCAACAGAAAAGAAAAAACAAGGAAAGAGGGATGTGGGAAGGAAGGAGTGGACTCCTTTCCCCCAAACCGGCGCCCTTGGTTCTCCCTTGAGAAGGCTAGCCCCTCCCCTCCTTCTACATATATTGGTGGTTTGAAGGCTTTTGAGACACAACATTTTCCACGTACAACTCAAACCTATACCATGTAGTTCTTCCTATAAATCGAATTTCTGCGGAGCTCGGGTGGAGCCCTGGAGGAGTAGATCATCACCACCTCCGGAGCGCCATCACGCTGCCGGAGAACTCATCTACTTCCCCGTCTCTCTTGCTGGATCAAGAAGGCCGGGATCGTCATCGAGCTGTACGTGTGCTGAACGCGGATGTGATGTCCGTTCGGCGCTAGATCGGAATGGATCGTGGGACGACGGTGATTTGAATCACGAAGCTTTACCCCTACATCAACCGTGTTTCTTAACGCTTACCGCTTAGCGATCTACAAGGGTATGTGGATCTAATCTCCCCTCGTAGATGAACATCACCATGATAGATCTTCCTGTGCGTAGGAATTTTTTTGTTTCCCATGTAACGTTCCCCAACAGCATGCTCATACAATATGATGTTGGAAATATGGCCTAGAGGCTATAATAAATTGGTTAATATTATTTTTCCTTGTTCATGATAATAGTTTATTATCCATGCTAGAATTGTATTGATTGGAAACTCAAATACATATGTGGATACGTAGACAACACACTATCCCTTGTAAGCCTCTAGTTCACTAGCTCGTTGATACACGATGGTCAAGGTTTCCTGGCCATAGACAAGTGTTGTCACTTGATAACAGGATAACCTCATAAGGAGAATGGTGTGATGGACAAGACCCAAACTATGAACGTATCATATGACCGTGTCAGTTTATTGCTACAGTTTTCTACATGTCAACGTATCTGTTCCTATGACCATGAGGTCATGCAACTCCTGAACACCGGAGGAATACCTTGTGCTTATCAAACGTCACAACGTAACTGGGTGGCTATAAAGGTGCTCTACAGGTATCTCCGAAGGTGTCTGTTGGGTTGGCATGGAGCAAGACTGGGATTTGTCACTCCGTGTGACGGAGTGCTGTCACGGGTCCCACTTGGTAATAAAACATCATAACAAGCCTTGCAAGCAATGTGACTAAGGAGTTAGTCACGGGATATTGTATTACAGAACGAGTAAAGAGACTTGCCGGTCAGGAGATTGAACAAGGTATAGAGATACCGACGATAGAATCTCGGGCAAGTAACATACCGAAGGACAAAGGGAACATCATACAGGATTAACTGAGTCCTTGAAAGAGAGGTTCAACCGATAAAGTTCTTCGTAGAATATGTAGGAACCAATATGGGCATCAAGGTTCCGCTATTGGTTATCGACCATAGAAGTGTCTCGTTGATGTCTGCATAATTCTCGAACCCGTAGAGTCTGCACACTTAACGTTTGGTGACTCTAGAGTAGTATGTCGATATGTACGTTGGTGAGGGAATGTTGTTCGGAGTCCCGTATGATATCCCGGAACTCACGAGGAGCTCCAGAATGGTCCGTAGGTAAAGACTTTTATATGGGAACTCATATTTTGGCTACCGGAAAAAGTTTCGAGTTTTATCGGTATTGTATCGGGAAGCTTCTGGAAGGTTCCAAACGGTTCTGGAGGAGTCCAGAAGGGTCCCTCCGGCCCCTAGGACTTGCATGGTCTGCAAGGGGGCGTCCAAGCCTTGTTGGGCGAGCCCCCAAGGGCCCATGCGGTTGGGAGGGAAGAGTCCCTCAAGGGGAAGGCACCTCCTAGGTGCCTTGGGGAGGGAGGAAACCTCCCAGGCCCACACCCCCTCCTTGAAGGAGGGGCTAGGGCTGCGACCCAACCCTCCACTTTGCGTCCTATATATAGTGGGAAATAGGGAGGGGCTGAACACGCCAATTCCCACGCACTCGTGGCAGCCCTACCTCCCCCATAACTCTGTTTTCTCCTCAGATCGGTTCCGACAACGCTTGGCAAAGCCCTTCTGGCACTACTCCACCATCATCTCCGCCATGCCGTCGTGCTAGTGGAGATCCCATCTACTTCACCTTCCTCTCTTGCTAGATCAATAAGGAGGATACATCATCGATACGTGTGCTGAACGCGGAAGTGCCATCCGTTTGGCACTAGATAGGAACGGATCGTGGGATGGATCATGATGAGTTTCTGGGACGGGCTGCGATTTGGATCACAAAGATGATACCCTACATCAACCGCGTTATATACACTCTTGCTTAGCGATCTACAAGGGTATGTAGATACACTCTTTCCTCTCGTAGATGGTCATCACCATGGATAGATCTTGTGTGCGCGTAGGAAATTTTTTGTTTCCCATGCAACGTTCCCCAATAGTGGTATCAGAGCTAGTTCCATGCATAGATGACATCTCGGTGATGGACATGGAGGTCCGGCACCTCACAGCAATGGGCGACTCTCAGCTCCTCGTTAACTTCTCCAACAAAGAGTACACACCCAAGGACGAACACATGGGGGCATATCTTAAAGAGGTACGTAAGATTGAGAAACATTTTCAGGGCGTGGACCTGCAACACGTACCATGTGGCAAAAACAAGGAGGCGGACAACATCAGCAAGAGAGCTTTGAGTCATGAGGCTCAAGAGCCAGACGTCTTCGAGGAGAGACTCTTAAAGCCTTCCGTGATACCGTCGTCTCAGGACCGGTGCCACACGGAGAGGAGCTCCCCCGATCACTACCTTCAGGGGCTCCGGACTGCGGCCAGGATTCGCGGGATCGACTGCTCCTGGCCCTGGAGGCTCAGGCCAACGATTGGACGCAGGAAGTTGGAGCATGTGGCAAGACAAACCTCGACTTAGTGCCTACGATATGACGCCCTATACCGCAGGCGCCCGAACAATGTCGCGCTATGGTGCATTTCCAGGGAGGAGGGGTGCGAGCTACTGGCCAACATCAATAGAGGGGACTATGCGCACCACTCCTCTCCGCGTACGCTCACAAGTAAGACGTTCAGGTCAGGTTTCTACTGGCCCACGGCGTTGGACGACGGAACCGAGCTGGTCCGGTGTTGCGAGGCTTGCCAGTTCCACGCCAAGCAGATCCACCAGCTTACCCAAGGCCTCCAGATCATCCCACTTTCCTGGCCCTTTACGGTCTGGAGGCTACACATACTGGGGGCCTTCCCGCGGGTGGCGGGGGGCTTCCGCTACCTCAATGTCGCCATCGACAAATGCACCAAGTGGGAGGAAGTGGAGCCCGTGTGCACCATCCCAACCGGGTCGGCCGTCAAGTTCATCAAGGGCCTCGTGAGCCGCTTCGGCGTCCCCAACAGCATCATCACCGATAACAGTTCGAAGTTCACCAGTCAACTCTTCAAGATTTACTATGAGCCGCCAAGTTCATCAAGGGCCTCGTGAGCCGTTTCGGCGACCCCAACCACATCATCACCGATAACGGTTCGAAGTTCACCAGCCAGCTCTTCAAGATTTACTGTGCTAATATCGGTACGAAGATATGATATGCATCGGTGGCCCATCTGTGGAGCAATGGCCAGGCGGAGTGTGCCAACGCGGAAGTCTTGCGGGTCTCAAATTGAGGAGCTTCAAGAAGAATCTCGAGGCTTGCGGCCGGGGTTGGGTCGACGAGCTCCCGTCGGTGATGTGGTCGATCCGCACCACCTCAACTAAACTCACCAGCGAAACCCCGTTCTTCCTCGTTATACGAAGGTGAGGTGGTCCTTCCCCCCAAAATCAATCACCGCTCCCCACGGGTCATGGCGTTCGATGAGGAGCACCAGGAGGCTGCGCGGGGGACGGACCTAGTGCTCGGAAAGGAGGTACGCCGCCAGGCCTCCCTCCGAGCCACGAGGTACCAACAGGCCTTGCGACGCTACCACTACCGCAACATCTGCTCCAGGTCCCTGGAAGTTGGCGATCACGTCATGAGGCGGGTCCAGTCCAGGGAGGGCTTGCATAAGATCTCGACCATGTGAGAGGGACCATTCAAGGTTGTCCACGTCTCCTGGCCAAGCTCAGTGCATCTGGAGACTCAAGAAGGAGTCCCCATCCAGAACGCCTGGAACATCCAACACCTCTGCAAGTTCTACCCGTAACGACTCTGCACCGCCTCTGCGCCATCCCTGCATCGCCACTTCATCGACCCTGCATCATACTTCAATTCTTCCGGAACGTACTTCATCCCCTGACACTCTCACGTAATAACAAGCCGAGGCTGTATACGCCCAGGGCCCCCAAGGAAGCGGAAGCGGTCCATCCCACTCCTAGTGGGGAGGACGGAGGAAATCAACACAGTCCACCAATGACTCTAGAAGCTCACGTCCCAATGCCTCGAGGGTAGGGAGACTCACGAGGCCAAAGCATCCTCGTGACCTCCCATATACACCCCCACCGTGACACTCTCACGTAATAATGAGCCGAGGCTGTATACGGCTAGCCCCCCTCCCCCGAGGACGAGGGAGGGGTCCACCCCACTCCTAGTGGAAGCCCTATGCTCAGCGCTTGGGGCGACGGAGGCGGATCATAGATTAGGTGTCGTACGCGGCTTGCATTTGCCTTTTTTCTAGTTTGGATTTTCTGATTTTTATGAAATCAAACTCAGGGCCTTTCCAAATGAAGCTTTTGCGAAAACTCATTTTCTTTGCCGCTCTTTGTAGCACGCCCTCTTCCGCTGAGTCGAGCATTCTCTTGTCCCCACCCGCTCATACACCGTGAGCGGGGGCTGGGGGTCACGGTGTCGGCACCTTGCCAAGGCCTTGATGCCCGAACCCTCGCATGGCACTCACGGACGAGTCGACAGACTCATGCCATGTGTTACTCGCTCAAGAGTCCCATTCACGACTCGGCGCACCATCCTTGAGAGGAAACACATTTGGCCTTTTCTTCCAACAACTGTTTCTCTTGGGACAACTTGAACGTCTAAGGGAGCTCCTGAGCAGCGCGCCACAGGAGCCTTACCAATCACTAGACACTTAGCATCCTGGTGCGAGGGCCTCGCCCCATGAGGAACGACCTTGGTAACGGGTCGTGCCTCACGATTGCTGGGAAATGAGTGGGACCGGGACCTGCCGATGCATAGCTTCCTGAATGCACACTAGGGATCTCTAGAAAATAGAATTTGCGAGTGCCTCTCAGACATCAATGGGGGCTCCTGAGCAACGCGCCTCAGGAACCTTACCGGCCACAAAGCCACCTAGTACCCAGGTGCCAGGGTCTTGTTCCCCGAGGGACAACTTTTATGGGTCGTGCCTCACAGTAGGGAAATGTGCGGGACTGGGACCCGTCGACGTAGAGCCGCTTGAATGTCTAAGGAGGCTCCTGAGCATCGCGCCTCAGGATCCTCACCGGTCGCAAGGCCACTTGACCACCTTGGTGCCATCCAAGCGTATCCGGTCGATATCAGGGGGTCAAGGTCTTGCTCCGTGAGGAGCGACCTTGGTCATAGGTCATGCCTCACGGCGGCAGGAAAATGTGCGGGACCGGGGCCTACTGACATAGAGCAGCGACCCACTTCACCCGCAGCAAGGAGAAACCAACCGATCAACAAGCCCCTCGAGCACCGTGGTCATGCGTCACAACAAAGAAGTTCACAGCAAACATACCAAGTTAAGTATCTGAACCAACAGAGAAGCAACGGCACTAAAAAAGGGACGGCCGCCCAAATCCATTACATGCCCAAAGGACCTATCCTAGTTTTCATGGAAGGATGACCAAAAGCAAGGAGGTGACAGCTAGCGATGGAGCTCCTGGAGGAGGGCTATCGCCGTAGACGTCCGATACCCGCACGACGACCCTCAGTCAGTATCCTCCTCCTCCTTCACAGGAGCCGCAGGAGTAGACTGGCGGCACAACACTTGGGGGCTCACCCCCGAGGTCCGGCCACGGTGATGAGGCGGCTCGTCGTAGCTACTATCGTTGTTGTCGCTCGGGCTCCTTCCGGAGGGGGTGTCGCTGCTGCTGGAGGAGTGCCGCCCACCGCCGGAGACGGGCTCATCCACGGGATCACCGCGGCCGACGTCGTGTGGGCAGCGACCCAGATGCTCTCCCTCATCCCCGAAGATCTTGACAAAGAGTGTCGCCGCCCCGTCGTACTTCAAGTGGAGGTATCGCCTCCCCTTCAAGCCTCGGGCACGGTCGAACGCCTAACACCCGTGGTTCAGATACACGTAGCCGCGAGGGGCGACGTCGACCTCCACCCACGACGCTCCGTCGCAGCAGCCGTCGGCCTGCAGCCAGAGGCCTGAGAGACCGTCAGTCGGCAGCGCCTTCACGAAGAAGCTTGGGAGCTGGAACCGTGCAATCACCGACATATATCCACCCACGTCACGAACTCCATCGCCGTGACAGCTGAATGGAGTCGCGGGCACGGCTGTCGGGTGGCCACCACCGACCTTCCACCTTAGCCGCCGCGCACGCTCGGGCTCACTGGCGCACCACCGGCGCCGTCGATTGTGATTCCGGGAAGAGCGGGGCCACGACCGCGCGCCTTGGAGGCTTGGACCAACACTGTCGCATAGTTCCGAGGCGGCCTAGGCCCCTCTTGGTAGGTGGTGTAGCAAGACCCTCATTGGAAGCCTTCCCCTTATCGGATGGCAGAGTATCTCCTCACCGGCACCATGCTGAGGGAATGGAGGGCTCAAGGCGGAAGACGAAGAAGACAGAGGCAATGTGATACTAATCGCCCTCTCCAGGTGAAATAGGTCACCGTGAATGGGTTGGCGCCCTCTCGCGTTATAGGGCCCACACGGTTCATGAGCGGGCGCGCCCGCGGGACGTGTGAACAAGCGTCGCCTCCAAGGAGCAATGATGGCTGGCGCAACATCCACCCGTCGCATCAGTTTGACCAGGCGCGTCTCCGGGCGCCTCGGGAACTGGGGGAATTGCCACTTGGCTACACCATGCATGTGGAGCCTGGTCCACAGACATTTAGGGCCCGCGATGCTTCAGGCTGCCCCCAAGGCTTCGCTAGGAAGCCAACCCAGGTGCGCCTTGGGCCCGGGGGCTATTATTTGGGTTCTGGGAATGGGGTTGCCCAGACCTGCCTGTCTGCGGCCCAGGGCTGCCCACTCCATCAATTAATCGCTTGCAGGCTCGGCGTCACTCAAGGCAAGGCCCTCATGAGGGGCCAAGCGTTGTGAGGAGGAACGAAATCAAGACCCACAGGGGCCCCCCTCAGGACCCCTCCAGAGCGGCGACCTTTCCTAGGCAAGGCTCGGCCTCAGGAGTTACGGATGACGCATGGTAAGGACACGCGAGCAGCATATAGTAGGACAACGCAGTTTCCCCTTCACAACAAAGGGGGGAAGGGCATACCAGGGTCCCCAAGGCATCTTCCAAAGGTTTCCTTTCTGGTGTAACAAAGCGGTCGCTGCCCGCCGGCAGAGCGGACATCATTCCTGAGCCAGCCCCTCCTGCGCTGGCAGCTACTTTGCAGGCAAAGACGACTTGTGGACAGGGGAAGAAGTATCCCTTATCCCCCTTTGAAATTGGTCGCTATGGGATCCCTTCCCGCCGAAACTATAAGGGAAGAGGACCGGGGCCGCCACTATAAATAGGGCATACTTTGCTCCATAGAGCGGGCGAGACCATTCATCCTCCCACCAGCACGACCCAGAGCGATCGGGCCCCCAGAGGCTCACTAGCACTGTTCTAATTCATCCACCGACCTCCTCGTGAGGCAATCCACCAAAGCAGGAGTACGGTATTACGCTTCCTAGCGGCCCAAACCTGGGTAAATTGACGCGTCCTTTGCCTTCCTCACCATTGAGTGAGTTCTTTGCCATGTTCATCGAGTCACAAGTCAGGTGAACCGAAGCTGCTAATTAGACTTACTTGTGGCACTGCCACTTGAGTCATTTTGCTATGAAACACATGAAGAAGCTCCATGCTGATGGATCTTTGGACTCACACATTTTTGAATTGTTTGAGACATGTGATCCATGCCTATTGGTGTAAACGCATGAAGAAACTTCATGCAAATGGATCGTTTAGACTCACCTGATTTTGAATCACTTGGGACATGCAAATCATGCCACAAGGGCAAGTTGACTGAAGCCCTCATTTTCAATGAGATGGATCGAGCAAGTGACTTGTTGGAAATAATACATTTTCATGTATGCAGTCTAGTGAGTGCTGAGGCATGATGAGGATATTGTTATGTTCTTACTTCACTGATGATTTGAGTAGATATATGTGTGTTTGCTTGATGAATGACAAAGTCTGGAATATTGGAAAGTTCTAACAATTTCAGAGTGAAGTTGAAGATCATCGTGACAAGAGGATAATATATCTACGATGTGATCGTGGGGGAAAATATACATCTGAGTTGCGAGTTTGGTAAACATTTAAGACAATGTGAAAATTTGTTTCACTACTCATTCTACCTGGAACACCATAGTGTGCTGGTGTGTCGGAACGTCATAGTCACGCCCTATTGGATATGGTGCATACAATGATGTCTCTTATCGAATTACAACCATGTTTTTTGGGATAGGCATAAGAGAGAACCGATTTCACTTTAAATAGGGCACCACGTAATTTCGTTGACATGACACCGTATGAACTATGGTTTGGAGAAACTTAAGCTATCATTTCTTTAAAGTTTGGGTCTACAACGCTTATGTGAAAAAGTTTCATCCTGATAAACTCGAACCCAAAGCGGACAAATGCATCTTCATAGTATACCCAAAACAGTTGGGAATACATCCATCTTAGATATGAAAGCAAAGTGTTGTTTCCAGAAAAGGGTCCTTTCTTGAGAAGAAGTTTCTCTCGAAAGAATTGAGTGAGAGGATCGTGGAAACTTGATGATGTTATTGAACCGTCACCTCAAACAATGAGTAGCCGGGCGCAGGAAGATGTTCTTGTGGCGCCTACACTAGTTGAAGTGGATAGCTGATGATTGTGATCATGAAGCTTCAGATTAAGTTACAACCAAACCTCGTAGGTCAACAAGGAAACGTACAGCTCCAAAGTAGTAAGGCAATCCTTTCTTGGAGGTCATGTTGCACGTGTCACATTTTAGGCTCCACAAAACCATAAAGATTCACACTCAAGGGCGTGTACGAAGATCTTTCACTGACTCGCCTCACCTTGCTTGCTACTCCCTGAGAATGGCAAGGAACTCACTTGATACGTCTCCAACGTATCTATAATTTTTATGGTTTCATGCTATTATCTCGTCAAAGTTTGGATGATTTGCGTGCCTTTTATTTATTTTCTGGGACTTACTTATTAACTCAGTGCCAAGTGCCAGTTCATGTTTTTTTCCATGTTTTTGACCCCTTTCAGAGGAGATTTTGAAAATCCCCGAAAAGATATTCCTAATCGCTTCAGAAACTCCCAAAGTCTGCTGGCAGAACCTGTTGTTGATGTTCCTAATCGCAGTAGAGCTTGTATGTTCACGCAAGCAGTGGATGGTGACCGATGGAAGGTTGATCGACGCAGTAGACAAGGTTTCAAGGCTTGCGTGGTATCAGGGTGGCTGCAACCATGGTGATCATGGTGCTGGCATGCCAGAGAGCACGCTGTGCGCAGGTCCAGTGGCAGCCGAGCCGCCCTGAGCCATCAATCGATGCCCCCTTGTCCTAAGCGCCGACGAGGTCCCTGGTAGCCTCGTGGCACATTCCAAACCCTCTAGGTCACCGGAGAAGGCCGCCGTCGCTCCCGGCCAAGCTCCGCCACGTGCAACAGAGTGGGCTTCGACCAAAGTGGTCGTCTGCACGCTATTAACGGCTCTGGACCCGTCCCGTTGCTACCCTGACCTCCTCCATCACCACACCCCCACGCCGCGACAACCAGCTCGCCGTCCTTGCTCCATTGGCAAGCCCGAGCCTCGCCGCTTCGGGAGAGCTCGGCAACACTCGTCGCTGGCCTATTTAAGGCGCTTCCCGAACCCCTCCTAGCTCCCACCCCTCTCCTCCACCTCTGGATTAGCCCAAGAGACCCCCCCCCCCCAGCAAGAGCCGGGAGCTCGTCTCCCTCATCTCCGGCGACAAGCTTCACCACCAAATCCCCTCTGTTGCCAGCCTCCTCTGCCAGTCCCCACTCGAATCCAAGGCCACCAGTGTGTTCCTTGGGTCCCTCTGGTTCTCCTCGAGCCGTCGGTGAGTTAAATCCCTGCCGGAAACGTCGCCATCGACAACCACCGTAGCCTCCACCCGCCGGAGAAGATGGGGCGACTCCGTTCGTCCACCTCCGAGGGAGCTACGGGTACAGGGAGGACCGCCATGGAGCGCCCGATGCATTCCCGTCATCTCCCAGCCTCGCCGCCGTCTCTATCGTCGGTGGCTGCGGCCTGCGGCCAAAGCGTTAAGTGGAGGCGCCCCTCCACTTTACGCCTTTGACGTGGCCCCTCCGAGGATTTCTTTTTGTTTTATTTATTCCAGATTTTAACAGAAACTTTGACCATTTAAATCTTTTTATTTACAAGTCCAAATCACTTTATTCTTTTTGCATTGGGTTGGTATTGAAATTCTTTACAATCTGGTAAATTTTGGTATTTTCCCCACACTCATAGAATTTATGGTTAATAAAAAGGTATTTAATGCTTTTGGTTTTCTTTTGCTATTTCAAACACATTTTTAGAGGGAAACTTTGAAGACCAGGAGTGTTTGAACAACCCCACTGATGAAGGCAAGCCATCATATCCATGTGATGTAGTTTTGCATAGCATAGTTCACAGATGCATTTAATATACTTGCTTATCTTACTAAGAAATAATGACTTAATAAATAATCATATAGAGATATATGCTTATGGTTATGAAGTACTATGGTTACTATGATATGGTGGAAGATCACGAGTCACCTGACCCGGCATAATCGTACAACCACCTCTTGCTGGTATGGGAAGGCCGTGACTTGGGCTGTCCGCGTGATCTCTCACTGATATACCTGAAAGAGGAAGGGTTATGCACGCGTGCCACCTTGGCCTGGTGGGCGGTGATAACCCTGTGAGCCTAGTTAAATTGAGTTGGGCCCATCCCCGTTTGGGACAGTTTTGTTTGGCCATGATGGTGGGAAGTGTCATGAGGACACGGGTGTCATGAGGACACAGGGCCACCCAGGGCAGGACTCCGGAAGGGAGTGGTTGCCGTGGATATGATGAGAGAGTCACGGGTCAGGCAACTCTCATTGGAGCAATGCTGGTCCACCCGAATGGGATCACGAGGTCTGTACTCCAGAGTGTGGGTAAAGTTTGCAACCTCTGCAGAGTGTCAAAACCTATTCGAATAGCCGTGTCCATGGTAATGGACAGCCCGACCAGACCTCAGTAGATGGTCACGCGTGTGGATGTTAGTAATGATGGAAGAACTCTCCAGTTGAGTGGAGATGCTTGATAAGCATTCCGGTTGTTGTGAGACAACCCTGGACATGAGTAAGTGGATGTTATAAAGCCGAGTGGTATTAATCTTAATTTTTATGCGATACTATTGTTTGCTGCATTGCTTGGTTATTATGAGCTTGCGAGTACATTCCAAGTACTCACCTGGCGTATCATGCCAACTGCAGGAGAAGCCGAGGACGGAGATCATGAGGATGTGTACTAGGAAGTGTCCACAACAGTGTCCCTGTGTATGGAGTTGCCGCTATGTTCCGCTACACCGTAAAAGTACTTAGTAGTATCGAGGCCCGCTGTGTCTCATAAATAATGTAGATACTGTGCTGCACCAAGGGGGCCTTTGGCCTCGCTATCATTGTAAGATATGCTCTTGTAACATTATGCTATCAATAAAGTGAGTTCAGTTTTGTGCCAAGTTGTTGAGTGTTTCCAGAAGACATGATCTTTGGGTTGGAAACACTAGTAATCCGATTCGTTGAATCGGGTGCCACAACGCTTGGTATCAGAGCCACGCTGACTGTAGGACACCCCAGTAACTGCGTTAGCACAATGAATAGTAGAGGGTCGTGAATATGCATTTGCTTGTTGCATTTGGATGCGGCATTTGATTGTTGCATGGCTTGCATCATGACACATTGTTTTACTAACCTTTGGCGTTGTGAGTGTAGATGTCAGCGGTTCCGTATCATTTCCAGTATGAGCCTGCACCATCCTCCTTCCCATCACTGCTACAGAACGTCTGGTTTCGACCGTACCCGCATGGCGAGGAACCAGTGTACCAGGTGTTTCGGGAGCAGCTTGCTGAGTCCGTGTACGAGTTCCATGCTCAGTCTTACCTGGTTGTCAGCTCGGATATTGGTAGCTATTCTCGCGCTACTAAGGACAGAACGACTTCTACTCCGGAGATGGAAATCCAGTTTGCTGCGGTGGATGCTCTCACTGACTTGCGCTACCATGAGGTGGAGATGCGGACTCATCTAGGTTTCTTCCATTACCCCACCTTGTTGCCTTTTACAAAGCGAGTCATTTTTGCTCACGTAGACCAGGCATGTGACCGTGCGACTGTTGTTCTATCTCGCTATGTGAGCGCCAGCTATCGTATGATCGTGTCCCTGGCTGAGGAGCTATCCCGTCTTCGGGCGGCACTTGTCATTGCAACTGTAGTGCCACCCCACCCCAGTCTTCTGTTCCACCCTCAGATGCACCACCAGGTCCACCACCACCTAGATTTGAGATCCCAGTTAGTTCTTCAGCACCGCCAGGCACTTCGTCTAGCAGTCGCCATGAGACTTATTCTGAGTGGGCCTTACTCCTTGCTACTCCTTCTACCCCGATGTTGAGGCGTCGTGCTCCCTCAGAAGGAGGACCGTCTCATCAGCGTCGCCCCGTAGCCTTTGCTCTGGAGATTGAGGTCAACATCATCAGTTCACACCCTGACTCAGGATCAGACGACGAGGAGTCGGAGGTCTTCTAGTGTGTGTGCCATCCGCGCCACTAGAGCCGAGGTTGGAGTTGTTGAGCATGCATCTTTGCATATGTCAAATGCCGTGTGAGCAGTCTAGTCATGATATGTTCCCCTACTAGCTTGACAAGAGTGATGTTAATTTGCATTGTATAATTATGTTCTTTTCTTATTAGCCTTTTCTATGAGAATTTCTTTGGTGTTTGATGACCATTATTTTACCTTATAGCTGTTGCTCATCGATTCGGTACATTGCAATGGGAACAATAATTTAGGATGAAAGGGAGCTGTAGCCAAGGCAATGATGGAACCCCCATCCGTCGGTCTGCCAGGCAGGCAGGTCAACCACCAGAAGACCTACCACCTCCACCACCCCATGCACCAAATACTGAGTATATCATGAGAATGTTTGAGGAAAAGTGGAATCAGGATCTCATGGAATTCCTGAGAAGCATGCAAGCTATGGTAGGCCAGAATAACCACAACGGGGCACGATCCAGGTTGTCAGATTTTCAGCGTACTAAGCCTCCCAATTTTGGCCAAGCTGCGGATCCGATTGAAGCCGACGACTGGATAAGGACTATGGAGAAGAAGCTAGACATAGCCCGTTGTGAGGAAGCAGACAAGGTTCCCTTTTCCACTCACTACCTAGAAGGGCCAGCAGCTATATGGTGGGATAATACTAAGGTAACATGGCCTTGTGGAGAAGAGATTACATGGGAAAGATTCAAGGAAGCATTCCGCAAATATCATATTTCTATAGGTATTATGAAGGTGAAGCAAAGAGAATTCCTTGCTCTTACACAAGGAAACATGACGGTAGCCGAGTATCTGAACAAGTTTAACAATCTGGCACGATACTCGACCCATGATGTTTCCACTGAGGAAAGGAAGGTTGATCGCTTCCTAGGCAATCTAAACCATGGCCTCCATTGTCAGCTTTGTATGCTGGACTTTCCAGACTTCCAGACACTCGTAAACAAAGCCTTCATAGCCGAACGAGAGCTTAAGACTGGATACGATGACCGCAAGAGGAAGTTTGAACCCAAGAAGGACAACAAGGAGCCGATTGCATAAAAGTCACGTACTTGGCAGCCAAATACCACTGTCTATAAGCCCACTTGGAACAACAGTAACAACACTAACAAGACAGTGAGCCAGAACAAGGCCTTCGGCAAACAACCAGTGCTAGAGGATTGTCGCCGCAACAACACCTATTTCACTTGCGGCCAGAGTGGACACTATGCAAAGCAGTGTCCCACCAATAGCGGAAAACCATCCTCCGACATCAAACCACAGATCAACACTATTGGACGCCGCCCTAACTCTAAGTTTACCCAAGGACACATCTACCATATCTCTGCCGAAGAAGCATGTGAAGCTCCACAAGTCATTATCGGTATGTTCTCTGTTAACAACATACCAGCAATAGTTTTATTTGATTCCGGGGATTCCCACTCATTTATTTCTAGGAATTTTTCCGCCATACACCAATTTTCCACTTCATTGTTGGATGAAATCATGGTGGTACAATCCCCTGGCTCCATGCTCAGATCAAATCTCGTATACCGGGATCTAGAAATACGGATACAAGGAGCTACCTTTCCAGCTGCACTAATTGCCATCGAATCCTCGGGATTAGATGTAATACTGGGGATGGATTGGTTGACACCCCATCAAGTGTGCATCAATTGTGCCACCACTACTAGAAAAAGGGCTATTAGTGGCGCACCTACTTTACCTATTAATGGCGCACTATAGGTGCGCCACTATTATCACGGCACTACTAATAAATAGTAATGGCGCACCCCTGGTGCGCCACTCTTAATATACATAACAGTGGCGCACCACCTGGTGCGCCATTACTAACCAAGACAATAATGGCGCACCACCTGGTGCGCCATTACTATCCCAGATACTAATGGCGCACCTCCTGGAGGTGCGCCACTACTATGAATACTAGGATTTTTTCTTTTCTTTTTTGATATTTGTATAGGTTAAAATATACATAATAGCACAAAATATAAATAGCACAACATATATATAAACAACAGATTTATGGCATACAATAGAAGATTAGTCTCTGAATACAATTCATCATATTATTCTCCGAATTCAAAATACCGAACAAAGTTAGAACATTACAAGTCTCGAGACCGCGAGTAGCGAGTTTGTCTTCATATTACAAGTCGATATCTAAACTACCATCACATAGAAGAGGGTTGCAGTCACATTGAGCGTCATCGCGATGAAACTGATCTTCATCCGGTTCCTCCTCCGCTCCCTCCTCTCTCCCGCTAGATAGCGCGCGTATCTAGCTTCTGCCTCCGCCCTAGTGGTTTACCCTTTGAAACAGTTACCGCTGAAACGGTGAACCTGTCTCCGACACTCCTCCTAGTCCTCGTAGACTGCGGGAACCTCACCCTTGTACATGACATACGACGAAATCTCTATGCACTAGACAAACAAAAGCAATTCACTGATAATATATAAGCAATATATAAGTATGCAACAAAAGGATCGAAAGAGAAAAACAACACATTAATAGCACGATTCATGGTCCTACTAATAAATAGCATCGACTACACTTATAGGTTCAACGACTGTCCAAACTAAAGAAACATACAAGTTCATTAAAGTTTAATTACAACATAGGATCAGTACTTTAGACTCGACTCAGGAACCGGAGTGTGGATGAAGCCGCCCTCTTTCGTGATAGTCATGAATGTGCGGTCGTTGTTAGCCTGCATTTGTAGCGTTGTGTCAATATCACTGTTGGACGATGGACAATTTAGGTAGAACTCCCCCGATCTAGCAAGGACATCTTGATAGATGATTTCTGCCAACTCCAACTAGATGCTAAAGAATTCTTGTCTGATGTTCTCGTCCTGGATTGTCGACAAGCGTGCGGCCCAATCTTTGAGCTCATTTGGTAGCATACGGTGATGCTGGTCCCGTACGATCGCCCGCATGTGATGGAGGGTGTAGTAGGCATCCTTCTGACTTCCAGTTGGCTGCTTGACGCAGGGGAATGTCGTGACGTGGGTGAACACGTGCTTGCCATACCTAAGAATTGGCCTCCTGAAGGTGCCTCCAGATTTGGCATAGCCGAGGAGGACATCATCAAGAACTTCTTGATATTTGTCTAGTCTTTCTTCGACTGACGGTCCGAGTCAAAATACATGGCCATAGAATATTTCGATCTTAAGAGGATGAGTGTGCAATGTGTGTCAATGCACAACACGGAGAATGTTAGAAAAAAGAACGATCGAAATCTAAGAAATCATATGTTACGGGGTGATGAGGGGATGACTTACTCAGAAAAGTAGGCACGAGGAAGTTATCCTTATCTGCGTTCGCCAAAATGACGCCTTCGAGGTATGAACTCACGACTTGCCGGTCCCCAGGGTCGTCCAAGAGCTTGCCACGCATGTAGAATGGGTCGAATATCACGATGTCCGGGGTCTTGTCTCTAATGATCCGCATCTCCATACTGAGCGAAAATAGCCGAATGAAGGTGTAGTGCACGAGATAAAGGTTAAGCATAGCGAAGATGTCATCAAACCGCAGGACGATCATACGCCCGATGTTTTCATCGACAAAGCCCTTGCCCTTTAGCACCTTGGCCACGAAAACCGGGTATGCCCCATCATTCTCGGAGAGACACCGCTTCTCCATATAAAGAACAGCGTCATGCAGACTCTGCGTAGCACTGGTTGCAGCATTGAGCATATTTGTCGGTAGCATCGGCCTACCCGCCACTTGCACCCTCCTCTCAATATCCTTAGATATTGGTGGCCCGTCCTATGCACGGATCGCACTCGGTGCCGGCTGGCTCGCACCCTTGTTAGTTTTTCTTTTCCGTCCCTTCTGCTGTAATGGGATCGAGTTCTGCTCAGAGACCACCTTCTTCAGTGTGTTGGGGCTGATAATATTTCGCACCTTGACTATTTGAGTCTCGGTGAAGGCGGGAGCTGGAGGTGTCTCCTGAGAACTGAATAGCCGACGCCTGTTGAAATTGGGTTTCTCCGCGGTACTAGCTAGATCGCCATCGTCTTTTGCAGGGTTCGGTTCAGGAGAAGGAGGCCCGAACATGTCGTCATCGTCACGTACCCATGTTCATTGATGTACTTATCTATGTTGGAAATTGTATCGTCGTCGTCGTCCAGATCCTGTGCAATATGCATGTCCGGATCAGCTGACGGCGGTAGCGTTGCGGCGGTCTTGCCATGGCTTGGCACCGGCACGACTGGCGGTATTGTCTGTGGGGTGGTGTCCCCCGCCCCCAAACGAAACTGGCTCTTCGGCCAAAGCATGGACCAGTTTAAGCAGGCGCTGAGGGTCATCACATCATCTTCGTCTGCCCCAACGGGTCGATACAGAGGTAACAAGTCGTCGCAGCCCCGCAGGACCCGAACCAGTTGAACCCTATACACGGTGGGTGGCATCGGATTACCGTGGAACACGCGGTTGCCCGGTTCAACGATTTTGGCCTTGGTGACATCGATCAACTCGCCATCCACGAAGTGCAGGAGAGTGCATGGAACGTTGGTGGCGCCCTACCAAAACATGTAGGGCGTCAGGGATGCCCAGTCAAAAAGGCAAGGAGATGAAGTCATCGGCCGAGGCTTATAGTTACCTTGACGGCGTCGAGCTCGGCTAATGTCGAGGCACCGCCAACGGCGGGCGTGCAATAGACGGAGGGGCCGCTTGATGCCGAGGTGCCGGCCGGCGTATTCTTCCCACACACGGGTGCATTAACCTCCAATATCGGCGCCGACGTCGGTGGCACCTGCAATGCAGCCTCCACCGGAGGCACCGATGCCGGCGCGTTGTGCGAGTTGCTGCCCGTGAAGCTAGGAATCGGGGGCGGCCCCTGTTGGCCGCTCGCAATCCACCCCCGCAGCCCCTCAAGCAAGGAAGGCATAATGGAAGTGATCGTTGCTCCAAGTTGGTCTCGCACTTGCTCTTGGACTATCTCCGGAATCCGCGCCACTTGTGCCTTGAGTTCTTTAACCTTGTGCTCCTGGCTTTCTGAGCTGGTCTTACTGTCCTTTCGCCCAACCTTATAGTATTCCGACCATTTCGTGGACAAGCCTTCGGTGGCCACACGACCAGCTGACGAAGGCTTACTGAGCTTATCCTTGTGTTTCATTATGTTGAACGCCCTATTTAAAGTGTTGTCCCAAGGGGCAGATGGGGAGCTCGGAGACCCCGCGCTACTGCTTTCAGTTTCCTACGGATGGAACGTGAACCATTTAGAAATTTGTCTTCAATAATTAGAATGCAACCATATGGAGCTAATTACTCGGGGGTGTATTCCTTACTAGAACATGCTCAAGATCCTTCACCTTCGGATCCGTGGTAAGCTCCTTTGTTACCGGGTCCACCTTGTACCGGCCCTCACATAGTTCCTTGTCTGCTTTTCAGGGTATTTATCGAAGAGGGGCGGTAGGCCTTGCTCGCCACTCTCCGCGTCCTCCTTGTCCCATTTAGGTTCCGCCACTCTGTAACCGTAGGGAACGAGTTTGTGGACACCTAAGTTCAAGTCCCGCATATATTTCCTGCACTGACTTGATTCCGCGGATGCGTTGCTCTCCCACTTGATCTTGAACTCCTGGTAGTCAGCTTCGTTCGTGAGGGTAATCGAAGGATTTGTCTCCTTGATCTTCTCATAACTATCACCACTTAGAATCCTTCTCTTCACCGAGGCTCTCCAAGTAGCCAGGGTCGTGCTCATCTTCGTGAGGGTGGCACTGATCACTTTATTCCCTGCGTGGCGTGTGTTTGCGACGTCACCGGGGAACTTGTATCGTTCGTGCAGGTTCTCGGTGTTCATCGAGAGTGTGCTCCGAAGAATGCACCCGAGTTGTCCCGCATACCCACCGACTAACTCTTTCGGCGCCGTTGGATGCCCACTGGAGGACACTTCAGTAAATTCCTCCCTGACGGTGCAGAGCACGTTCGGGCGCCGGTACTTCCGTTGTTTCTTCTTTTGGCTGCCATCTGTGCGTTCACTGCCATCATCAGTGGTGGCATCCCCGGCGGCACCATCAGTGGTGTCATCCCCGACGCCACTAGGGGTTGTGTAGTAATGATCGGTGTCTTCCGCGGCGTCCTCATAGCGGTGAGGTTCTTCCTCCAGCTCCTGGGACAGCTCCCAGAATGGCTTGCCCGAACCGTCGGCCTCATCGTTGTTGGCCATGTTCGCTCTAAATAGGAAAAAAGGCTACTAGAGTTATTGCACGGGGTTGAACTATCACCAACTATAATTCCACCGTATCCAATTTTACCTTTCTTTTACTCCATAGGATCGCTTTAGGTCAAGAATATTGGGCATGACCTTTGCTAATTTTCTTGACCTAGGAGTGCCCAATTCTCAACCGAAACGGAAATTAATCTACGTTCCAGGAGAAAGGGGTAACAAATATGATCATTAGAACCTTATTGCACAAACAGGTTCCAATAAATAGTAAGATGGAAGATTTAAATACTTCAGAAATAAATTTAACATAACCACTACAATCAAAAAAATTACATGGGATGGAAAAGGTTGTGAGGGGAGGGAAGAAAAATCAAGTAAAGAAATAAGAGGTATAGTAAGGTAATATTGGTAGCATCTAAACAATGTTGTATTATTATTGATGTTGCAATAAAACTGCAAACCTACTCTATAATTGGTACAACTCTGTAAATGGAGACCACGAGGCACTGTGTTACAAGAGGTTCAATATAAATAATGTACAGAGTAACTAGCATCAGCTAAAGGACCAAACAACGTGTCTCGGAACAAATGCAATTCGTCCAAAGTTAAAATAATTTGTCACAATATTCTATGTTGCAAACATTCCTTACCAATTTGAGTACGACTAGAATTAGTAATCTGCTAATGTTTCCATCTTGGTCAGAGCTTTTATGTTGTTGTGCTGTCATACTACTATACTATCAATGGGCTGACTTCATATCCAAGGACACCCTACCCGCACACACATTACTGATTTGACCTCCCATAATTACACTCAACAGATAGGACCATGATAATGGCTGATTAGGCAGACAAAAATGTTCTATATAGAAGAAACAATTGTTTCATTTAATTTAATAGCTAAGAAGTGAAAGCACAAGCTAACTATAAATTACTTCTTGGTTGGTTTCACACTCCCACCTATCCAGACCTAGTTTATCTGGATACATTGTTTGTTGTTGATCATTCACCACGCGGCAACTCAAGCGCATGCCCAGCTAACTTGCGCTCATGGCCTTAGAAGCCTAACAAGTACAAATGATCAATTTATGAAAGGTGGCACTTGTATTTCTTAACTGGACATATTACTGGTCACAGCTTTATGGGCACTATAATCCCAAAAGAATTAGGACCAATTACATGACGTTCCTGTTCCCGTTCCTCCTCACATTTTAATCAAGTAATTAAAGGAGGGTGAAGGTGGTGCACACATGAAAAAATCTACCAACCAATCCACACCATCATGGGATGGACTTGGTGAAAAAATGCTACAGAAGCAACGCACCGTGGAGAAGTAATAATAATAACTACACCAAACCTGGAGATTGGCGGGAGTCGGGGAGTCGGGGATTGGTGGAAGACTGGAGTGGAGTAGAGGCTTGGAGGGCGGCGGCGGTGGCTGACGAGGGGGCCGCGGCGGTGGGTGATGAGGAGGGCGACAGTGGTGGCTCAAGAGGGGGCCGCGGCGGTGGCTGGGGCCTGGGGTAGTGACGAGTGGGCCACGGCGGTAGCTGACGAGGAGGGCGGCGACGGTGGCTGACGAGTGGAGATGGGAGGGAGGGAGGGGTGCGCTTGGAGTGGAGACGTGGGGGAGAGGCGAGTGAGGGGGGGGGGAAGAAGGAGATAGTACGGGGGAGGGATAGCAATGGCACACCATTGAGGGGTGTGCCATAAGTGGCATATCAGTGGTGCACCTTTTAGTGGTGCACCATAAATGGGGAGGGATAGCAATGACGCACCTTCTAGTGGTGCGCCATAAGTAAGGTGATAGCAATGGCGCACCTTCCCCTGGTGCGCCATTACTAACTTTTTTTTTGTTTTTTAGTTGCATGGATGTAATAGTTTCGCCGCCTATCTAGTATACTTTGTATTTACTTCATCTATTTTCTTACTAAGAACTATGAAAAGAGCCAATCACTCATTTCCACTTGTTTAGCCAAACGAGCTAATGTGTTTTAGAATTACATGACATGGTGCAAAGATTTAGAATTACTTGACATGGTTGAAATCAACTGACGTGAAATAACAGTCATCAAAGATTGAGCTTGCCACTGACACACACACGTGGTCGACACGTCGTGATTTGATCTTAATTAGCTATCTTTTCACAATGATCTTCTTGCCCTTCTTTCTCGCAGTTGAATAATTTAGCCCTAGAACCCCTTGAATTCTTATCTTGAATGGACGTCCTTTAGGTAGGGTGGTCCTGCTTCTTCTTGTGCTGTGTGCTACTTTATCGTCGTCGTCATCTTCCATCTTTGGGTCGCCGTACTTGTCGAAGTCTTGCTCATTGGCGACTCCATCCATTCCGATGATGTTCCTTTTGCCTCTCCTCACGACAACACGACTGGGCTTTGACAAGTCGGTAATGAAGAAGCATTGGTCCACTTGGCAAGCCAGTACCCATGGCTCATTTTTCGCAGTGACGTTTGCGCCCAGGGTCTTCGATTTGGCTTCGTGTATAACCATGGTGGTGAAATACCAGTCTTCTTCTAGGACGCTCTTGGCCCATCTGACACGGAACATCGGAACCTTCTCTCCAGCGTAGCTCAGCTCCCAGATCTCCTCGATCCTTCCGTATTATCGGTCCTTGTCGTTACCAGTGTAGGATTCCATAGTTACCCCGAAGTTCTGATAATCGCTCTTCATCTCCTTTTCCTCGGTGTAGAATGTGTACCTGTTGATATCGTACGCCTCATAGGTCATCTGGTTGTGCTCGGCGCCCTGTGACAAGGCGAATATGAGTTTTTCTTCCATGGAAGAATCCTCGTGTAAAGGGTACGACAAAAGCTTGTCCTTGAACCAACGCGTGAAATATGAGTTGTGCTCTTTGATTATATCTCTGTCCGTCCTCTGTTGGCCTCGGTCATTGTATGTCTTCTCAATAAAGGTTTTGTGCTCTACCACCCAAGGATCGACCACGTCTATGTGTTGTAGCGCGACTAGGTTTGCTCTTTCAAAGTTGGAGAGTCGACCCTTGAAGTCGACATGCATTTCGCGGCGACCCTTGCGGTGACCCCATCTAGCGAGCCTGCCGAGGTGCCTGTTGACGGGCAGACCAACAGGGTTTTCGATTCCTAGATAATTAGTGCTGAAGGAGATGCACTCTTCGGTCAGAAAGCTCTGGGCTATGCTTCCATCTAGACGTGACCTGTTGCGAACGCATCCTTTGATGACACCATTCATCCTTTCGAGCAGCATCAAGCTGTGCAGGATAGTCGGGCAAAGTAGGATGATATCCTCCACGATATGGACCAGCCGATGCACCATAACGTCGAAGAATGTGGGCGGGAAGTACATCTCAAGCTCGCATAGTATCACCACGATCTCTTCCTGTAGCCTTCTGAGTTGCCTCACGCTAACCGACTTCCAAGGGATGACGTCGAAAAAGTTGCATAGGACAAATAGCGTTTCACGGACGTGCTCGTCCATGATCCCACGGATTGCAACTAGAAGTATCTGTGTCATCAGCACGTGACAGTCGTGAGACTTCATCCTGCTGAACTTCTGCTTCTCTGAGTCTAGGTATCTACTTATCTTCCCCGTGTAACCGTAAGGAAGTTTTACTCCTATGGGGCAGGTGAAAAACTGATCGATCTCCTTCTGACTTAGAGTGAAGCACGCGGGAGGGTAGTCATAGTCGATCTTCTTGGCCTTTTTGCCTTTGCGACGACTTTCCGTGTCCTTCACCTCATCATCATCATCATTAGGGCATTTTGTGTGAAGCTCCTCCCTGATGCCCATTGATTGCAAGTCTGCCCATACTTTCGGCCCATCTTTGGTCCTCTCTGGCATGTTGAGCAGGGTACCAAGCAGACTCTCGCACACGTTCTTCGTGATATGCATGACATCAAGGCTGTGAGGCACACAGAGGATCTTCCAGTACGGCAAGTCCCAGAAAACAGACCTCGTTTTCCATTCCTTCAGAAGCGGCTCTGGCGCCTTTTGGTTCTTTCCCGGCGGTGGGCACTCTTTCCAATTTTTCAACAGCTCGTCTATTTCCTCGCCGCTCCTCGTACGAGGGTGTCTTCGGGGTTCGGTTTCACCATCGAACAGATCCTTGCGTTTTCTCCATGCGTCATCATCGTGAAGCCACCTACGATGTCCCATGAAGACGGTTTACGAAGACCAGGTATCTCTATCTAGCTGGCGATATGTTGCGTCATCCATGCACCTGACGCATGCACAAAATCCATGGACTACCTGCCCTGCGACATATCCGTAACCGAGATAGTCGTGCACCGTCGTGAGCAGTGCGGCTCTCATAGGGAAATATTGTTTCGCTGTGGTGTCCCACGTATTGGTTGGCGTTTTCCACATCGTGTCTATCTCCTCTTTCAGCAGCCCTGGATACAGATTGATGTCGTTCCCTTGTTGTTTCGGCCCTTCAATTAGAATACTCATGTGAATGTAGTTCCTTTTCATGAACGTCCAGGGGGGAAGGTTGTACATCAACACAAACACAGGCCAGGTGCTATGTGTGCTTCTTTGGCTACCAAAGGGGCACACTCTATTGGTGCTCGCGCCCAACAAGATGTTCCTTGGATCGTCCCCAAATTCTGGGTGTTCGAAGTTCAACGCTTGCCACTGGCTCGCATCCTTAGGGTGACTCAGCATCTTGTCTTTTTTATTCATCTCTGGATCATTTCCGTCATCTTGTCGCTTCTTCTCCTCCCTATCCGCGTGCCAACGCAGGAGCTCTGCTTGCTTAGGGTCCACGAAATAGTGATGCACACGAGGAGTGATCGGAAAGTACCACACCACTTTTCGAGGAGCTTTCTTCCTCTTCTTTTATCGAGTGACACCGCACACTGGACATATGGTATACTCCGTGTGCTCGTCCCGATAAATGATGCAATCGTTCCTGCACACATGGCATTTCACGTGCCGTAAATCTAAAGGACACACGATTTTCTTCGCGTCCTCGAAACTGTTCGGGCACTTGTTCCCCATGGGAAGACGTTCGTGCCAGAATGAAATGATCTCGTCGAAGCATGTGTCGGTCATTTTGTGTTTTCCCTTCATCTCCAGAGCCATGTGCGTTACTTTCATGCGGGTATCCTCGGGCCTACATCCTTCATACAATGGAGTAACCACGTCTATCTCCAGTTGATCCAGCTTGGCTTTCTCTCGGGCGGCAGCTCTTGCGTTACACGTCTCCTTAAGAAGCATCTCTTGAATATGAGGGTCCCTCACCTAACCCATCGATGGTCCATCATCGTCTGCTCCGGCATCTTCATCTTCATGATCATGCCCTTTGTCTTGATCTTCCTCATCATCATTTCCGGCATCATCTACATGATGATTGTGTCCTGCATCTACTTCGTGATCATGTCCTGGAGATTCTTCGTCTTCTCGCCCGCCCTTGCCGCTATTGTCTTGCAACCCTTCCTTTTTTCTTGCCCGACCCCCATGGACGACTTCATAATCATCTTCATCACATTGCCGCCGATAGCCATCCATGAAACCATGCACGAGCAGGTGGTCCCGCACCTGTCTAGAATCCGGGTCGATAAGGCTCTTTAGCTTGCATATTCGACACAGACATCTTATCTCCGTCTCTTTGTTTTGAAGCATCTCGGCCTTCGCAGATCTAAAAAACCTATTCACAATGCCTTCGGTCATCATGCGGACCATGGTCGCCTGCGGGGTAGAGAAAAACGAAATGTTAGAACCAAAAAAAATTGGCATGACTTTGCCTAAAAAGAATACCAAAAAGAATGCATACTGCCAAATTCTCGCCTAAACGGAAATGAATCAACATTCCGGCAAAATATTGGCAACTATCGCATTTCAATTACCGGTACCTGCAAACACAAACATATGCAACACCACAAACATACGTAGATCTAGGCCATAAAAAGTGTGTACACGTGTTGGAGGGAGAAAAAATTAGATCTAGAACATAAAGAAAGGTTTCCCCTTACTTACCTATCAAAAAAAGGAAATTTAACCACTTAATTTGGGTAAATATATGGTGGAGGAGGAGGCAGCCGAGACTAGTGAGTATGAAGTGGTGGAGAGAATGAATTGGGGGGGAAGTGAGTGTGAAATGGGCTGTCAAAAATATCTGCTCCTCCTAGGTTACCAATGGCGCACCTAGGAAGAATGCGCCATTAGTAACCAGGGTTACTAATGGGGCACCTGGTAGGAATGGGCCATTACTAGCTTAAAAAAAAGAAAAAAATAGTAGTGGCGCACCGTGGACGTGGTGCGCCATTACTAGTTAAAACTAGTAATGGCGCACTTCCCATGGTGTGCCACTCGTAAGTGTAGGAAAGGGTGTGGGGATAGGACAAGGATAGTAATGGCGCACCAGACACATGGTGCGCCATTAGTAATATGGACACTAATGGCGCACCAGTATGTGGTGCGCCACTGCTATATAGCAGTGGCGCACCACATGCATGGTGCGCCATTAATGTCCATATTAGCTATAGGCTTTTTTCTAGTAGTGGACCAGAATTGTGACGCTGGTTAATCCGGCCGGCAAAACTGTCCAGTTTATCATCAACAACATGAAGACAAGGAACGGAATGGCATAGCAAGCAGATGTCACGGATATGAACTTGATTCCAGTGGTATGTGAATTTTTAGATGTGTTCCCGGAGGAATTGCCATGAATGCCACCGGACCGGGAGTTGGAGTTCGCAATCGAATTAGATCCCGGTACCGCCCCAATTTGCAAGAAATACTATCGTATGCCAGGACCGGAATTGGCAGAGCTAAAGAAACAGTTGGACGAATTTTTGTAGAAGGGATACATTCGCCCAAGTATCTCACCATGGGGATCACCATTACTGTTCGTCAAAAAGAAGGATGGAAGTTTGCGAATATGCATAGACTATCGTCAGCTAAATGAGGTCACTATTAAAAACATGTACCCACTACCACGCTTCGAAGACCTATTCGACCAGTTGAGTGGAGCACGAGTGTTCTCCAAGATTGAGCTTAGGACTGGGTATCATCAGCTCAAAATTAGAACGGAAGATATACCCAAGACAGTGTTCACTACCCGATATGGCATGTATGAGTTCACGGTCATGTTATTTGGTCTGACAAATGCTTCATCCAATTTCATGAGCATGATGAACAAGGCCTTCATGGATTTCCTAGACAAGTTCCTGGTAGTGTTCATTGATGATATACTGATATATTCTAAAGACGAAGAGGATCACAAGCATCACCATCGTGTTGTCTTGGAAAGACTGAGATCCCATCAACTGTATGCTAAGTTCAGTGAATGCGAGTTCTCGCTGAAGGAAGTGGGATTTTGGGGACACATCCTGTCAGAACAAGGTGTGCCTATCGACCCCAGTAAGCTAGCATCAGTGCTAAATTGGAAAACACTGGGATTGGCAGGCTACTTCCGACGATTCATAGAAGGCTTTTCCAAGATAGTCAAACCATTGACGGAATTGCTCAAGAAAAACCAGAGATTCGTATGCACGACAGCATGCGAAAGCAATTTCCTGGAGTTAAAAACAAGGCTAACGACCACACCTGTTTTAATCCTCCTGGACATTCACAAGAGTTTTAACATTTATTGTGATGCTTCCCAAGGAGGAATTGGCTGTGTGCTGATGCAAGAAGGGAAGGTTGTAGCGTACGCATCCCGACAGCTATGACCACATGAAGAGAACTACCCCACTCATGACTTGGAGCTAGCAGCTGTGATTCATGCCTTAAACATTTGGAGGCATTACCTCATTGGACAACAGTGTGAGATATATACGGACCACAAAAGTCTTAAGTATATTTTCACCCAACCCGATCTGAATCTCACGCAACGATGATGGCTTGAACTAGTCAAGGACTATGACCTGGCGATCAACTATCATCCGGGGAAACCCAATGTGGTTGCAGACGCTCTTAGTCGAAAGCCAATCATGGTAAATGCACTACTGGAAAGTATGCATCCGAGACTACAAGAAGAGTTCATTAGTCTCAACATGATATTATGCGGTCCAATTACCCCAGAAACCCTGGAAATTATCACCACCCTCATAGATGAAATCAAGAAAGCTCAAGAATCAGACAAAGGAATCAGGAAGATCAAAGGGTCACTGCCAAAGGGGAAGGACAAATCCTTCCGAGTAGATGACCAAGGCATACTATGGTTCGAAAAGCGGATATGCGTCCCCGACCAGAACAGCCTGAGACAGCAAATACCCAGAGAAGCGCATGAGTCCGCATATTCTATTCATCCAGGAGGTACGAAGATGTACCAAGATCTGAGAAAGACATTTTGGTGGTCAGTGATGTGAAAGGATATAGCATATTATGTCGCGTGCTGTGACATATGCAGAAGGTTAAGGTGGAACACTAAAAGCCCGTGGGGTTACTACAGCCTTTACCAGTCCCCCAATGGAAGTGGGACGACATATGCATGGACTTCATTCTCGGACTACCCAGGTCAATAAGAGGCAGTGATGCCATCTTGGTCATTGTGGATATGCTAATGAAATTAGCTCACGTTATCCCGGTAAAGACTACTTTCAATGCCAATCAATTAGCATAGTTATACATGTCCCGGATAGTAAACCTACATAGGGTACCTAAGTCAATCACATGAGATACAGGCTCTCTATTCACCTCGACATTCTGGCTACAGCTTCACCAAGCCTTGGGCATAATGCTAAAACACAGTACCGCATACCACCCTTAGACGGATGGACAAACAAAAAGAGTGAATCAAATAATAGAGAACATGCTGCGGTCATGTGCCCTCACCCATGGGCCCAAATGGGAAGACAGCCTACCCTATGCAGAATTTTCCTACAACAACAGCTATCAGACAAGCCTGAAGATGTTACCCTTTGAAGCATTGTATGGCAGGAAGTGCTGAACCCCATTCAATTGGTCACAAACTGGAGATAGTCGCATATTTGGAACTGACTTGATGCCGAAGGCCGAGAAATAGGTCAAGGATATTCAGGAACGCCTTCAAGCAGCCAAGTCCAGCCAGAAAAGCTACTATGACCCAAAGCACCGAGAAGTGACCTTTCAACCAGGAGAAGACGCCTATCTCCAAGTAACCCCCATGAAAGTAGTGAGAAGGTTTCGCACACGGGGAAAGCTCGCACCGAGATATACCGGTTCCTTTCTAGTAATTGCAAGAAGAGGCAGAGTCGCCTATCAGTTAGAGCTACCACCCGAATTGTCAAATGTGCACGATGTCTTTCATATCTCACAGCTAGGAAAGTGTATTGCACCTCCAATTAAGCAGGTAGATATGAGTGAACTAGAATTGGCTAAGGATCTGACCTATGAGGAGAAACCTGTCAAAATCTTGGATGAGATGGAAAGAACTACCAGGAGTGAAGTACTTAAGTTTTATAAGGTATTATTGGAACACCATATTGAGGGAGAATCTACATGGGACAGAGAAGATTTCTTGACATCCACATATCCAGACTTGTTCCCTGAGCAACCGAATCTCGAGGACGAGATTCATCCTAAGGGGGGTAGGTTTGTAACACCCTGATTTTTCCAACCTTTGCTTTTTAAAATAGTTTTGAAGTTCACTTGAAATTTGGTGGGTTTTCAAATTCTCAAAGCAAGTTCGATTATGAAATCTCTGATTTCTTGTCCCAAACAACCCAAAACCATTTGCTTCTTACCAAAACCTTTATGAGATTTATTTGCAATATTTTATTCTATTAAATAATTCTCGTTTTTCTATTTTGGGAATTATGCCATCCCTATGGGTTCTGAAGCAACCTATATCTTGGATGAGATTTAAGACCCAAAACTTTCGCAACATCTTCTCAATGCCATATGATTTCAAAATATTCAAAAATATTTCTTTGTCCAATGGATAAATATGGCCAGAATAATTAATTATTATCTAACCAGAATTATCCCTTTGTGAAGCAACCACATGATTTCTGTTTTGAAACATTCCCAATAAATTCCTGTAGTTACTTGGGATCATATATGGTTCCAATATGTAAAAACATCCCATGGTCCAATACAAATTTTCTGCAAAAACATTATGCTAAAACATGAGCTTTGTGAAGGAAGTGCTAGCTAGGAGTGCACAATGGAGCTACAAATTTTTGGGCATGTGTGCACTACCAAATGACACTTCCCCACCAAAAGACAATGGTAGCAAAGCTTGCAATTGAGTGCTAGGAGCTCATTTGTGTTTTGGACCAGAAAGATGGTTTTCAAAGGAGCTATATTCATTTGATCTTCAAACCTTGCCAATTTTGCCAGTTTAGAGTCTTTTCTATGCTAATTCGACTAGACATCTTAGTTTGCTCTTATACCAACCCTGTTGAGCTTCAGAACTTGCAAAAGTCTACTGGCAGAACCTGTTGTTGATGTTTCTAATCGCAGTAGAGCTTGTATGTTGAGGCAAGCAATGGATGGTGACCGATGGAAGGCTGGTCGACGCAATAGACAAGGTTACAAGGCTTGCGTGGCATCAGGGTGGCCGCAACCGTGGTGATCACAGTGCTGGCATGCCATAGAGCGCGCTCCGCGCAGCTCCAATGACAGCCGAGCCGCCCCGTGCCGTCAATCGATGCCCCCCTTGTCCTAAGTACCGACGAGGTCCATGGTAGCCGTGTAGCACGTCCCGAACCCTCTCGGTCGCCGGAGAAGGTCGCCGTCGCTCCCAGCCAAGGTCCGCCATTAATGGCTCCGGACCCGTCCCGTCGTTCCCCTGACCTCCTCCATCACCTCACCCCCACACCGCGACAGCCAGCTCGCCGTCCTTGCTCCAGCGGCAAGCCCGAGCCTCGCCGCTTCGGGAGAGCTCGGCAGCGCTCGTCGCTGGACTATTTAAGGCGCTGCCCGAACCCCTCCTAGCTCCCACCCCTCTTCTCCACCTCTGGATTAGCCCTAGAGACCCCCCAGCAAGAACCGGGGGCTCGTCTCCCTCAGCTCTGGCGACAAGCTCCACCGCCAAATCCCCTCTGTTGCCAGCCTCCTCCGCCCGTCCCCATTCAACTCCAAGGCCACCAGTGTGTTCCTTGGTTCCCTCTGGTGCTCCTTGAGCCGTCGGTGAGTTGAATGTGTACCAGAACCTTCGCCGTCGACGACCACCGTAGCCTCCACCCACCGAAGAAGAAGGGGCGACGTCGTCCGTCCACCTCCGAGGGAGTTATGGGTACAGGGAGGACCGCCGTCGAGCGCCCGATCCATTCTCGTCATCTCCCATCCTTGCCACCGTCTCTATCGCCGGTGAGCGTGCCGGTGAGCCGCCCTCTTGTGTTCCCCCTCCTCTCTCTCTGTTTTAGAAGGGCACGCCCCACCTGCCAGTGGTTGTGGCTTGCGGCCGAAGCATTAAGTGGTGGCACCCCTCCACTTTACGCCTTCGACGTGGCCCCTACCAGGATTTCCTTTTCTTTTATTTATTCCAGATTTTAACAGAAGTTTTGACCATTTAAATCTTTTTTAATCACAAGTCCAAATCACTCGATTCTTTTTGCATTGGGTTGGTATTGAAATTCTTTACAATCTGGTAAATTTTGGTATTTTCCCACACTCATAGAGTTTCCGGTTAATAAAAAGGTATTTAATGCTTTTCCTTTTCTTTTTCTATTTCAAACACATTTTCAGAGGGAAACTTTGAAGACCAGGAGTGTTTGAACAACCCCACTGATCAAGGCAAGCCATCATATCCACGAGATGTAGTTTTGCATAGCATAGCTCACATATTCATGCATTATACTTGCTTAACTTACTAAGAAATAATGACTTAATAAATAATCATATAGAGATATATGCTTATGGTTATGAATTACTATGGTTACTATGATATGGTGGAAAATAACCAGTCACCTGACCGGGCATAATCGTACAACCACCTCTTGCCGGTATGGAAAGGCCATGACTTGGGCTATCCGCATGATCTCTCACAGATATGCCCCAAAGAGGGAGGGTTATGCAAACGTGCCACCTTGGCCTGGTGGGCGGTGATAACCCTGTGAGCCTAGTAAAGTTGAGTTGGGCCCGTCCCCGTTTGGGACAGTTTTGTTTGGCTACGACGGTGGCAGGTGTCATGGGGACACAGCTGTCATGAGGACACACGGCCACCCAGGGCAGGACTCCATAAGGGAGTGGTTGCAGGACTCCATGATGAGAGAGTCATGGGTCAGGCATGTCTTGTTGGATCAATGCTGGTCCACCCGAATGGGATCACAAGGTCAGTTCTCCAGAGTGTGGGTAAACTGTGCAACTTCTGCGGAGTGTCAAAACCTATTCGAATAGCCGTGTCCACGGTAATGGACAGCCCGACCAGACCTCAGTAGATGGTCACCCGTGTGGATGTTAGTAATGATGGAAGAACTCTCAAGTTGAGTGGAGATGCTTGATAAGCATTCCGATGGTTGTGAGACAACCCTGGACATGAGTAAGTGGATGTTATAAAGCCGAGTGGTATTAATCTTAATTTGTTGCCATGCTATTGCTTGCTCCATTTCTTGGTTATTATGAGCTTGCGAGTACCTTCCAAGTACTCACCTGGCGTATCATGCCAGATGCAGGAGAAGACGAGGACGGAGGTCCTGAGGATGCGTAGTAGGAAGTGTCCACAGCAGTGTCCCTATGTATGGAGTTGCCGCTATGTTCCTCTACGCCGTAGAAGTACTTAGTAGTATCGAGTCCCTACTATGTCTCATAAATAATGTAGATATTGTGCGGCACCAAGGGTGCCTTTGGCCTTGCTATCATTGTAAGATATGCTCATGTAACATTACGCTATCAATAAAGTCAGTTCTGTTCTGTGCCAAGTTGTTGAGTGTTTCCAGAAGACATGATCTGTGGGTTGGAAACACTGGTAATCCGATTGGTTGAATCGGGGTGCCAAATAGCGTCGCTACAGTAGCAGATCCAGGAGGCGACTGACGCCACTCAGGCCCCCAAGACGAGGCAGCGCACACCCGAACGATGGCACTCCAGCATGGATAGATCTTATGTGTGCATAGGATTTTTTTGTTTCCCATGCGATGTTCCCCAACATATTATTCATACTACTCAAATTTAAGAGTATGTAGAGAGATATAATGTAGAAAAGAATTCTCGTCTAAAATGCTTCTCTAATGTCTCTCTTTGATGTCGTGTATGGTTGATCAGATGAAATCAAGAACATAGAGATGTGATTGTTTGAGAGTTAGAGAGGGTGGTGGGTTCACAAATGCTAATTAATTAGGGTGGATGTGGGCCCGTGGACTAACTAATTATGCAATGGAAAAAATGGTCCCAATAAATCTAAAGAGGAGTGGCTAGGATGACCAATTGTGAGAGGAATAGGAAGAGTAAGAAGAGGGCCTTGTTGGAGAGGAAGAAAAATTGGGGTGGGGAATCTACATAATTACTTAGTAGTATACTCGATCTTATTATTGGTGGGTGCCAAGTATAGCCTACCCCTGCTAAGTGTCATCGAGAAAAATCAGCGCAAGAATTATCTGTGATGAGCCTACAAATACTCCCTCCATTGCCTTTTAAACTAGCACTAGCAAGCTAAGTAGAACTCGCCACAGCTATATTCTGCCAGAATTGAGCAACCTAGTGGCGCATGCCCGTTAATTCCCACCACTGCTCATCATCAACGTGTGGCGAGCTCTGAGTCAAGCTCAGGGTTAATCACAAATCCCATCCGGGAGAATATATTTGTGGCAGTTTGTGAATATTGCATGCCATAGTTAGTGCTTCAGCTATGGTGGCTGCTTTTTGATACTCGCCACTGCTAGTCTCCAAAAATAGATGTGATCTGTGTCCCTCCATGCCTGCCACCAATTGGGGTTATGTAAGATCTGAAATATGTTTAGAGGGGGGTGATAAGATTACTTGACTAAAGAAACATCTAGCCTTATCCCATACTAAAGGTTGGGAAGTTTTACCAATTATATTAAGTCAAACACACGCAAGTCTAGGAGTATAGCAACAGAAAGTAAAGACATGCACATGTAAGTATAGAGATGGGATGGGAAGATCAAATGCCAAGATGACACGGAGATTTTTGGTGTGGTTCCGATAGGTGTTGCTATCATACGTCCACGTTGATGGAGACTTCAACCCACGGAGGGTAACAACGGTGCGAGTCCATGGAGGGGTCCACCCACGAAGGGTCCATGAAGAAGAAACCTTGTCTATTCCACCTTGGCTTACGTGCACAAAGGACTAGCCTCACTCGGGGTAGATCTTCACAAAGCAGGCGATCTCCATGTCCTTACAAACTTTTTGTTCAACTCCACAACAAGTTGGAGGCTCCCAAGAGAGACCTAACAAATCTAGGAGACACCTCTGCAAAAAGGTAATATATGTGGTAGGATGATGTACTCCTTCCTCTTGTGCTTCGAAAGATAGTCTCCGCAACATTTAGTTGCTCTCTCACATATTTCGCTTGGTATAAGAGGTTGATTGGGTTGAAAGCAACTTTGGAGGGATAGAAATCAATATTCATATGGTTGGAATGGAATATCTTGATCTCAACACATGAGTTGGTGGTTCTCTCTCACAACATGGATGAGGCAAGTGTTGGCTTGTTCTGAGTGCTCTCTCATTGAATGAGAAGGAGGTGGATGGGTATATATAGGCATCTCCAAATATCCAACCGTTACAATATTAATGCACAACTCGGTGAACCCGAAGTAGAAACTCGGTTACATCGACTAGTGAAAATGTGGCAACTTACGCTGTTTCAGTGAGACCGATATGTAAGACTCGGTTAGTCCAATTTCGGAAGGCCAAGGAAATTTCTCACTTTGGTGACACTTATTCACGAAACTCGAAAATTCCGACTTTCAGTAAATGGATACACGAAGGATGGTCACTGTTTTCGATTACATAGAAATGGAACTTGGTGGCACCGAGTTGCTAAGGTTTGGCTCTGGATTCTGTTTAAGGAAAACTTGGTAGGCCCGAATGTGTAAACTTGTGGGGACCCTGACTTACGAGTCAAGATCGCCGAATGAACATGCTCAGTGATCCCGGAGATCAATGGTCAGCAAACACACATAAACTGATTAACAAGAGTCTTTCATCCATACATACCGTTTGTTACAATAAATGACCATTGCGGTCAAGTCTTGCATATATAGGGCCTTGATGGCCAACACACCAAACTTGACCAATAGCGGAAATATTGGTCGAAAGCGTGAACACATGCCATCAGCCTTAACCTACAGGCATTCTGACTGGGAAGCGTCCGAGCTTTCAGGAATGTCACCAAGTTACTCTTCACCATATCCTGATCTCTCATAAATGGTCAATGAAATAACAAGTGGCAAGCCAATGAGTACTTTGAATGTACTCGCAAACAGCCCGCGATGTGGATAATGCAGTTGGAATGATAATAAGGGCTATGCAGCATTTGCGGAAAGTAAGCTTTGAAGGTAAATAAACATGTTCCTAGACGGGTATGGATATGCATCATAAGCTAGATGATATTCAAAGAACAGGTTACAAATATCAATATATCTGTTGAGGGCTGAATACTCCGGGTTCACCCGATATGCCATGTCTCCAAACTTGGTCATATCAACTCTTTCTCAGATAACACCATTAAACACACACACACTTGGTTTATGTGGAAATGAGTGGATATAGTTTAAGCAGCACCACCCAACTGTCCTTGACCATGGACATAGCTATTCAAATAGTTTTACAGTCTTCAGAAATTGTATGTTGTACCCACGAAATCCGAGAAACTTCCGTGACATCCACGACTCGCGGTATATAACATACCCGAGGTAAGTACCCGATCAATGCCTTTCCCCTAACCATACTAGATAAATAGATCCACTCGATTGGCACCCATCCCACATGATGTACGTATTACGAGCACCGGCTCTGGACAGTATCATCCATGTGGGTACCAACGGTGTGCCCGGAACACGTAAAAACGGCATAGTCGACCAACGTGGTACGACCCCGTCACGAGAGTGACCACATATCACTCCCGCCACTAGTAATGTGGCTCTTTGCTAGCACCGACTAGAGTAATCAACAAAGCCCCATCCCATAAAGGGGTAACATGGTCGCACATGTAAGGTTGGGACGGTCGACACATCATAAATCTAATCCCATTTCAGAAACCACTCACACGAAAATACACCCGGTGCACCACTTCTTCACAAGTGGCCACCTAACTCATCATCACCCTCGGGCATTAGTGGCACCCGACAGGGTTTTCATAAACCTTTGATGTTTACCATCATCATGCTCATGCTTCTACTATGCTTAACTCTACTTGTCAACATGATATTAGCGTGACCCTCATAGGTGGTAGGAACATGCTCAAATGCAAGTGCTCCGGAGAATCCATCGGTAACATCATATCGATGGTTTACCGAATACTCATGATCATATGCAATGGGAATAATTGCTCTACTAGCATGCAATATAATAATTGCTCAAACATGGTCAAAGGGCTGTTGCCTTTGCTCTCATAAGTTCTATGGGTCTTCGAGGTATTCCGGTCCAACTCCGAGTACTCTGTCTACTCCGTCAACTAATGTCGGAAACAACATAGTAAGCCAAACAACAAGTACAACAAGTAGAAAATAACTGAAGCTTGCAATAGGAGATTTGGATCATCAAAGAATTTTGAATGGATGAAGGGAGGAATAGGTGATCTTAAAGGAAGTCTACAGAAAATATCATGTAAAAATGAGTGGAGGCACTCATGTGACAGAGCATAATATTACAAATATATAGGAAGTAGTTTCACTAGGTTTGGAGTTGATATGAATATACTAGGGATTTTCTAACATTGGATAAATAGCAAAAGGGAGCCATTTATTTATTGCAACAGCAATAAGTCATACAAAAATGTTGACCAACGCTTCAAAAATAGGATGTGATATAAGAAGGCTCTGGAAATTGGAATCACTCCATTTGGAGTTGATTTGAACCCTATAGGATTTTACAAAGGTGGTGTTTAAAATATTCAAATTGGCATTTGCATATTAATCCCATAGAAAGACTTCTCGAAAAATGTGTAATGCACATATATGGATAGGTCTTGATTTTAGGGACCTGCAGAAATTTGAATCCTAAATTTTGGAGTTCAAATGATTTTGCTATTGATTTTTGAAACTTTACTGAGAAAATAAAAGCAAAGAAGGGGTGACCAGGGAGTCCATTGGGCGCTTAGGGTGATAGATGGCCACTGGGTCGGCTCATTTGCTCGGGTTACCAGAGAAGTGCCACGCCGAAGGCGTATTGCACCCGATGCACGTTCGCCTTAGGGAAGCGGATGCGGCTGGGGTTGCCTCCACTTACGAGGCTGGGCCCGGCTGCTGGGAGGCTGACGAGGAGCCCCGCTAGTCAGGTCCTTCCCCAACCTCCTGCTCGCACGCAAGGAGGAGGAGGAGGCCGTCCGAGCCGTTGCCTGCCCTGGGCTCCAGCTAGGAAAGGCAGCGCCCCGGTCATCCGCACACTCGGGCAGACGCGCTGCGTCCCCCTAATGCACCAGCTCCGCCGAGGAGTGCCTAGGGAGAGGGGGCCTAGGCCACGGTTGAGGGAGGCGACAGTGGCCATGTGGAGCGTTGCCCCGGCCACCTAGTGCGAGCTTGGCCAAAGCGGCCATGGCCGCCATGAAAGGAGAGGAGAGAGCTTGGGAGGAGAGTGGGGCTCAAGGGGAAGCTCTGGAGGTGCTCAAGGGAGAAGTGAGCAAGAGGGGCTCGAGGGAGAGGAGATAAGAGGGGGAGAGGGAGAGAGAGAGCTCGAGAGCTCTCGGGTGCTCACGGTGCATGGATACCACGCACTCCAGAAGGAGATTGGAAGCTAGCTCGTGATGGCCAGTTCTTGGAACGGTCAAAAGGAGATGTTGTGACATGCTGAGACATGGTATGGCAGCCTGATTCGAGCTGTGGGGCAAGGTTAGGGTGCAGAGCACCAGTTTTGCATGACAGGGTGATGGTCACCATGGCCACCTGTGCCAAAACCAGCAGCTTGACTAGTCAAAGGTGTCTGGGATGTGGGGCATGTTAGTTGGAGGGCGAGTGAGTAGTTTGGTCTCTAGTGGAGTTAGTTTGAATGGTCTTTCATTGAGGTTAAGTTTTAACAACAAATTTAGAGCAAAGTAAAGTGGTTTATACAGAAAGGGAATTGAGCTGAAACCTTGTCTACTAGTCTTATTCACGGAAGAACTACAATGATGCCAAGTTTGAGCTCAGGAAGAGGTGGTTAGCTAGTACTTGCTGTACAAAGCTACTTATGAGCCAGAAATCAGCTTGTAGATGTGCTTCTCATTTTCCCCACATGAGCATGCCATATCTTGGTTTGAAATGATGCCTTGGGATGCTAGGGAGTCTCTGGAAAGTGTTGGGGGCTTTGACTTAAGCACAAGTTGGGCAGGAGGGATAAAATCGTGATCCAAGGGTAAAAAGGGAAGTAGTTACACAGAGCCTATCACCAATAATTGTCCAGAGGTCATGGCAATGCTACTTGAGGTTAAATGTGACTATATAGAGCTGTGGTAAAAGGTTAAGATCAAGGGTAAATATGGAAGGGGCCAAAGTATCCACTTTGGTGAGTGCACACAAGGTGTTTGATGAGTGTGAGGGATACCAGATGGACCTCAATTGATATGAAACTTAACAGGATCAAATAATAGATGAAAATAAGCTTGGACATCAAATTTGGGATTTGGTGGAGAAGGTTTCCAATGTAGACCTGGAAAACCCATGAAATGGGCAAAAATGGCCTTCTGCTCACAAAACTATTCAAATCAATTCCCACAAATCCAATATTTGGTGTGGGCCATTATTTGAGCATTAAGGCATGCCCAAAAAGTTTGCCGCCAATTGAAGAAACTTTATAATGTAAAGTTTTCGAAAGTCAGAAATTAACAAAGAGAGTGTTGTGGTGCTTTGGACAAGTTCTTCCATTCTCCTTGATGCACCATTTGGTGTGGATGCAGTATTGGAGTATCAGAACATCTCTACCAAATTTGAGCACAATTGGAGGCACTTGGAAATGTAGAGTTGCTCAAATTTGGATCTAGATAGATAGGGTTTTAGAATATTTAGGGGAGTCAAATCAACTTGGATTGAGATGAAACTTGGCAAGATCATCACATATATCATATGTGACATGATGGAATTTTACAGGAAATTATTTAGAATATTTCTTATAGAAATATTCCAAAAGCTTGAAATAGGCAGGAAGGGTTTTGAAGGGGTTTGCCTAATATTTTGAACATGACCATGTGTTTAAACTCATATTTATGTAATATATAGGTCCACTGAGTTTCCCTAAATTTTCTTAAATATTTTCAAAGCAATAAAAATAACTTTCTTTCATAAGAGACCATTTCTGGCCTCATAGAAAGGTATTTAAATAAAATAGTAAAATAACTTTTAAAATAATAATATTGTGGTTTTGTGAAGTCATTTTGATAATGGGTTTTAAATAAAATAATTGGTGCAAAAGAAATTCCCTAATTTGAGGACTTGTAGTACAAATCTCAGCTCGGGGGTTTTGAAAGCTTAATTAAACGAAATGCTCTTTGATAAAAATAATATTTGGTAAAAGTAGATTCTGGTCCTAAACACATGGCACGATCATTAGGCAAGAGTTTTGGGATAAGGAGGTGAGTCTGGAGAGTAACAGGAATTATTGAGAATCAAACACACGCATACAAGCAAGCAATAGTCACTTCAAGCATCACAAGCATTCACAAAACAATTAATTGGTCCTAATTTCTGAGAAAAGTCAAATTAGTGAGGAGAGTTAAAAACAGGGTGTTACAGACCTTACCCCCTTAAGAAAATCTTGTCCCCGAGATTTCTAGGCTATGTGGTGGAGGGATACAAAATCTTGAGTTGGAGGTAGTCTTAATGTGCGCATGTTGCTTCTGTGGGTCTTGAGGTGCTTGATGATACAACTTTGAATGCTCCACACGTCCTTTTCTATCCGTGAGCGGGTTCTGGCAATAAGTTAGGCTTGACCGAAGGTAAAGGGCTTGGTGGACTAAGTTCGTGCAAGGTTCTAATTGCATTCGAAGATATGAATACATGGCATGATAATGTGTGTGGGTTCTGGTCATGGGTCCGCTCAAGCCAGTTAGTGACATCTAGATGTTTCGTGTTAGAACGTACGGTCAGGGTCCTCGCGTAGCTCTCTGCTGACGGGGAAGTTCTTGAATCCTTGAGGCACGCAAGTATGGTCGCGTGTCATCTTCATCCTCGTGGGTGTTGTAGTGGCCTTTGAAGGCTTCTCCTGAAATGGTCTAGGTTGGGTCTTGCCCATGAGTCTTAAGCTCGGAGACTCAGTATTCAGGACGGGTCCTACCATCTCGGATGGTTCGCGACAGGTTCTAGATGAGCTGGCCACCCAAGAGTATAGACCAGCCTTCCACTCCCTAGGTTGTGGCTCGGCAAGGAGGTGAATCTCCTTTAGCAGGTCTTCACCAGGACCCAATCAGGACTCTCGTCCTTGGTTTGGACCAAGAAGAGCCGTCTGATTCTCTCATTGTCCAAAGGATTCAGTCTTGAATCATCAAGGCTTCTTGACATCGTTGATGTAGTCGGCGTAGGATCGATGGTTGACTTCTATTGCTTCTTCTTCTTTGCCATAGCGGTCCTTCGTCTTTCCTTGGGTAGGATAGACTTTTGTTGTCTTGTGGTTGCTTCAACAAGCCCACCGTCTTGAGATAACACTTTACTCTCGAGAGGCATGGCGATCCGCATCCTTGGGGCTCGCCCAAACAGGACTAAGGTGCTCATCTTCTTATTGGGTGAATAAGTATGTCATCTGTGAGGATAACAACATATTTTCCCAAGGATCACATAAGCATAGTGCTTATGAGACAGGTGAGGAGAGCGGGGACTTGCTATGGGTGGTCACTAGCCCAGAGGTTTGTTGTCCAACATGATCTGGTACCTCATGCGCATGTTTGTTATTGGCACGATGGGTGGCAGTCGGGCAGAGTACTGGTCATATTCCAACGACTCAGAGTCTTTTTCTATGGTCGTAATCCGACCACCTTATGGCTTGGTGGAGCTTTGGGGTTTCAAGGAACTTAGGACATGAGTGAACATCTATCATCTTTTCTTAAGTTCATTCCTAAGATCCCAATAGTCTGACCTCTCACTCTGGACAAATCGCCCTATTTCATCAAATATATCATCTCACATAGTTCAACTCCACACCGCTTATGCTGGTCAGCTCCGGAGTTGATGGAAAGACTAAACCCAAACACGACAAGTATGGTGTCGCCACGTTGCACATGCATTCCTATGCAAGAACCTCGGGGAGGCATACAAGCTCCCATCTTGAATCAAGACACCACAAATCCAATGTCCAGCTAGATCATCCAATGGACAAGGCATCACAATTCTATAGTAAGGAAACACGTAGTATACCACCCAAGATCTTGTTTCCTTTCTACGAACCCGATCAAGTGACCCATTATTCCACCAATAGTCAGTTGACCCATCGCTCCTACAAATCCAGTATTTATGGGGTTCTACAGGATGACTTAGAGCCCTCATAATTCACATATTACCGCAAGGATTACGTCCTAGTATATCCACCAACTTCCAATATCATGGCCAACTATTCTCCAAGGTCATGCTTATACAGGTTTGTGAGTCAATTTAACAACTCCAATTACTTCTACTCGTTATCCACCGAGAAACATGGTATCATGATCGAGGTCATCGGGCTAAATCTAATTTATTCTGAACCATGTGGTCTCACTCATCATCGATACTCTATTAAGATTACCTATTTAAATCCAAAACAAAAGTCCAATAATTTTTTTACTTGCTACTCCAAGTCGTCATGGTAAAAGCATCAGACCATGTCAACTAGTTGATAAAGTCAATTATACCACCAAGAATTACTCGTGATCATAATCGTCCTACCGAATTAAAACTTACTCTAGGAATATGTAGGTTATGCTACATTGTCCACTGGTTCCACCAAGTTTACCTACCAGCATAGAGTCTTATGATCCACCAAGACAGTCTAGGTATATCCTCCAGACTACTATCATCACCACAACAATCTTTAGTCCAATACTCTTATATCTGAGAACGGTCCTTCTTATGGCATCATGGTTATGGTGCTACCTTAAGAATGACGGATACTCGTTTACAGTGATCACTTGTTCCATAAAGAACTCGATGCTAACCGGGGTTTATCGGGGCTCTACGGGTGTTGTGGCAAATCCGTGTAATGGACACGTGATCAGAAATTTGAGCCGGAAAGGCTTGTGGAGGCTAGGATGGGTTAGGGAGGGTTGCAATCTTGAGGAAAAGCATAACCTCTATGGGTTGTGTGCTGTCGAGCATGGTGTAGTTAGTGTCTTCAATGTCAGCACCCGTCGAACTGGATCCCTGGGGTATCTTGTCCTGCTGGCCTTCAGTCGTCGAGAAGGGCGAGGGAGAGAGAGAGAGAGTAGCATCACAGAGGAGAGTGCCCATGGGGTGCTACACTTCAAGTGCAAAACAAGTGTCGGAAAGGTCAACTCAAACATAAAGATGAGGCAGGTGACATAACTACATGCTTGTTGCCATGAGCAAAAGTGTGACTTATATCAAAGCACAAACAAACAAAAACAAGTAACACACAACATGGTTCCATGCGAACCATTTCACGAACTCTACTTCGCATAGGGGGGTTCACGACACATCCTACCCTAGGGGTTCTCGGACTCGACAGTCATGCTTGCTTCGTGTCCCTAAGAGAAGTTTAATAAGTCTTCTGGCTTCGCATGGTGTTACCAAATCTCTTGTTGTTGCTCGCCGAAACGACTTGGGTTGAGTTGATAGGGAATTCTTGACGACTTCCTAGCTGGTGAGGTGCCGGCGAGGATGCTCTTCATGGTGGTCGTTGACAAGGTATTATGTTGTCTTTAGAATCCTGCCATTGTCTTCTTGTCTTCCGGGGTGTCAAGAGTTCTGCGCGGACGACCTTTATGCAATGACGTCATCAAGGCATGATAGAGCTCTGACCTGTCAGTCACTTGATCACAGTATCGACACCTAGAGCGGGGGATGAAGAGAACCATTTTTCCTGTTTACTAAGGTGAGGCGGACCAAATGGAGAGGTTCTCATCCACCGGTGGTGGTCGACAAAGCCTTCATGTTGATAGGTTCGGTCTATTGGCGATGCAGATCATGGTCTTGTGCATATTATGTCCTGATCATCGTTAAGGATGGCAATTTTATCCACGGGAACGGCTGCCCATGAGTACCATACCCACATGGGCATGGTATGGGCACACGTTTATACCCATGGGTAGTACCCATACCCTACCTTTTAAATCATGGGTAGGGTACGGGTATAGCCTTGTACCTGTGGGTACGCCCATACCCTACCCATTTGTGAAGTAATGTTATGTTATCGCCAATTAATCATTAATTTGTCATGTGACTCATCTACTCCTATTAACTTATGAGTATGTTGTGATTTTTCAATTTTTCTCATCGTCATGTACTCATCTACCTCTTATCGAGCCAAGATAATTCAATTTTGTGTCAAATGTGCTATCACTGAGTGTAAAATTGTGAACAACTTGTGTACTATTTGTTCTACCCGCTGGATACCCAATGGGTACAGGTAATCGTTGGGTATGGGTATGGGTAAATTTTTATACCCGTGGGTATAGGTATGGGTAGAATTTTATACCCATTAACTATATGGGTATGGGTATGTTATTGCTCTACCCTGCCCATACCCTAGCCATTGCCATCCTTAATCGTCGTAGGTGAAGGTGGCATCACTCTGGAACAGTGTTGAGGGTGTCGCCATGTTCTGGGTCTCGATGTCCTTTTTCGTCATGGAGGTACTTCTATTGGTGTTGTATGGTCATAGCGTACCAAGGAGATCCAGGAAACATCCGTGTCACCAACGACTCGCGATATATAACATATCCGAGGTAAGTACCCGATCAATGCCTTTCCCCTGACTATACTACACAAATAGATCCACTCGATTCATGTCCGGCCCACATGATGTACGTCTTACGAGAACCAACTCAACACAGTGGCCAAAGTCGGCATAGTCGACCTACCTGGTACGACCCCATCACGAGAGGGACCACATATCACTCCCGCGACTATTAACGTGGATCTTTGCTAGCACCGACCAGAGTAATCAACAAAGCCCCATCCCATTAAGGGGTAACATGGTCGCACATGTAAGCTTGGGATTGTCGACACATCATAAATCTAATCCCATTTCCGAAACCAGTCACACCAAAATACACCCGGTGCACCACATCTTCTCAAATGGCCACCTAACTCATCATCACCCTCGGGCATTAGTGGCACCCAACGGGGTTTTCATAAACCTTTGATATTTACCATCATCATGCTCATGCTTCTACTATGATTAGATCTACTTATCAACATGATATTAGTGTGACCCTCATAGGTGGTAGGATCATGCTCAAATGCAAGTGCTCCGGAAGAGCCATCGGTAACATCATATCGATGATTTAGCGAATACTCATGATCATATGCGACGGGAATAATTGCTCTACTAGCATGCAATATAATAATTGCTCAAACATGGTCAAAGGGCTGCTTTCCTTTGCTCTCATAAGTTCTCGGGGTCTTTGAGGTCTTCCAGTCCAACTCTGAGTATTCCGTCTACTCCACCAACTAACGTCGGAAACAACACAGTAAGCCATCCAACAAGTAGAAAAAAAAGTTCTATATAAATAGGAGTTTTATTTTTCTTGGACCTCTCTCGTCATAAGAAAAATACCTGAAGCTTCCATAGGAGATTTGGATCATCCGAGAATTTTGAATGGATGAAGGCAGGAATAGGTGATCTTAAAGGAAGTCTACAAAAAATATCATGATAAAAAATGAGTGGAGGCACTGATTTAATAGAGCATCATTTGAGAAATATATAGGAAGTTGTTTCACTAGATTTGGAGCTGATATGAATATACTAGGGATTTTCTAACATTGGATAAATATAAAAAGGGAGCTATTTATTTATTGCAACAGAAATAAGTCCTTCAAAAATGTTGACCAAGGCTTCAAAAGTATGATGTGATATAAGAATTCTCTGGAAATTGGAATCACTCCATTTGGAGTTGATTTGAACCCTATAAGATTTTACAAAGGTGGTGTTCAAAATATTCAAATGGGCATTTGAATATTAATCCCACATAAAGTCTTCTGGAAAAATGTGCAATGCACATATATGGATAGGTCTTGATTTTAGGGACCTGCAAAAATTCGAATCATAAATTTTGGAGTTCAAATGATTTTGTTATTGATTTTTGAAGCTTTACCGATAAAGGAAAAGCAAAGAAGGGGCGACCAGGGAGTCTATTGTGCGCTCTGGGCGATAGATGGCCACTAGGCCGGCCCATCTGCTCGGGTTACCAGAGAAGGGGCCACGCCGCTGGCATATTGCGCCCGATGCGCGTTCGCCTTCGGGAAGTGGATGCAGCTGGAGTTGCCTCCACTTACAGGGCTGGGCCCGGCTGGTTAGAGGCTGACCAGGGGCCCCGCTGGTCAGGTCCTTCCACAACCTCCTGCTCGCACACAGGGAGGACGAGGAGGTCGACCGAGCCAGTGCCTGCCCTGGGCTCCGGCTAGGTCCAACAGCGCCCCGGTAGCCGGCACCGTCGGGGCGACGTGCTGCGTCCCCATGATGCGCCAGCTCCGCCAAGGAGTGCCTAGGGAGAGGGGGCCTCGGCCGCGAATGAGGTAGGCGACAGTGGCCGTGGGGACCAGCGTCCCTAGGGTAGCTAGAAGGGTAGGAGAGAGCTATGCAAGCATGGACGCGAGCTTGGCCGAAGCGGCCATGGCGGCCATGGAAGGAGAGGACAGAGCTTGGGAGGAGAGTGGGGCTCAAGGTGAAGCTCTAGAGGTGCTCAAGGGAGAAGGGAGCAAGAGGGGCTCGGGGGAGAGGAGATAAGAGGGGGAGAGGGAGAGAGAGAGCTCGAGAGTTCTCGGTTGCTCCCGGTGCATGGATGCCACGCACCGCATAAGGAGCTTGGAACGGTCAAAAGGAGATGTTGTGACATGCGAGACAAGGTGTGGCTACCTGATTCGAGCTGTGGGGCAAGGTTAGGGTGCAGAGCACCAGTTCTGCATGCCAGGGTGGTGGTCACCATGGCCATGTGTGCCTACACCAGCAGCTTGACCAGTTAAAGGTGTGTGGGATGTGGGGCATGATAACTAGAGGGTGAGTCATGAGTTTGGTCTCTAGTGGAGTTAGTTTGAATGGTCTTTGACCGAGGTTTAATTTGTAACAGCAAACTTAGAGCTAAGTAAAGTGGTTTGCACAGAAAAGGAATTGATGTGAAAGCTTTTCTACTAGTCTTATTCATGGAAGAACTACAATGATGCCAAGTTTGAGCTCAGGCAGAGGTGGGTAGCTAGTACTTGGTGTACAAAGCTACTTTTCAGCGAGAAATCAACTTGTAGATATGTTGCTCATTTTCCCCACGTGAGCATTCCATATCTTGGTTCGAAATGATGCCTTGGGATGCTAGGGTCACTCTGGAAAGAGGTGGGGGCTTTGGCTTAAGCAGAAGTGGGGCAGGAGGGGTAAAATGGTGATCCAAGGGTAAAAATGGGAAGTAGTTACATGGAGCCTCTCTCCAATAATTGACCAGAGGTCATGGCAATGCTACTAGAGGTAAAATGTAACTATATAGAGTTGTGGTAAAAGTTTAAGATCAAGGGTAAATATGGAAGGGGCGAAAGTAGCCACTTTCGTGAGTGCACACAAGGTGTTTGATGAGTGTTAGGTATACAAGATAGACTTCAATTGATATGAAACTTAACAGCATCAAATAATAGAAGAAAATAAGCTTGGGCACCAAAATTGGGATTTCGTGGACAAGGTTTCCTATGTAGACTTGGAAAACCCATGAAATGGGCAGAAATGGCCTTGTGCTCATAAAACTATTCAAATCAATTCCCACAAATCCAATATTTGGTGTGGGGGCATTATTTGAGCATTAAGGCAAGCCCAAAAAGTTTGGGGTCAATTGGAGAACCTTTATAATGTAAAGTTTCCCAAAGTCAGATATCAACAAGAGGATTTTGAGGGCTTGGGACATGTTCTTCTATTATCCTTGATGCACCACTTGGTGTGGATGCATTATTGGAGTATCAGAACATGTCTACCAAATTTGAGCACAGTTGGAGACACTTGGAAATGTAGAGTTCTCAAATTTGGATCTGGAAAGGTAGGGTTTTAGAATATTTAAGGGAGTCAAATCAACTTGGACTGAGATGAAACTTGGCAAGATCATCACATATATCATATGTGACATGCTGGAAATTTACAAGAATTTATTGAGAATATTTATTATAGAAATATTCCAAAAGCTTGAAATAGGCAGGAAGGGTTTTGAAGGGGTTTGCCAAATAATTTGAACATGACCATGTGTTGAACATCATATATATGTAATATATAGGTCTAGTTAGTTTCCCTAATTTTTCTTAAATATTTTCAAAGCAATAAAAATAACTTTCCTTCATAAGAGACCATTTCTGGCCTTACAGGAAGGTATTTAAATAAAATAGTAAAATGAATTTTAAAATAATAATATTGTGGCTTTGGGAAGTCATTTCTATAATGGTTTTTAAATAAAATAATTGGTGCAAACTAAATTCCATAATTTGAGGACTTGTAATTCAAATCCTGTCCCGGGGTTTTGAAAGCTTAATTCAAAGAATCGCTTTTTGGTGAAAATAATATTAGGTAAAAATATTTTCTGGTCCTAAACACATCCCATGATCATTAGGAAGGAGTTTTGGGCTAAGGAGGTGTTTTTGGAGAGGAATAGGAATTATTGAGAATCAAACACACGCATACAAGCAAGCTAGCAAGCAAGCAATAGTCACTTCAAGCATCACAAGCATTCACAAAAAAAAATTGTCCTATATTTTTAGAAAAGTCAAATCAGTTAGGAGAGTTAAAATCAGGGTGTTACAAAACTTGGTGGCACCGATTTAAGTTTTATGGTTTGGACAGAATATATTTATTGGAGAATTCGTGAGGGTTTTTTGGTGGCTAACTCAAAGCACTTGAGCAACCAGATCATCATATATACCTCATTCTCTTTTAATGGTATTGGCTTTCTATGGACTCGAATTTGATTTCTCACAAAATGAAAAATGTAGAGTCTTCGAGCTTGTTGCGATTAGATGTTCCATGCATCTAGGGAAACTCCTCACAATCCTTCACTACAGGAATCAGAATCTTTGCCGTCCGCCATCACGGACGGCAAAGAGGTGATCCACCGACGGCAATGGTCTTTGCTGCCAGCCTCCTGTCGGCAATGTTCATACGACTACTTTCGACGGCATATCACCTTCTTTGTTGTCAGTCTGCCTTAAGCGGATGGCAAAGGTCTTTGCCGTTAGCCTCTGGCGCCGAGCAGACGACAAACATGCTTAGACGGCAGCCGACAGGCAACGCCTCCCTTGGGTCTAACGGAGGCTTTGCCGTCTGCCTTCCTGTCTCTCTTTGCCGTCTGCCTCCCTCCCTCTCTCTATTGTGTTCCTTCCTTCCGCTCTTTGCCGTCTGCTTCTATGGGCCTGCACAGAGTTGGGCCAGCGCATGAATCAGACTCTTCCGTTTCCCACCCTACCGCTATGATGTTAGCCTGCCGAGGCAGTGGACGGCAAAGAGCCCATATGGCCAGCTCCTGCTGCCCAGGTTCCACAGCCGGGTGTGGCACATTTGTCGTCAGCTTCCTGATGGCAAAGGCCTTTGCCATCAGCTGGCAGATGGCAAAGAGACCATATTGTCACATTTTTTGTTTATTTTTCTATTTCACATCATATATATATATAATTCATAGCACATATATGATATATAGGTCACAACATATATATGATATACATATAAAGTTCATCAATGCCATTTGTTCATCAATGTACATACCATATATCAAACGAACCAACATATACAAAGTTTCATCCATATGTACATATACATATAGTTCCGCATATATTGTTCATCCATATATAGATATACATATAGTTCCACGTTGTTCAGCAACTCAAATGAAAACTAGAACTAAAGCACTCCAATGCCAGCTTTCATGCATGTATTACATCCAATCTGCAAAATGGGAATAAGAAAGTCACAAGAACAACAACAACAACATATATATGACAAATAAGCTAAATTGAAGAAGAAATAGAAGAAGGAAGAAGAGAATAAGGAGAAGAAAAACAAGAAGGATGAGGAGGAGGAGGAGAAGCAGAAGGAGAAGGAGAAGGAGGAGGAGAAGAAAATAAGAAGAGAAGAAGAAGGAGAAGAAGGAGGAGAAGAAGGAGGAGAGAATAAGCAGGAGAATAAGTAGGGATCCTTCTCGTTCTTCTCCTCCTTCTCCTTCTTCTCTTCTGCTTCTCCTCCTCCTTCTTGTCCTTCTCCTTCTCTTCTTTTTGTCTTCTTCTTCTTCTTCCATTTCATTTCTCCTCGTATCCTCTTCTTGGAGCTAAATTAGCTAACTATGTATTTTTCTAGCTAAATGGGCTTATTATGTCATTATAGTGGAAAACAAGCTAAGTATATAATATTAATGAGGTAACCAAGGTTCTTATGCTATTTTGAGCTTATAATGTCTTTTAGGAGCTTAATTAGTCATTTTAATGAGCTATCCAAGGTTCTTATGATGTTTTTACCTAACTAAGCTAATTATGTCATTTTGAAGGATAATTATCTAAGTATGTCTTTGTTGGGGAAAAATAAGCTAAATTGAAGAAGAAAGAGAAGAAGCAAGAAGAGAAGAAGGAGAAGAAAAAGAAGAAAGAGAAGGAGGAGGAGAAGAAGAAGAAAAGAAGAAGAAAAGAAGAGGAGAAGAAGCCTCCTTCTCCTTCTTCTCTTCTTCTTCTCCTCCTCCTTGTTCTCCTTATCCTTCTCTTCTTCTTATTCTTCTTCCTTCTTTCCATTTCTCCTCTTCTCCTCTTCTTGGAGCTAAATTAGCTAAGTATGTATTTTTGGAGCTAAATGGGCTAATTATGTCATTTTAGAGGAAAAATAGCTAAGTATATAATATTAATGAGCTAACCAAGGTTCTTATGCCATTTTGAGTTTATAATGTCTTCTAGGAGCTTAATTAGTCATTTTAATGAGATTACCAAGGTTCTTATGATGTTTTTACCTAACTAAGCTAATTATGTCATTTTAGAGGATAATTAGCTAAGTATGTCTTTGTTGGGGAAAATAAGCTAAATTGAAGAATAAAGAGAAGAAGCAAGAAGAGAAGAAGGAGAAGAAAAAGAAGAAGCAGAAGGAGGAGGAGAAGAAGAATAAAAGAAGAACAAAATAAGAGGAGAAGAAGAAGGATAAGAAGAAGGAGAATAAGGAGGAGAGTAGAAGGAGAAGAAGGAGGGCTCATTCTCCTCCTTCTCCTTCTTTTTCTTCTTCTTCTTCTCCTCCTTCTTCTCCTTCTCCTTCTCTTCTTTTTCTCTTCTTCTTCTTATTCCTTATTTGCATTTCTCCTCTTCTCCTATTCTTGGAGCTAAATTAGTTAAGTATGTATTTTTGGAGCTAAATTGAATAAGAAAGAGAAGAAGCAAGAAGAGAAGAAGGAGAAAAAAAGAAGGAGAAGGAGGAGGATAAGAAGAAGAAAAGAAAAGGAGAAGAAGAAGGAGAATAAGGAGGAGATAATAAGAAGTAGAATAAGAAGGAGAAGAAGGAGGGCTCCTTCTCCTTCTTCTCCTCCTTCTCCTTCTTCTCTTCTTCTTCTCCTCCTACTTCTTCTTCTCCTTCTCCTTCTCTTGTTTTTCTTTTCTTCTTCTTCTTCCTTCTTTTCATTTCTCCTCTTCTCCTCTTCTTGGAGCTAAATTAGCTAAGTATGTATTTTTTAGAGCTAAATGGGCTAATTATGTCATTTTAGAGGAAAACAAGCTAAGTATATAATATTAATGAGCTAACCAAGGTTTTTATGCCATTTTGAGCTTATTATGTCTTTTAGGAGCTTAACTAGTCATTTTAATGAGCTAACCAAGGTCCTTATGATGTTTTTACCTAACTAGGCTAATTATGTCATTTTGGAGGATAATTAGCTAAGTATGTCTTTGTTGGGGAAAATAAGCTAAATTGAAGAAGAAAGAGAAGAAGCAAGAAGAGAAGAAAGAGAAGAAAAATAAGAAGGAGAAGGAGGACAGGAATAAGAAGAAAAGAAGAAGAAAAGAAGAGGAGAATAAGAAGGAGAAGAAGAAGGAGAAGAAGAAGGAGAAGAAGAAGGAGAAGAAGAAAGAGAAGAAGAAGAAGGAGGGCTCCTTCTCCTTCTTCTCCTCCTTCTCCTTCTTCTCTTCTTCTTCTCATCCTCCTTTTGTCCTTCTCCTTCTCTTCTTCCTCTTCTTCTTCCTTCTTTTCATTTCTCCTCTTCTCCTCTTCTTGGAGCTAAATTAGCTAAGTATGTATTTTTGGAGCTAAATGGGCTAATTATGTCATTTTAGAGGAAAACAAGCTAAGTATACAATATTAATGAGCTAACCAAGGTTCTTATGCGATTTTGAGCTTATTTTGGAGGATAATTAGCTAAGTATGTCTTTGTTGGGGAAAATACGCTAAATTGAATAAGAAAGAGAAGAAGCAAGAAGAGAAGAAGGAGAAGAAAAAGAAGAAGGAGAAGGCGGAGGAGAAGAAGAAGAAAAGAAGAGGATAAGAATAAGGAGAACAAGAAGGATAATAAGGAGGAGAGAATAAGAAGGAGAAGAAGAAGGAGAAGAGGAAGGAGAAGAAGGAGGGCCCCTTCTCCTTATTCTCCTCCTTCTCCTTCTTCTATTCTTCTTCTCCTCCTCCTTCTTCTTCTTCTCCTTCTCCTTCTCTTCTTTTTCTCTTCTTCTTCTTCTTCCTTCTTTTCATTTCTCCTCTTCTCCTCTTCTTGCATCTAAATTGGGCTAAGTATGTATTTTTGGAGCTAAATGGGCTAATTATGTCATTTTAGAGGAAAACAAGCTAAGTATATAACATAAATGAGCTAACCAAGGTTCTTATGCCATTTTGAGCTTAGTATATCTTTTAGGAGCTTAATTAGTCATTTTAATGAGCTAACCAAGGTTCTTATGATGTTTTTACCTAACTAGGCTAATTATGTCATTTTGGACGATAATTAGCTAAGTATGTCTTTGTTCGGGAAAATAAGCTAAATTGAAGAAGAAATAGAAGAAGAAAGAAGAGAAGAAGGAGAAGAAGAAGGAGAGAAGAAGAGAAGAAGAAGGACAAGAAGAAGGAGAAGGAGGAGAGAAGAAGAAGAAGAAGGAGAAGAAAGATGCCTCCTTCTCCTTCTTCTCCTTCTTCTCCTTCTTCTTCTCCTTCTTCTTCTCTTCTTCCTTTTCTCTTCTTCTTCTTAGTCCTTATTTTCATTTTTACTATTTCAATTGAGCTTATTATGTCATTTTGGAGCTAAATTAGCTAAGTTATGAAACTAGTGGTTTCACTAACCATTTTGGAGCTAACTGAGCTAAGTTATGAAACTAGTGGTTTCACTAACCATTTTTCCTAGGAGAAATCAAGTAGGAGCTTATTATGTCATTTTGGAGAAAACTTACCATAGTGGTCATCAAGGAGGAGAAACACCAGGGTTGCTCGCATCGGCTTCGTTTGGAAACAGTTGTCGTGGAGAAGGGTCGTGCGATGCCTCAGTTAGCATGATTACACTCAATTGTTAATAATAGTTTATAATGACCATTGAAATGAAACTCACCATGCCAATCGCAGAGAAGACGGGCATCGGCGGAGGGCTTGACCGGTCCTCTCGTACATAGACTGCACATTCTGTTTTGAAGAGTTAGTCGTATTAGTTAGTAATGAAACAGATATTACACACATGGTTTGGCTAATGTGAAAAAGAAACTTACCACAATAGGCTCGTACATGGACAGGTGATCCGCCTCATTCTGGCCCTCTCCTCCTCAATCCACCAAGCAGTGGTCCGATCCCTCTCCTCTAGAGCAGCCTGAAGAGCAGCCTAGCATGCCACTCTCTCTTTCTTTGCATAATCTGCCCGGGGGGAGATTGAGTGGAATGACAAATACAGGCCAACTACTGTATTGGTTGCCGTCATGCCGAAGGGATTAAAACCATCCATGGCGATGCAGACTCGAGGATTCCTTGGATCTGGATCTTTATCGTGATGCAAACCATCGAAATGTTTCCATGCTTCCCCATCCGATGTGTGTACCGCCATCTTATTCCCATCCGCATCTAGTTCGGTTCTTTTGCCCATTTTGTGCCATGTCATCTGTCTGGCTGTCTCTTCCACCATCGAAAGACGTTGAAACGTTGGTATGATTGGCATATACCGAAGAATAGTAACTGCGATTTTGGTCTACACCTTCTCACCCATACCGTTGTCTACCACAAGATACCGGCAAGACTCGCAATTGGGACAATAGTCCAAGTGTGCAAACTCCTCCCGAAATAAGACACATCCTTTCTCACATGCATCTATCTTCTCATAGGGCATCTTAAGTACATGAAGTATTTTGTCCGACTAGTACAGGTTTGCAGGAATGACACGTCCTTTGGGTAGAAAACGTCCAAATAGTGTCATCGTCGCATCGTAGCATTCTCTTCCCAAGTTGAACTGAGCCTTCAGAGCCATTACTTGTGCAATGGCATCCGGATGACAAAGCTCAGTGTGCTCGTGGAGAGGACATTTTGAATACTCCGACATTTCATAGAAGGCCTTTGCAGATTCCTCCATCTCATCTTTCGAATTCCGAGCATCATCAAAGTCTTGCACCATGCCTTCGATCCCGGTACCATGCTCGTTGGTGCGACGACGAACCACGTCAGCTCTGGTGCGTTGTATAGACTCACCATGAAATGTACAAATAGTATAATTAGGCTTAAAACCCCTCCTCTGCAGGTGTTTAATCATTAGAGTCTTTGTCCTCTTTTTATAGTTGTCGCATTCAGGACAAGGGCACGACTTTGTTTCCTGGCCATTTGCAAATGCGACTTTCACAAACTCATTGTTTTTTGAAAAACATTCTTTTGTCATCTCTTTCTGACTACGGTGACCGATGTACATCCACGCACGATCACTCATCTTGCCTAGTTACTAAACACACAAGAAATATATTTATATATAATTCAGCATATATATTCATCAGTTAATCAAGTTCGCCAGTTTTATTACACCCATGCAACCTACACGCTAATAGGTAAAGATAGGTCCTAATCCCACCTTAGTATGTGTATATTGTGTTCGTTTTCCCATGATCTGCTCCGGATCCAACGCAAAATTTCGACAGCACTTCCCCGCTATTCTCCTGATACACGTCTCCGCAATAAACAGAGAGGATGTACATCCGCAATAAACCCAATCTACACATACTAGGGCTGTCCATGGATAACGTTGGACAATTTGGAAGAATCATGGTTATAAATGTATGCAAATGCATGCATATTTATAACTATAACCCTTTCGAACAGAAGACGCATACTTGTCACGCGTACTCATAAATTAATTTACCTATATCTAGCAAGTTTCATCCGAACACCAACACAGAGCAAATGAAGGGGCAAGGTGGAGATGACATTTGTACCTACTCACCCACGAATGCACGGGCGGAGCTCGTAGAACGCACGGGGAGGTCTTTGCACAGTAGACCTCACAACGATGAGACAACTATCTCATGTAAATCCACCCGATCAACACAAATATTTTGTGTTCACCAATTAACTCGAAAAATATATGACCTAACACAAATATATGACCTAAAAAATGAGCCGGAAAGGTTTTGGGATTTTTGCAAAGGCGAATCCATAAAAGGTGACCCTTGCAAATGGACCTTAAGTGCTAGTTGGAAGAGGGACGAAAATTGTGTGCTCGTAATAACTTTTTTGTGATTTCTACTCGTATTCCTTCATATTGTTTGTCATGATAATAAACTTCAGATTTTGTGCCTTTTTTGCTGCAGGTTGTCAAGTATCAAACCGAGCACATTTGTAGTTCAACGAGTGGAGAAGTGACAAGTATGACAACTCAATCTTGGTTGACTGATAGGGCAGCGACTATGTTGAAGAAAGATCCAACCATTGGTATTGTGAAGATACTGAGCAGCGTGAGGGATTTAGGCTACATTGCTTCCACAAGTAGAAGCCCTGGACCTGTCACTAGGAGCCAAGCTACATCTCAAGCTGCTACTCCACCCCCGAAGTCTCCAACAAAAGGGAAGAAGAAGAAAATGACTATAAAGAAGAAGAAATTAAGTGAACTGTGATCTTATTTGTGGCTGTCATTGAACTCCCTTCTATTGATGTGTATGTGAGGTGAAAAGGGGAAGCCGCACTCATTTGTTAATCCATGTGTCAATCCATAGCTAAACATAGCTAACTAACTGAATAAACTAAACCGAAGCCGCACTCATTTGTCAATCCATTTTTGGTTTGAAACATTAGCTAAACTGAAGTCGCACTCATTTGTCAATCCATAGCTAAACATAGCTAACTAACCTAATAAACTAAAGAATTAACCTAACTAATTTAACATAAATAAATAAAAAGGAAAAACAAAATAAAATTAGGGTCGGCTGGCCGACGGGGGGGGGGGGACTCACCAGCGGGGGCGGCTGGTGGCAGGGACAATGGGGTGTTGGGGGCGGTGGGGCGGCGGGGCGGCGGGGAGGACGGGGGTGACGGGGGCTGTGGTGTGGCGGTGTGAAAGGGGCAGTGGGCACATTGGGGGCGGCAAGGCGCTGGGGCGGCTGGTGGTGGGGATGATGGGGCGTTGGGGGCGGTGGGTCGGCGTGGAGGACGGGCGCGACGGGGACTGTGGTGCGGTAGTGCGACGTGGGCGGTGGGCATGTTGGGGGCGGTGGGGTGCCAGGGGCGGTGGGCATGTTGGGGGCGGTGGGCACGTTGGGGGCGGCGGGGCGCCGGGGGCGGTGGGGCGGCGGCGGGATAGGGTCGGTGGGGCAACGACGGCGGTGGCCGCGGGGGTGGCGGCGGTGGGCATCGGGGAGAGAGGGGAGTGAGAGTGGGGGTGGGGGTGACGACCGTAAGGGGAGAGAGGGGTGTGGGGTGGGTGTAACGGCCGTTAGGGCATGTACCTCTTTGTTGTCTGCCCTCCGACGACAAAGAGGTACAAGGCAGACGGCAAAGAAAGAGGTCGTTAGGGGGGAAGGAGGGGGTGCGGGGTGGGCTGCCCCGTGCTCTTTGCCGTGTGTCTGAATTCTCTTTGCCGTTAGCTGGCACACGGCAAAGAGAAAACTAATGGCAAAGATTATCTTTGCCATTAGTCTGCTCTTTGCCATCTGGTTTCTGGTAGCTGATGGCAAAGAGGGTCTTTGCCATCATCCAACAGACAACAAAGAAGCAGCAAATGGGAAATTCTCTAATTCCGGTAGTGCTTTTCCAGTCCATTCATTGAACTTTTCCTAAAATATACTTTATTGAGTCATTAGTCCAATGAAGTATATCTTGTTATTAGTTACCAACACCACCTAGGGAGAAGTTGTGCTTTCAATCTCACCCTTTTTTAGTGATTGATGACAACATATAGATCAAAGCTTCGACATAGAATATAATCAATGTATAGCATCGTTGCTTTGAGAAGTATGTGATAAGAAGAGCTCCCCCTAAATTTGTTCATTATTTAAATTTGTGTTTGATTGCAAATGGATAATCGATTAGGATCATGGGTCATTCTTTCGTGTCACATACATCTTTGTTGTGTGCATAAATTATAGGAATGGATTACAATGGACATAATACCAACCATGAGTGAATGATCATCATTTTAATATCACAATGATAGGAAACGGTAACATCAATCCCAAAGTGTATGGTCAAACACCGCGAAGTTTAAGATGTACAAAAGTTTTAAAAACAAGAAGAGCAACAAAAATGCAACTCTCTCTCTCTCTCTATCCGAGCCATATGATCTATACAACTTCTCCCCCTTTGGCAACAAGTTACAAAAAATCTCGAAGGTATAGAGCTAAGCATCACTATGGGTATTGTCTTCTCCATGGGGAAATGAAGTTGCTCTGGTGGTCATGGAAGGATTCAATAAGAGAGCATCCGTGAATGCTTCAACAGAAGTCCTCTAGGCTGTTGGATTTGACACTGGAGGTGCACACGGAGGCACGGTAAAAGTAGTAGCTGGTCCAGACACTGAGGGTCTCACATCTTGAGCATACACAATAGCAGATCGAGCTTGAGTCCTGAACTGAGTCTGGACTGGCAGTGTGGGTCTCTCATCCTTATCATATGAACCGGGAAATGGAACTGCATCTACCTTTTGCTTTAGCTGGTTGACTGTGGTGGTCACCTCAGTAACTTTGTTATCAAGGTTATGAAACTTTGTCTCCACAATCCTCTCGATACTTTTCTGCTTCAGTAGCAACTCGTTGATGTCCTTCTCCATTCCTTAAATGGTACTAGCTAGGTAGGACAATCGGTCACCTTTTGTCTTCAAAACTGGAGCACCAATGGGTCTAGCTGCCTCTCCTTGGGCCTCAGCCTCAATGTGAGCCTGTGCAGTCGATGAAGTAGAATGTGACGGATGCATCACCACAACATTATCCTCAAAGTGTGACTAGAGCGGCAGGTGTGATCGGCCAGAGAGATATATGCTCTTTCCAAGTTTGTAGGGAGCGTACCCACAAGATATCTTTTGATCAGCAGTTGTTCTCTTGATGGTTTCAACAATCAGATCCATCACTCTAAAACTGTGGCTATCCGCATGATGCAACAAGTTGATGGAATACCCTCGAATCATTTTGTCATCTCTATATTTGGGCATCAAAGTATACCTTAAGATGGTGTTGGAGATGGGCAGTCCTGCTTGCGGAAAGTAAACAGAACCAAGCTTGAGGGTCTTTAGATATTCCTTCCGGACTGGTGTGTACATGTTTGCCATAGAGTTGTGGTTCATCTTAGATTCGGAGTACACATCCAAATCTCCTTGCTTCATCTTTGGGGATCCTAATATGGTATCCCACTCATCAAGTGTTGACTGGAATCTGGTGCCTTCAGTCATCCACACTATCTTTCCATCATAATAAAAATGAGTAGTGGAATAGAATTGCATGATCATCTCATCATTCCAGCTAGTCATCTGTGTGCCAACAAACTCTTCAAGATCTAACAATTTGAAGTTCTCGTGGACATGTAGACTTCATTTGATTTGATGTACTTCCAGACAACAAATCTCATATCACTGGAAGCAAGGCTCTTCTCAAGTAACAAAGTCTCATAGAAGTAAATGCCGCTCCTTGGTGTAAAAGCGAGAATAGACAACAGTCATTCTTCTCACATCATAAGGATCATTGTCTCTCCATCTCTCGAGATCTTGATCCTTCCTCTCCTTCATGCTTTATGCCATCGAATGATGATAATTATGTTCTAGTGGGTGAGGTATGAGATTCCTCAAAACAACTATCTCCTCATCTTCCTCTACAACATCTATGGAGGTGGAACTCTTGTTCTTCTCTCCATCAGGGATGTCTCTAGTGGTCCTCTTGGGCATGGAGGCAGCTGGCTTGGCCTTGGGAGCTAAGGTCTTTGACTTTTCTGTAGGCTTGCTAGGCATAGCATAAGCCAACAGCTTCCTCTGCTTGGAAGGAGGAAGGTTGGCACTTGGGACCTCCTCTTCCTCTTCCTCTTCCTATTGCTCTCCGGGCTTTTCATACATGGAGGTTGGTCCCCAACCACATGGACAGTTCTCTTCCCGACTCTTGGTTTTGCTAGCTTCTTAGCCAATGCCTTGGTTTACTTGGAGGTGTTAGGGGCTTCAAGAGATTTCGTTCCACCCTTGCTAGACTCAGGAGCCTTCCTGGCTTCAGTGTTGGCATACTCTTTTCTATCAAGTTTCCTCTTTGATGTATTTTCCTCACATGTGAAATAAACATCCTCTTCATATGAGTTCCTTGGCTTCCTTGATCTAGTGGATGCCTTGGGAAAGTCATGGTATCAACGACACCGTGGAGGTGAATAGCTTACCTCAAGACTAGTGCTTGGATCAAGCTACATACTCTGCTCTGTGAGATTGTTCTGGTTATCATCAAATCCTCGCATGGCTGAGTACTGACCCGGTGAATAGATGTAAAGGAGTGGAAAAGATAACCATCAAAAAATTTAGACATTTTTGCAAGTTTGAACTCAAAAATTTAGTTCTATGTTTTCACTGTAAGAACGTTCGGTTTCACCAAGTTTAAAAATTCAGAGCTTCCAAAGCAACAAAGTTCTTCATAGAAACTTGGTCACTCAAATCGGTTTCAGCAAAGAGAGACTCGATCTCACCGAAATTGTCCACGGAAACCCTAAATATACATCTAGGTGACCCCAATAAAACTTTTCAATTTCACCGAAAAGGCCTTTGTGTTGTGGGTAACCCACATCAGTGACGCCGAAACATTTATACTCGGTGATTCTGAAATTACTTACGGCGGAAACCTAATCCTAATTTTTTTCCTTTCATCTATTATATGGAGTTCAGTTGATCTATTCTATGGATTTTTTTTCTCCAGGATGGATACATTACAAACTATGGCAAAGGATTGAATATTTCCTAATGCACATGAATCAGAAGTTGGAGCACAAGAGGGGTTGGAGATTTCCCTAACTTGGAGAAATCTCCTCTATGGAGAAGACGATCCCATTGATGACGATGGACTCCTATGACGAGGGCACATGCCAGACTATTGAGAAGTCCTAAAAACTTGGGCGTAGGTAGTAGTAGGGTGCGGTTGATGGACGGTTGAAGAAATTTTCAAGTTCGGGGGCCGCCGATATGTATATATACCTATCTTCTATCGATGACACCAAAAATAAGCAACGATTCCACCGAGAAGCTTTACAGCTAGTTGGCACGGACACTCTGTGATGCCGAGATTCTTAAGTTAGTTGTACCGACGCTCAAAAACCAGATCAACACTATTACTTCGGTGTAACAGATATTTATGTATTGGTCACACGAAAATGCACTTGGGATGTTTTGGAAGTCAGCCCTTTGTCGAAATGGTGGCTCCGTGTGCTCCTCACCCAAAGGGTCCGAAAAGTTTTTCCTTAAATTTAGTTATGAAGCATGAATAGAATTTAAGACAAGAAAGGATAGATAGCTAGAGGGGGGTACATAGGCATTCTTGTAAATCTAATTGGCTAGAAAAAAAAGCCAAAGAACAACAATTGGATGTTCTCAAATGGAGACAAATTATGCACACCAATATGCTCACACAATAAGATGTCAAATAAAACATGGAAAACATGCAAAACCACTCTAGTATATACCAAGCACTTTGGCGAGGCCAAAGTCATCTATATATGAGTATATTGACTAAGGATCCAAGCAAGAATACTTGGTCATAGGTCAAACTCATTGTTTAAGCACAAGTGGGTTTATCATTTTCACATAAACCGTTTAATGTGTTCACATCTTGTGAGATGCTTTTGTCGATGTTCTAGGAATGGGGGTACCCAGACCTGCTGCCTGAGGCCCAGGGCCGGCCCATTTCATCGACCTAAAACCAATGGGCCCGACTTCACTGAGGACAAGCCCTTACGAGGGGCCAAGCCTCGCAAGGAGGAGTAGCACCAAGACCCGTAAGGGCCTCCTAAGGACCCCTCCGTAGAGGCGGATATTCCGAGGTGAGGCTAGGCCTCAGGAATCGTGGGTGATGCAAGGGAAGGACATGCGAGCAGCAGACAGTAGAGTGGAGCAATTTCTCCTTTGGTCAAAAGGGGGCTAGGACGAACACACGTTCCAAAGGCTTCTACTAAAGGTTTCCATTCTGGTGAAACAAGACCCTGGCCGCCCACCGGTAGGATGGACGTCATCCTTGGGCCTGCCCCTGCAACGCTGGAAGCTACTTTGCTGGTGAAGACCACCTTTCGACAAGGGAGCATGTTCTCCTGTTCCCCTTCAAAATTGGCCACTGTGGGATCCATTCCTGCCGAAACGATAAGGGGAGAGGACCATGGCCACCACTATAAAAGGAGGATAGGTTGCTTCGTAAAAGGGATCGAATTCCCGAAACACCTATTCGCCCAGTAGCACTCCGCTAGGTCATCCAGCCTCCGGAGGAGCCCAAGCAGTGTACTAGTTCATCCACCGACCTCCACGAGAGGCAATCTACCAAAGCAGGAGTTGGGTTGTACGCTTCGAAGCGGCCTGAACCTGGGTAAACTGTTGTGCTCTGTGTTTCCCTCGCCATCGAGTGACTTCTTTGTCGTTTCCATCGAGTAGGGAGCTAGGCGAGGTTAGGCCGTGAGAGATCTTCATACATGCCCTGAGTTCGAATCCTTAGGGTTTTGCAGAGACCGAAATCTGACGTTTGGCGTGCCAGGTAGGGCGTGTGTTAAGATCATCTTCGAGCCTTGCCTTCCCCAGGCCCTCTGGTCCAATGGCCGACGCCCAACCCGCTTCTTCGAGCCTCATTGAATTGGCCGCCAACCACTACATCACGGCGGCCTGAAGCGCACATGCCGGCGTTGTGGTACTGAGCGGCTCGTACCAGACCGTCAACGTCGTCTCCACCATCGCAACCACCCGTGCCACCCACGACGCGTAGCATCAACTTGGGGGACCTTGGCGCGCATGACGCGTTGCAGATTGCGAGAGAGATGCTTCGTCAATGGCCGACGCAGGGGGGCTTTGATGCTTGGGCAGACCACATCATGGAGCTGATCGCCATCGCCCAGAAGACCATCCAACCCCGCTCCTCTTCAAGGCTGCTAGCATCAAGCACCAGTGCTCGCACCTAATGCCGTCCCCCGGGAATGCAAGCAACGGGGCCCATCCTATGCTGGGCTAGGCTGATAGAGACACGCCCCATACAACCGTCCTCCTCACCTAGGTTTGGGCGGCCAGCCCCGAGGCGCATCACGCTGACAACCACAAGGGGTGCGAACAGAGCGGCGGTACAACCGATGCACACAAGGGTGTGCATCACCAAGACCAGGAGCGCCCCCGGCAGCCCGGGGCGGCCAAGTAGGAGTGCTCCCTCCGGCATAGCCAGCAGAGGGCAGAGGGATCGACGCGGGTGAACTACGACAATGGAGACACGCCAGGGCACCAAGGAGGGAATCAGCACCGGGCGGCACGAGGACCAGCCAACGACAACAATAGGAAAAAGCGACTTCACGCGGAGGCTTATCACATGAAGATCTCTGAGAAGTACGACACGGGGGACCCCCTCCACCACCGAGAGGGACCGCCAACGTCGCACTGTTGAGCGGCCACGGAGGACGGTCGAGCGCCTACATGGATTTGTATGTGCTGGAGTATGCGGCATCACCTCACCCTCCCGACTAGGAAGAGCTTTAGGCGTTCCCCCCAGGCGCCTATCCTCCTCAGGAGTGAGGAACACTTTGGAGCCCCTCCTTGAGCCTGGCCCAGGAGGCGCGGGTAGGGAGGCGCCCTCAAGCGGCGGGGCACGTCGCGAGCCGCCTTCCTCGCAGGAGAAGTACGTAAGGCCAAACCCCCGGGCGTCAGGAGGACGAGTCGAGTGCATCTACGAGACGCAAGCGGCATGGGTCACCCGTGGCAACCACGATGCCGGCATGGGCGTCGGTGGCCAGCCCTCGCGAGGCACTCGTCAGGCACAAGGGAGCTATTCGAGGTAATTTTTTGGATTTACTGCCTGAGGAAGTGCCCGCTGACCGCAGGGACTTCAAATATTCAGGGCATGCTTCTGCATGTCGTATCGTTTGCGCAATCTTTTATAATTTCTGTTGCGTCCACTTGGCGACCTGACACACTGTCTTGCTTGCATGTTTGGGCAATCTACCCCCCTCGCTCGGGGGCTCGGGCCAGTGCGTGTCGCCCCAACGCGAGGACTGGGGAAGCCCCACGACTCCCTAGGACCACAATCGACATGATAAGATCAGAGTCGCTTGAGCGTCAAGGGGGGCTCCTGAGCATCGCGCCTCATGGGCCTTACCGGCCAAAAGGCCACCTGAAGCCCTTGATATCGTCCTTGGTTATCCGATCGTTATAAGGGGTGGCACGGCTTCAACCCGTAGCTGAGATCGTTTATTCGGTCGCAAGCAGCGGTGGTCGGGAAATGTGCGGGACTGGGTCCCGACGACACAGAGCCACTTGAACATCAAAAGGGGGCTCCTGAGCATCGCGCCTCAGGGACCTTACTGGTCACAAGGCCACCTGCAGCCCTTGACACCGTCCTCGGTTATCCGGTCATTGTCAGGGGTGGCAGGGCCTGACCCCGTAGCTACATCCGTTCATTCGGTCACATGCGATGGTGGTTGGGAAATGTGTGGGACTGGATCCTAGCGATGTAGAGCCGCTCGAACGTTAGAAGGGGCTTCCCGAGCATCGCGCCTCAGGGACCTTACCGTTCAGAAGGCCACCTGCCACCCTTAACATCATCCTCGGTTATCTGGTCGTTGTCGAGGGTGGTAGGGCCTGGCCCCGTACCTATATCCGTTCACTTGGTCACACGCGATGGCGGTCGGGAAATTTGAGGCACTTGGACCTGTCGACGTAGAGCCATAGAAAACCCCTTCAATCCGTCGTACCTCTGCATCATCCTTCAATCCTTCCGGAACCTACTTCATCCGGTGATACTCTCACGTAATAACGAGCCGGGGCTGTATACGCCCAGGGCCCCCCGAGGACGCGGAAGCGGTCCAACCCATGCCTAGTGGAAGAGTTATGGTCCGCGCTGAGTACAGACGGAGGAAATCAACATAGTCCACCAATGACTTCCGGAATCACGCACATATGCCTCGGGGGTAGGGACACTCACGAGGCCATAGCATCCTCGCGACCTCCAATATACACCCCCACCGTGACACTCTCACGTAATAACGAGCCGAGGCTGTATACGCCCAGGCCCCCCCGAGGACGTGGAGGGGTCCAGCCCTCGCTTAGTGGCAGCCCTACTCTCCGCGTTGGGGAGAAGATGAAGGCAATCAAAACAGTCCACCAATGACTATACCCGTAGTTGGCAAGGAAACCCATATAGTCCACAAATGACTATGCCAACCACAGTGCCGGACGCGGCATTTTCCTACTTTTATTGGATTTTGAACCATTTTTCGCTGAACTTAAAGTTGTTGGTTCCAAAAGTTATTTTCTGATTCTGAGTGCCTGACGTTTGAAAAACCTCCCGTCCAGAGGACGAGTTTGGAGTTGAACGCTCCGCACTGCCCCTAGGAGTCAAGGTGCATGAAAGCAAGGACTTCCCACCCCAGGGCAAACATTTTTCAGTATTCAACCCCCCTCAGGGGTCCGGACGGAAATTTGATACCACCACAAAGAGTCTCGGGAGCCCTCAGATCCCCCTAGGGCGATGAACAAAGGAACGGAGTGCAGAATCGCTCGAGCGCCAGAAAGGGGGCAACTGGGCACGCCTCAAGAACCTTAGCGGCCATAATGCCACTAGCCACTGTTGGCGCCGCTTGGGAGCCCCGGTCCGCGCCAGGAATGGCGGGGCCCCTCCCTGTGAAGCACGAGCCCAACGCCGGTGGGAAAATGTGCGGGGCCGGGGCCTGACGACGTGGAGCGGCTTGGGAGTCAAGGGGGCTCGTGAGCAGCATGCCTCACGAGCCTTACCGGTCACAAGGCCAACTGGCCTTCCGGTCGGGACCTTGCCCTATGGGGGTCACCCTTGGTAACAGGTTGCGCCCTACGGAGGCAGGGAAATGCACAGGACAGGGACCCGCAGACATAGAGTGCCGAAAGGGTCTTCACCCCGTCCCATCGATGAAACTGGAGCTACACATGAGGAACTACGCAAGGGACTGACACCAACCCAGGAGGTAAGTACCCCAGGGCCCGGACTGGAACCTTCTTGCCTCACATCAAACTAACAATGAATTAGGAACATGCATGCTAACGGAGGGATGCAAAGCCTAAGGATTCAGCAGCGGCAAGGAAGGAGGCCATCGATCGAACGTGCGGCAGCACGAGTGGTGCCTCGGGAGGGCAGGACCTCCTGAGGTCCCCTGCCCCGTCACTCCCAAGCAGTGGCTGGGGCAGTGCCAGCACCTTAACCTCGAATCCAAGCCGCGACGAGCACCGTCGATCAAGACATTAATTCAAGAGCGAAAGGACAATGGAAAGCAACGAAGGTAACGAACAAAATTTTTAACATCCTACTGGGCAAGGTTTTTGATCCACTATTACAAGGGAAGGGGACGGAAGCTCACGACGCCAAAGGGGAGGGGCTACCGCGCCAACAGGCTCGGCGTCAGGGACCTCCTCCTCGCTCGATGCGGGCACCTGGACATACCGCTCCACCAAGGCATACTCACGCGGGCGGACATCGTCCCGAAGAAGATGCCAGGACGCGGCGGGCACGGGTTCGGCCACGCGCTGGAGATTGAGCTACGGAACGAGGCAACGCAAATTGGAGAAGACGAGCATCAAGGCAAGGCCCAGAAGCTCGTGCACGCCAAACGCACTGTCCTCCTCCACCCGGGAGACGCCGGCCACCCGCGCCTGCACCACCTTCTCGAAGAAGGCGAGGTAACCCCCGTCGCTCCTCATGTTGGGCAATGTTGGAGCCTCTCCTGCGAATCGACGCGTCGCGGCAACCGCTCGGTCGGCGATGCCCGCGAACTACTTGGCGCATTGTGACGCCATCAGCCGGGCATACGACGCCTCGTCTTGGGCGGCTTGAATAGCGTCAGCCGCCTCCTTGACTTGCTGCTCCAGCGATTCCAGCTCCGACTTGGCCTTCGCCTCGAAATGGCGGGCGACCTAGAGGGCGGCCTCGGCGCTGTCAAGCTAGGCCCGCAGCCCCTCGACCTCCTCTTTAGCTCGCCAAGCTTTGGCTTCTTGGAGGATGGCGTGCTGGAGAAGAGAGGAAATCGGCCACCAAGCTGCAGAAGAGGCGACAACTAAAGGAAATTCAAACAAGGGGCTTACTCGCAGGCAATGCCCAGTGATAATGGGAGCGTTGAGGCCCCGAGGGCCCTCCGGCCCTAACTCCGGGAGAAGATGGAGGCGTCGGAGGTGCCACGCGCTTCCCCCGGCTGAGCCCGTCTCTGGGGGACGCCATGAAGACAAGGAACGAAGGGGAGAGGACGTTTTCTCACGGTGAGAAGAGGAAGCGGAGAAGAAGCTCGAGATTGCAGCGCCTCCCCCTGGTGAGGGCGGGGTAGATTTATAGGTGAGTCACGGCCACCAACCGCCTTGGAAGCGCGAGCGTCGCGCGCCTCACGAGGGTCGCGAGGAGGGACGACGGGAGAGCCGTCGCCCACGTCGCCTCACCTTTCCACCAAGCGGTCACGTCCGCGAGGGCCGTTGGGAGTGGATAGGCCGCACCTATGCCATTCAATGGGAGCAATGATGGCCTGCGCGGTTCTATGAGATCGTTCCGTCGTGGCCTGGCGCACCACGGACGCCTCGAGAATGCCTCGGGGAGCGAGAGCATCACCACATGCCTGTTGGAAACGGGTGACACCTGGACCGTACGCAAATAGGTCCTGCAACGTTTCAGGCTGTCCGCTAGGCTTCGCCAAGAAGCCAACTATTGCGCACCCTTTGCCCGGGGGCTACTGTTGGTGTTCTGGGAATGGGGGTACCCAGACCTGCCTGCGTGTGGACCAGGGCCAGCCAACTTCATCGACCTAAAACCAACGGTCCTCGCATCACTCAGGACAAGACCCTCGCAAGGGGCCAAGCCTCGCGAGGAGGAGCTGCACCAAGACCCGTAGGGGCCTCCTCAGGACCCCTCCGGAGCATTGGATATTCCGAGGGGAGGCCAGACCTCAGGAGTCAAGGGTGACGCCAGGGAAGGACAGGCGAGCAGGAGACAGCAGAGTGGAGCAGTTTCCCCTTTGGTGAAAAGGGGGCTAGGACGAACGCAGGTTAACAAGGCATCTCCTAAAGGTTTCCATTCTGGTGCAACAAGACCCTGGCCGCCCACCGGCAGGACGGACGTCATCCCTGGGCCATCCCCTGCAATGGTGCTAGCTGCTTTGCACGGGAAGACCACCTTTGGGAAGGGGGCCATGTTCCCCTGTTCCCCTTCAAAATTGAACACTTTGGGATCCCTTCCCGTCGAAATGATAGGGGAAGAGGACCGGGACCGCAACTATAAATAGAGGATAGGTTGCTTCGTAGAAGGGATCGAATTCCCAAACCACATATTCGCCCACTATCACTCCGCTAGGTCATCCAGCCTCTGGAGGCGCCCAAGAACTGTACTAGTCCATCCACCGACCTCCACGAGAGGCAATCCACCAAAGCAGGAGTAGGGTTGTATGTTTCACAGTGGCCAGAATCTGGGTATACTGTTGTGTTCTGTGTTTGCCTCGCAATCGAGTGTGTTCTTTGACGTTCCTATTTTGTTGAGACCTGGGCGAGGTTAGGCCGTGAGAGATCTTCATACATGCCCCCGAGTTCGAATCCTTAGGGTTTTGCGTAGTGTGAAATTCGACAACTTTAACTCAAGTCTTGGAGTAAAGCCACCCCTTTATTTGACATGACCCTAAGACGGACAAACTAACCTTGGGTTTTGTCACTGAAGACTTCATGGAGTTGGAGTCGTAGTGGATGATCTATGTTGATGAAGATCATCTTGAGTTGGGACCTATCCTTGTTGTTCCTTACTCTTCTCTCCTACATGGGTTAGTCCCACAAAATGAACAAATACAAGGATATTTATGGACATGGAGTCAAGAACATGTATTATGATGTCCATTGATGCAATAATTACCGTGTCCATTGCTTACTAACAAGGAAATTTATGACCATTTATGTTGTCCATTGATTGCAAATAGCTCTTTCCAAAAATGAATGTGAGTGAATTTTCGTTGGTGGAATCACCCCTTAAGAACTTCCTGGTTCTTCCTCTTAGATACCCACATCAACTTCATGGGGATCCTTGGAGTTGAGGTAGCACTTGATGAAGTAGAGCTAGTGGTGGCCTTGGGAACCCACTTGACCATGGCTTGAGATTCTTCTTCAAATGAATCAGTCGCCTCTTGAAGCTTGTCTTTGCCCTTGAGCTTGTGGTCTTGTGGTGGAAGATCATCTTGACCTTTTATTCCCTTAGAGAGAGTAGGATCATACTTCTCCTTTTGGGAAACAAGGTTCATCTTGGCGTGTTGACCTTCTTCCGATTCAACTCCATTGGCATTGAACTTTCGTTCATAGCCAATAAGTTGGTTCTTCCGGTGCCATCCTTTCTCGCGCAAAATCTCATCAAATTTCTTACTTCCCAAAAGACTCTTGGAGACAACTTTCGTATCAATAAATTGTTTTCTTGCACTAGTTTAACTTGGCTAAGAGAATTAATAGAACTAGTACAAGAAACATCATTAGATTTAGCATTTTTATTGTTTCTAGTAGATGAAAAACCTTTCTTGACATTGTTACTAGTTTCCTTATATTTAACTTGTGGAACAAATGTAGAAAATAGTAATCCTTTGTCTAGATAAGATGAACTCTTCTTTCAAAGATTGTCATTGATAGCTTTAAGAAACACATGCTCTTGCTCTAAATTTAGCTCCCCGAAGCGTAACTTCTCATGAGTTCTTAGAAGATCTCTATGATATTATTGAGTAGATTCATGAGCTAACTTAAGAGTGTTTAGTTCTATAATTAAGCGCTCAATATTATTCTTATCATCATCACACGACTTATCTTGACTAGCATGATTATTATCAAGTTTATTTTGAGTAACATCACTAGTTTCATCAAAGAGAAATCATCGTCTCCTAGTAAGTCATACTCATCACTATTAAAGTCAAGTATTCACAGTCTGCTGCCTTGGGGCCTTTAGCCATGAAGCAAATTCCAACTCCATTTGGTGAGTCAAACAAATCATACGAGTTGGAGGAAACAAGTGCTAGTCCGGCAACATCTACATCTTGACTATAGTGTAGGGGTCATTTGTAGACATTTTTGACAAGTAAGAGTGTCAAACCCAACGAGGAGCTATAGGTAGAATTAGTATTCTCTCAAGTTCTATCGACCACCGATACAACTCTATGCACGCTAACACTTACTTTACCTAGAACAAGTATGAAACTATTTTGGGGGAAAGAAACTAGAAGTACTTAGTAGATGTAATAGAAAGGTTTTCAATATAATAAAGAACAAGTAAATAACAGTTAGGGGCTGTTTAGTAGAAAGATTTTTGTGAAACGCAAGAGAAAGATTGTCCGTAGGCAACTGAATATAACATCATGGATACTTATCATATGGAATGAGGGAGAGGCATATGCTAACACACTTCCCGTACTTGGATCAGATTCACTTATGATTGAACCTCTAGCAAGCATCCACAACAACTGGAAATCATTAAGGTAAACCCAACCATAGCATTAAACATCAAGTCATCTTTACTCCCATACGAACACAACTCCCTTACTCAGGTGTAAGTTTCTATCACTCTTGCCAGCTACTATAAGCGAGTCATGAACATATTGCAAACCCTCCAACATGTATCCTTCACGTGTGCGCCTCACGGAAGGCACCTTAGGACAGCAAAATATCAACATACAACTCAAGTCAATAACATCATATCCCAATTAAAACGTAGGACAAAAGAAATCTAGTCAAACATCATAGGATAGCCACTCATCATTGGTTATAGCATATAACATTAAGCACCATGTTCAAGAAGAGATTACAACAGGGAAGCGAGGTTTTACACCAACACATAGAGGAGGAGAGAGTTAGTGGTTACGGCGGCGAAGTTGTTGGTGTAGATCTCCGTAATGATGGTTTCCCCGACGGTGCTCCGACACCACTAGGAGAGAGGGGGAGAGAGCCCCCTCCTTCTCATTCTTCCTTGGCCTCCTCCCTAGATGGGAGGATGGATTCTCCTCTGGCCCATGGCCGCCATGGCACCCGAAGGGCATAAGCCCCTCCAGGATTAGATCTCTCTCAGTTTCTCTCCTGTTTTCGTGACCTCTTTTCTAGCGCTTCAGCGTTTCTTAAATATCCAAAGATCCATAAATCTGATCGGGGTTAATTTCAAGGGGATTTTTATCGGAAAAGTATCTTTCCTAGGGCCAAAGGAAAACTCCAACCGACTTAAGGGGTGGGCACAAGCCATCAGAGCGTGACCGCACCCCCCCCCGGGACATGCTCTATTGACTTGTGCCTCCCTCATGCACCGTGTTGCATCGATTCCGACTCCCAAAATACACATATATTCCAAAAAAATCCATAAATATTTATCGCTTTTTGAGTCAATTTGATATGGAATTTCTGTGAAACAAAAACACACAAAAAACAAGAACTGGCACAGGGCACTGGGTAAATAGGTTAGCAATCAAAAACTAATGTAAATTGGTACATAATTACTCAAAATGTATCCTAGGATGATAATATAATAGCATGCAACAATCAAAAATTATATATACATTGGAGACGTATCAAGCATCCTCAAGCTTATTTCTTGCTCATCCCCGAGTAGGTAAATGATAAAAATAGAATTTTTGATGTAACATGCTACCCAATATGTAGTCTTTTGCATGTATGCTCACTGAGAAACGATTGATTAACAAAAATTAAAATAGTAATACTTATAAAAACAAGCAACAAAATCATCAATCTTTCAGAGTACACGATCCTCAAAGAATGTTTACCCCTATTCATCTTATTATATGAGAAAGGCATGGCTCCATCTTCACCACAATAATACAAAGGTCAAACACCAAGGTGCCCAAGTAAGGCAATTGGATCATACTTTTTCAAGATGCATCAACTTTTAATCCTCACGCAATACGTTAGCGTGAACCATGGACATAGAATATAGGTGGAAAAGAAGTTGGTGGTAGCTTTGAAAGGGGTAAAAGTGGAGAAGAAAGTATCGCATCAACTCTGCGTATCAACGTGCTATGGAGATGTCCATCAATAGATATCAACGCGAGGAGTAGGGATTACCATACAATGGACGCACTAGAGCTATAAGTGTATGAAAGCTCAACAGAAGCTAAGTGAGTGTGCATCCAACTTGCTTTCTCATGAAAACCTCGGGCATTTGAGGACGCCCGTCATCGGAATATACAAGCCAAGTTCTATAAAAAAAACCACTAGCATATGGAAGTGAGAAAATAAGAGACTCTCTATATGAAGAACATGGTGCCACTTTGAGGCACAAGTGTGGTAAAGGATAGTAGCAAAACCCTTCTCTCTTTTTCTCTCATTTATTTGTTTAGTTTTTTATATTGTATTTTCATGATGTTGTTTTCTTTTTTCGCCTCCCCCATTTCTTTTAATGGTGGGATCATTTGGCCTCTCCCATTTTTATTTCCTTACTGGACAATGCTCTATTAATGATGTTCATCATACATTTATTTACTTACAAATTTATGTCGACTACAGGTACGATCAAGGTATCTGCGGGTTGCCTACCTTTGAAAGGATGAACTACCCCTAATGGAAGAACAATATGTGTGTGCATCGTGAAGAAATTGACAACAATCTCTGGTATGTTGTAGAAAATGTTGTTCTCTCGGTCTCACCATCAATCAATGTTGCATATGTGAAGAGATTGAAGCAAATCGACTCTCAAGCAAACAATATCATATGTGGCCATCTGAGCAAAGGTCAGTATGGTAGAGTGAGTGCTTTGGAATCTGCTAAGCTCACCTGGGACAGGATGTCCAAAGTCAATGAAGGAATTTCAACTCAACGTGACTCTCGGGTTGATGTTCTTCACAATCTCTTCAACCGCTTCCGAATACTCGATAATGAAAACTGTCCACCAAACTTTCGATCGCCTCACTGATATCTCCAATGATCTCCAAGCTCTTGGTGCCACTAACATCACCGACCATGGGGTGGTCAAGAAATTGGTGAGTTCTTTTGATGCCTGATTCGGTACAGTTGCTTTGATGATTAAAGAGTGTGGAGACTACAAATCATTAGATCCTGATAGTATTCTTGAGAGATTCAATAGACATGAACTCTAACAATCTAAAAGAGCGAGCTCTATGGGCCAAGCTACGGAAGATCTCGTGCCCTGAAGGCAAAGGCAATTCCCTCATCTAAAGAAGAAGAATCTGATTTCACTCTTGGTGATCTTGAAGAACTTGGTCAGGGACATGCAATGCTCGTGAGGAAATTCCAGAAGTTCTCCAAAATATGATAGTTTGGAAAATCTTCAAGAAGAGATATGAAGAAATCAATATCTTCATCTCAGGATTACAAGAAAAATACTTGTTAGAAATGCAGGAAGTATGGCCACTACATTGTTGATTGTCCTCGCTGGGTAAAGCAATCAAAGAAAAAGAAATACAAAGATTATAGTTATGATGACTTGAAGAAAAACAAGAAATCTTAAAATTCCTCATCGCACAAGAAGAACAATTACAGAAAGGCTCAGGATGTCATTTGCAAGGAAATGGATTATGAGGAAGAATATGAAGAATGTGAAGAACAAGAAGGATCTGAGGAGGAGTCAGGGTATAGTGTGGCAAGCCTAGCTCTTTCTACTGCATTCGTCAGCAATTCCATCTTCAGCCTTGATGAAAATGATATCATCAATGACACTAATGAGTGCAACGATGACTCTGCCCCCACCTATTACTTCATGGAAAAATGTGCCAAGGGACTCAGTTATGCTTCCTCATCTGAATCAAGTGGTGATCCTGATGATTATCACAAACCTAGTTACTACAAACTTGCTAATATTCCCACTAAGCAAGAGAATGCTATTGAAAATCTTCAGGAACTGCTAGACAAAAGTAATGACCCGTTGAACAAGGAAATGAATCAGAGTCAAACTTTGACTGATGACTTTCAACATCTTCTAACTATGTTTGATAGACTTCAAGGTCGTCATGAAACTCTCTTAGCTCGTCACGAGAAGCTTTCTTATGAATTTCTTCCAAGAAAGAAAGATCTTGAGAAACGAAGAATGTGTCATGATGATAATCAAAGGGAAAACGTTTCTTTGCTTTCGCAACCTATCAGTTCCGCTCAGGAAGAATTTATTCCACCATGCTTGAAATGCATTGATCGTAAAACTGCTAATTCTTCACCAGAATGTTCAAATGCTTCTATTGCTGCAAATTTTTCAACTATATATGGGGTCACAAATTACTAAACTGAGGAAACCATGAATGTTAGTGATGAAAATGCAGGGTTGAAGGAATTGTATGTGACATGGATTTACAAAATTCTCAAAGGGCATCAAACCCTTTGCGATGTGCTCCGAAAGCAGATTCTGAACGGGGACTCTAGGAAAGAGGGTATTGAATTTGAGAGGAAATTGAAAACTCATGGATCATACTCGAAACCTGAGTAGATCCCAAAATGTCATGGTTTGCTTCAGAAGGACCTCCTGTAGATTCATCCATGTTATCTAGCTTTACGTGTGAATCATCATATTCCTTTGATGAGTCACTTGACTCAAACTATAAACTGTTCAAAAATCGGAATGGTCAAGTATTTCTTAGATATGTTGGAACTAACTGCAGGAACGAACCACCTTTGATGAATATCTCGGCTCGCAAAAGGTGTTTGGAAAATCTTGAAGTGAATGTCCTCATGACACCACTCATGAAGAACAGGAACCCCATAACAAATTCCTGCAATGGAACAAAGTCTTCACATGGATCAAATTCCTCAAATGGTCAAAATTCTACGCATGCACGTGCTAATGCTTATGTTTCGCAGGGAAATTACAATGATTATAAATATGTGCATTATTGTTCAAATAATTATGTTCATAAATCCTCAAAGAATTTCTCTACATATGCATTTAATTACACCAACCCCCCTATTGTGAAATGAAGTGCACTAGCTTCAATGCCTAAATTTTCGTATGATACTCATAGAATGATGAACTCATTCCCACCCCTCTAGATATGGATGGTGAAGAAAATGAACTAACTACTTACGCAGGTCACATCTCTAAACGGACTTGAGTGTGTAAAGAATTTGCTGGAGAACTGGGGAAATGCTTGAAAGAACGCAAGCCAATCATGATGAAATGAGTCATTCATTCCACACGTCCTCATGTTATCTTATTGTGACATTGTTCGATGAAATTCAAGTTTTATGAATTTGATATCATATTCTTCACTTTGAAGTATATGAGTTCATAAGTTACATTGTTTCATCTACAGCATGAAACCCCTAAAGAAACTAAGTGGGTCCTCAACACTAGACGCAGTAATACCATGACCGGTGACAAGGATCTACAGATGAACACTCCATTAGCTCCATCACATCTGAAGCATATCACCTGGACTCCTTGCTCATTCTGTTGGTTTCCCTCCAAACTTAAAGGGTGATGTAGGACTATGACGGAATGTATTTCCCTCACTTATGAAACCAAGGTATCAATCCTGTAGGAAGATCCACAAGACTATGTAAGCGACACCTGCACACAAATAGAAAATCCCCGCAACCCAACACGTGGAGGGGTTGTCAACCCTCGTGGGTAAAGTAAGGATAGATTGATAGATGGAAATAAGAATTGTACAAAACAAAATGCATCAAGGTTTTTATGTGTTTTTAATAATATAGATCTGGAAATATAAGAGCAAATAAAATAAAAACATGAACAAAAAAGTAGATATTGCAAATAGATGATGTGATCTAGACGAGGGGGCATAGGTTTCACTAGTGGCTTCGCTCAAGAAAATAGAAAACGATGGGTAGACAAATTATTGTTGGGAAATTGATAGAAGAGCAAATAATGATGATGATATTCAAGACAATCATCAAGTATATAGGCATCACGTCCAAGACAAGTAGACCGACTTCTGCTTGCATATACTTCTACTACTCCACACATTGACCACTATACAACATGCATCTAGTGTATTGAGTTCATGGAGAAATGGAGTAATGCCTTAAGAAGGATGGCATGACGTAGACAAGATCTATTCATGTAGGAATATAACCCATGGTTTTATCCTTGATAGCAACGATACATATGTGTCATGTCTCTTTTTGTCACCGAGACTGAGCACCGCAAGATCGAACCCATCACAAAGCAACTCTTCCCATTGCAAGATAAAAGATCAAGTTGGCCAAACAAAAACCAAATTTTGTAGAAGAAAAATGAGGCTATAATAACAAAGCATGAATATGATTTCATAGATCTGATCATAAAATCACAATTAATCGGATCTCACAAAACAAACCAGAAAACAATGACTTATATCATATGGATCTCCAAGAGATCATTGTATTGAGAAACAAAACGAGAGAGAAAGCCATCTAGCTACTGCCTACGAACCCGTAGCTGTGATATGAACTACTCATGCATTATCGAAGGAGGACCAATGAGGATGATGAACCCCTCCGTGCTCGTGTTTCTCTCCAGAACGGGCTCTAGATTAGATTTCATCGATTCTGGAACTTGCGGAAGCTGAAATGATTTTTCGTCGACCCCCTCTCACACCCTGTTTTCACCTCACTTTGTCTTTCTTTCAAAATTTGGTATGAATTAAAACTTTTTAAGTGAATGCCATGAGTGCCTTGATTGTCTTTGTTGTATTTGTGCTTGTGATTAGATCTCTAAAAAGAGTTCTTCTAAAATATTATTTCCATAAAAATCCTTTTTAATTATTTTGGTAAACCAAAGCCTTGCTTTGGGGTTTGCACTTCAAGTCCCTGAATTCAAGGGAGTGCCTTCACCCAAAGATTTTATTTTGATTGTAATATTAATATAACTCTTCAAAATCATAAAACAATTATTTTTAAAGTCATTTTACTATTTTATTTATATTCCGTTTTCTAAGACTAGAAATGGTATTTCTGGGTGAAAAAATATTTTTCTACCTTAGAAAAAATTGAGAAAATTTGGGAATACCAAGAGGACATATATTTTCCATACATAAGAGTCTCAACCCCTAGTCCTATTCAAAGTATTTGAGCAAACCTTCGAAAACCAATTCTGTCTATTTTGACCTTTTGAAATATTTCCAAAGGAAATATTGAAAATAAATTCTAAGAAAATTCTAGCATGTCCCACATGCCATATTTGGTGATCATGCCAAGTTTCACCTCCATCAAAGGTGATTTTATTCACCAAATAATTCAGAAAACACTTCCATCCAGAATCAAGTTGGAGAAAATCTACATTGCCAAGTTTGTCCATTTGGTCTCAAACTTTGCAGGAGTGCTCAATACCGCAAATAAGGTGATCATGCCAATATTTGGATTGGTGGGAATTGATTTGCTCACATCTTCTCACAAGTGTGCATATCTGCCCATTGGAGCTCAAATTTACATTGTCAAACTTGTCCAATGGAGCTCAAATTTCGTAGAGCCTCGTGACTATATCCAAAACCAGATCATGTTAAGTCTAAATGCATTTGGAGGAGGTTAACTTCCCGAAACATGCATCAAACACCTTCTGCCAGATTTGAAAAACAGCATCTAGCACCCACCACACTTACTCCCTTCATCCCAAACTCATGTCACAGATTGCGTGTGACCCTCCACAACTGTAGACGAGAGGCCCAACACTTGTTCAGTGAGAGGGAGCCAAGATCTCCATTTTAGCTCAAGAATCAAGGCTGACCGCACCAGTTTACATCTCTCCCCTTGGCCAGCTTGATTCTTCTCGGTTCCTGGCATCCAAGGAGCATCTACCCCATCTCCTGGAAACCCCAGGCACGGCCAAGACGTGGCGAGGGCGCCAATATGCTATGGCATGCCAAAGCTAAACTGTGGACGCGTTACAAGGCGCACCCGAGCCCAAGGGGGACCATCGCCAGCCGGTTCTTGCCTCCACCCGTTGCCCCTGTTTGACCACACCAACGACAAAGTCTAGGGCAGCGGCGATCCCCTCTTCTTCCCTTCTCCTCAGCCCCTAGCGATGCTTGATCGCGCACGTTCAAATTGGTTGGAAGAAGCCCGCTACCTCGACGTACCAAGAGACCGCCCCCGCTCCTCCTGAAGATGTTGCGCGGTCCTAAACCGTGTCCGCAATACCACGGTTTAGCTCTCGAGCTCCATCTCCCTCTCCTACAGGCGCATCAAAACCACCGGCACCACCATTCGGTGACTCGTCTTATACCTATTTAAAGTCTCCACCGCACTCCCCCGCACCACCAGAAGCTCCCTCTCTTCTCCAATCAACCACCCCGAGCACCCCTTTGAGCTAAGAGAGCCCCGATACTCGAGATCGATTGAGGCGCCACCGTGTCGGGGCTCTTTCGATCTCGGGCTATAGGCACGCTCCCGAGCTCCTCTCACTCCCCTTTTGACCTCAAATACCTCCCGAGCCTTCTCCACCACTCCCCATCATTATCCCCGCAAGAAGCACCATTCCCAGCACCATCCCGAAAGGTCTCCGCCGCGGCTTTGTCGTCGCCGGTGACTCATGCCATCTCCGTCAACCCCTCGACCCCATCTGGTAGGCGGAAGTACCACGAGTCCATTCTCGTGTTCACCTGACCTCGAAAACCCCGGAGCTGCCGCCGGTGAGCGGCCCCTCTCCTCTTTCTGGATGAAGAAGATGACCCCGCATTAGGACCCCACCTATCGACGGCCTCTCCCTCCCCCTCTCTCCTCTCTCTTGTTGGATGCACGGGCCCACCTGTTAGGTTTGAACCTGACGGCGCACGCGCGCCTGGGATGGCTGGCTGGTTTGCTAGCCGGTTGGCCAGCTTGGCCGGCCCAGCTGCTGGCCGAGCCACGCCAGTGAGCTGGCCCCTTTTCCTTTATTTTTAATTCTGGTTTTTAAAAATAAATCCACATGGTTAATTGTTTATCCAAACTTAAATATTTTTCCACCATAATTCGTTTAAAATTAAGTAGTATTTAACAATACTGCTTGTAGAATTTTTAAGAAAACTTTTATGCACTAGTTTATTTTAATACTTAGTTTAAGTATTTTTAACTCATGTTAAAAATACTTTAAAAACACTTCTTCATTCCTCAATCAGACCAAATATTTTGATAAATAATAATAGGATTTTACAGAATAGCGTAACATTTTTTATGTGAGTTTGTACTCTGTTTTTGGTTGTGGTCCTTATTATTATGATTATTGCTATTACGATGATAGATCACGCGTTTGACGAAGGACTTGGACCCAAAGACCTCGAAGACGCCGGATACCTAGCTGATCAAGGCAAGCAGCCTTTTGACCATGTTTGAGAAAATATTTTATGCATGCCATGTTGATTACTTTACTCCGATGTATATGATCATTATTAATCGGTAAACCTTCGATATGGTGTTACCGATGGCTCCTCTGAGCACTTGCATTTGAGCATGACCTTACCATGTTAATGAAAAGTTGACAAGTAGATAGTAGTGCTACGCATAGGATAAGCATATGCATTATGATGGTAACACAAAGGGATAACAAAGATTTTTTGAAAACCCCGACGGGTGCCACTAATGCCCGAGGGTGATGGAGTTGAGATGGATGACCACTTGATAAAGAAGTGGTGATCCGGAAAAGGTTTTGTGTGTGTGATTTCGGAAATGGGATTAAATTTAAGATTTGCTAACCATGCCAACCTTACATGTACGACCACAATACCCTTTTATGGGATGGGGCTTTGTTGATTACTCTGGTCGTTCTAGCAAAGAGCCCACATTACTAGTGGCGGGAGTGATATGGTCACTTTCGTGACGGGGTCGTACTAGGTAGCGCGACTATGCCGTTTTTACGTGTTCCGGGCACACCGTTGGTCCCTGCATAGCTGATAGGATCTAAAGTTGGTGCCCGTAAGATGTACATCATTTTGGCTTGGTATCAATCGAGTGGACTCTTTGTCTAGTGTCGTCATGGGAAAGGCATTGATCGTGTACTTACCTAGGGTATGTGTTGGTGTTCTGGGAATGGGGATACTCAGACCTGCGTGCATGTGGCCTAGTGCCGGAACACTTCATCAAGCAAACCAACGGGCTCGTCGCCACTCCAGGCAAGGCCCTCGTGTGGGGCCAAGCCTCACGAGGAGGAACAAGATCAAGACTCGTAGGAGGCCTCTTCAGGACCCCTCTAGAGCGGCGAATATTCCGAGGCAAGTCACGGACTCAGGAGTCAACGGTGACACAAGGGAAGGACATGACAACAGCAGACAACAGGGTGGTGCAGTTTCCCCTTTAGTGCAAACGGGGCAAGGACATACCCGGGCTCTCAAGGCATCTTCCAAACGTTTCCCTTCTGGTGTAACAAGGCCGTCGCCGACCGCCAGCAGGACATACATCATCCCCGGGCCCGGCCCTGTAGCGCGGGCAACCACTTTGGATGCCAAGACCACCTTTGGGGAGGGGGAGCATGTTCCCATGTTACCCTTCAAAATGGGCCGTTGTGGGATCCCTTCCCACCGAAACGATAAGGGAAGAGGACCCCGGCCACCACCACAAGTAGAGGACAGGTTGCTTTGTAGAAGGGGATCTAATCCTCGAATCATTCATTCACCCACTAGCATCACACAAGGTCACCCAGACTCCGGAGGCACCCAGGCATTGTACTAGTTCATCCACCAACCTCCGAGAGAGGCAATCCACCAAAGAAGGAGTAGGGTTTTACGCCTCACAGCGGCCCGAACATAGGTAAACCGTTTTGTCCTATATTTCCCTCACCATCGAGTGAGTTTCTTGCCATCAGAAACGAGTAGCAAGCTAGGAGAGGCGAATCAATGAGAGATCTTCGTACACGCCCCTGAGTTCAAATCTTTAGGATTTTGCGGAGCCCAAATCCGACATTTGGCGCTCCAGGTAGGGGGCGTGTCAAGGTCTTCTCCAGGTTCCATCTTCATCAAGCTTCATCGCTCCGATGGCTGACGCTCGTCGAGCTCGCGCTGAACGTCGCGCTGCCCGCGTCGTTCAGACGGCCCCCGCAGGCCCCGTCGGCGCACGCCAGTCTCCATCACCCGTGATGAACGCCACCACGGGCCCCGATGCTCAAGAACAATAGGGCTCGTCCCAGCCGGCTACTAAGCACCGCGACGGTCGCACCGCCACTCCATCGCTTGTCCGGGGTTCCAGGGCGACCTCGCACGCCCGGCCGGAGATGCCACACGGCCGGCACGCGCTCGCCATGGGCACCGAGCTGCTCCACTACGGCACGCCCGTGACTGGCTCCTCCGCATCGAGGAGCTCGTCACTACCGCCGGTGACTCCCTGGCACTTTCCTATTTGTTTCGTCCCCAACCATCCCAAGCAAACGACGAAAAACAAGATGTTCCGCCCCCACCAACGCACCGAGATGTGCGCCCCGAGCCCAGACCGGAAGCACGTCCCCGCGGACAACCTCATGACCCTAGGGCGGGGCCAGGAGATGAAGCCAGCTGTCAGGTGGTCCCTTGGCCCCGTGCTGACGCGCAGGCACCCCTAGCGCTGCAACTCCCGCGTCGTGAGTACACCCGGTTCGAAGAAGACCCTGTGGAGGAACAAGATCCGGCCACTCCCGCGCGCGCCTCACCTGTCGGGCCAATTGGATGCCTCGCCATCGCTCCTGAACTCTACCCAACTACGTGGTCGTGCAAGTTCAAGCCCGACCTACCCCCACGCTACGATGGCACCCTAGACCCTGCAGAGTTCTTGTAGCTTTACATGCTGAGCATCAGGGAGGAGGGAGGAGGTGACAAGGGCATGGCGTGTTGGTTCCCCATGGTGCTCAAGGGTGGCGTGCTCTCTTGGCTCCTCAACCTCCCAAAGGTGTCCATCACCTCGTGGGACAGCCTGTGCGAGCGCTTCATCGCCAATCTCCATGGCACTCGCGACCGCGCCCCCACCGTGAACGACCTACGGTGCATCAAGCAGCATAAGGGGGAGACCCTGCACAAGTTCATACAATGCTTCTCAGTCATGCGCCTCAAGATCCCTAAGGCGTCGGACGAGGCTGTCATCTCTGCCTTCTCTGACGGAGTCACCGACCTCAAGATGCAGGAGGAGCTCGCCATGAGTGACGAAATGAGCACCGCACTGGAGATGTTCAACCTGGAAAACAAGTGCACCAGGGCCGAGGAAGGTCGCCTATTTCTCCTTGGGCCTCAGGCGGCGGAACAAGAGGAGAAGCAAGCCAAGGCCAAGGACGTGAAGTGCAAGGCCCCTGCGGTGCTCGCAACCGAGCCTGAGGTGATGTACGGCTGGGGAGGAGAGCGCCCGTAAAGTAGGGGGCCAATGTGCATTTTCCGTGGCACCAGCGGCCATGACACATGTGAGTGCCAAGAGCTCCGGCTGGCCCATGCAGAGCATTTCAGCAGGCGCCCTGGGTGGGGAGGCAGAAGCCCCGCCAGTGGCGGAGGCCGCATCGGACGTAGCTGGGATGACCGAGAGCCGCGTCAGGGTGGCGCGAGCGGCCTCACGAGGACTGTTGGCATGGTCTGGCTCAGGAGGACCGTTGGCATGGCCAGGCTCAGGACGACCGCTGGCGTGACGACCCTCACGAGGGGCAATGACTCGGCCAACCTCGGGAGGTCCGCCCTCGTGACGCTAGGCTCCCTCCTCTGCCTACGCCACCGAGGAGTAGGGATGAAGACATGCAGGATGATAAGGATGGGGGCTTCTAGGAGGTGAATGCCGCTCACCCGAAGCCTGAAGCGATGCGCCCCCTCAACTAGTCCAAAACCACCATTGTCGTCGACCCAAGTGATCAGCTCAGGTGCTCATTCATGGCCGACAAGCTCCCCATGATTTGCACCCCGAACATCAGCAACGTCCTCGTTACAAAAACCCTTATTGACAGTGGAGCGGGGCTCAACGTCCTATCCGTCAAGACCAAGCCCTTCTCAAGAGTCATGGAGGGGTCCACTATGCCCATCGAGCAGGTGCATCTTCCATTCATCTTCGGCGAGCGCAACAACTACCATAGTGAGATCATTGTCTTTGACGTCGCACACATCCACCTACCGTACAATGCGATCCTTGGGTACCCGACTCTCCTCAAGTTCATGGCAGTGACCCACCATGGCTACAACGTCCTCAAGATGCCAGGGAGTAGCAGCGTCATCACCATTGCCTGCGACAAGAAGGATGCCATCTGTGCACTCAAGCACGCCTACCGCACAGCGACAGCAGATCTCTCGAACGACGAAGAAGACGAACTGCCTCATGAGGACCCACGCAAGAAGAAGAAGGAACTCCTCCCTACGGAGCGCCCAGGGGCTACGGACTCCGTGCTAGGGTACGGGGCCCTGCCCCCCCCCATCGCATAGGAAAGCGCGCTCCACGCCTGCCTTGGGTCGGGCCTGGGAGCTCCCACCAGGGAGATCCCTGGCCAGACCAGTGAGGCAAGGGTGGTTCTCGAGCTCAACTCGAGGGCGAGCTCCGGCACGCGCCAGCTCAACTCTCGTGAGTCTGTCATCAGAGCAATCAGAGAACTTCGAGAGGCCCAAGCCGTGCGAAGCGGAGGCTGCCCTCGACCACCAATGGCAGTCGCCGTCGGTGGCATGATCGAACAGCATCGCGTCTGCATCAACGCGCTTGCAATTGACAGAGCCGCGGCCCAAGGCCCTTTCTAACCCGCGCAAACTAAGCACTGGTGGGTGTACCCGCGCACTGGTGCACACATGCCCTTCAGGCTGGAGAACGCGACTGCCACCTATCAGCGACTCCAGCGAGCCATGCTCATGCCCGGCCCGCTGGGGCTTGTCGAGGAGGAGGGGGAGGCGCTCGGGCAGAGCAAAGGCCTTGATCCTCGGGAGACGGCAGACCCGTGAGGGTCGCGACCGTGGAGGCAGGAGATTGGAGAACGATGGCGCCTTCGTCACTTCAGCGGCATGGCCGCTATGTTACTTTTTGTTGTCTGCTGCTAGGTAACTTTTTGGCTCGCCTTGTCCGAGCGCGTCCGGAGGGCCATGCGGCCACCAGGAGCTCATGGCACTCCGAGATGCTACTTTCATTTATGGATTTTTCAGTTGTTTGTACTTCACCCGTTTCGGACCCTAACGTTCTACTTTGTTTGCGTTTTTGGCGGTCGACCCCTGCTTGGGGGCTCCGGTCGAAGCTTATCCTTGCAGGCCGCCTGAGACATCAAACACCCAATCTCACTCCGAAAGAAAAGAAATCAACAGGGTTTACCAATGACCCAAAAGAAGCCGAGTCCACCAATGACTCGGGTGTAGGGACACTCGCGAGGCCAAAGCGTCCTTGTGACCTCCCAGATACACCCCCACCGTGACACTCTCATGTAATAACGAGTCGAGTCTATATACGCCGAGGACCCCCCGAGGACGCGGAGGGGTCCATCCCATGCCTAGTAGCAGCCTATGCTCCGTGCTGGGGAGAAGCTCAGTCCACCAATTACTCGGGGGTAGGGACACTCGCGAGGCCAAAGCTTCCTCATGACCTCCCATATACACCCCACCGTGACACTCTCACGTAATAAGGAGACGAGGCTATATACTCCAAGGGCCCCCCGGGGACACCGATGGGTCCACCCGATGCCTAGTGGAAGACCTATGCTCTGCGCTGGGTATAGATGGGGGCAATCAACATAGTCCGACAATGACTATGCCCTCAGCTAGCGCCAACGCAGTCCGCCAATGACTATGCCCGCAGCTGGCACCAGCACAGGCCATCAGTGGCTACACCCACAGCCGGCAAGGAATTCAACACAGTCCACACGTGACTACGCCCACGTCCAGTGCATGGGACAAACAGCTAAAGGTACAGAGTCACTCGTACATCAAGGAGGACCCCTGAGCATCGCAACTAAGTGGGCTAACTGTGCACGTAGCCCCTTCCCCCTTTGGGCCGTCCTCGGTTTCGATCGGTTCAATCGCGGGGAGGTACGCGCGGGGCGGGCCCTGCCGACGCAGAGCCTAGTGCACTCAACAAGCCACCTTAGATCACTTAGGAGGGACATTGAAATTGCTCAAACATCAAGGGAGACCCTTGACCATCGCGACCCAGGGGCCGAACTGTGCTCATAGCCCATTCCCCCTTTGGGCTGTCCTTGGTTTCCGGTCGGTCCAATCGCGGGGAGGTACGCTCGGGGCAGGCCCTGCCGACGCAGAGTGCTGAAAGTGTTTTAAAGTTTTACGATCCTTGTCACGTTCTCCTCATGCACTACAGGAATTAGCTTCTTTGCCGTGTGCCATCACAGACGGCAAAGAGCTTATCACGGACGGCAAGGACAATATCACACACGGCAAAGATTCTCACGAACGGCAAAATTTCTGCGTCAGCCTACGACGGCATTGTAGCTTCTTTGCCGTCTATCTCCCAGAAGCGGACGGCAAAGAGCTTTGCCGTCAGCTTTTCATAAGAGCACAGGAAAAGTGGTCGAGACGGCAGCCGACAGGCGTTGCCTCCGTTAGGGGATAATGGAGGCTTTCCCGTCTGCCTCCCCTCTTCTGTGCCGTCTGCCTCCCCCCTCTTCTTTGCCGTCTACCTACCCTCCCCTTCCCCCCTCCTCTGTGCCGTCTGCCTCCCCCTCTTCTTTGCCATCAGATTCCACCTCCTCCCCCCTCCTCTGTGCCCTCTTCTTTGCCATCTGCCCCCTGGAAGCAGACGGCAATGATACTATATGGCCAGCTGCTACTCCCAGGTTGCACAGCTGGGTGCCACGTGGCACCTTTGTCGTCGGTCAACTGATGGCAAAGGCCTTTGCCATCAGATAGCAGACGGCAAGGAACCTATATTGTCACATTTTTGTTTATTTTTTCTATTTCACAGCACATATACATATAATTCATAGCACATATATGATAAATAGGTCACAACACATATATGATATACATATAAAGCTCATCAATGCCATTTGTTCATCAACGTACATCCCATATATCAAAAGAACCAACACATACAAAGTTTCATCCATATATAAATACATGTAGTTGCACATATATTGTTCATCCATATATACATATACATATAGTTCCACATTGTTCATCAACTCAAATAAAAACGGAAACTAAAGCACTCCAACGCCAGCTTCCATGGAGGTAGTACATCCAATCTGCAAAATGGGAATAAAAAAGTCAGAAGAAGAAGAACAACAACATATATATGAAAAATAAGCTAAATTGAAGAAGAAAGAGAAGAAGCAAGAAGAGAACAAGGAGAAGAAAAACAAGAAGGAGGAGGAGTAGGAGGAGGAGGAGGAGGAGGATGGGAAGGAGAAGGAGAAGGAGGAGGAGAAGAAGAAAAAAGAAGAAGAGAAGAAGAAGGAGAAGAACGAGGAGAAGAAGGAGGAGAGAAGAAGAAGGAGAAGAAGGAGGGATCCTTCTCCTTCTTCTCCTCCTTCTCCTTCTTCTTCTCTTCTTCTCCTCCTCCTTCTTCTTCTTCTCCTTCTCCTTCTCCTTCTCTTCTTCTTCTTCTTCTTCTTCTTCTTCCTGCTTTTCATTTCTCCTCTTCTCCTCTTCTTGGAGCTAAATTAGCTAACTATGTCTTTTTGGAGCTAAATGGGCTAATTATTTCATTATAGAGGAAAACAAGCTAAGTATATAATATTAATGAGCTAACCAAGGTTCTTATGCCATTTTGAGGTTATTATGGCATTTTGGAACTAAATGGCCTAATTACGTCATAGTTGGGGAAATTAAGGCAAGGAGAATATGAAAGAGGAGAAGAAAGAGGAGGAGGAGGAGAAGAAGAAGAAATAAAGAAGAAGCAGGAGAAGGAGGAGGAGGAGGAGGAGAAGTACTAGAAGGTCCTTTGCCTTCTCCTCCTTCTCCTCCTCCTCCTCCTCCTCCTTCTCCTTCTTCTCCTCCTCCTTCTTCTCCTTCTCCTTCTCTTCTCTTTCTCATCTTCTTTTTGTTCTTCCTTTTCATTTCTCCTCTTCTCCTCTTCTTGGAGCTAAATTAGCTAACTATGTCTTTTTGGAGCTAAATGGGCTAATTATGTCATTATAGAGGAAAACAAGCTAAGTATATAGTATTAATGAGCTAACCAAGGTTCTTATGCCATTTTGAGCTTATTATGGCATTTTGGAGCTAAATGGACTAATTATGTCATTGTTGGGGAAATAAAGGCAAGGAGAATATGAAAGAGGAGACGAAAGAGGAGGAGGAGGAGAAGAAGAAGAAATAAACAAGAAGGAGGAGAAGGAGGAGGAGGAGAAGGACTAGAAGGTCCTTGGCCTTCTCATCCTTCTCCTCCTCCTCGTCCTCCTCCTCCTCCTTCTTTTCCTCCTGCTTCTTCTCCTTCTCCTTCTCCTTCTCTTCTATTTCTCTACTTCTTTTTGTTCTTCCTTTTCATTTCTCCTCTTCTCCTCTTCTTGGAGCTAAATTAGCTAACTATGTCTTTTTGGAGCTAAATGGGCTAATTATGTCATTATAGAGGAAAACAAGCTAAGTATATAATATTAATGAGCTAACCATGGTTCTTATGGCATTTTGAACTTATTATGGCATTTTGGAGCTAAATGGGCTAATTATGTCATTGTTGGGGAAATTAAGGCAAGGAGAATATGAAAGAGGAGAAGAAAGATGAGGAGAAGAAGAAGAAGAAGAAATAAAGAAGGAGGAGAAGGAGGAGGAGGAGGAGAAGGACTAGAAGCTCATTGGCCTTCTCCTCCTTCTCCTGCTCCTCCTCCTCCTCCTCCTTCTCCTCCTACTTCTTCTCCTTCTCCTTCTCTTCTCTTTCTCTTCTTCTTTTTGTTCTTCCGTTTCATTTCTCCACTTCTCCTCTTCTTGGAGCTAAATTAGCTAACTATGTCTTCGTGGAGCTAAATGGGCTAATTATCCCATTTTAGAGGAAAACAAGATAAGTACATAATATTATTGAGCTAACCAAGGTTCTTATGCCATTTTGAGCTTATTATGGCATTTTGGAGCTAAATGGGCTAATTATGTCATTGTTGGGGAAATTAAGGCAAGGAGAATATGAAAGAGGAGAAGAAAGAGGAGGAGGAGAAGAATAAGAAGAAATAAAGAAGAAGGAGGAGAAGGAGGAGTAGGAGGAGAAGGACTATAAGGTCCTTGGCTTTCTCCTCCTTCACCTCTTCCTCCTCCTCCTCCTCCTCCTTCTCCTTCTTCTCTTCTTCTTCTTCTTCTTTCTTTTCAATTTTCCTATTTCTTCTCCTCTTCTCCTCTTCTTGGAGCTAAATTAGCTAACTATGTCTTTGTGGAGCTAAATGGGCGAATTATCCCATTTTAGAGGAAAACAAGCTAAGTATATAATATTACTGAGCTAACCAAGGTTCTTAAGCCATTTTGAGCTTATTATGGCATTTCGGAGCTAAATGGGCTAATTATGTCATTGTTGGGGAAATTAAGGCAAGGAGAATATGAAAGAGGAGAAGAAAGAGGAGGAGGAGGAGAAGAAGAAGAAATAAACAAGAAGGAGGAGAAGGAGGAGGAGGAGAAGGACTAGAAGGTCCTTGGCCTTCTCATCCTTCTCCTCCTCCTCGTCCTCCTCCTCCTCCTTCTTTTCCTCCTCCTTCTTCTCCTTCTCCTTCTCCTTCTCTTCTATTTCTCTACTTCTTTTTGTTCTTCCTTTTCATTTCTCCTCTTCTCCTCTTCTTGGAGCTAAATTAGCTAACTATGTCTTTTTGGAGCTAAATGGGATAATTATGTCATTATAGAGGAAAACAAGCTAAGTATATAATATTAATGAGCTAACCATGGTTCTTATGGCATTTTGAACTTATTATGGCATTTTGGAGCTAAATGGGCTAATTATGTCATTGTTGGGGAAATTAAGGCAAGGAGAATATGAAAGAGGAGAAGAAAGATGAGGAGAAGAAGAAGAAGAAGAAATAAAGAAGGAGGAGAAGGAGGAGGAGGAGGAGAAGGACTAGAAGGTCATTGGCCTTCTCCTCCTTCTCCTCCTCCTCCTCCTCCTCCTCCTTCTCCTCCTACTTCTTCTCCTTCTCCTTCTCTTCTCTTTCTCTTCTTCTTTTTGTTCTTCCTTTTCATTTATCCACTTCTCCTCTTCTTGGAGCTAAATTAGCTAACTATGTCTTCGTGGAGCTAAATGGGCTAATTATCCCATTTTAGAGGAAAACAAGATAAGTACATAATATTATTGAGCTAACCAAGGTTCTTATGCCATTTTGAGCTTATTATGGCATTTTGGAGCTAAATGGGCTAATTATGTCATTGTTGGGGAAATTAAGGCAAGGAGAATATGAAAGAGGAGAAGAAAGAGGAGGATGAGAAGAATAAGAAGAAAAAAAAAGAAGGAGGAGAAGGAGGAGTAGGAGGAGAAGGACTATAAGATCCTTGGCCTTCTCCTCCTTCACCTCTTCCTCCTCCTCCTCCTCCTCCTTCTCCTTCTTCTCTTCTTCTTCTTCTTCTTTCTTTTCAATTTTCCTATTTCTTCTCCTCTTCTCCTCTTCTTGGAGCTAAATTAGCTAACTATGTCTTTGTGGAGCTAAATGGGCGAATTATCCCATTTTAGAGGAAAACAAGCTAAGTATATAATATTACTGAGCTAACCAAGGTTCTTATGCCATTTTGAGCTTATTATGTTATTTCGGAGCTAAATGGGCTAATTATGTCATTGTTGGGGAAATTAAGGCAAGGAGAATATGAAAGAGGAGAAGAAAGAGGAGGAGGAGGAGAAGAAGAAGAAATCAACAAGAAGGAGGAGAAGGAGGAGGAGGAGAAGGACTAGAAGGTCCTTGGCCTTCATATCCTTCTCCTCCTCCTCGTCCTCCTCCTCCTCCTTCTTTTCCTCCTCCTTCTTGTCCTTCTCCTTCTCCTTCTCTTCTATTTCTCTACTTCTTTTTGTTCTTCCTTTTCATTTCTCCTCTTCTCCTCTTCTTGGAGCTAAATTAGCTAACTATGTATTTTTGGAGCTAAATGGGATAATTATGTCATTATAGAGGAAAACAAGCTAAGTATATAATATTAATGAGCTAACCATGGTTCTTAAGGCATTTTGAACTTATTATGGCATTTTGGAGCTAAATGGGCTAATTATGTCATTGTTGGGGAAATTAAGGCAAGGAGAATATGAAAGAGGAGAAGAAAGATGAGGAGAAGAAGAAGAAGAAGAAATAAAGAAGGAGGAGAAGGAGGAGGAGGAGGAGAAGGACTAGAAGGTCATTGGCCTTCTCCTCCTTCTCCTCCTCCTCCTCCTCCTCCTCCTCCTACTTCTTCTCCTTCTCCTTCTCTTCTCTTTCTCTTCTTCTTTTTGTTCTTCCTTTTCATTTATCCACTTCTCCTCTTCTTGGAGCTAAATTAGCTAACTATGTCTTCGTGGAGCTAAATGGGCTAATTATCCCATTTTAGAGGAAAACAAGATAAGTACATAATATTATTGAGCTAACCAAGGTTCTTATGCCATTTTGAGCTTATTATGGCATTTTGGAGCTAAATGGGCTAATTATGTCATTGTTGGGGAAATTAAGGCAAGGAGAATATGAAAGAGGAGAATAAAGATGAGGAGGAGAAGAATAAGAAGAAATAAAGAAGAAGGAGGAGAAGGAGGAGTAGGAGGAGAAGGACTATAAGGTCCTTGGCCTTCTCCTCCTTCACCTCTTCCTCCTCCTCCTCCTCCTCCTTCTCCTTCTTCTCTTCTTCTTCTTCTTCTTTCTTTTCAATTTTCCTATTTCTTCTCCTCTTCTCCTCTTCTTGGAGCTAAATTAGCTAACTATGTCTTTGTGGAGCTAAATGGGCGAATTATCCCATTTTAGAGGAAAACAAGCTAAGTATATAATATTACTGAGCTAACCAAGGTTCTTATGCCATTTTGAGCTTATTATGGCATTCCGGAGCTAAATGGGCTAATTATGTCATTGTTGGGGAAATTAAGGCAAGAAGAATATGAAAGAGGAGAAGAAAGAGGAGGAGGAGAAGAAGAAGAAGAAATAAAGAAGAAGGAGGAGAAGGAGGAGGAGGAGAAGACTAGAAGGTCCTTGGCCTTCTCCTCCTTCTCCTCCTCCTCCTCCTTCTCCTCCTCCTCCTCCTTCTCCTTCTTCTCTTTTTCTTCTTCTTTCTTTCTTTTCATTTTTCCTATTTCTTCTCCTCTTCTCTTCTTCTTGGAACTAAATTAGCTAACTATGTATTTGTGGAGCGAAATGGGCTAATTATCGCATTTTAGAGGAAAACAATCTAAGTATATAATATTAATGAGCTAACCAAGGTTCTTATGGCATTTTGGAGCTAAATGGGCTAATTATGTCATTGTTGGGGAAATTAAGGCAAGGAGAATATGAAAGAGGAAAAGAAAGAGGAGGAGGAGGAGAAGAAGAAGAAATAAAGAAGAAGGAGGAGAAGGAGGAGGAGGAGGAGAAGGACTAGAAGGTCCTTGGCCTTCTCCTCCTTCTGCTCCTCCTCCTCCTCCTCCTTCTCCTTCTCCTTCTTCTCTTCTTCTTCTTCTTCTTTATTTCCATCTTTCCTATTTCTTCTCCTCTTCTCCTCTTCTTGGAGCTAAATTAGCTAACTATGTGTTTTTGGAGCTAAATGGGCTAATTATGTCATTGTTAGGGAAATTAAGGCAAGGAGAATATGAAAGAGGAGAAGAGAAACTTACAGTAGTGGTCATCAAGGAGGAGAAACACCGGGAGAAGGGTCGTGCGATGCCGCTCGGGAGTTATTCTGCAGAATAGATATTTTGCAATGTCTCAGTTAGCATGATGACACTCAATTATTAATACTAGTTTATAATGAAACTCGCCGTGCCAATCGAAGAGAAGACGGGCATTGGCGGAGGTACTTGACCGCTCTTCTCGCACAGACCCTGAAGAGTGGGTCGTATTAGTTAGTAATGAAACAGACATTACACACATGATTTGGCTAATGTGAAAAAAACTTACCACAAAAAGCTCGTACAGGGCACGTTCACCCGCCTCATTCCGGGACCTCTCCTCCTCAATCAATCGTGCCGTGGTATGGTCCCTCTCATCAAGAGTAGCCTGACTTGCCAATCTATCTTTCTCAAGAGCAACCTGAAGAGCAGCCTCGCTTGCCAATCTCTCTTTCTCAGGAGCAGCCTGGTTTGCCAATCTCTCTTTCTGAAGAGCAGCCCGAAACACCATTCCTCGTTACCACAGTAATGATCTATGGTGACACACATAATGAAATGGATGAAAGTGTTCTTAGTCCGTACAACTAACCTCGATGGCAAGATCGACTGGCCGTGGACAACGCGTTATCTCAGGACAGCTGCTCGACTGGCTCGCCTTGATCTCCGGGAGAGTGAGTGGACAACATATTATCCGATCTCCAATGGCTATCGAGCCATGGGCCTCCCGCCACCAGATATCATCACCAACTCTGGATCCAAAGGTTCCTGGCTAGGGTTAAAGTCATCCCCTTTCGTAGGCTTCCCTGCGTCCCTGTATGCCACGAGCTTGTGGTGGGATGATATGTTGGTGATGTTATTGGGATCATCCAGGTCAGACTTAGAGAATACCTTCGACTTCTTGTACGAGGCAGTATGTGCCATGCCATAAAGGTCGTACAGGTGTGGCATCTCCGTCTTATTGTGATGCGCCTAAAAGAGAGGAACAAAATATTAGCATGAAGAATGAATTGCATGAATCATGAAGCAAATCTCATACCCAGTTTCGTCTGAACTGAAGTAAGTTGGCGCTGCCTTGATGGTGTGGCACACCAACCATTTGGCTACGCCGATCCTTCGCATTCTTGTGGATGGCTCGCCAGTTGCCTGTGCACCACTCATCAACCAACGCCTCCCAACAATCCATCTTATCCGCACACCATCTCGGGGGCACGTGTAAGTTATTAGAAAGAATGTTGAGTGCTACGCCTATGAATGAAATCAAGAAAACTACGTAGAAGGACTTAAGAATAGGTAATTACCTTCATGTATTGCTCCTTCTTCAGAAACATTCCGCGGCAATCCTTCTTCTGCTTCTTAATACCACGCGTGGCGTAGTAGTCTTGAATAGCCTGCGGCCGAGCCTCGTGGCGTAAGTTCTGTAGTAACCGCCTACACTCGGCCTCGAGAACCCTGGCCGCCTCCTCCTCATATCCATCCACACACCTATAGAAGGTCTGCAATCAAACGTGAAAACACCGATTAGTACAATAATTTGCTATACTGTTAATTTTAGATTGTGTAAGAGGATAATTTACCTAAAAGCTCTTGACGACCATCTCGGCCCTCATCTGGCACAAGACACCATCTATAATCTCCTCCGGCAGGGCCTGTGCCGCCTGGTAGTACTCCCAGGAAAATCCTAGTGTAGGAACCCGATCCTCACCAGGCAACGTGACAAACCCGGGAAATTTGTCCGGCAAAGCACACCATGGACTAAGTTCGGCCTACGGACTCCAAGAGGGTGTACCCAGCCCCTGCAGTATGATAAGGTCAACACATTAGATATTTGAACAAACTTGAAGGCAAAAGCTAAAAAAAGAGTAAATGTACTTACCTATCTCCTTCAGGTTTAATCACCGGCCTCTGCTCGCGGGTAGCCGACACGACCGAGAGATATGTACTACCACACTTGTACACAGTGGCCCCATCCACCTGCACATTGCCCTCACGATCCGTAAGCTCATCCCCGCCATCCCCACCCTCTAAGCCACCCGGACCCTCGGTCCAATCCGGCAACTCGGTCTGATCCGTCCAGGTCTCCCATCCGGGCCTCTCCACGTCGGGTGAAGCCTCCGGAACCGTAGTATCGTGGGCCGAATGCATCTTGATCCGAGGCTGTTCCTGGACCGGAGTCTCATGGGATGAATGCCCCTCAACACTAGGCTCCTGGACCGGAGTCCTCGTAGCCTCCTCCCCAAACGGGTCGACCATAGGAGTCCTATGCTCGGGTGAATGTGCTGGTGGTGGTGGTGGTGACGACGGCTCAACAGTCCTCCAGGATCTTCCGCGGCCACCACCTCTCCCTGTACCCTTCCCCTTCTTCCCTACCCGACCAGCACCTCTCCCAGTGGGCAATGTCGCCAACGAATAAGAACCCAAGGCTCTATGGAGACATAGGGGTGGAAGGGAAGTACCACCCCTTGTGCGGTACAGCTGGGAAGAACCCGTCGAGCGCTCTGGACCAGCGCCCACCATCTTTCAACACCTTGTGACCTGCCATGATAAAGATTAAAAGAAATTAGTACAACATAAAAAAATTGAATAACTGACATGAATAATAATATGTACATGAATAATAAATATTAAAATATATATAATTTAAGTTGTGATTCTTACAAACTAATAATCATCATCAATAAATGCATCATCATCATCACTATCACGCATGTCTTCATGAATGACGTGCTCGTCGGGTTCAAGGGCGTGAAGTTGTGAAAGGCCTTTCTTTAGTCGTTGAAGCATTGACAGGTCATCCGCATCAGTAACCACTACGAGTTTCAGGTCTTCTGGTTCTGGCTCAGGGGTGGATTCAGATTTATTGTCGCTGTCTACTTCCATGTTCTTGGGTGAAGCACGGCGGTTCTTGAAACGTTTCTTGGAAAGACGTGTTTCTTGAAAGAATTCTCCATCATCTGTGTCTGGTTTAATGTGAGGTTCATAATCCTATTCATTTGGGAGAGGTGGTCTGACATATGGTGGCACTTCATAAACAACTTACCAACCTTCCAGATTCTTATCCGTTTGGCATGCCCACGGTAGATAAAAAACTTGGGTCGCCTCTTGAGCCTTAATATAGACATCGGGAACATATAATGGGTATTTTGATTGATTTCGACTAGTGCTATATGTTCATGAGTCCTTCTAGTACGTCTCCTTCGGCTGGAACCAATAACATTTGAAGACTACGACGTTCGGTGGGTTTTCACCATAGAACTGAAGTTCATAAATTGCTTCAACTCTTCCATAATACTCGATAACACCTTCGCCGATAGCAGAGACACCACAAGTTGTAGATTTCCGGTCGGGCATAGATAGCTCTTTGCCAAAGGTACGAAAGAGATACTCGTTGATGTTGTATTTCTAAAATAAACAGACCTTATAGTCAAAACCATTAGCGACTTGTCTCAATTCGGCGTCCATAGACTCTGAATTAGCCTACAATTTTAATACGAAATGATTGTTGCAATAGCCACAAATTAGACGAAGAAATGAAATGGTCCATTATTGATAATTGCCGTTTGTTTGAACCAAGAGATGAAACCGAGATAGCCGCCTCCTGTCTTTGACAGAAGCTCATACTCTTCGACATAATCATTTTCGATCACCGCTCCATCCGAGAATTTGGCGATGTAACGGCTGTTTGAAATATCGGGGAATAAGAGCAGTTCAAATGAATTAGAAGTTACGGGAAAATGTTCCGAGAACTCACTCAATGTACGGCCGCACTTCTGTTAGGTTGTTGAAGATATACAACGAAATGTTCCGCCATTCTTCGACATCCAACGTTATTGGTTTCAAAGCACCGGCTAGTGCGAGCTTCCCTTTGAATAGGCTAAGGTTGGACCCACCTTTTTTAGGGTCTGCATCATTGTGTCAAGGCTTCGGATTATGCAAATGATGAATTTTGGCTTCGTAGTGTGCTGTCACAAAGATTGCCACGTCCTCAGTAATGAATGCCTCAACCATCGATGCTTCAATTCTACGCTTATTTTTACGTCTAGCTCGAAGGGTCTTCTGCACCCTCTCAGTTGCATAGAACCAACGATCTTGCACGGGCCCACCCAATCTTGCTTCAGTCGATAGATGTAAAATCAAATGCTGGATTGGATTAAACAAGACCGGTGGAAAGATCTTCTCTAACTTGCACAACAACTCCGGTGCAAACTCCTCCATGTCTTGTGCCACTCCAGGCGACAATTCTTTCGCACAAAGAACACGGAAGAAATAGGTCAGCTCCGCTAGTACTAGTCATTCATCCTCAGGAATAAAGCCACATAACATCACTGGTATTACCCGCTCTAACCATATGTGCCAATCATGACTCTTTGGACCAAAGATTTTTAATTTTTCAAGACTCGCTCCCCTCTTTAGATTCGCTGCATACCTATCGGGGAACATCAAGTGCATTTTGACCCACAAGATAATTTCCCTCATAGCTGGCCTTCCAAGATTGAACTAGGCCTTTTTCTTCGACCACTTCTGCTTTCCTTTGCCTTCTCGCATGTTTTGTAACGGTCTATGACATAGTGTCTCTTGATCGACTCTAGCCTTAGTATTATCCTTTGTCTTCCCATCTATGTTGAACAATGTAACAAAAATAGCCTCTCCGATATTCTTTTCAGTGTGCATCATGTCGATATTGTGTGGAAGAAGGAGGTCTTGGAAGTAAGGCAGATCCCAGAAGCATGGCTTGTGAGTCCAGGCGTGTTCTGAATTATACCCCTTAAAATAGCCTGGACGCTCTGGATCAGGCTCGAGGGCGTTTAACTGATCCAGGATTTGTTGGCCTGTCAACGCAGCTGGTGCCTAGTTTTTGAAAACTTTTTGAAGAACTGCCTTGCATTGGGGGCACGGGAACCTTCCATGCACACACCATCCAGAGAATAGCGCATACGCTGGCAAGTCATGCATGGAGTACATGTACCACACATGCATTTTGAAGTTTTCTTTTCTAGCGGCATCTTATGTCTTGACCCCATTATCCCAAGCTTCTTCCATTCATCCTTAAGCGGTTGCAGGTACACATTCATATTCTTCCCCGGATAATTGGGCCCTGGAATTATCAACGCCAGAAATATGTTCTTTCTTTGCATAATCTGCCAGGGGGAGATTGAGTGGAATGACAAATACAGGCCAACAACTGTATTGGGCTGCCGTCATGCCGAAGGGATTTAAACCATCCGTGGCGGCGCAGACTCGAGGATTCTTTGGATCTGCCGCTTTATCCTGATACAATCCATCGAAAAGTTTCCACGCTTCCCCATCCGATGTGTGTACCACCATCTTATTCCCATCCGCATCTAGTTCGGTTCTTTTGCCCAATTTGTGCCATGTCATCTGTCTGGTTGTCTCTTCGACCATGAAAAGAAGTTGAAGTCTTGGTACGATTGGCATATACCGAAGAACACTAACTACGATTTTGGTCTGCCTCTTCTCACCGATACCGTTGTCTACCACAAGATACATGCAAGACTCGTAATTGGGACAATGCTCCAAGTGTGCATACTCCTTCCTAAATAAGACACATCCTTTCTCACATGCATCTATCTTCTAATAGGGCATCTTAAGTACATGAAGTATTTTGTCCGACTGGTACAGGTTTGTAGGCATGACATGGCCTTTGGGTAGGAAGAGTCCAAATAGTGTCATCATCGCGTCGTAGCATTCTCTTCCCAAGTTGGACTGAGCCTTCAGAGCCATTACTTGTGCAATTTCATCCAACTGATAGAGCTCAGTGTGCTCATGGAGAGGACGTTTTGAAGACTCCAACATTTCATAAAAGGCCTTTGCAGATTCCTCCATCTCATCTTCCGAATCAAGACCATCATCAAAGTCTTGCACCATGTCTTCGATCCCGGTACCATGGTCGTCAGTGCGACGACGGACCACCTCAGCTCTTGTGTGTTGTATAGACTCACCATGAAATGTCCACACCGTATAATTAGGCTTAAACCCCTCCTCTGCAGGTGTTTAATCATTACAGCCTCTGTCGTCTTTTTATAGTTGTCGCATCCAGGACAGGGGCAATAGTTTCTTTCCTGGCCATTTGCGAATGCGGCTTTCACAAATTCCTTTGTTTATACAAACCATTCTTTTGTCATCTCTTTCTGACTAGGGTGACCGGTATACATCCACGCACGATCACTCATCTTGCCTAGCTAATAAAGACAGAAGAAATATATTTATATATAATTTAGCATTTATATTCATCGGTTAATTAGGTTCGCCAGTTTTATTACGTCGAGGCAACCTACACGCTAATAGGTAAAGATAGGTCCTAATCCCACCCGAGTATGTGTAGATTGGGTTCGTTTTCCCATGCTCTGCTCCGGATCCAACGCAAAATGTCGGCAGCACCTCCCTGCTGTTCTCCTGACACACGTCTCCGCAATAAACAGAGAGGATGTGCATTCGGAGAACAACAGGGAGGCACTGACGAAATTCCGCATCGGATCAAGAGCACATCATACGGGAAAACAAACCCAATCTACACATACTCGGGCTGTCCACGGATAATGTTGCACAATTCGAAAGGATGGCGCTTTTGAATATGCAAAGACATGCATATTTATAGATGTCGCCCTTTCAAACAGGAGAAGCATACTGGTCACGCATACTGATAATTAATTTAATTACCTAAATCATGAAAGTTTCATCCGGAAACCTAGCCACAGTAAATGAAGGGGCGGGGAGGAGATGAAATTTGTACTGACCCACGAATTCAGGGGCGGAGCTCGTACAACGCACGGGGAGGTGTTCGCGCAGCAGACCTCATAGTGACGAGACAACTATCACATGTAAATCCACCCGATCAACACAAATATTCTAGTTATGTCATTTTAGAGGAAAATAAGGTAAGAAGAATAAGATAGAGGAGAAGAAAGAGGATGAGGAGAAGAAGATGAAGAAATCAAGAAGAAGAAGGAGGAGGAGGAGAAGAAGGAGGAGAAGAAGGAGGAGGAGAAGGTATTCTTCTTCTCTTCTTCTCTTCTTCTTCTCTTCTTCTTTTCTTCTTCTCCTTCTTATTTTTTTCTTCTCCTCCTCCTCCTCTTCTTCTTCTTCTTCTCCTCCTCCTCTTCCTCTTCTCCTCTTCTCCTCCTCCTCCTCTTCTTCTTCTTCCTATTCTTTCTATTAAGCTAACTAACTAACTAACCTAACTAACCAAGCTAACTAAACCTATCGTTAAACCTAGATAGCACTAAACAGCAAAAAAAACAAAAATAGAATGTACCACTAAGTAACTAAAAAAGAATCTAGCTACCACTACATACCAAACAATAAAAAATCAACTTCTTCTTCTTTTTTATCTTCTTCTCCTTCTTATTTTTTCTTATTCTCTTCTTCTCTTCTTCTTCTCTTCTTTACTTCTTCTCCTTCTTATTTTTTTCTTCTCTTCTTCTTCTTCTTCTTCTTCTTCTCCTTCTCCTTCTTATTTTTTTCTTCTCCTCTTCTTCTTCTTCTTCTTCTTCTTCTTCTTTTTATTCTCCTCCTCCTCCTCCTACTCCTCTTCTTCTTCTCCTCTTCTCGTCCTCCTCCTCCTCCTCTTCTCTTCTTCTCCTCCTCCACCTAACTAACAAAGCTAACTAACTAACCTAACTAATACTACTAACCTAACCAAATCTACCACTAAAACTACTAACAATAACAACTACTAAAACTACTAAAAAATAATGCGGGTACGGTGGGGGGGTGAGGGTGTGGGGGCTCACCGGGGGGGCGGCTGTGGAGGGGCCGGGGTGTTTGGGTTGGCGGGGCGGCACCAGGGCGCCAGGGGCGGCGACGCGACGATGGTGGGGCAGCGGCAGGGGGGGCGAGGTGGGGCAGCGGCGGGACGGTGGTGGTGGCGCGGCTGTGGCGGCGGGGGCGACAGGGGCGGCGGTGGCGGAGGTGGGGCGACAGGGGTGGCGGCGGCGCGACGGGGGCCGAGGCGCGACGGTGGTGGCGGCAGCCGGTGGGCGTCGGGGATTGTGAGAGAGAGAGGGGCGCACGGGGTGAGCCGTTTCAGAGAGAGAGAGGGGCAGGGTGGGGGGGTGGAGCCGTTAACAGAGTTACCGCTTTGTCGTCTGCCGGTGGATGGCAAAGAGTCTAGACTCTTTGCCGTCTGCCTCCGGACATCAGACTGCAAAGAAGGGACTCCAGTTTGACCTAACCACCCCGTGGTCAGGTGGGCCCATCTACATCTTTGCCATCTGCTGTGCGACTCTTTGACGTCTGCTAGCCGACGGCAAAGATGTGACTGATGGCCAAAACACTCTATGCCATCAGCGAGTGCTTTGTCGTCTGCTTTGTTGAAGCTGACGGCAAAGAACTCTTTGCCATCAGCTAGCAGACGGCAAAGACAAGGGAGATTGGAAAAAACTGTTTTCCAATACTCATGAGGGCAGCTCCCCGTCAAGGGGGACTCCTGAGCATCGTGACTCAAGGGCCTAACTGCGCTCGTGGCCCCTTCCCTCTTTCGGCCGTCCTTGGGTTTTGGTCGGTCCAATCTCGGGGAGGTACCCACTGGGCAGACCCTGTCGATGCAGAATAACACAACAAACATGACAGGAACGAGGCGAAGGAAACATTCAAGCATTCAGTCATTACAAGACTTGACAAGTTCATGAAAGTTCATATAAGTTTAACACCTCCAAAAGGCACGTTGCACATTGCAGGAAAAGACAGGGAGGAGAAATTAGGAGGAGGATCAGCCGGGCGCCCCCTCCGCAGGGGGCTGGTCGTCGACGTCAGATGCATCATCCTCCACATCGTCGGGTTCGGCGGCACAAGGAGATGAAGGAGCTCCAACGCGGGCGAACCTCCTCACCAACGCCTCCATGGGCCCCTTCACCGCCTCGGCAGTGTGCTAAGATGAATTTGGCTGAAGACGCGTGTCGCACCGGTGAAGAAGAGGTCATGATAATCGCTGTCCAAGACCTTGTCCACCTGCACGACGGTGCTCTCCAGCGCCACGACGAGCCCCTTCGCGAGCGCGACCAAGCTGTCCTCCGGGCTGGCCAGAGGCTCGTCGAACCCGTCTCGGTAGAGGGAGCGGAGCGTCGCGCTAAGCTCGAGCTCAACGGTAGGGAAGCGGCCCAGCTCCGCGGCCTTCTTCTCCTCGGCCGTCGGCAGGGTTCCCTCATGGGCGTCAAGGAGGACCTTCCTTGAGGCGGCCACCTCCCACTCTTCGAAGCGCGGCTGCTTCGCGTCCAGGCGGATAGCCTCCGGGGACAGCTCTTCCTCCCGGGCGGCAAGCTTGGATTCACGGGCCTTAAGCTCTTCCTCCTACAGGCGATGCTGCTCGACTAGCTTGGCCTCCTACCCTTGGAGGGCCTGCAGGCAGGACTCCACCTCGTCGCGGCGTTTGGCAGCCTCCTTGGCTTCCCTCAGCGCCTCCTCACGCGCAACATAGGCACCCTCGGCCTCCCTCTCGCCTCTCCCCATCTCGACTGCGACATTGCCTACGGCAATGAAGCCCGAGTTAAGGACACCCTGGGTGAACACCGAGGTCCTCTAGGCCTCCTCCTGTGGAGCCTCCAGTATTGTCGCAGGTGGTGCCATCGGGGAGGCAGTGTCACGAGGAATAGGGGGCCCCGAAGGCTGCTTTGAAGTTGCAGGAATTGGTGCATTAGAAGGCCGAGGAACTTCCAGAGCCTGCCCCTCAGGAAACAGCGTCACCCAGGCCACGTGAGGGCGATTAGAGGGCACGGGCAGCGCGGTGATCAAGGCCTGGGAGGTTGCATTGCGAGCCTCCTCCTCTGCATCGGTATACGACGACACGTTGAAGAGAACTGGTGGTGCATCGGGAGTCGCCTTTGGCTTGACGCCAGAATTCTTCCTCCTCACCTTCCGCGAGACGATGTCCCCAGGCATCAGGCAAAACAGGGAATTAGACAAGTGCGCACTTCGAACGCGCATAGCATGCAAAGACAAGCGACTTACTCCTCGGGGTCAATCCACCTCTTCCTCTTCGCCGCCCACGCGTCGCCGGGAGCAACAGAACCCCCCACAAAGGGGGTTGAACCCTACGCCTCAAGTTTTCCACCAGCACAGGCGGTGTGTGCCTTGGATGACCCAGCCTCGCACTTCTAGGGGCCGGCACACACGCAGACCGCGTAGCTCGCGGGGTTGACGTGGGGCCCCTGGAAGTCTGGAGCAGGTGGGAGGAAACCCTAGTGGACACCTCACCGGCAGCATCATCATCTGCGAGCTTGCCTAGAAGGACAACCTGTGACGGGAGGGGCGCGCTCGCCAAGCAGTCCTCAACGGTCTTCTCTTAATCCCCCTCACCGGAGGTATCGCCGGATGACACCTCCACCGGATAGGATCCCGCGACAGGGAGGAGCCCGCACTCATCAAAGACAGGCAGCTCGGTGATCACGTCGGCCGATTGTCAAGACGGAACAGCGGACCCAGAGCCTCACGCAGGTCACCTGGATCGCCGCCCAACAAGATCGCCACGACCATGCTCAGCTCGTCAGTAGGGAGGTCCTGGGACCAGAGCCAGCACGGGAGTCCGACAAGGGCTTGGAGTAGGCCTGAAGGGGCACCAGGTGTTGCGCCAAGAACTCCTTCACTATCATTCCACCAGTGAGCCTCTTGGCGCAGATGTCGCGGGAGAAGCGCTCCAGGACGGGCGCGGCCCGAGGGTCGGAAAGCTTCGCCGAGCTCCAAGTGGAGGTCTTCTCCGGCAACCCCTGCGGCTCCTCCAGCCGAGGCTTGGCATCCTAGAGGCCCATAAGAATCCAACGTTGCCTAAAGTTTTCCACCTTCTTCCCGCCGCCACAAGCAGGTTTCTGCTCTGGGCCGCCATAAAGGAGACAGACGCCGACAGATGGGTGCCATCATGCAGACGCAGGCTGAAGAAGTGGCGGAAGATGGCCACTGAAGGTTGCACTCCTACAAAGGCCTCGTAGTAGAAAGCAAAGACAGAAAGGAGCAGGACAGAGTTGGGCTGGAGATGAAGAGCCTGGATCCCGTAGTGGTTCAAGATGGCGGTGAAGAACGGGGAGAAATGCGGCACCAGCCCGGCAAAGACGCTGTGGAGGAAGAAGGTGTACACCACCTTCGATGCGGGCCGCTCCTCTATGGCGCCAGGCCAGATCGGGGTCCGCCCGTACTAGTTGGACTCGATCGCAGTCCAGGGAAGCATGGGGCCAATATCCACATCCTTGGAAAGGAGACACTCCCAGAGCGGAGGAGCCGGGGCCGGGCCTTGCAACTCTGGATTCTGCTTGCCGGGGGGCGCCATCTCTGAACAGGCGAAGGGGCGGCCCGACGCTAGATCTGGGGATGCCGGATGGAGTTGGAGACCAAGGAGGAAGAGCGAGTGTGGGAGAAGGAAAGCAATAATGCACCGACGCAACAAGCAAGGCTCCTAATAACTCGGGTAGAGGCATAAGAAAAGGAAAACTCAATGTCAGTCATGTGATGCACACCGGCCTGGCCCACGGGCATCTAGGGCCCGAGGCATCTCAAAAGCCAACCCGAGTGCGCCGTGGGCCCGGGGGCTACTGTCGGTCTTCTGGGAATGGGGATACCCAGACCTACCTGCATGTGGCCCAAGGTCGACCCACTTCATCAAGCAAACCAACGGGATCGGCGCCAATCAAGGCAAGGCCCTTGTGAGGGCCCAAGTCTCAGGAGGAGGAACATCATCAAGACCCGCAGGGGGCCTCCTCAGGACCCCTCTAGAGAAGCAGATATTCCGAGGCAAGGCCCGGCCTCATGAGTCAAGGGTGACGCAAGGGGTGGACATGCGAACAGCAGACAGCAGGGCAGTGCAGTTTCCCCTTTAGTGCAAAGGGGGCAAGGACGCAGCGGGGCTCCCAAGGCATCTTCCAAAGGTTTCCCTTCTGGTGCAGCAAGGCCGTCGCCGCCCGCCAGTAGGACAGACGTCATCCCTGGGCCTGGGCCTGCAGCGTAGGCATCCACTTTGCAGGCCAAGAATACCTTTGGGCAGGGGAGCATGTTCCCCTATTCCCCTTCAAAATGGGCCGCTTTCGTATCCCTTACCACCGAAACGATAAGGAAAGAGGACCCGGGCCACCACTGCAAATAGAGGATAGGTTGCTTCATAGAAGGGGATCTGATCCTCGAATCATTCATTCACCTAGTCGCACCACGCAAGGTCACCTAGCCTCCAGAGGTGCCCAAGCATTATACTAGTTCATCCACCAACCTCCGTGAGAGGCAATCCACCAAAGGAGGACTAGGGTTTTAGGCCTCACAGCGGCCCGAACCTGGGTAGACTGCTGTGTCCAGTGTTTCCCTCACCATCCAGTGAGTTTCTTTCCATCCGAAACGAGTAGCGAGCTAGGAGAGGCGAATCAGTGAGAGATCTTCGTACACGCCCCTGAGTTCAAATGTTTTGGGTTATGCGGAGCCCGAAATCCGACAGTATGTTATATATCTCGAGTCATGGATGACAAGAAAGTTTCCCGAATCTTGTGGGTACAGGGCGCAACCTCTACAGAGTGTAAAACTATTCGAGTAGTTGTGTCCATGGTCAAGGATAGTTGGGTAATCCCGCTTAAACTATGTCCAGTCATTTCCGCATAAACCAAGTGTGCATGTGTATAAAGGTGTTACATGAGAAAAGTGAATACCTGGGTCAAGTCTGGTGACTTGTCAAGCAGGGTGAACATGAGGTGTTCAGCCCTCAGAATGTGTGTGGTGATACCTGTAACATGTTCTTACAGTTGCTATTTACCTAGTGATGCATGACCATCTAAATACTTGACCATGTTTATGCATTTATAAAACCTGCTTTCCACAAAGGCCGCATTACACTTCATATCACACAATTGCATAATCCGAATCATGGGCTGTTTGCGAGTACATTCAAAGTACTCATTGGCTTGCCACTGGTTATTTCATTGACGAGACATGGAGGAACCATAATATGGAGAAGAATTTGTTGTCGGAGACGGACACTTCCCTGTCAGAATGCTTGTTGTTTAAGGCTGGTGGCATGGGTTTACGTTTACTACCAAGATTTCTGCTAGTAGTTGAGTTGGTGTGATTGGCCTTCATGGCCCTATCTATGTAAGACTTGATCATAATGGTCATTATTTGTATCAGACGTTAATCATGGATGTGAGACTCTTGTTATTCAGTATATGTGTGTTCAGCGAACACTAATCTCTTGGATCACTGTACATGTTCATTCGGTGGTCTCGACTCGTTAGTCAGGGTCCCCATAGAGATGGTATCAGAGCCATCTTGATTGTAGGAAGCCTTATTTAGCATGGACGTTAACTGGGATGAATTGCACACTCAGTCCTTACACTGGGTTTTATACACCCTTACAGCCTTCTATACCATTCAGAACTTTGTGACCCCTCTCCTAAAACCTTGTAGATGGATGTCGTACCCGAGACACTCCTGGAAACTGGAATTCCCCTACTTCTGGGGGACAGCTTGGAGAAGTGTCAAGTACGTTGAATGCCCATTTACCTCTACGACGAGCACTTCGTCAATGCGAGCACAAAATAATAACACGTGGACGTGATTGTGAGGGCAAATGACTCTCCAGCTAGTTGGTTCTTTGAAGGTCAGATGCAGACTATGGTACTGGCAGTTGAGACGGTAGCATGAGAAGCGCTTGTTTACATCCGCGACTTCCTTCCAGTGATGGACGATGAGCCATCTATCCGCACATGCCCTTTGTTAAGGATGAGGCTGACAGGAGTTGGACGCTAAAACCATCACCAGAGGAAGGGACGCCACTCAGGTTTCAGACCTACTTCAGCATTTGTGGCACAGCCTAGTTCAGAACCTGATCAAGGAGTCAGTAATGCTTCACCAAGAACTCCATCATGTCCAAGATCTACTCCGCCAAGAAAAGATGAAGACAAGCAAGATCAAGAAAGAAGGAGCATTCGGAGGACAACGTGCTGTCGCATTCAGAGTAGGAATACCACCACATAAGTTCACCCCTATTCGAAGTCGCTGCAGGACCACCAAGGAGTATATGGAGATTCTCACCGCTTCTCCGATGAAGCGTTGTTGTGATGGACTTATTCCTTCCCCCACACCCTTGACGGGAGATGATGCCCTCACAAATGATGACAAGGAGGAAGGCCCCGAGTGTCGGCGAATACTCACAACATATGCCATAGGTAGGATAAAGTCAGTGAGAACCGAAGGGACAAAGGAGGGCGCTGGGAACGAGGTTGGTACAAGCATGGAACGCACGATGTACCCAGGTTCATGGCTCTCCGTAGAGATATGAACCCTAGTCCTGCTGGAGTGTTTGATGTATATGGATGGATTACAATGTTGCTCCTGGAGCTGTGTTGGGAGGAGGAAGAGGGGAGCAGCCAGCTCGTCTCTGCCTCTCTCTATGTGGTTGGTGGATGTGAAGTGTTGTTCGACCGACCCTCTACATGAAGGGTGACCGGGGGGTTTTATAGACGAACCCGCCGGCCTACAATATGGATAAAGGGTACAAGAATAGGACCCGGTTGGCAGCCTCGCCGGCTGACCAGGGTCTTGTCATGTCGCTTGAGGGGCCCGCCGGCGGCATGGTCTCGTTTGGCTGTGGGACCCACCGGCTGGCAAATGAAGCTCTCGCGTAAGGTTGACGCCGAGCATGCGTTGTACGTCGAGCGTCGTCCAGTGAGATTCGTCATGGGTAGGTAGTACGACCGCCTCCACTGTTCCCCATGCCGAGTGTAGTAATCGAGTGGGAGTGTGACGGTCCGACACTATGCTAGGTGATGGATCAGAGCCAGGGTAGGTCAGCGGCGTGGCCGCCGACGCTCGTACCTGCCGGACACTCCGATCCACTACCTTTACTGACCCGTATCTACCTTTAATCGTAAGGTCTCATCCTGACCTACGATCTGATGTGACTTGTGATCCCTGGCCGGCCATCCTGCCTGGATAGCCAGCTTGGGCACGGCCGCCTCGTCCCTAGCCGGCTGGCTTGGCCAGGCTGGTCAGGGAGAAGTAGCCGTCTCGCCTCTAGCCACCAGGGGTTGCCTGGCCGGCCAGAGATTTTGCTGCCTCGTCCTCCAGCCGGCAGGCGCAGCCTAGCCGGCCAGAAGATCTGGGCCTTGTGAAACTGTATTGGTTCATATCCCTTGGGCAGGAAATGAAGGAGCAGGCTTGATGAGCCTACCCCGGGGTTATCCTCCCGACAGTAGTCCCCGAAGCTGGAGAGGCCTGCCGTCTGCGGACGGGCGGACTCACCGGCTTGATGATTTGTCTTGGTATTTCTGCCGCCATCCGCGACAGGGGATGCCGGCTCCGAAACCGACTGGCTTCGAAGCGACGCCTCGGCTTCGTCGTAGGTCGCTTAGAATGTGCCACGTGCCAGGCCCCGCCTGACGTAATGATGGTAATTACTAGTGACGGGACCGGGCCTGGGCCCTGGGTCCCGCCACGACGCCCGCTCGGCCTCCACGCGAGAGATCCTCCGCGGATTTACTCCATGACGGTTAGGCTTAGGGAAGCTCTACCGTCCGTTATACACGGGGTTAGTGGGGGTTCCGCACGTACTGGATCCCCTCCCCACGATGCTTCGTGGGGTTTAAATGGGATGCGGGAGTTCCAAGGAGGCCATTCGCCCCCATTCTCTCACCGCATCGACGCTCTCTTCCTCCCTGATCCCACAGAGAAAGAGCCCGTCCTCTTCGTCTTCATCGCCTGCGTCCCTGCTGAGCCACCAGCCCTTTCGAGCTCTAGCCGCCCGCAGCCATGGCAGGCGGCTCCACCTCGAAAAAGTCCTGATCACAAAATTCCTCATTGCAGGGAGCCTGGCTGGGCAGCGATATCTGCGAAGGCGACATAGAGGCGCTCCGCCATCACCGGCTGCTGCACCCAGCACCCAGGTGCTGGTGCGAATCCTAGATGCCGAGACCGCTCCCACGCCTGCCGTGTGAGAGGTCGTTGTCTTCAACGAGCACTTCTACCAGGGCTTCGGGCTCTAGGCGAGCGCCTTCTTCTCCGAGTGGCTCCACTTCTTCGGCCTGCAGCCGCATCACCTGGCGCCGAACGCCATATTGCAGCTGTCAGCCTTCGTGGTTCTGTGCGAGGGTTTCCTGGGGATCGAGCCCCGCATCGACCACTGGCAAAGCTTGTTCTTCTTCAAGCGGCAGTCCATCGCGATGCAGAAGTCCGAGGTAGAGAAGCTCGTTGGACCGCGTCCGATGACACCGTGCGCAGCCGCACTGGTGCATCACCACTCGAAGTTCGGCTTCCCCTAGCTGCTGCTGCTGGAGTCCATCAAGCAGTGGTAGAGGGGCTTCTTCTATGTGAAGAACGCCGACCCCCCCAGGACGCCCTCAACATGCCCCCGTTCAACATAAATCCGTCGACGAAGTTGAACTGGGCGGCGAAGCCCCCCAAGCTGATTCCCGAGGTGGCGCAGATTTGTGCCTACCTCGAGATCCTGGAGAAGGGCTGCCTCCTTGGCCGCGACCTGCTCACCACCTTGGTGAACCACAGGATCCTGCCATTGCAGAGACCCTGCAGGATGTCCACCAAGATGTTCACCATCGGCGCGATGGCGCCAAGGGTGAACCTGATTTCCACCGCCCGGATGGACGACAGCGGGGACTGGTCGTGGGGGATGACCCCCTTCAACAGGCCCCATCCGCCTCCGGTGGTAAGTGGTTTCTTTGTTCTTTGTTGTTTGTCTTCCGACCTGCCGTCTCGTTGAGCCGGCTGTCGAATCCTTTATCGTAGATGTTCGAGAAGTTGCAGGCATCCCTCGGTCCGCCCGCTCCCGATGTGGATGTGTCCGATGCCTCGGATATCGAGGACGAGGGCGTGGTCGAGTCCCGCTCGGACTCCTCCGTAGGCTCGGAGAACGCCCTGGAGTCGGAAGGGACAGAGCCATCTGGTGAGTACCCGTGGCCCTCCGTCGCAGACTGGACGGATGACGACGAGACTCCCTCATTCCTCTTTGATGCAGCCTTCGAGGAAGACTCCGACGGGGTGGAGGAGGTTACCAGCCCGCCGCTAACGCGCAGTCGGCGTCAAAGGGCTGGGGCAGCCGTCGCTGATGAGGTGGCCGGGAAGAAGGGCAAGTGTGCCACAGCTTCCAGCCGGCTTCTAAGGGCCCGGCGCCGGGTCCTCCAGCCGGAGCATGGGCAGGCGGTGCCATGAAGCGCCGTGGCGCCGGCAGAAGGTAGGTGCCGATGGTCGCAGGGTAAAATTTCCTCCCCCTTTTGCTCGTTTGTCTTGTAGGAAGCTTTTTTCCTTAAGAATGTCGCTCGACAGGGAGGCGGAGGATGTGGAGGTAAAATTTCCGCAGCCGAGCGAGCCGGCTGGGCAGCAGCTGATGGTGCCCAGAGGGAGCTTGAGGAGCAGTCCAAGCGCCGGTGGGACACGGCCGCGGGGAAGACGCCCAAGGGCCAGCCTCTCCCCAGACGGGCCGAGAGGCTGATGGAGAAGCGTACGAAGGATAGACATGACCTCTCCACGCGTGCTCATGCGGAGGAGCCAGCTAGCGAGGCGGCCCCGAGTCATGCCCTGAGGGCTAAGGGGGCCCAACCCTCCGAGCCGGACGCTTCCGCACCGGTGGACCTGGAGACGATCCCTTACTCTCCAGGGCCGAGGCGGCGCCTACTGCGTAGGAACTCATCCTGGACGCGCCAGACGCGGCCCCAGGTGCGCCAGGGGTGACCATGGATTCACCGGATGCAGCCCATCCACCTCCCGTCGAGGAGGCCGCGCCGGCTGGGACATCGGCGGGGCCGTCCGCCGCGCCGGCACATGGAGTCGGTGCCATTGTCGTCACCCACCATGGTCCAGCTGCGCCGGGAGCTTGTGGCCTGGCCAGGAGCCGACCCATGAAGTCGTGGCGGGCGGCCAATTCGACTCGCACGCGATTGCCCGTCGGTACTGCGCTCACCTGTGTCCCGGAGCTGGTGTCGCTGTTTTCCAACAGCCGGTTGATACGTCCATTCTGCATCATGTTTTCATGTTGATATTTATCGCTTCTTGGACTGTTATTTCACTTCACGGTACAATTCTTATGACTTTCCCTGTTATTTTCCAAGGTTTACATGAAGAGGGAGAATGTCGGCAACAGGAATTCTGGCCTGAAAGTGGAGCAAGTTTGAGATACCTGCACAACTCCAAACGCCGTAAAAATCTACGAGGATTTTTTTCCGGATGTACAAAAAATACTGGGCCGAAGGGGTGCCAGGGGGTGGCCACAAGCCTGCACGGCTCGGCCACCCCCCCAGGCCGCACCATGGGGCTTGTGGGCACCCTACTGGCCCACTTTCCCCCCTCTTTTGCTATATGAAGGGTTTCGTCGAGGAAAAAATCAAGGAGGGGCTTTTTCGTGGATTCGCCGCCGCCACGAGGCGGAACTTGAGCAGAACCAATCTATGGCTCCGACAGGACGATCCTTGCGTGGAAACTTCCCTCCCGGAGGTGGAAATCGTCGCCATCGTCATCACCAACACTCCTCTCATCGGAGGGGACTCGTCACCATCAACATCTTCATCAACACCATCTCGTCTCCAAACGCTAGTTCATCACTTGTAACCAATCTCCGTCTCGCGACTCTGATTGGTACTTGTAAGGTTGCTAGTAGTGTTGATTACTCTTTGTAGTTGATGCTAGCTGGATTGTTTGGTGGAAGATTTTATTTTCAAATCCTTGATGCCACTCATTAACTCTCTGATCATGATTATGATTATGCTTTGTGAGTAGTTACTTTTGTTCCAGAGGACATGGGATAAGTCATGCTAATAGTAGTCATGTGAATTTGGTATTCGTTCGGTAATTTGATATGGTGTATGTTGTTTTTCCTCTAGTGGTGTTATGTGAACGTCGCCTACATAACACTTCACCATTATTTGGGCCTAGAGGAAGGCATTGGGAAGTAGTAAGTAGAAGATGGGTTGCTAGACAGACAAAAGCTTAAACCCTAGTTTATGTGTTGCTTCGTAAGGGGCTGATTTGGATCCACTAGTTTAATGCTATGGTTAGACTTTGTCTTAATTCTTCTGTCGTAGTTGCGGATTCTTATGAGAGGGGTTAATCATTAGTGGGATGCTTGTCCAGGGTTGTCCCTTGCTACAAAAGGGATTGGGACACTTTGCTGCACTGTTGCTACTTTTGTTACTTGTTGCTTGCTACGAATCATCTCACCACACAATCACTTGTTACCGACAATTTTAGTGCCTGCAGATTTTACCTTGCTGAAAACCACTTGTCAGATCCTTCTGCTCCTCGTTGGTTTCGACACTCTTACTTATCGAAAGGACTATGATTGATACCCTATACTTGTGGGTCATCACCGGTCCAAGGTGGAGCAGTCGACCCGCGTGGTGGCCAGTGACATGGAGCGCGTGGAGGCCCGCACCAGGGTAAGTGCATCATCTTGGTCTTGAATTTTTTCTCTTTCTTCTTCTTTCGTCAGTGGGGGAGCGACAGCGCACCCACTGGGTGTAGCCCTCGAGAATCGGGTCGGCCGAGCATTGGCCGGGCCAAATCTCTTTTGAGCCTCTCTTCTTCTTCTGCTTTTTTAGTGGGGGCGCGCTAGCGCACCCACTGGGTGTAGCCCCCGAGAATCGGGCTGGTTATGACTTACCCAGGCCGAATCTTAGGCCCTGTTTGGAAGCACCCAGATTATATAATTTGGTTTTTATAATCTATTGTATTTCCAAACAGGACAGTTTGTATTGTAGATTTTATAAACTAGATGATCAGATTATTATAATCTCATAATCTCCTCAACCCCAGCTAAAATGAGATTATGGATTACAAATGACGTGTTATCCTTGTAAACTTCAAGAGAATTACGCAGTGCCACCGCCACTTTCTTATTTTTCCTTGTAAACTGAGGGCAAACATGTCATTGTATAATTTAAAAGCTGGTTTACAGTTTATATAATCTGGCCTCCAAACATACCCGCCTGAATTATTTTTATAAACCAGATTATACAATCTATGTTCATAATCCAGATTATTATAATCTATTATGGTTCCAAACAGGGCCTTACTCATGCTTGTTCTTTGATTTTTTGCAGGATATGTATGATGCCAAGGTGCAGGCTTATAATGAGCTGCGAGCTCAGCACCAGGTGGCCGATGGCCAAATTGCCAGGCTCGAAGTCCGGTTGGGCGAAGTCGCCATGGAGCGGGACGCTCTGCGAGGCGCTGGCGACTAGCTCTTCTCCAGACGGAGAAGAAGGAGCTCGAGGCGGCCAGCCGGGTCGAGTTGGAGCAGCTGTGCGGTACGCTGCAGGAGAGGGACGCCTCCCACTCTGCGGACGTGGAACGCCTCGCGTCGGCCCATCTCGAGGACTAAGAAGAGGAGGCCCTTGTCCAGAAGCGGACGCAGCTGGTCAATGCCCTGGAGTCTGTGGCGACTCTCCAGGAGGAAGTTTCCTTCCATACTCAAGCGAGCAAGGTGTGGGAGCTCGAGGTCCTGGAGAGCGCCCATGAGACCGATGGCGCCTTCCGTCGTGAGTCTCTTTCTTTTTAGTTTTGTCTTGCGCTTTCTTGGTCGTTTCCTCTTTTTACTCGTTTCTGCACTCCTTTTCCTGTCTCGGGCCTCTTTCCTGAGACCCAGGGTGCAACCAGCATGGCCGTCGAGGTGAGCCATGAGGAGCACCGCGCGGATGGGCAAGAGGTAGATGCTACCTCCGGCTGGAGCATGGTGGAGATCGGAGTGGGCCTCAGGGCCCGCCTGCACGTCCTGGGAGAGTCTGTGGCTCGGCTCTAGGTCATAGGCTCGTCGATGGTGGCGGCCCTGTGGCCGGATGGCGTGGAGCCAGTGTCGATGAGCCAGCTCGCCCGCTGGCTTGCAGCTAGCGAGGATCGCCTTGAAGCCTGGCGTGCCTCGGCCGCGCGCGCTGGAGCCTACCTGGCCCTGCGCTTGACCAAGTCCTAGTATCGGAACCTGGACTTGGGCAAGGTCATCGCTCAGTGCGACGGCTCGGAGGCGGAGCTGCAGGCCATGGAGGATGCATTGCGCGTGAGGGCCAGCGACATCGCCGAATACGTCGCCTGGGATGAGCTCGTTTTGGAGCGGGGTGAAGGCGGCGGCGTGATCCATGAAGATCTGCACGGCCTTCAGCCTTATGACCCCGATGGCACCTTCGACGAGACGGCCCACAGTGTGGATACTGCCGCCGCCTCCAGCCGTGCGGCGTACGGCCACTCCGGTGCAGATGGAGCCTGGAGCCCTCGCGAAGGATACGACACAACCGCCTCGGGAGAGGCCGGGGATTGTGAAGCCACCACTTCAGGAGCAGCAGCCGGGGTGACCGATGAGGCCGCAGCCCCGTAACGGTGTCCTATTTTTGTTGTCTGCAATTTTCTTGTCAGTCCAACAGTTCCACCCACTGGGGGTGTAATGAACCTTGGCCATGGGCCAATGCATTTTGAATGTATATATTCAGCATTATATTTGTATATCCATGCGTGTTGTTTTATATCTTTATCTTTTGATTCCTGGTTGACTTCTTTTTCTCCAACCCGTGTATTCCCAAGTTTCCACCCCGCCAGCCCGACAGCTGGGACCGGTCTGTGACTGGGTCGAGGTTTCTCGCCTTAGAATACAAGACTTAGATTTTTCGAAGCCATCAAGCCATAAAGATTCAAACATAAACCAACAGAGGTCGGCCTGAATGAGATCGTGAAATTGATCAAGCCAACCCGAGCCGGCAACATTTTTGTAGTCGAACTTTCCATGCATCCGGCCTTACCTGGCGTCTCCTCGCCAGCCGGACGGCCGGAGCCGGTCTACAAACTATTACAAGGAGACCAGGGATCGGTCCGGCTTACACTATGTGTTCTTCTACAACATAAGAAAGGCGTCCGGGCGGCTAGGGAGCCCCCGAGCTTATTAGAGCCAGCAAGGGGCTTCGCAGAGTGAGCACTCTAGGTATGAATTTTTTAAAAAGAAGCATGAAGCATGCTCTTTTCATTGTATTCATTGAGAATCCGTGAATAGGGAGAAAGATACATTTGTGCATGCCCTTTCCGTGTTTGGTACTTGCCTTCTAGCAGTAGAACGGGCGAAGCAACGCCACATTCCATGGATGTTCCGTCACCTGGCCGGAGTCGTCCCTCTTGCGCTTCCTTGGCTTTTGGGCATCGATCAAGTATTATGCGTTATTGTGCAATGCCCTACTGACGATGAAGGGTCCCTCCCATGGGGATGAGAACTTGTGTTGGCCGGCAGTGCGCTGGATTCATCTAAGGACCAAGTCTCCCTCCCTGAAAGAGAGAGGCTTGATCTTTTTGTTGTGGTAGTATCTCATCTTCTATTGATAGATGGCTGTCCGGCTCAGGGCCAAATCCCTTGCTTCTTCAAGGAGGTCCACACCATCTTCTCTTGCCTCCTTTGCCTCCGTTTCCGTGTATAGGGTGACCCGAGGTGAGTCGAACTCGATATTCGTAGGGATAATAGCCTCGGACCCGTATACGAGGAAAACGGAGTGAAGCCGGTCGACCGATTGGGCCTGGTCCGGAGGCTCCATAGTATAGCCGGCAATTCTTCAATCCAGCAGCCGGCCGACCTGATAAGTGGTGCCACCAGTCTTGGCTTGATGCCGACTAGTATACGGCCATTGGCCCTCTCCGCCTGGCCATTCGACTGGGTATGTGCCACTGATGCCAAGTCGAGCCGGATGCCTACCTTGGAGCAGTAGAGCGCCAGAGCGCCTTTGGCGAAGTTGGTGCCGTTGTCGGTGATAATGCTGTGGGGGACGCCATATCGAACAGAGATGTCCGTGACGAACTTGACAGCCGTGGGGCCATCATGCTTCTTGATAAGTCTGGCCTCGATCCACTTGGTGAATTTGTCGACGGCTACCAAGAGATGGGTCATGCCACCACGAGCCGTCTTGAAGGGCCCTACCATGTCCAGTTACCAGACAACGAACGACCATGACAGGGGGATGGTTTTGAGGGCCGAAGGCGGCATGTGGCTCTTTAAGCTGAAGAACTGGCTGCCTTCGCATTTGTCGACCAGATCCACGGCCTCCTCGAAGGCCGCGGGCTAGTAGAATCCATGGCGGAACGCCTTGGCCACCAGGGTTCTAGAGGCGGCATGATGCGCGCACTCCCCCTGGTGAATGTCTCTGAGAATCTCCTGTCCCTTTTCTAATTCGACGCAGTGTTGGAACACGCCAGTCACGCTGCACCGTACTAGCTCGCGATTGATGATGGAGTAGGTTGCAGACCTGCGCTGGATCTGCCTCGCCTCCGCCTCGTCTTGAGGAAGTTCGCCGGGAAGGAGGAAGGCCAGGATAGGTTGAGCCCATGACGGAGCCGACACAAGGGTTGGCTCCGCCTCGACCTGACTGTTAGGGGCTTTTGCAGCCCCCGTGCTTGGTGGAGCAACGCTCGTAGACTCGAGACGAGGCGTCTCTGGTGCTGCTACGGCAGCTAGCTCGCCGTCCACCTCCAAGACGTCCACCCACTAGGTGTCGAGATGACACAATTCGAGGCAGGACGGAGTGGGAGTTGTTGTAGTCGGTGCCGCTATTGGGTCGGCATAGCCAGCATAGCCGGCGTAGCTAGTGGAGCCGACTGCACTTGCACCGTAGAATTAGCCGGTGTAGCTATTGGAGTCTGCGTAGCCAGTGTAGCCGGCACAGGAACTGTAGCCAGCGTAGCTGGTGGAGCCGACGGAGCTTGCACCTTAGAATCAGCCAGCAGAAAGATCGATGCCGACTCAGGAGATGGCTAGATAGACGGCTTGAGGAGTTGCTCGATGGAGACGCCGTCTGGGATGGCCTGTCTCATCGAGCCAATTTTGGCTAGAGTATCAGCCGCCTCATTGTCTGCTCTAGGAACATGATGGAACGCGCAACCCTCGAAGGCGCCGCTGAGCTGCTAGATGAGGAAGCGGTAGTTTGCCATGTTTGCATTCCTGGCATCCCATTCGCCAGAAACTTGCTGTACCACCAAGTCTGAGTCGCCGAAGCATATGAGCCACCGGATGCCAATCTCCTTGGTGAGCCGGAGGCCGTGAGCCAGCGCTTCATACTCGGCGACGTTGTTGGAGGCGGCGAAGTGGATCTGGAGAGCATACTTGAGCTGGTCTCCTTTTGGAGACGTCAAGACGATGCCCGCTCCGAGACCCGTCCACATCTTCGAGCCATCGAAGTGCATCCGCCAATGCGTAGAGTCTGGATGTTGCGGCTCGAACTGGGTCTCGGCCCAGTCGAGTAAGAAGTCGGCCACCACCTGAGATTCGATGGCGGTGCGAGGCTCGTAGCGAAGATCATGGTCCACCATGACGATGGACCACTTGGCAATCCTGCCCGTTGCATCACGGTTGCCCATGATCTCTGAAAGTGGAGCAATGCTCACCACAGTGATGGCATGCTCTTGGAAGTATTGCTTCAACTTCTTTGCAGCAAGGTAAATACCATAACACATTTTTTGGTACTGGGGATAGCTTTGCTTGGAGGCGGACAAGACTTCGTTGAGGTAGTAGACAGGGCGCTGCACTAACAGTACCTTGCCGTCCTCCTTGTGTTGAACTACCAACACTACACTAACCACGCGAGTGGTCGCGGCAATGTATATCAGTATAGGTTCCCTTTCAGCCGGCGCTGCCAAGATTGGCAGGCTCGAGATGACCCGCTTGAGGTCGCGGAAGGCTTCGTCCGCCTGGTCATTCCACTCAAATTTTGTCGTCTTCTTCATGAGTTCGTAGAGTGGAAGGGCCTTCTCGAAAAGCCGGCTGAAGAACCGGCTAAGGGACGCCACGCAGCCGGCGAACTTCTGGACGTCTAGGATTCGAGCCGGCCGCACCATCCGCTCGATGGTGCCAATCTTCTCGGGGTTCGCCGCGATGCCACGAGCGGACACGAAGAACCCCAAGAGTTTGCCACCTGGAACCCCAAAGACGCACTTCTCTGGGCTGAGCAGGATCTTGTACTCGCGCAGGTTGGCGAACGTCTCCCGCAGATCTTCGAGGAGGTTGAAGTGCTGCTTCGTCTTGACGACGATGTTATCCACATAGACATGGATGTTTCTGCCGATCTGTGGCAGTAGGCACTGCTGCATGCAGCGTTGGAACGGTGCACCAGCGTTCCTCAGACCGAATGTCATGGTGGTGGTGCAGTAGGCCCCGAAGGTCGTGATGAAGGAGGTCTTCAGGCGATCAGCTGGATCCAAGTTGATTTGATGGTAGCGTGAATAAGCATCCAGAAACGATAGAAATTCACAGCCTGCAGTGGAGTCGATCACTTGATCTATTCTAGGCAATGCGAAAGGGTCTTTCGGACAAGCCTTATTCAGGCTAGTGTAGTCGATACACATTCGCCAGGTGTTGTTCTTCTTCAGCACCAGGACTGGATTAGCTAACCAGTCCGGGTGGAAAACCTCGATGATAAAACCTGTTGTAAGGAGTCGGGTGATCTCTTCTCCGATTTTGCGCCGCTTCCCCTCGGCGAAGCGGCACAAAGGTTGTTTCACGGGCTTTGCATTCGGTCGCACGTGAAGTTTTTGCTCGGCGTACTTCATCAGAACACCCGACATGTCCTTGGTGGACCATGCGAAGATGTCCCGATTCTCACGGAGGAAGTCAACGAGCTCGCCTTCCTATTTGGGGTTGAGGCCAGCCCCGATGGTGACGCATTGCTTGGGGTTGGCAGGGTCGAGTGGGACCTGCTTGGTCTCTTCGGCCGGCTTGAAAGAGCCCACGCCGGCCGACTGGGATGGAGGAGAAGGAATCGCCGGCTGCTCGGTAGCCTGGGCCACGAGCCAGTCGATCTGCCGCTTCTCCTCAACGATCACCAGGGCGTCGGCGAGGCACTGCTATCTTGGGCGCACTCGAGTGACTTCTTGTTGTCGCCAGCAACAGTGATGATGCCCTTTGGACCCGATATCTTCATCTTTAGGTAGTCGTAGTGCGGAATAGCCATGAATTTGGCCAGAGCCGATCTGCCCAGCAGCGCGTGATACGGGCTGCTGAGGTCCACTACCTCAAACCATATGGACTCTCGGCGGAAGTGAGCCTTGTCGCCGAAGAGGACGTCCAGCTGGATTTTGCCGATAGGCAAGCAAGACTGCCCAGGCGGGATGCCGTGGAAGACAGTGCTGGTCAGCAGGATGTCCATCTCCTTGAGCCCGAGCTTGAGGAGAGTGTCGAGGTAGAGGATGTTGATGCTGCTGCCGCCGTCGACCAGCACACGGGAGAACCGGCAGGTGAGCCACTTGGAGGCGAAGGTGGGGTCGAGGACGAGCGCGTATGAGCCCGGGTTGGGCATCACCGCAGGATGGTCCACCTCGCGCCGTCTCTGGAGGAGGTTGTGCTTGTCGTTGCCTTCACTGGTGAAGACGACGAATGATCCATCTTGATGGGGGTAGTCGTCGTGGAGGCGGCCGTCATCGCGAGGCGGCGGCGGCGTAGCCAGAGCAGGACCAGGAGCCGGTGCATGTGGCGCCGCCTGTGCACCTGGGTAGCCGGTAGGTCATCCCCTTGTGACAGGCAATGTGCGTAGCTGCACTGTCGAAGGGTGTGGTTAGACGGCTGCGCCCCATAATGTATCCCGCAGGGGGCGTCAAGCAGTTGCTCAAAGGACTGCTTGGGCAGCCAGTTGGCGTTGTTCCTGTTGGAACGCTTCCACGGAGGAGCCGACGTCTCGCCCTCCACGCTGGCTACCAAGTTGCTGTTGGAGCGCGAATCCATCTAATCCGTCTTGCACTTGTTGTTGTTCTGGCCGCCTCGACCATCTCCAGCCGGCTTGGGAGTAGCCAGCGTGGGGACAGCCTTGTCCGAGGCGGTCACCGTGACGCGCATCGCCGAGTCAGCCGTGGCGTACTTATCCGCCTTTGCCATGAGCACCACCAGAGAGGTAGGCTCGGAGCACATAAGCTTGTGCTTGAGGAGGGTGCCATCTCGGCAACCGTAGATGAAGTACTGGATGGCTTGTACCTCATGCACCCCCCTCGCAGGAGATGTGGAGCTCCATCCACCGGGTGACGTAGTCGCGAAGGGGTTCCTCGGGCCTCTGGACGAACATGGACAACTCGCGAGGCCGGCCAGGGCGGTTGTAGGTGCCAGTGAAGTTGCGGACGAACACCTCCTCGAAATGCACCCAGGATTTGACGCTGCCGGCCGGAAATCTGTTAAGCCAAATCCGAGCCGAGCCGGCCAACATGAGTGGCCCGTAGCGGACCGCTACGCGCTTGTTCCCCATGGCAATGCCGATGGCTGTGGTGTAGTCGATCAGCCAGTCCTCTGGCTTGGCACTGTCGTTGTACGTGGGCATGTCCCGAGGCAAGGTGAAGCCTCGGGGGAATGGCTCCCCTCGGATCCGGGGACGAAGCAAGCCAGACCGATAGGGTCGTCCTCCTCGAGGAGGGCTGACTGGGCCAGGACGATGAGACGCCTGCGAGCGTCCCTGTCATCCTGGGGAATGCGAGCGTAGATCCGAGTTGCGAGAGGAGAGGCACCTCGCGAACCAGAAACATGGGTCCTCCCTGGGTGAGGGACCTCACACGCCGAATCGCTCTTGTCGCCTCTGCGACGCTTGCTCGAAGTGTGCTCGCTCTGGCGCTGGGAGCACCGGTCTTGGCTTCCCTCGCCCCTCCGGTCGGAGGTGCAATGCGAGGAACATCCCTCCGCGTGATGCTGACCGCTAGGGTTGCGGCGTGCTCCGGAGTTGGGTTCCGGAGATTCTGACTGGGCCTGACCGGGGTCAAGCCGAGTGTGCTGTTTGTTCGCGGCGTCAAGGAGATCCTCGACCCGGTTCTCCTGGAAGGCGCACTCCTCGCCCTCCAAGCTTGCCATCTCTTCCATGTCCGCCTGCGCTGCCCACGTGTGGGCCGCAGGGGTCTCGTAGGTGGGCTGATCGCCGCCTAGGATCTCAGCAATGAACCGGCCGCGGCTGCGGACCGATCCAAGTCGGCTAGGGGCCTCGGAAATCGGAGTGAGGACGTATGGGGAGTTATACTCGCGCTGCGTGGCCTCCATCCGACGGTTTGCCGAGGCGACGGCAATGCCCTCCTCCAAGATATGCTTGCGAGCCTCCTCTAGTGAGGCTCGGGCGGCGCAAGGGTTCGCGGAGGCAGCGATGGGTGTCTTCAGACCGGCGATAGCGTCCTTAAGAGTATCGGCGGTGACAACAGCGGGCTCACCTGCGTCCGTCGACGCCTTGCCATGAGCTGTGCTGGTGCCAGCATTGATAACCATCACCTCCACGACGTTGGAGATGGCGGCGACATAATATGGGGTGAAGAACCCCACCGACGGCGGAGGGCCGTCGAAGACGAGTACGTTGCTGGGTACACGTCATATGCAGGCATCTCAGCAATAGAGAGCCTGTTGAAGCTGGCGCAGAGCACCTCAACGTCGAAGTCCTCGCCGAAGTAACGACGACCGTTGTTGAGACGTAAGTTGCTAAAGAGAATGTTGAGGTTCTCCATAGCAGCGACGACGATGCTGGGAAGCGCCTCGTTATCAGAATCTTCATCCGAATCCGCATGGCGGACGAGGACGTCGATCATCATCATTGTTGCCTCTCCGAAAGCGGGCTCCACGGGTATGTAGAACGATCCGGACACGATGCACCTGGTAGCGTAGGTGCGGGGCCCCGCCCAACGAGTAAAGCGAGCCGATGCCGCGATCGGCCCCACGGTGGGCGCCAAATGTCGGTGAATACTCACAACATATGCCATAGGTAGGCTAAAGTCGGTGAGAACCGAAGGGACAAAGGAGGGCACTAGGAACGAGGTTGGTACAAGCATGGAACGCACGATATACCCAGGTTCAGGGCTCTCCATAGAGATAAGATCCCTAGTCCTGCCAGAGTGTTTTATGTATATGGATGGATTACAATGTTGCTCATCGAGCTGTGTTAGGAGGAGGAAGAGGGGAGCAGCCGGCTCGTCTCTGCCTCTCTCTATGTGGTTGGTGGATGTGAGGTGTGTTTCGACCGACCCTCTGCATGGAGGGTGACCGGGGGGTTTTATAGACAAACCCACCGGCCTACAATATGGATAAAGGGTACAAGTGTGGGACCCGGCTGGCAGCCTCGCCGGCTGACCTGGGTCCCACGAGAGTCCTATCTTGTCGCTTGAGGGGCCCGCCGGCAACATGGTCTCATTTGGCTGTCGGACCCGCCAGCTGGCCAATGAAGCTCTCGCGTAAGGTTGACGCCGAGCAAGCGATGTACGTCGAGCTCGTCTAGCGAGATTCGTGATGGGCAGGTAGTACGACCTCCTCTATTGTTCCCCACACCGAGTGTAGTAATGGAGTGGGAGTGTGATGTTCCGACACTATGCTAGGTGATGGATCAAAGCCGGGGTAGGTTAGCGGCGTGGCCGCCGACGCTCGTACCTGCCGGACACTCCAATTCAGTACCTTTGCTGACGCGTAGCCACCTTTAATCGTAAGGTCTCATTGTGACCTATGATCTGATGTGACTTGCGATCCCCGGCTGGCTAGCCTGCTTGGCTAGCCGGCTTGGGCACGACCGCCTTGTCCCTAGCCGACTGACTTGGCCAGGCCGGTCAGGGAGAGGTAGCCATCTAGCCTCTAGCCGGCAAGGGTTTCCTGACCGGCTAGAGAGTTGGCCGCCTCGTCCTCCAGCCGGCAGGCGCAGCCTAGCCGGCCAGAAGGTTTGGGCCTTGGGAAACTGTATTGGTTCATATCCCTTGGGAAGGAAATGAAGGAGCAGGCTTGATGAGCCTACCCCGAGGTTATCACCCCGACACCGAGGAGCGTGAGTATGAGACTAAGCAATCCGCCACTTAGGATGGACGTCGTAGGGCAAGCTAGAAGTCCCCATGCGAAGTCGAGTCCGTGTAACGGTTCATATGAAACCACGTATGGTCGTAGTGTGTGCTTTTTGTTCGTGTATCAATGCAAGCCGTGCTTTTGCCCTAGGCAACATGTAAACGGCTACATCACTTATCTTAATTAATGTATTTGCATAGGGTTATCCGACCCTTCTTGTTTGACGCACTTGCACCATACCAAAACCACCTTATGTAGGCACGTTTCTCCTTTATGATTTTCTATCGACCATTTTAGGATATTGACCACACAACGCCAAACAAGATGGTCATTGCTACCCACACCAGTACCTTCGTCCATCCCAGCAATGGCGAATCTAGCCAACAGCCACGAGCCAGTGGGTGTGTAGAAGCTGGAATTCACCAGGAGTAGCTGCAAGGTGACATTCCCCTGCCACCGCCTTACCAGAGAACATGACTGTGCCTCAGTTCCTCCAGCCTCTCTGAGAGGAACACCAAGCCAACAACGCTGCTATCCAGCAGATAGCTCAGGCCTTAGTGAACAACCCGCCATAGGGCAGAAATGGCAATGGTTGTCGTGGGAATGAACGTGATAGTAGAGATGTAGGGTACAAAAGGAGAGGGTAGAGTCCTAGCTATGACAAGCTTGTACGCAAGATGTATGAGTTCAGGCCGCTCTCGTGGAGGTAATAGGCCTACTTCTCAGTGCTCTAGAGCTCTTGCGGTGTGGAATGTGTGTTACAGGGGGTGCGAACTGTTGAGCCGGATGGGAGGGGTGGCTTATATAGAGTGCGCTACCCCTCATCAAGGCCCAGTATCTAAGGGTTCGATCAATAGACTTTAAAGGTGTACTTACTGATAACATATGTAATTAATGCTATTCATGACGACGAGCCGAACGCTCGCCTGTTGGCCTCCCTGGAATGGATTTTGGCCTTCTCCATCGACTGGTTTCTTCCGAGTTTAAGTTGGTTGTCGAGTGAGGGGAAAATACTCTGAGTGCTTTCTTACCGGGTGACTTAGATGCCACGGCTATCCAGTCGGAATCTTCCTTGTGACCTTCAAGTCTTTAATGAGGTACCCTTAGGTAGAACATTTAGGTCAAGCCTGTGACCCTACGCTAGGTACATATCACCATCGTTAGCCCCCGAATGGATCGGGGTTTGAGTGAGGAAGGGGTCGATGCAGATTGTGTCGAGGCATATCGATCTTGAACGTACTTCCGAGCTTAATATAATTGTGTGTTGAGTGAAGTCTTCGTCATTCACTCTTCTCGATTCTATTGTGAAGCACATCTGAGTGAATTTAAGCATTAAGGTTGGTCCAAGTGGTTGACTCAATCTTGACATGTGACAGATCACTTCGTCAGGTCCGGATTAACGGGATTCGAAATTCCGGTTAGCGTGCGTTGTGCGATGATGATGCAATAACCAGGGCAAGTGAGGCAGCGAAGCCTCGATTATCACGCCGTCCTTTTTGCCACGTATCATTCCTCCTGTGTTATCGGGATAGACGGAGATTCGGCGGGTCCACCAGTCAGTGACTCACTCGGGAGGTTATAAATCGGGCCGAAGCTAGGGTTGAAGAAGTGCTTTCCCCTGATTCTCCCCTGCTTGCTTTACACCTCCGCCTCACAGCTGCTGCACGCTAAGAAGTGCGGAAGGTCTAAGAAGCCAGATGGCCGATCTGCGGTGCAGCCAGGGTGGATCCAGGGAGATTTTCTCGCGTCAACTTTCTGGAAGGAGGATATTCTGGAGCTTGTTGAACAAGGGATGGTGGCTGAAAAGTCGTGGAGGTTGCCTCAAGGAGAGATCGAGCCAGAGTCCCACGAAGGGGGAGGAGTCCTCGTCCTTACTCACATTGAGCGAGGTTTCTCTCTGCCCCCTCATCCGTTCATCCATGGTTTCCTGCATTATTTTGGAGCGCAACTTCATAATCTTCGTCCCAACTTCACCGTGTATCTTGTTGCATTCGTTATGTTGTGCGAATGCTTTCTGGGTTGTCCTCCTCAATGGGATTATTTAAACATATCTTCATTTTGCGCTCCCAAGCAGGGTAGAAAGCAAACTCGAGTGATAGTAGGACTCATGTCATTCAATTGTGCGGTCGTTTGGGGATTCAAAAGATGAGTAGGAGTACGTATCCTCAGATGACCCTTCCTGAGTTAGTACGAAACTAGCAGTCGCCTTGGGTTTCCTATAATGATATTGCATCTCCAAACATGTCGACTGGCCTTCCCCCATTCACCTTGGAGCAACCAACTTCTCCTAGGACGATAAACATGTTTAATGATCAGACGACTCAGGTGGGGATGTTGGTAAATGAGGTGGTTAACTTGGTTCGTGGTGGAGTGACGGCGATGGACTTGCTCAAAACGTTCCTTGATCGGCGTATTCAGCCTCTTCAGGCGAGGGATCAATCCATGTGGCACTACTCGGGCCCTCAGGATTCCACTCGGTCGCACCCGGAGGAGGTTTCTCAGAAAACCGTAGCTCAGTGGCTCAAAAGCATCACTGGAGGCTGCGACAATCCATTAGGAGCCAAGCGAGTCTTGCCTTACTCTGCTGAAAACAAGCCACGAAATGTGGTGCATTATTTCTATTATTATGATTACTTACATATCTTTGTCGAGTGACTGAATCTTCGGCCGACTTACTTTGCTACTTTTGTCTTGCACGAGCGGACAAACATGCATTCACCCATACCCAACGGGGCTCAGCTTCACGTCGGTGGGGAAAGTGAAAGTGACAGCATTGATAGCAACTATGCTGTAGACAGCAAGGGGAGTGAAGACGATTCTGGTTAGAGTGAGGAAGAAAACTAGTCTCCTCCGTGCCCCGAGTCATGATCCAAGCATCGCGATGATCCAGTGGCTACCCCAAGCAAAACCTTAGTGTCCAGCACTAGGAACGTGAAGCGCGACAGAACTGTCGCGACTGAATTTGCAGAAAAAGCCGCCAAACAACCCAACCCTGATGCTCCTAAGTCTCGGAAGGCTCTGCCTCGAATGAGGATCGCCGTGCCCATCGCTTCAACATGAGTGTATGTCTCCTTCTTTGTTTTGTCATTGTGAATTTCCATAACTTTGACAATCGAGTGATATTTACTTGCCACAGCTGCTATCTCGGTGACGTCGCCTGTTGGGGATGAAGAAGATCCCCTGGACTTGGATATTGTGGACATGCCTGCCTCTCAACTAGGTACGACAAGTCTTCGTTCTGCTCTATTTTCTAGATGAAATCCGTCGACTGAACTAACCGACACATTTGACTGACAGCTACACACGTCATCCTCTTGGATGACGAGGGAGAACTGCAACGTTCGACCGCCGAACTAACTCATTCCATGCCTGCAGTGCCGCTGTCATGTGCTCCTCCATCCAATTTGACTACTTTGACTACAGCTCCTCCGACTTGTTCAATTGTTGTGACAACAGTGCCGGCTACGCCTCTTGTGGTAACTCCTGTTACCTTTGCTGCGATGCCAACTCCTTCAACGCTTGCATATTCTGTGCGAGTGCCGGTGTGGAGTTCTCCTCCATCTAGTTTGACTGTTTGACTACAGCTCCTCCGACTTGTTCAATTGTTGTGACAACAGTGTCGACTGTGCCTCCTCTAGTAACTCCTGTTACCTTTGCTGGGATGCCGACTCCTTCAACGCTTGCATATTCTGTGTGACGTGTCCTGGAAGATCAAACTGGAGCTGCTAAAGAAGCCATGATTCAAGCCGAACAGATAATGCAGTGGACCAGAGAGGTGGTTGAGGCTAGCAAGTTGGCATACGGTGCCAGTTCGGTGCTTCAAGCCAACATCTGAGTAAATGCAATTGTAAGTACATTTCCAATTGAATCTTGTCTATCATCACTTTACACCCAGTGAGTGTTTTCCTGTGTCGTATGGTTGTTTGCCTCTGATCCAGTGGGGGCACGTTGAGTGAACCCACTCGGTGTAGTCCCCCAGACCGATGTCGAGTGCTTTCATCGGCAGGGTTCTGATTTGAAGTCTTCTTCTCTTCTTTTTTGGAATCAGCCAGGTCGGACCTGGTTGGATGGTTTTGCATCCACTGGGGGCACGCTGAGTGCACCCACTAGGTGTAGTCCCCGAGACCGCTGTCCAGTGCTTGCATCGGCATGGGTCTAATTGGAAGACACACACTGGTTCTTTTTCGCGACTCGGCCAGGCCGGACCTTGTCGAGTGGTTTTGTATCCAGTGGGGGCACGCTTAGTGCATCCACTGGGTGTAGTCCCCGAGACTATTGTCGATCGTTCATGAAGGGCAGTAGTCTTAAGAACTTGGATGCAGAATCCTTTTTCGCATTTATAGTATTCTGGTTGGGTGCTGCGGGCCTCCATTCGGTCGACTGAACTGTACTTCTCCACTCGGGAGTGGAAAAATATTAGTGACGACTGAACTATTTCCTTGCTGTTTTTCAGAAAGCCTGTGAAATTGGAGTCAAGTATGCTAACTTGGCATCAGAAAAGAACCAGCTTCAGCTGGACCTGGAAGTGAAGACCAATGATTTGTACGCCTTGAAGAAAGCACTCGAGAACAAGGACAAGGTCCTTGCAGAAGTTAAGGATAGTCCGAGACTTCTCAGAAGAAACTCTAGGAAATCGGCAAGTTGGAAGAAGAGAACACGAAGCTGATTAAAGAACGACTCGAATGGGGGAAAAGGCTTGAGCAAATGGCGAAAAGGAGAAATGGCATGGAAAAGTATCTGAAGGACTTCTTGACCAAAATGCTCGGGACGCTTACTGGTATGCTCCGTCCACCGAATGAATCTCATCGAACTTGCCGAATGAATTGTGACTGACTTTTCATTTTTCCTTCACACAGAATTCTGCCTAGACTTTTATAAGGAAACTGAAGAGGTGGAGTCGTATCTGGACCCCACCAAGTCACCAGTTTCAGATGCCGTGGTTGTAGATATGTTTCGCCTCTCGTCTCTTAAAGGTCCAGGGGTACGTCGCCCGACTGTCAGCTGCGTTGGGGAAGATTGACAAGGAGTTGTAGCCTGAAGTCACTTTCCACACTGATCGGGATTCCATAAAGTGCCACTTGGACCAGATTCCCAACAAGGTGGAGGCGTGGAAGAAGTCTGTTACGCGATGCCGAGCTGACGTGACCCTTTCGCTCGTCCGAGTCCATTCCAAAGAAGATAGGGAAGATAACTTGAAGGTGCTCGAGGTGGCTAATACGAAGAAGCTCTAGTTTGAAGATTTCATGGAAACCTTCATCGACGCAGTGACATGCATTGCTGATGCGATCGACCTTGACATCTTCGTTGAGCCTGTGAGTCCAGGTGAGCCTCGAGAAGGAGCTTTGATTATCGTCCAAACTTTAATTCGCCTCGGTATGCCGAGTGTTACTATATCCTTTAAAACTTCATTCGAGTGTCGAACCCGAGTACATTCGTCTTCATGGGCAACTTTAATCCATGCTGGATTTCTTTAAATTTATCTATGTTTGGCTGAGTTTCTTTGGTACTAGAATGTTCTCAACATTCAGTAAATAGGTTGATATTCACTCGGAGGTTTTTTTTACTTAGGAGAAAACACTTTCGCAGCTAAGTCCCCAAGTGGATTGCTCTTCACTCGGAGTAGTTTCTATACTTACGCGAGGACAGGTTCGCAGCTAAGCATCCGAGTGAATAGGTTGCTATTCAATCGGAAGGGTTTTGACTTAGGAAAAAACATGTTTGCAGCTAAGCCCCCGAGTGAGAGGATTTCTATTCACTCGAAGTATATATTACACTTAGACGAAGAGTGGTTCGTAGCTAACCATCCGAGTGAATAGGTTGCTATTCACTCGAAAGGGTTTTGAACTTAGGCGAAAACAGGTTCGCAGCTAAGCCCCCGAGTGAGAGGATGGCTCTTCACTAGGAGTATATTTTATACTTTGCGAATACTGGTTCGCAGCTAAGCATCCGAGTGAATAGGTTGCTATTCACTGGGAAGGGTTTTGAACTTAGGCGAAAACATGTTCGCAGCTAAGCCCCTGAGTGAGAGGATTGCTCTTCACTCGGCGTATATTCTATACTTAGGCGAAGACTGGTTTGCAGCTAATCATCCGAGTGAGTAGGTTGCGATTCACTAGGAAGGGTTTTTAACTTAGGCGAAAACATGTTCGCAGCTAAGCCCCCGAGTGAGAGGATTGCTCTTCACTTGGAGTATATTCTATACTTAGGCGAAGACTGGTTCGCAGCTAAGCATCCGAGGTAATAGGTTGCTATTCACTCGGAAAGGTTTTGAACTGAGGTGAAAACATGTTCACAGCAAAGCTCCCGAGTGAGAGAATAGCTCTTCACTCGGAGTATATTTTGAGTGTGAAATTGCTCGATCGGAATTGATAAAACCATAGGAATCATGAATTTGAAAAGAAACATTGTTGAGTAAACTCTCTTATTACATCAAACCAATCAGTTGTGAAGCATAAAAATGTCGGAGTAGATCCGCATTCCAACCACGGGGTTCGTCAGCTCTCTTCTTGAGATTGTAAAAATGGTAGGCTCCATTATTCATTACCTTAGTGACGATGAATGGTCCTTCCCATGTAGGGGAAAACTACTGAGGTCTTGGTTGATCCACTCGGAGCACCATATCGCCTTCATCGAATGCCTGACTCCTGACATGCCTCGCATGGAAATGACGTAGATCATGTTGCTATACATTTGACCGAATTATGGCCAGTTCCCGCTCCTCCTCCATGAGATCCACTCAGTCCTGTCGCATCTATTCAGCTTCAACCTTTGAATATAAATCCACACGGGTAGAATTATGAAGGAGGTCACTCGACAAGACAGCTTCAGCTCCATTCACCAAGAATATGGGTTTGCGTCCAGTGGACCGGTTAGGGGTTGTTCTCAAGCCCGAGAAAATAGATGGTAGTTCATTTACCCAGGCTCCAACTGCATGTTCCAAATCCTGCATGACTCACGGTTTCAGGCCTTGAAGGATAATGTCGTTTTCCCGCTCAACTTGTCCATTTGTTTGGGGGTGTGTGACAGACGCATAATCCACCCGAGTGTCTTGAGCGAACCAAAAGCGCGTCAATTCCTCCGAATCAAATTTAGAACCATTGTCTGTTATGATGCTATGAGGAACTCCGTACCGAAATGTTATTTCTCTCATGAACTTGATGGCGGTACGCGAGTCCAACTTCTTTATCGACTTAGCTTCAATCCATTTAGTAAACTTGTCGACTGCAACAAGCAAGTGTGTGATTCCACTCTGACCTGTTCGGAAAGGGACGACCATATCCAAACCCCAAACAACAAATGGCCACGTGAATGGGATGGTGTTCAAGACAAACGCATGCTTGTGAGAAAAATTAGAATAGAATTGGCAACCTTCGCAGTGATCAACGATATCTTTAGCCATCTCATTAGCGCGCGGCCACAAGAACCTAGCTCGGTATGTGTCACACCCTATTTTTACCTCACCTCAACTGTAGGCTTTTCAAAATATGAGTTTATTAAAACATCTTAAGCAAGTGCTATGAGTGTTATGAGTGCCATGAATTCTATTGTTTGTGTGTATGCTTGAACGAGTGGATCCAAAAACCATATTTTATAACATGATATTTCCGAAAAGATCCTTTTCTATTTTTTGACTATTTTAAACCTTGCTTTGGGTTTGCACAACAAGTGCTTGATTTCAAGGGAGTTCCTTCACCCAAAGAATGTATTCTGGTTTTAGCACTATTTTTACTCTCCAGAATCATTAAAATATTACTTTATGAAATATTTTCCTATTTTACTTGCATGTCCTTTTCTGAGGCCAGAAATGATATTTCTGTATGAACAATTATTCCATACATAAGATTTTCGACCCCTATTTATGTTCAGAATATTTGAGCAAATCCTTGAAAACCTATTATGTCTGTTTTGACCTTTTGAAATATCCAATAAATTCCCAGAAAATTCCAGCATGCTTCCCAAGCTATATTTGGTATCCATTCCAAGTTTCACCTCATTCCAAGGTGACTTCGTTCGTCTAATAATTCCAAAACCCTCTCTCTCCAGAATCAAGTTGATGCAACTCTACATAGCAAAGTTTGTCCAAGTGATTTGAAACTTTGCAGGAGTGCTTAGCACCCCAAATGAAGAGTCCCTGCCAAAAATTGGATTTGTGGTGATTGATTTACCCTCATTCCCTTTTCAAAGGCTGGAACTCTTCATTTGAAAAGAACACTTATTTTAGCCCATTTGGGGGTGATTTCAAGTTTGCACTGTGATACTTGTCCAATGGAGCTCAAATTTGGAGGAGAATCTTATTTTAGCCTCAAACCGCATCGTGTTAACTTTCATCACCAGTAGTGAAGTGTAGCTACCCCAAACACTTGTCGAACACCTTCTGCTATCTTAGTAAAAGAACACTTACCTCACTCTACACCCATGCACTTTCCTCCAAACTCATAGTCCAAGCAACCAACACCACTCCTAAACTGCAGACGAGTGGCCCCTCTCTGGTTCCAAGAAGAATAGCCAAAAATCTCCATTTTAGTTTCTTGCTCAAGTCTGGCATCACCTCCTTGATCACTCTCTTTGATATAAAGTGAGTTCCCCGGCTCTCCAACGGCTAGGGATTGTCTACCCCAACCCCAGTACATGCCAGACACGACCAAAGCACCCCAGAGTGCGCCAGCATGCTGTGGCAAACCGGCTCAGACGAAACCGGAACGCCCCGTATTTCAGCCCATGGACAACTCTTCTGGAATACGGCACCGTTGGCATATAACAAATCAACTCTTTATTACTATGGAAAAAAGGTTACAAGGGCACATGGATCACAATGATACTACACCTACCTAGAGTAAATTCCAGGCTAGCAGCGGAATAATGACCGTTGTGATGAACTCCACTCCGGAGGGACTCTGGCTAGAACGCGCATCCTAGGTCGCAACTCGGAATCCTCGACAAGCAAGAAATCATAGCATGTCCTGCAAACTGGCATGACACACCAGGTGGGTGCTTGGAATGTACTCGCAAGCTCACAACAAACATCAACATTAAGGCAAGACAACATCATAGCAATCAAGATTATGTAAAGATTTACTATCACTAAAGGGGTAGTAGAAAAATTACTATACCAGGCTACTCTCACCGTACTCTGGTGATACCAACTCTTGTGATCTTACCCAGAACCTTCAGCGAATATCCTCAAGACTTGTCATCGGCATGATGCCCAACTGCTATTATACTCAGACGTGTTCTTCCATCATTAATATCGTTAATATCATAGTTACAGTTGACCACCTACTGAGGTCTGGACGGGGTGTCCAATACCGTGGACACGACTATTCCTATAGATTTGACCTCTGCAGAGGTTGCACACTTTACCCAAATCATGGAGCGCTGACCTCGTGATCCCATTCGGGTGGACCAGTGTTGCTCCACCAAAACCTGTCTTTCCCGTGACTCTCCCATCGTACAATTGACATTCATCCTCCCCCGGAGTCCTGCCCCTTGGTGGCCCCTGTGTCCTCATGACACCTGACACCGTCAGGGCGAATCAAAACTGTCCCAAACGGGGATGGGTACCCCAAACAACTCAACTGGCTCACAAGGTTATCGCCGCCTACCGGGACAAGGCAGCGCGCGCACATAACCTTCCCTCTTTGGTTGTACCGATAAAAGAGCACGCAATCAGACCAAGTCAAGGCCGTCCCATACTGGCAAATGTGGCTACACGGATAAGCCCGGACAAGTGACTCCCGATCAACCAACTAAGTATCTTATCCCCGAATAATATATCTTTGATAGTTGACACTCCGATACCATAGTAATCCAATAACCAATAAGCTCAAGCCACTGCTATTGATTCATATCCATGGACTGCCGGATAAAACCCAAAATAATCATAGACAGTAATCTCGAATGGCATGGCATTAACTAGTGGGTAAAATACTAGTCACTAACAATCCCGTACTCAACATAGTAGTCACCTATTCAAGAATTTATTCAAACATTGCATAATCTAATAATTATACTTGTGATTAAAGTAATTGGTTAAACTATGATATTGCAATGCAATTAAGCAAATGAGAGTTGTGGCTTGCTTGGGAAGAGGAATGCACCGGGAAGAGGTGCGAGAAGCTCGCGAAAGGAATCGCCGGAAATAGTTCTCCCTTGGAGGAGAGGCTGTTTACGACAAGGGTAAACTGGTCATTTCCATTGTGAGAGCACATATAGGAAATAATACTAACATGATAGGTTCGACGAGACGAAGACGTGGGCTTTGGAATCATCTCGATCGGAGTTGTGGACAAAAAGATATAAGGGTTTCAATGTCAGGGACCAATCTGCGAAACAAATATTCACCTCCGGGTCCATGAACAGATTACGTTGAAAGCGCTTTTGAGGGAATACGCTTTTAGAGAAGTGAAAGCGTATTTTTGCCCGAAGAGCACCAGGATACACTTTCCTAATAAGAGAGCGTATTTTACAAAAGATGCCTCCACTCACTGGGGTCAACGGTTAGTCCGGTCAGCTCCTAGGCCGACGACACGCGGGGCCCACCGTGCCTCTCTCTCCTCCTAGCTTGGTCTTCTTCCTCCACAGAACGGGAGAGATGGCGAGGCCAGGCGCTCGGCCGGCGACGGCCTGATCGGCTCCGGCCACACCCAGCGGTGGCAAGACCACCAGGAGGAACTGGACGAGGCGCCACATCTCCTAGACCTGCTACTGGCGCCGGGGAGCAGTAGGGCGACTGCGCCATGTGATGGCCACAAGCAGAGGCGCTGGTCAAGTAGTGGAGTGGCGACCACGCCTACTCCGGCAGTGAGCAAAGAGGACGGGGAGGTGCGCCAGGGGAGAGGGGTTCTACTGCGAGTAAAATGGTGAGGGGGAGAGCTGGCCAAGGTGGCGGGGGAGCTTCGGGTCGGTCGCGGCCGTCGGTGGTTCCGGTGGCTCCCGGCGCTAGAGAGGCTCCGGCGGCGAGCTGAGAAGAGGGGAAGGCTCACCGGCGTCAAGGGAAAGAGATGGAGGGGTTAGGGAGTGGAGAGGAGGCTCGGGCGGCCGGTTTCAAAGCGAGGTTGACAGCGGCACAGGGCGGGCGTGGGTGGAACAGAAGAGCTCTCGGAACTCGAGGCAGAGGGCTGGGAGGTTGCTGGTCGGAGGAGGGCTCGGGGAACACCTTATATAGGATCGGGGAGCTCTTCGCAACAGTAGCCGAAGCTCCGAGATGACAGCTCCGCGACCATGTTGCAACAGGGCGTCGGTGCCGACACAAGCTAGGGGACAAGCGTGAGAAGGCTCCAAAGAGCACACGCGTGCGGTGGGGAGCTCTCTAGCGCTCGCGGACAAGCTAGAGCTTGCTGGGGAGGTGCCCCCATCGTCTCAAATGTAGATGGCGCCATTTTGGCCTATTCTCAGTGTGGTCACCACGTGCACTACGTGCCCTGGCATGCCATTGCTCCTCACTCCATGTCAAACAAACACCCCACTGCTCGAATGGATAAGAGGTGCAGGCAGAATCAACTGGAGGGCTCCGGGGTAGAAGAGACTTGCTCAAATAGGATTTAACAGCAAGTTGTTTGGAGTGGGGTGGGGGAGATCCAGCTAGGGATAGATTTTGGTTTTTGGCTGAGGGTGATCACATAGTGAGATAATCATCTCTGCAAATTTTCTGCTCATTTGAATGAATATAAATAGCACTTGCAGTTCAAAGGGCTCTTCTGAACAGAACTGCAAAACATGAGGTAGAGCTCACTTACTTTCTTTTAATGAGCTGAATTTTCGTTGAGGCTAGATATTTATTCATATGAAGATACTGTATAAGTTTCATACCATCTGGATAAACCAAAGTGGTACTTCCTTCACACAACATCCCACTGGACATAATTTTAGGAAAATATATGAGGATAAATGGCTAGATAAAATGAGCTCAAATCTGGTGGAGAGATGTTTTATAGGTAGGAGCATGTCATGGTAAAATTTGAGAAATTATGGAGTAACATAATGTATAGTTGCTTCACAATCCAAAATAATGACCAGACATAAAGATTTGATGTTGTGGCCACATGGTTGAAGGGGTGATGCTCAATCTTGGTGGAGAGTCATTATTTGAGCATATTGAGATGATGGCAAAGTTTCTACTCATTTGCATACTCTTAGCTAGCACTTGCTTCACAATGCTTCCTCTGGATCAGAATCTTTCGAAATTTTCCAAGAAATATTCACTATCCAATTGAGTTGAATTTTCGCATGAGGCAATGATATGGATAGGAAAGAGTGCCACAAATGTTGAGAGCAAGCAAGTAGATACAAATCACAACTTGACAACTAGGGCAAAATCAGAAAAGGAACATTTGAAGAATATTTTTGAACATGACAAGGAAGGATTTTGTCATATCTGAGGAAGATATGACTCAAGAGATTTATGAGAATTATTTGGGAATTTTTGGAATGATAGAAATGTGGGTTGCTTCACAACCCAAGGCAAGAGGGTTATTCCTTTAATAGAAAAAGGAATATTTTTAGGGAAAAGATTATTGGGATTGGCTCAAGATGGAAATGGAAAGGTCTTGGGATGGTTCGGAGGTTGGAAAGCCACTAGGGAAGAGGAATAAAGGGTGATCCCTTTAGGTTTCAAAACTATCAAGCCACGGAAAAGCAAAACCAGACCAAAATCAAAAGAGAACAAAATGGGCAAAATCCAGGGTGTTACACATGCCGTGGCATGCCAAAAATGCGCTCTCGGCGCGCTACAGGGTGCACCCAAGACAAAGGTGGCCAGCCCCAGCCGGTTGAAGCCTCACCTCGATGCCTCTCCACGTCTCGGATAACCCTCCTGCATCAGGGGAGCCTCAGGACCCCTCCTCCCCCTCTCTGTTTACTGGAGTGACGTGTGCCCGCGCACGCCATATTCGACTAGATGAACACGGACACGTAGCACCAGCGCTCCTCGCTCTCTCTCCCTGTTAGTGAGTCACTGAGGTCCTAAACCACGTCTGCAATACCGTGGTTTCGACCCCAAGCTCTCTCTTCCTCTCCTGCGAGCCACGGTGAAACCATCGACGCTTCCTGCTTGGTGCATTGTCGATGGCCTATAAATAGCCCCCTGGCTCCAGCACCCTCACCTCACTCCTCCAGAGCCTCTATCTAGCTCCTAGCCACTTCAGTGCTTGAGATCGACCGAGGCCCCGCCACTTCGGAGCTCCGTCGATCACGGGCTACAAGCCAGCTCTCGCGCTCCTCTCACCTCCTCCATGACCATAGTGAGGTGAGGGAACTTCTCCACCACTTCCCCGAGCGAATCCCTGCCCGTAGCACCCAACTCCACCACCTCTTGTAGCATCTCCGGCGTGGCCACCTTGTCACCGGTGACCCACGGCCTCCCCGTTGTTCCTTCAACCACCAACAGGTAAGCGACGATGTGCTGGTCCCATTCGTGTCGTCATTGGGGCATCAGGGCGTCGGTGTCGCCGCCGGCGTGCTTCCCCTCCCATCTGTCCAGAGGAGGAAGACGACCCCAACACGTGTGCCCCATCTGTTGGTGACTCATCTCTCCCCCTCTCTCCTCTCTCTGGCGCTGACCGCATGGGCCCGTGCATGGTTGGCCAGTTGGCCAGTTGGTCCGGCCCAGCCACTGGCCGAGCCAGGAAAGGGCTGAGCCCCTTTTCTTTTCTTTTTTTTGATTTTAATCTATTTTAAAAGATTTTTTAAAAAGTTTGTCATGTAATTAAATTTTATTATTTTTCCACCACAATTCTTCTAAAAATGAGTAGAATTTAATAGAGCTGTTGTACAAATTTTTGTGACAACTTTTCTTATAGTTATAATTAAAAATCTTATGTTGAATATTTTAGCTCCTCCTCAATTGATTTTTAAAAATAATCTTTCCACCAAAATGAGAGAAAAATATTTGAAAAACTGTAATACAGATTTATCAGAATATAATAATTTTTTAAAGTGAGTTTGTGTTCTATTTTTGAGTGAGCTACTTATTTTATTACTATTATTACGACAATAGATTCCACGGTTGACGAAGTAGTTGGACTTGAAGAACCGAAGACCCCGGATACCTAGCTGACCAAGGCAAGCTGCCCTTTGACAATGTTTGAGCAAAATATTATTTGCATGCTAAGTAGAGCAATTATTCCGGTTGCATATGGTCATGAGTATTAGGTAAATCATCGATATGATGTTACCGATGGCTCCTCCGGAGCACATGCATTTGGGAATGATCCTACCACCTATGAGGGTCATGCTAATATCATGTTGACAAGTAGACAGTAGTGCTACGCATAATAGAAGCATGAGCATGATGATGGTAAATATCAAAGGTTTTACGAAAAGCCCGTTGGGTTCCACTAATGCCCGAGGGTGATGATGAGTTAGGTGCCCACTTGTGAAGAAGTGGTGCACTGGCAATATTTTGCTGTGAGTGGTTTCGGAAACAAGATTAGATTTATGATGCGTCGACCGTCCCAACTTTACATGTGCGACCACGTTACCCCTTTATGGGACGGGGCTTTGTTGATTACTTTGGTCGGTGCTAGCAAAGAGCCACATTACTAGTGGAGGGAGTGATATGTGGTCACCTTCGTGACGAGGTCGTACCTGGTAGGTCGACTATGCCGTTTTTACATGTTCCGGGCACACCTTTGGTCCCTGCATGGATGATATTGTCCAGATTTGGTGCTCGTAAGACGTACATCATGTGGGCTGGGTACCAATCGAGTCGAACTCTTTGTCTAGTATCGTCAGGGGAAAGGCAATGATCGATACTTACCTCGGTTATGTTATATACCGCGAGTCGTGGATGACACGGAAGTTTCCTGGGTCTCGTGGGTACAGCGTACAACCTGTGCAGAGTGTAAAACTATTCGAATAGCCGTGTCCATGGTCAAGGACAGTTGGGTGGTGCTTCTTAAACTATGTCTAGTTGTTTATGCATAGACCAAGTGTGTGTGTGTATGTTCATGGAGTTATTTCAGTAAGAGTCGATATGACCAAGTTTCGTGACTTGGCATATCGGGTGAACCCGAAGTGTTCAGCCCTCAACAGATATGTTGATATCTGTAAACTGTTCTTCTAATACCATCTAGCTTATGATGCACATTCATCGATGATCATTATTATTTATAATCAACCTTCTTTCCACCAATACTGCATATTACTTGGTATCATACCAACTGCATTATCCATATCATGGGCTGTTTGCGAGTACATTCAAAGTACTCACTAGCTTGCCACTGGTTATGTTATTGACGAGACAAGGAGGGACCATAGTTTGGAGAAGAATTTGTCTTCGGAGACGGACACGTGAACTAGTACGCTTCCCAGTCAGAATGCTAGTTGGTGAAGGCTGATGGCATGGGCTCCCGTTACCCCCAAGATTTCCGCTAGTAGATGTATCGGTGTGATTGGCCTTATCGGCCCTACCTATGTGATCTTGACCTTGATGGTCATTTGTTGTATTAAACGGTATGTTCGGTGAGCATTGATCTCTGGGATCAGTGAGCACTTTTATTCCGCGATCTCGACTTGTAAGTTGGGGTCCCCACAGTATGCTTTGGCAACAATGGTCCGAGAGGACGCATGATGACCATAGGTCCCTGAGTGGATTTCTTCCAGGATCAGTCGGCCCTCCTCAGGGGAGATGCACTCCTGAGCTATGCTAGTAACACTTTCTCTATAAAGTTGCTCGCCCATCACAGTAAAAGCCTTAGAAATGCGGACAATCTGCTTAGCTTCAGCTTCGTCTTTAGGGAGTTCTCGTCTAAGGATCTATGCAATGTATGGTACTGTCCACTCGGGCGTGATCGCCAGTATTTCCTTAACTAAATCAACGACCGCTGGAACATCATACTCAGTTGGATTGGAGGTGCTTATTGGTTCTGGGGGGGTCATGAGTGAAAGTATCCTCTTGCACCAAAGGAGTATGTAAGTGTTCCAGGAACACATTGCTGGGGACAGGTTTCCGAGTGGACCCAATCTTGATGAGTTCGTCAACTGCTTGATTTTTCAATCGAGGAACATGGTCGAGTTCCAGACATTCAAACTTCTTCTCAAGCTTCCTTACCGCGTGATAGTATCTAGTCATGGAGGTGTTTCTGACATCCCATTCCTTCGTCACTTGATTAACCACCAGATCTGAGTCGCCGTATACCATCAAGCATCGGACGCCGAGTGAGATGGCCATAAGCAACCCATAGAGGAGGGCTTCATATTCAGCCTAGTTGATGGAGTAGTCAAAATGAATCTGGAGAACATAGTTGAGCTTATCGCCTTTTGGGGACATCAATACTACACCAGCGCCGGACCGATTCATCATTTTGGAGCCATCGAAGAACATAGTCTAGTGTGTCGAGTGAACTTGAGTTGGCTGTTGTTGTTCCACCCAGTCGGCCATGAAATCATCAAAGGCTTGAGACTTGATAGTTCTGTTTGCCTCAAACTAGATGTCAAAATGTAACAGCTCGATGGCCCATTTAGCCACACGACCCGACGCGTCGTGATTGTTAAGAATCTCGGATAATGGGGCATAGCTGATGACTGATATCAAACGATCTTGAAAGTAATGCTCCACCTTCTTTGCTAATAAATATATTCCATAGAGGAGCTTCTGGTAACGAGGATACCTTTGCTTCGAAGGGGTCTGTACTTCAGAAATGTAGTAGACTGGGCACTGGACTTTGTAAGATTTGCCTTCTTCTTCTCGCTCGATGGTCAGAACCGTCCTGACAACTTGATTAGTAGCTGCGATGCATAAGAGCAGGGGTTCTTTGCTATGCGGAGTAGCAAGCACCGGCTCGGTGGAAAGTATGGCTTCTAGATCGACAAACGCTCCTTCTGCCTCGTCATTCCACTCGAGCACATCATATTTTTTCATGAGTCGGTATAAAGGCAATGCCTTTTCACAGAGATGAGAGATGAACTGACATAATGCTGCCAGACAGCCTGTGAGACTCTGGACATCGTGCACGTGCACAATACTTTGCATTCAGACAATGGCGCTGATCTTCTCGGGGTTGACATCGATCCCACGTTCGAAAATGAGGAAACCGAGTAACTTGCCGCCAGGGACTCCGAACGTGCACTTAGCTGGATTCAGTTTGATGTCATACTTTCTCAGGTTGGCGAATATCTCTGCCAGGTTAGTCAGTAGGTCGGAACCTTTACGAGACTTAACCACAATATCATCCATGTATGCTTCGATGTTCTGACTGATTTGATCAAGCAGGCACTTCTGGATCATATGCATGAAAGTGGCGCCATCAATCTTCAAATGAAAAGGCATGGTGATATAGCAGAAACACCCGAAAGGGGTGATGAAGAACATTTTTATGTCATCTAGACCAAACATACGGATCTGATGGTAGCCAGAATAAGCATCAAGAAAGGAAAAACGCTCACACCCCGCCGTTGAATCGAGAATTTGATTAATGCCAGGCAGCGGAATGTGATCTTTCGGGCATACCTTGTTGATGTTCTTGAAGTCAATACACATACGAAGGGATTTGTCCTTCTTGGGGACCATGACGACATTTGCGAGCCACTCGGAGTGGTAGACCTCACGTATGAACCTTTCCTCCAAGAGTCGCACCACCTCCTCGTCGATTGCTTTTCTCTTTTTGTTGTACAATGATGCAAATGCTCTTTAATAGGCTTTGCCGTTGGATCCACTCTCAGTCGTTGCTCAGCCAGTTCCCTAGGTACACCCGGCATGTCAGCAGGCTTCCATCCAAAGATGTCTCAGTTCTCAATGTCCGAGTTCTCACGGAGGAACTGGATGATCTCGGTTTCCTATTTGCTGTCGAGTGTTGTTGAGATGTTTGTCGAAGCAACATTAGGATGTGTTGGGTGGATGTTCACTGGTTTGACTTCACCTGCCGACTAAAAAGCGGACTCAAAAGTGGGCTTCTTGGGCTTCTTGCAGGGCTAGCATTCTTCCGGTATTCCTCGAGTTCAACCACAGCCATCTTAGAGCCTTGTTGCAAGCACTCTTCGGCTCTCTGTCGATTCCCGGTGACAGTGATGACTCCCTTGGGCCCTGGGATCTTCATCTTCAAATGCACGTAACATAGATGGGCCATGAAACGAGCATAGGTCGGACGACCAAGGATGGCATGATATGCACTCTGGAAATCCACCACCTCGAATGTCAACTTCTCCTAGTGACAGTTTTTGTCAGAACCGAAAACAACGTCCAATGCAATGTGGGTGAGTAACTTGGCCTTTTTTTTCAGGAATGACTCCATGGAATGGCATATTGATCTCACTGACACGGGACACCGGAATGCCCATCCCTTTAAGAGTCTCCTCATACAAAATATTCAAACCACTTCCTCCATCCATCAGAACCTTGCGGAGCCGAACACCTTGCACAACCGGATCAACCACCAGAGCTTGTCGACCAGGATTAGCGACATGAGCAGGGTAATCCAACTCATCAAATGTTATGGGGGTCTGTGACCGCTTGAGATATGTGGTGTTGGTGGACATGGACATGTTGATCTCTCTGTTAATGACCTTCAGCCGACTTCTTCTTTCCAAGTCAGCAAAAATTATCAGGGTTGCTTGAACTTCTGGGAAATCGTCTTTCTCTTTGTGATTCTCCTTTTCAGGATCCTTCCGACTCGACTCGTCTTCTTTAAACTGTTGGATCAATAGCTTACACTGACAAGTGGTTTGCTTGGGAAATATTAGATTGCCATCTTCATCTTTCTTCATGTGGATTACACACGGTTGATCTAGAACATCTGACGGACCCTTACATTTCTTTGGGGGAAATGTCCCTTTGGGTTTTCCCTTGAATTTTCCTTGTGCCACCAGGGCGGCTGCTTGTGCCAGAGTGGAACCATCATCCTTGCGCTTCTGCTTCCGATTGGAATTGCCGTGAGCATCGTTGTCGACTGCTTTTCCTTTAACATTGCGGATGCGGTCTTCTTCTTCCCCATTGGTGTATAGGGCTGCAATCTCCATCATCTAGCTCATGGACATGTCACCTGTACGATCGAACTTCAAATACATGTCTTTATACCTGACACCAGCTTTGAAGGCACAGATTGCCTGGTCCTCAGACACATTCTCCACCGTGTAATGAAGGGTGGTCCACCACTGGATATAATCTCTCAAAGATTCATTCGACTTCTAGACGCAAAGCTGCAGCTCTGGAAAACCAGCAGGATGCTTGCACATGCCCTCGAATGTTTTGATGAACACTCAGGCGAGATCCTCCCAGGAATAGATGCTAGAAGGAGCCAACTAATTTAGCCACGCCCTGGCCGAACCATCCAACATCAGAGGCAAATGCTTCATGGCGATGCTATCATTACCTCCACCAATCTGCACTACCACTTGGTAATCATCAAGCCATGTTTTAGGCTTGGATTTTCCTGTGAACTTACTTATTCCAGCCGCCAACCTGAAGTTGGGGGGAATACCAGCAGAACGGATTGCTCTACTGAAGCACTCGGGTCCAGAAACTGCAGTGCCGCTTCCACTCGGACGATCTCTGTCAAAACCATCTCTGTGAGCTCTGCCATTGTCAATCCTCCTCTTCCTGAGTACATTTCTCGCATGAAATCCAGGACTCCGCTCATCACCGAACGGGCGCCTGTCGTCGTAATGTCAGGACACATACATACCACTCCTTGGAGGACAGTGCACCCGACGGTGGTCATGACATTGATAACAGGGAGCGAAGTAATTCTGCCCCTGACCTCTGTGTTGATTCTCTCGGTAAACTTCGTCTCTACGACGTTGTGGTGACCTTGGACTTTAAACTGAACGAACTGTATCTACTCTGGGTGAATTACTTGGCAACCTATTGAGCGACTGTGATACAACTGAGTTTTGTTCCTGTGCTGCTTGAAGCAAAGTACAAATCTGGTCTAAGCCTCTACCAACCTTTGAGTTTGATGGCTAAATAGAATCTGTTATCTTAGCGGCGGCTGCAATATTCACTACTAGAAAAACGGCTATAGCTAATATGGACATTAATGGCGCACCATGTATGTGGTGCGCGAGTGCTATATAGCAATGGCGCACCAGATACAGGTGCACCATTATTGGCCATATTATTAATGGCGCACCTGGTGTACGGTGCGCCATTCCTAGTTTTTGTCCTAGGCCCACACCCTTCCCAAACTTAGGGGTGGCGCACGAGGGGGAAGTGTGCCATTACTAGTTTTAACTAGTAATGGCGCACCACACCCACGGTGCGCCTCTACTGACAAATTTTTTTCAATTTTTTTTTTTAAAACTAGCAATGGCGCACCACACACCAGGTGCGCCATTAGTAACCCTGGTTACCAATGGCGCATGCTTAGGAGGTGCGCCAATGCTAACCCTCCCCCCACTATAACCCCTTCCCTCCCTGTCTCCTGCCCTGAAGGCCGGCCCTAACCACCTCCCACCGTTGCCCGGTCCTTCCCCGGCGATTGACCGAGGGCGCTAGGGATCCTCCCCCGCTGCCCGGTCCTCGCCTCCTCCCTTCCACGAGCAAGGGCCTCCTCCTCCCTCCGACCCGCGCCGACCACCACACGCGGACCGACCCCCGATGATGGGCAACGACAAGGCCGCCGCCTCCCCCTCCGCCTCCGCCGTTCGCTCCTCCTCCAGCCGTGAGGTTCACCCCTCTCGCCCCCCTCCGTCCCTTCACACCTCCTTCGTTCCCCTAGGGTTTACCCTGCCATACGCCGCGCTCATCATTCTTCTGCTGCTGCCGCCGTGTCACCATGTCTAAAAAATTCACGTCTATGACTAAACCTGGTTTTTAACACCTTTGAACAATTCATGGTATCATTAAAGGGAATGGAAGCAAATATCTGAGTATGGCATCGAAAACATAGTGAACGTGCATTTGAACTACTGCACTGAATTTGGTTCTTATATCACCCGCAAGATTGAAGATTCTCAAACAGAAAATTCGACAAGATTTAGTATTCAACACAAACATTGATCTTTTGCCATACCATTTCTAGAGGCGTAAACATACACAGCTTCGATGATTTGTTTGGAATACAAGAGAATGAGAGTTTTGAATTCTCTTTCAGCTATACTACATAAAATACATGAGGCCACAACACACCAGGCCTCTTCTGAAGTTTTAACTATGGCTACTGCTCCTTGTCCTGTTATACCGAGGGAGATTAAGACAGAACTCTCAAACTTGCTATTTCCTTGCTGAATTAAAAACCTAGTAATGAGTGAAACCAGACATTCTAAGTCGACTGAGATTTAACCAATCTTAGTCGCAATTAATCACGTCATTATTCAGTCGCGGTATTTTCTTCTTCTCTCCAACAGGCTGCTGCCTCTTCATGTCGACTATTTTTTATAATTATACGTATATGGCACTAGACATTGTATATCATACTCCGTTGTTGTTGTTGGGAAGCCAGGTTGTGTCCGTATATGTGATGGCTGAATACATCCTGATCCTAGTCGGATGGACGACTCTTGAAATAAGTCCACGGTTTGTGCCGGTGTTCCCGCCGCGGCTCGTTGCCTCTTGTAGGATTTGCTTGATTGGGCAAGAAGTAGGTTCTAAATGACTGTTTATGTTAACCCTGCAAGTTCGTAGGGCTAGGTATGGCGAGTGTTTGTTGTGCTGAAGCTAGATTTTGGATCGAGTGCTCAAATTGGTGATGTTGAGCTCCATCTTCATTATAGTGTAATAGCTATATCTGCTTATCAAGAAGAAATTGCTTCGTTTAGTATTCTGGGAGGAACATATCTCCAAACAGAAAGCGCCACATTCTTTTGATGCATTTGAGGGTAATATTTGCATCTTCTTAGCAATGGAAGAAGAGATTGCTTCATCTAGTGTTCTGGGAGGAACATATTATGATGTTGTAATCTCTAAACAGTAGGCAAGTAACATATTGTGCATAAATATTTGTGTTAGAACCTTTAAGTAATTCCTAAATCTGCCTAGGGTGCTTGCCGTGCTGAAAGAAAATTCGAACCAATTATTATCCGACGAAGATGAAAGTAGAATGCTGATGTTCTTTATTCTTGTTCATTCATGCTTTTCCTTTTTATTACTTCCCTTGCACCGAAAGAGTGCTCTTCATGTTTGGTAGCTTTTTTTGTATTTCTGAGGTTTGGTCAACTTAATGTTTTGCTGGAATGTTGATTCATTTCGGTTTCGGCGAATTTCAGGCACTCCATAGGTCCAGATTTTAGTAAATGTCATGCCCAAATTTTCTGTATTTTAATAAATGTCTGGCGATGAATTTGTTATGTGCGAATACTGCCAAGACAAGCGCGGCCTTTGCTTCATGCCTTACCTAGTTGATGATAGGCGCTTCAGCATCATGCTGGATGAGGACTTCGAAGTGGATACAGTAAGTCACAACGACAAGTCTTTTTTCGTAATTAAGCATGACTTCTTTTGCTTCAACTTATAATTTTTTATTTTTACTATTTTACTAGCGTATCCCCTGCCATGCAATACATTATGTGTTGGATAAGATTGGTTTCAATACTGAAATAAATATGGAGGTAAAGATAGTTCACTTGAGGACCAAGCATGGTTATACTTTTGCCGTAAAATTGTACAATGCATACACCTACTCCTTTTTTGAATGCAAAACTTGGGTACCACTATGCAAGGCTTATGCATTTGAGCCTAATATGCTTATCAGCTTTGATATTTGTCTGGAAGATGAAATTGAATGTAATATCGACATCTGGGTCGATGTGCAGACGCCTCCGGTTCTACCATTATGTGAATTTCTCAACCACATTTATTAAGTAATTTATATTGTTTATTTAAAAATAGTTGACAACTTATTTCCATTGACACCTTATTTTTGTTCTTCTAAAAATGTATGGAAAATGGTAGACAAAACCTATTACTACAATGATGAAGCAGAATTAACTTGTAAGGAGAAACATCATCTTGTCCAATTTATCAATGATCTTGAGAATTACAATACCTATCAGCAAAATCCCAAACATTATGGTCAATATGTGCCAGTAGTGCACGTGATGAACTACGGTAACATGCATGGAGATTGCATGGCATGATTTTCTACTATTACGACATCCATGCATCTTTTGCATAAATTCTTGTAAAACTGAACTACATTGCTAGCTACAAAGCTAATACAATGTTTTTCAACAAAAAATCCTGGAAGATTGTGTGCCTCATCTGATGTTACCAAGAGGTCGCGTTGATGTTATGATGATATGACCAGCACGGCCAGGTCATCCTAGGTATCTGATTCACTCCTGTCCATACCGGATTTCTAGAACCGATGAAGTCATGACAATCAAAGATTAGAAAAAATGTATGGTCTATCGTAGAGAGCTACTTGGAAACAGCATTGTGCGTAGGCCAATAATTGGAGACAAGATGATCTCCATTCTCCATAATGGAGAGTCAGGGCCTATCTTGTTTTATGATATTCTACCTAAGCAGAGGAGTAGGTCCTAGGTACAATGTGTTATTATGTGCTACAATGTGATGATGTGCTACAATGTGTTAATGTGATGATGTGCTACAATGTGTTAATGTGATGATGTGCTACAATGTGTTAATGTGATGATGTGCTACAATGTATTAAATAGTATTGGTGGTAATGTCTATGATGATTATTATCTATTTCCGATATGATGTGATGATGTGCTACAATGTATTAGAGTTGACGATGATGATGAGGAGGAGTTGTGATTATGACTAGTGACCAACTTTTGATATATGATGTCTCATTGACTATGATGATTACTTCTACATCACTATGTATCGCTATTTTCGAGATGATGTGATGATATTTTATGAAACTATTGTATAGAATATGTATCACTTACTTCTACATCACTTAGATATGTATCACTATGATGAATTGTATTCGGAGACTAATCTTCTATTGTATTCGATAAATCTCCTCTTTATATTTTGTGCTTTAATGTATTTTGTAACCTATGCAAATATCAGAAAAGCAAAAAAAAATCCTAATATTAATAGTAGTGGCGCACCATCTAAAAGTGCACCATTAGTAACCCACAGCAGTGGCGCACTTCTAGGCCTAGTAATGGCGCACCAGGTGGTGCGCCACAGTTATGTAGATTAACAGTGGCGCACCAGGCATGCGCCATTACTATTTATTAGTAGTGGCATGATAATAGTGGCACACCTATACTGCGCCATTAATAGACAAAATAGGTGCGCCACTAAGAGCCTTTTTTCTAGTAGTGATTTAGTAATGGAGTATGATATACCTCAATGTTGTCCTGTCGTTCACTCGGGAAGAGTTGTCGCTGATCTCGACTGGAAATTGGTGGACGACGGACGTGTCCACTCAACGGTTCTCCGACTTCGCGTTCGCCTTGACAGAATCCTGGCGGGATCTCGATAGAACCCTCCATGAAGACCCCCATTGCTGGATTGCAGCTCTCGCACTCGGAAGGGACATCAGACTGATCTGATGCCGAGTGGATCTGTCTCTCGAGAGGTTCAGCAGGCTCGATGGCAGCAACCTGCGGAGATGGCAGAGATGAAGCCTAGGGAGCCACTGCGTGTTTCACCCAACACTGAAGTCGTGAGCGGTCAGATCGCTTGTGACAACGAACAACGAAGTGAACGATCGACACCGGAGTCGACGACTGCCGAAGGAGTACATCGGAGGAGCTTGCACGGAAGTGCGTCGCCCCGTGGATCGGGAGCGCCTCTATGTTGAGAGGCGCCTCCTGAAGCCATCCCGAGTCATCGGCAACGAAGATGATCGCGCCGAAATGGATCTCGCCGCCCAGAAACGAATCGCAGCCGGAAGAAATGACGTAGAATGGAAATCACAAACTTACCGGAAGTCGCTTAGAGTGGAAGTTGGTTGTCGAGTGATGGGGAAAATACGCCGAGTGATTTCTTACAGAGTGACTTAGACGCCACGGCTATCCAGTAGGAATCTTCCTTGTCACCTTCAAGTCTTTAATGAGGTACCCTTATGTAGGACATCTAACTCAGGCCTATGACCCTACCCTACGTACATATTCTAATGCCCCAGATGTAACCCTTGACATTTTGTGAACCTTTCCTATGTTGGAAACCATGTTGTGATTGTTATAAGGTTATCATTACATGTTGTCATCATTTCATGTCATCATTTTGCATCATGGCATACTTTAGCTACCTGTGCACCTCTTGCTTGTGTTGCTATTGTGTGATCCTTCTTGGATGTGGTAGTGCTCACATAGGTGGTGGTGGAGTGTGGTGATTTCAAAACATAGCTAAAACCCTCTTTCCCTCCTTTTATTTTAAACTTGTGTTTCAGACAGTGTTGATTTTGTCATAAAAAAATGTTGTGGGTTTAGATGGTTTATTGTGAGTGTAGAAGTTGCTCTCCTTGTTATTTTTGGGCTTTATGATAATGAGGGTTTTATATACAACAGTAACTAATTCCTGTATTGGTGTATATTTTTATTGCTCTAAAATCTGAGTTATATTTTTGTTAAATATGCCCCATGTATTTTTTTTATTTTCTTTTTCAAACCCGTGTGTGGCTATGGGCATTTTTGTTTGAGTGTTGTTTATTTTAAAAAGAGAAAACCTTTTGTTCATGCGCCCAGGTGGCTCGCTCCCTCCTTTCGTTCCTAGGTTGCCTCCCTCCTCCCGCGCGCGACCCGTAGCACGGCTGTCTCCCTCCTCTCCCTGTACGACTGAAGCATAGCCGCCGATCTCCTCCTCCCTCGATCTTGCGGCTTGGAGCTCGACCCCCGAGGCCATATAAGCAGCCGGTGGCTTCCCCTACCCCTAGGGTTTCCATTTTTCACCCTCCTCTCCTCTTTGGCGCCGTCGGGAGGCGCTCCCGAGCAGCTCCACCGCCATCGTCGGCTCGTGTTGAGATTGTCGCACGTGGATCTGCACCTCGTCTTCTTCCCCGACTGGACCAGGAGAAAGCAGAGGTCGCGGGAGTTCCATTCCCGACGAGATCACGCGACGTGAGCAGCTACATCGACGGAACCGACGACACCTTCTTCCTCCACTCTAGCGGCCTCCTTCTGCAGCACCTCGTCGTCGGCCTCCTCCGTATCTCCCCCCGCGAGCTCCTCTCCTCTGCACCCTAGGTGAGGCGCAACCCCGCTCCCCTTCACTTCCCCTCTATTCCGTCACCTCAGATCGGGAGCTCAACTCCTGTCGGACTTGCATCGGTAGGTGCTTGTAGCAACAGCAGCCGTGGCGGATGTGGCTTGCGCATGCATGGGCATCGCCCCTCTGCATCGTGGCGTAGGCACCCCCTCCCTCGCAGCGTGTTGTGTAGCAGTGGTAGATCCCTGCAGACGTAGTGTATGTGTGTAGGACGCCACGCTCCGGTGAACTTCATCGCTGGCGCTTGTTTCCAAAGCAGAGCAAGCAGCCCCCCCCCCCCCGTGTGACATGGTTCCCTATCGTGGATCCCCATTAGGATAGTAGCACCGCACCAGCTCAGCTCGCATTGTTTCCACGCGTGCATCGGGCTGGTCTGGGTTTCGAGACCCATCGCCCCCCTTTTAATCTCAGATTTTTTCCCTTTGCTGTAGTTGTCTGGCAGCGTCTGCATAAGAGGGTTTACCCCTCTGATTGTGCAGCTAAACCGCGGTAGCCCAGTGGTGGACGCATGAGTAATGGTGCAGGAGGTAGTGGGTTCGAAACCCAGGGCCTCCCTTTTGATTTTTTTTCTCATTTATGCTATTTTTTCCTTTTCTTTTCTTTGCTGTAATTGCTGGTTCTTTCTTGTAAAAAACAGGGGGGTGTTTCTTTCTTTTAATGCCTAGAGTGCATGTGTGAGCACATGACTGCATGTGTGTGTGCAAGAGAGTGTGGTGTGTGCACTTGTGAGTGTGTGTGTGTGCACATGAGTGAATGTGTGCACATGTGAGTGTGTGTGTGTGTGTGCATGGGGGTGCACATACACATGTAAAAGAGGGCCTAGCCCTCAAGTTGCACCTATTCATGTAATGTAGGTGTCAATGTGTGCTCTAGAGTGTGTGTGAGCACATGTATGTGTGTGTGTGAGCTCATGTAGGTGTATGTGTATGTATGGGTGCATATGCACTAGTGCATGAAAGCCTAGCCTCATCCTTGCCTCCATGCAAGTGGAGTTGTTGTGAATAGTGTTTGTATGTGCATGTGTAGGAGTAGATGACGCAATAAGTGTAGTTTTACATGCGATCACAACCATTTGTAGCATATTGGATTCTAGGTGGTGTTTTTCGAGCTAGTTTTGTTCCTTGATGTTACATGCAAGTACCCATGTATTATATATTATTTTGGGGTATAATCATCCCAGGAATCCATTGGTGCAATCAGATTTTACTTTAGAGCAACATCATAAAGTTGTTATTTTCTGTCATGATGCCATGTTTATTGCCTTGTATTAGGTGGTGCCTTGACCCTTTGAGGATGAATCCTTGATGTAGTAGTAGTGGGTGAAACCCTCTACAGCATGGGGTCTTTGTTTTGTTCTTAGGAATTTGTATGCACCTATTGTGCCTTGTCAAAGTTGACACTTGGCTGAATGTGACAGATTTGTGAAACCTTGTGATTTTCACTAAGTCTAGGAATCTGATGTTATTTTGTTCCGCTCTTGTCTTGGATGAATTAGTTCCTGTGTTGGGAATCAGCCCATGCAACAAACTAAAGTTTGTGAGATTTTATGTTTGTCTAGCTCCCTGTTAAATTTCATTCTTTTTCACTTCCTGTAGATATCATTTTGGAGGCTGCCAAAATGCTTGAGAGCATAAGCAGCTGGTGAAAATCTATGATTTTCACTAAGTCCCAGAATGTGTGATATTTTGTCCAAGTTAGCGCGTGTAGATCTGCTCATGGGTGATTCCTTTGCATTAGCTTCTTGCAAAGGGTTGTAGAACTTTTGGATGGCTTTTGCCTCATATCTTGTTTGAACCATTTAGATGGCTGTAGCTACTTTAAATGTTGTAGACAAACTGCTATGATGTTTTTGAAAATAGATTGCATGTTTTTGTCGATTTGAAGTTGTGTGAGCATTGTTGATGGTGTGGTGTGTTCCCATGCTCCACCCCACTTATATTTTGTTGCTTGATCATATGGCAACCTGGTAACATCAGGGGAGTGCCATTGGAGTGTGTTGTGGCTGATTTGAACCGTAGGTCTCCATATCTTGTTTTGTAGTTTCTGGTTGATCCATAGATCCGTTCTCTATGTTCTTTATATGTTTTTGCATCGTTTTCTCGTGATGCACATGTTCATGCCATCTTCATGCATGTCAAGATAACTTAACATGAGGTTCTGTCCAGAATTCATTTAACTCAACTAATGCATATGAAAGTGACTAGGATAGTGATTCATGCTTCCTTCTTCACACATGCATCATATTGCTTGTTGCATCATGTTGTGTTGGTGTTCATTGGTTTTTATCTTATCTTGGGTAGCATCGGGATCGTAGAGCGAGTACGTGGATTCTGGAGAGTACGTGCAGGAAATCAAGAGCAGTTCCAAGTTGAAGACATCACATGCAAGATGACCGTGACCTTGATACCGTATCTATACTTGTTATGCTTAGAATATATCACTTGATATAATGCCTCCTGTCTTTGCCATGAAACCCAAAAACCACCCTCTCCTATCAAATGTTGTTTGGCTAAGTAGGCCTGCTCAACATCTAATGAGTAGCTTTGCTAGTTGCAGGTGCCAGGTGTCTCATGTGATAACATGAGTATATTGATATCATTATGTTTAAACTGCTATTTAATTAATGCACCTATATACTTGGTAAATGATGGAAGGCCTAGCCTTTTGTCGGGTGATTTGTTCCATTGTTGCCGCCTTAGTTTCGGTTATCGGTGCTTGATTCCATAACTGATCGCTCCTCACACGGTCGAGGTTGTTAAGGGGACCCCCTTGGTAAATCGTGTAGTGTTAAGGCTTATCTGGCAAGACCCAACATTGGTTTTAATCTGCTAATCACCTAATAATAATTTGCATAGGGAATAGCTACCCCGAGGATTTAATCAACAACTCGGGCCAGTGCTCCTCATGAGTGTTGGTCCCACCTGAGCGTTGTCCGGTGCCCCCTGGTCACCCAGGGTTTAGCCAACCCGACGTCTAGTTCATCTATTGTGTCCTAAGACTGAGATACGACGGGAGGTCCTCATAGATTTGTCTTACCTTAGCAATATATCTTGCGTGTAGGAATCCCGGTGAAACTTTGGGTCTCCTCAAAGTTGAGGTTTTCCTCCAAGGAATCCGACGAGATCACGAGCTTCATGCTAGAAGATTACTTTGCGGCTCGTGGCAGTTTGTGATGAACTAGTTGGAGCACCCCTGCAGGGTTTAATCTTTCGGAAAGCCGTGCCCGCGTTTATGTGGCAAATGTGGACACTTTGTTAAACATTTGGTTCTAGAAAACTTGAAGTAACTCTAATAAAATTGCCAACCATGTGTGTAACCATGATTGTCTCCTTTGCAGATCGCTCTTCGATCGAGAACACGGTGGGGTTAGGTTTGACGTAGGTAGGTGTTCATGATCACTTAGTGATCAACCTAGTCTTCGATTGCTCACGTAGACCACCGTACAATTACTCTGATCATCGTAAGTTAGCCATCATTTATGCTTAGGTCGCTGCAAACCCACACACTAAACCTTCCTCACCTAATAAGTTGACTAGATTCAGTACCAAGGTCATTAGATTGATGAGTCCTCGTGGCTCACAGATTACTACAAACCCCAACAGGTACAGGAACACCCGACGCGGGAGATCCTGATGACAACCAGCTGAAGTGGGAGTTCGATGAGGACTCTGGCCGTCTGTATGTGAACTATCTGGAAGACTGAGGCCGTGGTCGTGATTGTGGGCTAGCATACGTGACATGTTAGATCATCTGTTTTCTGTTTAAGTTTGTAGCTGGACTTGCTACTACGCTGAATAATGCGTGTCTGTAAGCTATATGAGATATTCTTAACAGATGGCAAGTGTATGCCCTACTTGTTAATCTTTAATTATGTATTGTGATGATTATCCCGTTTGCAAAACGCCTAGATGCGCCCCTTTCCCCTTTTGAGGCCTCGCCCCCAAATAAGGGAAGGGCCGCATCTTAGTCGTTACAGGTTGGTAATCAGAGCCTTACGACCATAGGAGCCTTTGTGTGATCGAAGTTGTCCGAGTCGAGTCTAGTAAAATGTTTCGAGTCTTAGTTATATCGGAGAGTAGGTTTCTTTTTTGTCCTCTTCAATGCTCTGGTGAGGTTCTCGACTTAGGAAATCTTAATACTACTCCTCTTCTCGCTCAAAAAAAATTAGGATCACACAGGTATTTTGAAATCTAAATGATATCGATGTGATGGAGTTATGTCTTGGTGCCTCCTGTCTGACTTGATTTTTCCAGGGAGTTGAGCTCCACGGGATTCTTGTGCACATCACCATCATTCAAATTTCTTAGTATCTCTGGTGGGAGGATGTTCGAAATTGCTTCAATACTAGTAGTGGCGAGAGGAGTCCGTCTTCCCCAGTACTGGTGCAGAGAGTTCCGGATGTATCGCCACACTTTGTATCGTTGTGTTTACGAGGGTCTGAAGTAGATGAAGATCCGAGATTCTGATTATGTGTTGACGGATGTGATACACTGGACGGGTTAGTATAGGAGTTGTGTGACATATTACTCCTTGTATCCGTGTTCCAGATTGCATAACCAGATATTTCGGGAATTCATAGGTGGGATATCAAGTAGTGACTTATAGGACAATCTTCCTATAGATGCATGATGTGAGGTTGGGATTCGACATTAAGTGGGTACGTTTGTTCACGGTCGTCTTACAGCGGTTCTCGTTGTGTCTTAAAGAGTCCTTGTAGCTTGCTACGAATTGGGGATGCATCGTAAGTCATGTGCACTGCCTTGCATAGGATGGCAACTTTAAGTTCGAGCCCGTGCGATCATATCCACGAAGACAACGTATGGAATCTCTATCAAACATTTGTTCTGAGCAGTTCTAGCTCATACTTGGTTTCCAAGTGGTCTCTACTCAGATTTTGTCGACAGTCACTTTGAGGAACCATTCTTACTATTTTGTTCAAGTCCAATTGCTAATATTCTTGTTCAGATATTTCTGCCTTTTGATTCAGCTTTACCTTGAATATTATTCTCTGGTCTAATGTGTTGTCCGTCTTCAGGATGGCTCCACCAACTTGTCAGAATCCGGGTCGTGAGGGTGGTGATGTTCCGCCACCACCTGCTCTGCCTCCTCCTCCTCCGCCGCCTCCTCCTGCAGAGGCTTGGCAAGCGGTAATGGCTGCAACAAATGCTAACACCCAGATGTTAATCCAGCTGTTGCAAGAGAGGACAAATCAGTGCAGGGAAATTTTGAACCATGGTGGTAATCAGTTTGCATCTCTGAATCAATTCCCGGCAAACCAGCCGAAGACCTTCACGTCGTGTGATCAGCCGTTTGACGCTGAGGACTGGATTCGGGACATGGACAAGTATTTTGAGTGCAGCAATGTCCGTCCAGAGGACTTCATCAAGTTTGCAACGTTTCAGCTCAAGGGGCACGCATCAGTTTGGTTGCAGTAGTTGAAGGACTCCAGGGGAGGCAGATTGATCAGTTGGGATGAGTTCTGCAGAGATTTCAGTTCTCACTATATCCCGTCTAGCTTTGTGGAAGAGATGCGTGAGAAGTTCACACGCTTGAAGCAAGGTGGTTCCTCTGTGTACAAGTACAACATCGAGTTCCATGAGCTTGCTCGATATGCTTTGCAGGACATTCTAGATCAGAAGACCAAGATCAATCAGTTCAGAGGTGGTCTGAGAGAGGACTTGCAGGTGCCCCTTGCCTTGCACGATCCTGATGAGTTTGATAAGTTCTATAACTTGGCTCTCAGGGCTGAGGCAGCTTTGCTCAAGGTGGAGAATTCGAGGAAGCGTTTCAGAGAGTCCAGTTCGTCGCCCTCAACTCAGGTGGTTCCGAAGCAGCAGAAATACTGGGTGTCTCCTCCTCCTCCTCGGCAGACTCAGCAGTTCAAGCAATCAGGTGGTCGTGGTTCTTCCCACCCACCCAAACCAGCTTTCTAGCAGAGGTTTCAGCAGCAGAAGCAAGGGAATCCTCAGGTGCAGTTCCGTCAGCCCGTAGATCTTACTTGTCACAAGTGTGGGCAGAAAGGTCACTATGCCAAGAAGTGCACCTCTCAGCTGCGTCTTCCTCCCCCTCCTCCAGGGAAGCCTCCAAGCAATGCTATAGTGAATTTAAACCCCATGTCTGCGAGAGTCAATATGGTGAATCCAGCTGAAGCGGACAACTCCTCAGACGTGATTTTGGGTAATCTCTTGGTTAATGATATTCCTGCTACGGTTTTGTTTGATTCTGGTGCTTCACATTCGTTCCTCTCCATTCCATTTGCATCCAAGCATAATTTTCATGTAGAGGAGCTTCCTAGACCGTTGTCAGTAGTATCTCCAGGCAAGTTCATGCATGCTAGTACTCAGGCCCGAGACGTCTGTGTCAAGATGGGTAATTATGCTTTTCTAGCTTCTCCTATTGTCCTTGGCAAGTTTGATATCGATTTGATCCTTGGGATGGATTGGTTGGCTATGAACAAGGCGTCTATTGATTGTTAAGCTAAAGAAATGAAGCTAACTCATTCTTCGGAGGACTTGATTATCTTCGCAGCGCGTGATGACACGGTCCGTCTGTTTTCCTTGAATGAGAAGGGTGAGATCTCTCCAATTTCGCAAGTCCCAGTGGTATGTGAATATGAAGATGTTTTTCCGGAAGAACTGCCAGGGATGCCTCCGCACCGAGTAGTTCAGTCATCACTTCCCATAAGATCATTACATGATCTCTCATGCTTTTGTTCTTTTATTATTCTTTCTTTAGATCATGGCATGAAGCAAGGCCCTTAACTAAAACACTCTTTATTATATGACTCACGAGCTCGAATACATTGGGGGTGACACAAAGCAAAACTCAAGCCTAGACCACTAAGAACTTTATTCTACTAGAGAAATATAAAAACCAAAAAGGATCGAACTAAGAAAAGGTAAAGGCAAAAGATGTGATGGTGATATGATACCGGGGCAACTCAGCTTGGCACAAGCCAAGGGGATTGTCCACACCCGTGCTTAGTTGTCTTCCTTCGAAGGTGATGGTGGTGGAGTTGTTGCAACCTGGGTTTGATTCTTTGTCTTCCAAGGCATAGGTGCTCCATCATGGAAAGATGACCGAGTCTCCGGAATCCTCAAATCTGCGGCCAACCGTATTGATTTAAATCTATACTCATACTCACAGTTTTGGTTCTACAGGTCATAGTTCTGGGCTTGGAGGTGATCAATTCTGTCACAGAGCCTGGAGAGGTGTTTCCCAATGTCATTGTCATCGATCTTGTGCTTTTTGGTGAACTCCGTGATCATCTTATGGTTGGCGTTGAGTCCGCGTTCCACCATGCCTTGGCTCTTAAAGACTTGCTGCTCCATTACTTCGAGACTCGCCTCCATGCTTCCCCCTCATGCATCTCGATAGATTGATGGTATTGCAGCAGTTCCGCGAGGTAGGGATTGATGACCTTCTCGAGGAACTTGTCCTTCGGAACTTTTGGGGACGCCATAGCGATCTAGATATGTCTGCACACTAGCTCGAAACAAAAATAGAGGATATTTTCGTGATACAAGGGTTAGACCTTCCGGGAGAATATATAATTAATTTTTCCCGACCAAAAGGAGTACTCTGCAAGAAAACAGAGTCCGGGAGACACACGAGGTGGTCACAAGCCACCCAGGCGCGGCCAGGGGGGTAGGACGTACCTGGCAGGCTTGTCGCCTCCTCGTGCGCTTTCCGGACTACTTTATTTTTTTCTAATTTTCTAAAAATTCCAAAACGGAGAAGAATTGCTACTGGAAAAGTTTTCGAGTTGGTTTACTTACCGAATCTGATACCTCTTCTTTTTTGGAGTCTGAAACAGGCTGATAAATATCCCTTATGTACTCCTCCGGAGTTATGGTATTAATAACATTGCTTTCAACATTTATGGGAGTACCTGAGATATAATGCTTGATTCTTTGCCCATTACCACTCTTGGAAAATTACCTTCCGTGTTGTTAATCTTGATGGCACCGAAACAATATTCTTCCTCAACAATGTAAGGACCTTCCCATTTAGAGAGAAGCTTGCCTGCAAAAAATCTTAAACGAGAATTGTATAACAAGACATAATCACCTACATTGGACTCAAGTTTTTGTATCCTCTTATCATGCCACCTCTTAACCTTTTCTTTGAACAACTTGGCATTTTCATATGCTCGAGTTCTCCATTCATCAAGTGAGCTAATATCAAATAACCTCTTCTCACCAACAAGTTTGAAATCAAAGTTGTGCTCTTTGATTTCCCAATAAGCCTTATGCTCTAGCTCAAGAGGTAAATGTATTGCTTTACTGTAAACCATTTTGTACGGAGACATGCCCATGGGATTCTTATAAGCAGTTCTATAAGCCCATAGTGCATCATCAAGCTTCTTAGAGCAATTCTTTCTAGACCTATTAACAGCTTTTGCAGAATTAGTTTAATCTCTCTATTTCTTAGCTCTACTTGACCAATGGACTGAGGATGATAGGGAGATGCAATTCTATGGTTGACATCATACTTAGCAAGCGTTTTACGGAAAGCACCATGAATAAAATGTGAACCAGCATCAGTCATTAGATATCTAGGGACTCCAGATCTATGGAAAATAACTTCTTTAAGCATCCTGATAGAGGTGTTGTTATCAGCACTACTAGTTGGGATAGCTTCTAGCCACTTAGTAACGTAATCAATAGCAACTAGGATATGAGTATACCCGTTGGATTTTGGAAAATATCCCATATAATCAAAACCCCAAACATCAAATGGTTCAATGACAAGTGAATAGTTCATAGGCATTTCCTGACGTTTACTGATATTACCTATTCTTTGACATTCATCACAAGACAAGACAAACTTACCGGCATCCTTGAAGAGAGTGGGCCAATAGAAACCGGATTGCAATACCTTGTGTGCAGTTCTATCTCCCGCATGGTGTCCTCCGTAATCCTCAGAGTGACACTTCTGTAGGATCTGTTCCTATTCATGCTCAGGTACACAGCATCTAATAACACCATCTACTCCTTCCTTATCAAGGTGAGGATCATCCCAAAAGTAATGTCTCAAATCAAAGAAGAATTTCTTCTTTTGTTGGTATGTGAAACAAGGTGGTATATATTTGGCAACGATATAATTTGCATAATCAGCATACCATGGTGTACTACATGAAGCATTGATGACATTCAGTTGCTCATCAGGAAAGCTATCATCAATAGGTGGTGGGTCATCAAGAACATTCTCCAACCTAGACAAGTTATTTGCTACGGGGTTCTCAGAACCATTCCTATCAACAACATGCAAATCAAATTCTTGTAGCAAGAGGACCCATCTGATAAGTCTAGGTTTAGCATCTTTCTTTTCCATGAGATACTTAATAGCAGCATGATCAGTGTCAATAGTAACCTTGGAATCAACAATGTAAGATCTCAACTTTTCACATGCAAACACAAGTGCTAAAAATTCCTTTTCAGTAGTAGCATAGTTTCTTTGGGCACTGTCTATAGTTTTACTTGCATAATGAATAACATTCAATTTCTTGTCAACTCTTTGTCCTAGAACAGCACCAACATCATAATCACTAGCATCACATATGATTTCAAAAGGTAGGTTCCAAACAGGTGGTTTAACAATAGGTGCAGTTATCACGGCCTTCTTAAGTATTTCAAAGGCTTCCTCACAATCATCGTGAAAAACAAAAGGAATATGATTCTACATGATATTGGTAAGAGGCCTAGAAATCTTAGAGAAGTCATTAATGAACCTTCTATAGAAACCAGCATGACCAAGGAAACTTCTTATACCTTTAATGTCTGTAGGGCATGTCATTTTCTCGATGGCATCAACTGTAGTCTTATCGACTTCAATACCTCTTTCAGAAATTTTATGTCCTAAGACGATGCCTTCATTAAACATAAAGTGGCACTTCTCCCAATTCAAGACAAGGTTGGTATCCTTACATCTGTGCAAAACTCGTTCAAGAAGACCCGTAAACGGAGAAGTCATCCATGAAAACCTCAACAGTCTTTTCAAAAAAGTCAGAGAATATAGCCATCATACATCTTTGAAAGGTAGCAGGTGCATTACATAAGTGAAAAGGCATACATCTGTAAGCAAAGGTACCGAAAGGGCAGGTAAAAGTGGTTTTCTCCCGATCAGATTGTGCAATAGGTATTTGGGCGAAAACAGAATAACCATCTAGAAAGCACAACTGTGTGTGTTTAGACAATCTTTCTAGCATTTTGTCAATAAAAGGCAAAGGGTAATGATCTTTCCTAGTGGCTTTATTCAATTTCCTAAGATCAATTACCATCCTATAGCCAGTAATAATCCTCTATAGGATCAATTCATCTTTATCATTAGGGACAACGGTAATACCTCCATTCTTAGGGACGCAGTGCACCGGACTTACTCGATCACTATGAGCAACGAGATAGATAATACCTGCTTCTAGGAGCTTTAGTATTTCTTTTCTTACTACCTCTTTCATCTTAGGATTTAATCACCGTTGATGATCGGTTTTAATTTTGTGCTGGCATAGAGTGGGACTAATGCCCTTAAGATCATCAAGAGTATATCCAATAGTAGCACGGTGCTTCCTCAAAGTTTTCAATAATTTCTTTTGTTCATGCTGTGAAAGGCTAGCACTAATAATAACAGGATATATCTATTTTTCATCGAGATAAGCATACTTAAGAGTATCAGGTAACTTCTTGAGCTCAAACACAGGATCACCCTTTGGTGGGGGTGGATCTCCAAGCAGTTCAATAGGCAAATTATTGTTAAGTATATATAGGATGTTATTCAAAGATAACTCTATCTATCTCATTCCTTTCCTCCACTCTTAAGTACAGGCAAATGCTTCTCCATATCATTTTCATGCTCAAGCAAATATTGCTCTAAAGGATCAGTAGGAGGCACAGCAATAGAAGCTAAGGCAATAATTTCATACTTACTAGGCAACTATTTTTCATGAGGTTGCCTACCAAACTTGGAGAAATTGAACTCATGTGACACACTTTCAAAGCCAACAGTCACAGTTTCCTTCTCACAGTCAATATGAGCATTGACAGAATTGAGGAAAGGTCTCCCAAATATGATACTTAGTTTTACCACACAAGACTTCTACATCTCTAAGAATTCCCAAAGGGCAGATAGTATCTCTATTGGCGAGCTGAATAATGACATCAACACGTTCCATCTCGACAGGTGCAATCTCGTCTTTAATACCATCATATAAAGATTGAGGTATTGCACTAACACCAGCACCCACATCACATACACCATGATAACAATGATCTCCTATCTTAACAAAAACAACAGGCGTGCCAACAACAGGCCTATGTTTGTCTCTAGCATGAGGTTTAGCAATTCTAGCAGCATCTTCACATAAGTGAATATCATGGCCATCAGCATTGTCGGACAGGAGATCTTTGATAATAGCAATGCTAGGTTCAACTATAATTTGCTCAAGGGGTGTAGGTGTTCTAATGTAGCCCCTACGTATCACAGTTGAAGCTTTAGAATGATCCTTTATTCTAGCAGGGAAAGGTGGTTTCTCAATGTAAGCACTAGGAACAATAGGATCATTATAAGCAATGACTTTCTCTTCATCTGGATTGGGTTTAACTACATTGACTTCTAAGGGAGGATGATATTTAAACCACTTCTCTTTAGGAAGATTAATATGAGTAGCAAATGATTCACATAATGAAGCTACTATCTCAGAGTCAAGTCCATGTTTAGCGCTAAAATCACAAAAAGTATTTGTTTCAACAAAGGATTTAACGCAATCGAACTTGAGATTCATACCTGACTCCTTACCTTCATCAAACTCCCAATCTTCATAGTTGCGTTTAATTCTTTCCAATAAATTCCATTTGAAGTCAATATCTCTCTTCATAAAAGAACCGGTACAAGAAGTGTCAAGCATGGTGCGATTATGATGAGAAAGTCGAGCATACAAGTTCTGAATAATAATTTCTCTCGAGAGCTCATGGTCGGGGCATGAATATAACATTGACTTAAGCCTCCCCCAAGACTGAGCGATACTTTCTCTATCACGAGGCCAAAAATTATAGATATAATTCGGATCACGATGTACCAAATGCATAGGATAAAACTTTCTATGAAATTCCAATTTCAATCTGTTGTAGTTCCATGATCCAGTGTCATCACATAGCCTATACCATGTCAATTCTTTATCCCCCAAAGCTACAGGAAAGACCTTCTTCTTGACCTCATCCTCGGGCAAACCCGCAAGCTTAAATAAACCACAAACTTCATCTACATAGATTAGATGCAAGTTGGGATGTGATGTTTCATCTCCTATAAAAGGATTAGCAAACAGTTTCTCTAGCATACCCGAAGGAATTTCATAAAAAATATTTTCAGTAGGTGCAGCAGGGTGAGGAGAAACTCCTTGTGCTTCCTTTTGAGGTGAAGATACCCCAAACAAACTCCTCAAAGGATTAGTTTCCATAGTGACAACTGACAATAAATTTCAGCACACTATATAAATATTTCCTTACGAAATTCCACATACCAAAGACGCTTCACTCCCCGGAAATGGTGCCAGAAAAGAGTCTTGATGACCCACAAGTGTAGGGTATCTATCATAGTCCTTTCGATAAGTAAGAGTGTCTAACTCAACGAGGAGCAGAAGGAACTGACAAGTGGTTTTCACCAAGGTATTCTCTGCAAGCACTCAAGTTATTGGTAACATATAGTTGTGTGATAAGATGATTCGTGGCAAGTAGCAAGTAGCAATAGTAAGAAAGGTGCAGCAAAGCGGCCCAATCCCTTTTGTCGCAAGGGACAAGCCTGGACAAACTCTTATAGGAGGTAAAGCGCTCCCGAGGACACATGGGAATTTCTGTCAAGCTAGTTTACATCATGTTCATATGATTCGTGTTTCTACTTTGATAGTTTGATATGTGGATGGGCCGGTGCTTGGGTGCTGATCTTACTTGGACAAACGTCCCACTTATAATTAACCCCTCTCGCAAGCATCTGAAACTATCAAACGAATAATGGTGAAGTGTTATGTAGTCAACGTTCACATAACACCACTAGAGGAAAGACAAGATACAACGCATTAAAATATCGAACGAATACCAAATTCACATGACTACTTATAGCAAGACTTATCCCATGTCCTCACGAACAAAATTGACTACTCACAAAGAATACTTATGTTCATGACCAGAGAGGTATTGAATAGCATCAAGGATCTGAACATATGATCTTCCACCGAGTAATTCAACTAGCATCAACTACAAAGAGTAATTAACACTACTAGCAACCTGACAAGTACCAATCGGAGTCGCGAGACGGAGATTGGTTACAAGAGATGAACTAGGGTTTGGAGATGAGATGGTGCTGATGAAGATGTTGATGGTGATGAGTCCCCTCCGATGAGAGGAGTGTTCGTGATGACGATGGCGACGATTTCCCCCTCCGGGAGGGAAGTTTCCCTGGCAGGACGGCCCTGCTGAAGCTCTAGATTGGTTCTCCTGAAGTTCTGCCTCGTGGCGGCGGCAATTCCTCCCGAAAGCCTCCTCCTAATTTTTTCTGGAACGAAACCCTCCATATAGCAATAGATGGGATCCAGAGGGGCAATAGGGGGCCCACAAGCCTCCTAGGCGCGGCCACGGGGGTAGGCCACGCCTGGCAGGCTTGTGCCCTCCTGGTGGCTCCCCTCTAGTACTTCTTCCGCCCAATATTTTTTTATAAAATCCAAAATAATTCCTCGTTGATTTTCATGTCTTTTGGAGTTGCGTAGAATAGGTATCTCAAACTTGCTCCTTTTTCAGACCAGAATTCCAGCTGCCGGCATTCTCCCTCTTCATGTACACCTTATAAAATAAGATAAAAAAGGCATAAGTATTGTACCGTGAAGTGTAATAACAGCCCATAAAGCGATAAATACCAACATGAAAGCATGATGCAAAATGGACGTATCATGGACTTTTGAATCTCGGTGAGACCGATACATACAACACGGTGGCACCAAAAAGGTGACTTACTGTCAGATGGCCAAACACGGTGGCACCGATACTCAAACTTGGAATTTCCGATTTTGTGTATCTTGGCAACAGAATGTTGGTCACCCAAACTCGGTAGCACCGATGCAGTTTTGGTTGCACCGATTTTGTTGGAATGGCTAGGATTCTATCTAAGGTTTTAACTAGGTGGGTCCGATGTGGAAATGTTGGTGACACCAAATTTCTGAATGTGTAACTTGATAGAGGGGATATGTGGGAAAATGACTAGGTGTTTTGGTGGCTAACTTTGAGCATTTGAGCAATCAGTTCATTTTACTACCTCACCCCCTTTTGACAGTATTGGCTTTCCTATGGACACAAAAAGTGCTTTCTCGGAAATATAAAATGAAGAGTCTTCTAGCTTCAAGCTTGAACCAATATTATTCCTTTCTTGCATCAAGGGGCATCTCCGCAAAAACCTTAAGCCATAGCATCTTTTGAACTCTTATGAAATATACTTGGAAAACACATTAGTCCAATGATTCATATGTTGTGATCAATTATCAAAACTACCCTAGGGAGCAATTGTGGTTTCAGTAGGTTATCACTTGGGTTGTCTTCAAGGACGGGTTCCGCGCTGCTCACATTCCCTCGGGAATGATGACTATCAAGAAGCGGGAGTTGCGTGCACTGAAGCAAGGCAACGGCAAAGTCAAAGAGTACCTGCAAAAGTATATCTTCTTGACGAGGTATGTGCCTGATGATGTGGGAACTGAATCTGCCAAGGTGGAACGCCTCATGGAAGGGCTTAAACAGTCACTGTAATATTACCTTGTTGTTTGTGACTGCCGGACCTTCTGTGATTTCGTGAACAAGGCTCTCATCCTTGAAAACAAGCGTCGTGATGTGGATGATACTCGCAAAGGGAAGAGGATGGGAAATGGTGGTTCCTCCAACCAGAAGGCTCGTCCATGGTAGACTGCCCCAGCAAGGCCTAACTATCAGCAACAGAAGTACAAGACTCTTATTATTTAGTATCTGTGTGTTTAGTGAGCATTGATCTGTGGGATCACTCTCCACGTTCATTCGGTGGTCTTGACTCGTAAGTCGGGGTCCCCACAAGACTCCAACACCTCGCCCAAGCTTTCACCCTTAGTAGTATGCCAACCGCAAGCTGGCGTTCAACCCGCCCAGCAACAGTGGGGGCAAGCCACACAACCCTGGGCAGATCGCTTGCTTTGGGTGTGGACAGTCAGGACACTACTACGGGCAATGCCCCGACAAGAAGCCCGATGCATCGCGCCCCAATGCGCCAAATCAAGGACAAGGTGATGGAGCACCAAAAAAGAATCAGGCTTCCCTCAACTAGCAATACCACAATAGGGGACGCGTGAACCACATCTTCGTGGAGGAAGGCAGGAAGACCCGGACTGCATACTAGGTACGTTCCTCGTCAACTCCACTCCAGCAACAATATTGTTTGATTGTGGTGCTTTCCATTCTTTTGTCACCCAGAAGTTTGCTACAAAGAGTGATTTGAAACCTACATTCCGAAATGGTCAAATGACGGTACAAACCCCGGGAGTAGTATTGAGGACGAACATAGGATGTAGGGGAGTTGGGATCAGCATTAACGAAGTAGACTTCATAGCAGATCTCATCATTCTTAAGTCGCAAGGCTTGGACGTGATCTTTGTCATGGACTGGTTGGCCAAGCACCAGAGCATACTGGACTGCGCCAATAGGGCCATCACCATGACTAGTGACCAAGGAATCAAAGTCAAATATGTTCCTGAGCCTACCTCCGCTCAAGTCCCTCGAGTTAACTGCCTTTTTGGAAATGAGATGGATCAAGTCCTAATGGTATGTGAATATCCGGACTTTTTTCAACAACCTGGGATGCCTCCTGACCGATACATCGATCTCATCATTGAGGTCATGTCCGGATCAAGGCCTATCTATAAGAAGCCTATAGAATGGGATCCAAGGAATTGCTAGAATTGAAGATGCATCTAACCGAGCATCTCACGAAGGTATTTATTCTTCCTAGTGCCTCTCCTTATGGATCACATGTTCTATTTGTGTCCAAGAAGGATGCACTAATGAAATTCATAAATTTGCCGTCTGTAATGGCAGACGGCAAAGGGGGACGCCCCGGACGGAAAAAGGCCTTTGTCGTCCATCAGCAGAAGGCAAACTAGACGGTAAACAAAAATCCGGTGAAGGGCCTCCTTGTCGTATGCATTGGGACAGCTAATGGTAAAGGATCTTTGCCGTGAGGGGCAGACGGCAAAGAATATGGGACAACACATCTACGGGCACCTCCTTCAAGTGCTAACAGTAGCCTTCTAGGCCCATAGATACTTTGTCGTCTGCCATGGACCCTTTGTCGTCTGCCATCCTTGTTGGCTGACGGCAAAGGTGCCACCAAAGCCCCTCTAGTTTGCCCCTTTGACGTGTGCCCTTGGACCCTTTGTCGTCTGCCATCCTTGTGGGCAGACGGCAAAGGTGGCACCCAGTTTTCTTCGACATCCCAGTTTAGGCCCTTTGTCGTCTGCTATAACCCCTTTGTCGTCGGTGGGCAGAGGGCATAGAATCCAAACTGCCACTGTTTATTTTATTTTTAATAATATCCAACAATTTTCACACAAATCAGGAATATATATATATATATGAAAGTGCGTTATATCGACTAGAGGGGGGGGTGAATAGGAGATTTTTAGAATTTCAACACTGAGGAAATTCCTCACTGATGACTAACTTACAGCGGAAACAGTTAAGGATCAGTTGTGCAATCGTTCACAATAGCAATTTGTGCAATCGTTCACAATAGCAATATTACAGAGTGTAGATTATGAAAAACAGATTGCACAGCAAGCAGGCACGCAGAATACAGATGATGATTAACTCAAGTGAAGAATTTGGGGTTGAGGAAATTCAGAGAAAGTCTTCAGCAAATTCTTCAAACAGTCACAGTGAATGTCATCAACACATAATACAGAGAATGTAAAGAGTTGAGGAATTAGAACCCGATTCTTAGTGAAGACTGTTGTTGATGACCCAGTTCCAACTGCTGTGACAGTTGTACATCTGGTTTGGAGCGGCTTGGTATTTAAACCAAAAGGACACCCAGTCCCGGGACACACAGTCCCTACCGTATTCTCCTTGAGCTAAGGACACACAGTCCTCGCCCAACACTCGTGGTAAGTCTTCAGGGCAGACTTCCAAACCCTCACAAACTCGGTCACCCTGCGATCCACAATTGACTGCTGGATTGCTCTAGACCATGACGCCTAACCGTCTGGAGGATGCACCGTCCTCAAAGGTAAAAGGCTTCAGTCCCACACAGGAACAACTTCTTCAGTGATGCTCAATCACTAGGTTTGGTTTGTGGTTTCGGTGGGTGGTGTATTTCCTCACTGATGATTTACTCTCGAAAGCTCTGAGTAATTGGGTTGCTCTTATGACAAGTGTCAGTTTCTAGCGGAGCAGCCAACCAGCTAGTGGTTGTGGGGGGCGGCTATTTATAGCCTGGGAGCATCCCGACATGATTTGACATTAATGCCCTTAAATAATATGACCGTTGGAGTGGATAAGATCAGTGACTTGGCGTGGCTTATCGAAACGGTCGGGACTCTCAACTGTGAGAGTCCTCATGTCACTCATATTCCTCACTTGAGGCTTTTGGTAGGATTTGGCTTGGGTTGAGCATCATGAGGAAATCCATTCCATAGTGTTACTTTGACCCCCTTTAACAGTATGGTGTTCCTATTCATCAAATGCGAAGAAAGTAAAACAGAAAACGTAAATCTTCACGCTTCAATTTCTTCAGAACGGTTTTCTTCAGGAACCACCGATCTTCTCAATATCAATATCTTCATGAGGAATATCAATTTCATCGCAAATTCTTCGCGATTCATTTCTTCAGCTTCAGACCAATTTCTTCAACTGAAGACATATATTTTTAGGGGTCGATATTCTTAAAATATCTCAAACTCCTCAATGACTTATAGATCCTGTGTACACTTAACAACACATTAGATACTTAACCTATAAGTCTTCAAACCACCAAAATCACTAAGGGGCACTAGATGCACTTACAATCTCCCCCTTTTTGGTGGTTGATGACAATTAGGTTAAGTCTTCAACAGGGATCGAAAATATGAAGTGTAAATACTCATTTGAGGAATTTGAAAACAAGATTCACAGAGACTCCCCCTGAAGATGTGCATACCTTGAGGATTTTGCTTTTATAGCATATGCACATTGATGATTTATATCATGGAGATCTCCCCCTGAATCTTGTAAATCATGCATACATACGACATATTATATGAAGAAAATGAAGATGTATGATGACAAATGGTATCTGACAAATTTCAGCATGCGTGCATTAAAACTTGAGGAATAAGCATGCGAAGAAAAACGTTCAAAAGCGTCAGAGTACCATCGGGCTTAAGTTACAACTCATTACATAAAAACTTCAGAAGAGCCAAGAGTTTGTAACTTAAATATAGTTCATAAGCCTCAAAAATAATTCCCGTTTGAAGACTAACTCTCAAGTTTCTCCCCCTTTGTCATCAAGGGACAAAAAGGGACAAACTGAGGACTAACGCTCGTGAAGACTTCATTGCTGGGCAGTTGATGAAGATCCGTGGCGCTTCTTTGGTGTAGTCTTCTTCCTTGGGCCTGTCGCGGTGTCAAGTTGTTCCTCATCAGATTCGGCGGTGCGAAAGGACGAGAAGGAACTGTCTTCAAGATCTGGCACAGGAATGGGCCTGAACTTCTTCTTGGGAGGCCACGACCAGTCAAAGTCCTGCTCAAAGTTCAATTCTTCAAGCTCAGTCTGGGTCTTCAGATGTGCAAGGGTAGCCTAGGTGCGATCAAACACCTCATGCAGATAGTGATGATTAAGCTTCACACTGTTCTGTGTCTCAGTGAGGGTTTTCACAATGGCACCAAACTGGCGTTTGACCCATTTGTGATTGTGATCCACCTTCCGATGAAGACTGAGAAGAAGTTCTCTGGTGGTTAGCACACGAGGAGGAACAGGGCTTGGCGGACGTGACTCAGTGTCGTCCCATGAGGAATATGCATCTTGTTCTTCGAACTGGCCATCAAGGGGCCTGCTTCCTTCATCAATCACAGACTTGCCTTTTCCCTCAATGGGCTCGAAAGTCTTCTTGTTGACCCGGATAGGAGGCATATAACCAACATGGTTCTGGAAATCTGCGTGAAAGTTGATGCATGTCCTTGTCCTGAGGAATCTCATGATCCATGGTGGATAGATTTTGTGATCATAGGGGCACATTGCATTGTCAGCCAAAGTCCTCAAGAAGAAATCATGGATATTCATGGGGATACCGTGAATGATGTTGAAGAGGATGTTCTTCATGAGGCCGACGACATCTTCGTCATCATCATGGCCTTTGATTGGCGCTAGCACACTGCAGAGAATGCGGTAGACAGACCGTGGTGTGTACTTTAGTTCATGGACGAGGAATGTGGTTCTTGAGGGTTTTCCTGCGGCCAAAGGCTTCATGAGGACTTCCATCATTCCATTTGGCAGCTCACGCTCACCATAAAGCTTCACTGCCCCTTCTGAAGGAATTGGTATGGGCAGTTCTCTGAGGAGTTCAGACGCTGGAGCCTTGTAGTGAGTATTTTGGGTCATCCAGTCGAACACCCAAGTGTTGATGTCATCAGCATTGCCCGAAATGTGCAGAGTTGAATAGAACTGAAGAATTAGCTCACTATTCCAATCTGATATGTCAGAGCACATAGGGAGCCAACCTGCATCATGTAGGACACTAAGGACTGGTTCCATGCAGGGAATTTCTTCAAGGTCAGCATGAGGAATGTGCCTGTGCTGGAATATTTTGTTGCGGCCACAGAGCACAGAAGCATAGTAGTTCACCTGCGTCCTTGTCCAAAACTTCAGATGCCTCATTTGAGGCTTGTCATAAGGATTCTCTCTGATGAAATACATACGTTCCTCAAAGAAATTCTCTTTCTGAAACTTGGGCCTCTTCGAGAATGGCAGGCGCTAAACTGGATTGAGATTGTGTTGAGGAATGGGAGGGGAAACAACCATGGCAGATTCTGGGTTGAGGACAATGAATTCATTGTCAGGGGCGGGAACATTTTCTTCAGCAGTTTCCTCAGGATGAGGAATTTCTTGTTCTAGCTGAGCATCAGGCTGAGGAATTTCTTCATCCTTCTCAGCTTGAGGAGTTTGATCAGCTTGTTCAGTGGGAGGAGCCTGCTCAGACTGGACATTTTCTTCAGCTTGATTTTCATCAGCTGACTTTGTGGCAGAAGCAGATTCATCAGCTGCTGCAGCTGAGGCTTCAGTAGTCTTTTTCTGAGGAATATGAGGTTGAGGACTGTCATCAATCTGTATTTCCTCATCAGTATGCTCCTCAGAGGCAGCATCCTTCATTTCCTCATCTGCCCTCGTAGTGTGATCACCAACGACGACCATTTCAAATGAGGGTGCAACATTAAGAGGCACCGGGTCCAGTGGGGCAGATTCTTCAATTTCCTTGAGGCGTTTTGCCTCAATCTTTTCTTCTGCTGAGGAAGCTTTTCTCTTCTTTGCTTCCTTCTCAGCAGCCCTTGTCTTTTTCGCGTCTGATGCAGACGGAATTAACTTCTTCACCTTTGAAATTTTTGGGGAAGGTGTATCCTTAACAGATTCTTCAGCTGGCAGTGAGGAACCAGCTGGAACATAGTCATCATCCTGCTTTGGTGAAGCAGCTGGATCAGTAGGGTTTGCAGTTTCATCAGGAGCGGTCTCAGTGACGATTTCTTCAATGGCCGGCTCATCAGCACGGCGCTCTTAGTATTGTTCCTCAGCTTGAGGAATTTCCTCCTCAACAGGAGATGCATCTTGTGGCTGTTCAACCAGGGGCTGAGGAGTTGGTGCTGGAGGGGGGTGACGTCTGTTGTAGTCATCAACAACACTAGTGGCTAGCTTGATGAAATTGCTTTTGATGCTTGTGCGATCTGACAGTTTCTCACACTTGTCAGTCAAGACTTGCAGTTCTGCCTGGGTGGACACCAATGCTTCAGGCGTCAGTTTGAGAACATTCTGCCTGAGGAATTTCTCCTTTCTGGCCTTTGCAATCTTTGCCTGCTTGGCCTTCTGTTCCTTCCACTTGGCTTCGTTTATGAAAGTAGCCACCATGTGGCTTACACTAGGAGGAAGTTTCAAATCATCAATGGGTGTGTTTGGATCTTCATACCACACGTTGATGAAATCGAGGAGGACCTTGGGGTCCATCGCCAGAGGAATAGCACTGCCTGATGCTTGTGCTACCCTTTCTTGTTTGTTCCTGATGATGGCTTCCAGAGTTTCATCATCATATTCTTCACTTCCCTCTGATGCAAACGGGACTGAGATGATTTTGCTTGGGCTGGGCAGAGGTGCAGGTTCAGTAGTAGCCAAAGTCTTCACATGGGGAGTTGAAGACTTTGTCTCCGAGCTAGTTGCAGCTGGGAGTGAGGAGCTGGAGCTGGCAGTCGTAGTCTTCACAACTTTCTTCTGTACTGGCTTTGGAGGTGGAGCTGAAGACTTTGGTGAAGGTGCGATTGGTGCTGAGGGTTTTGGCGCTGATGGTTTTGGTGTGGACGGTTTTAGAACCGAGGGTTTTGGAGCAGAGGGTTTGGTGACAGAAGTCTGTGCAACCTTTTCTTGGGGTTTTGAAGCTTTTGCCTTTGCTGGTACAGACTTTGGTTGAGGAATCTCAGAGCCTGATGTTTCTGCTGCTGAGGAATGAGCAGCACCGGAGGCAGCAGCTGAAGATTCATGAAATTTCTTCACTGCTGTTTCTGCTTGCTTCTTGAGCTTGGCCAGATGCCTTTCTTTTTCTTCTGGGTAGTCATCAAGTGTCATAAGACTTGAGGGATGAGCAACTTGATGATCCTCAAGCGGGGCCCTTCTGCCAGGAGGCTTCAAGGCGAATTTCTTCGCATACTTTGGAGTCACAAACATGTACTCCTTCCACTCCTTTGCCCATCTGCGTTCAATTTTCTGCAGCCTAATCTTCCTTTTAGGCATAGTCTCAGGTTCATCATCAGGCGTGCAGTAGTCCATGTATATGTCATCAGGAATGTCCACAGCTGTGTTCTGCTCCAGTTTCTTTCCTCCCCTCTGTTTCCTTTCTTCCTCCATTTTCTTCAGACGAGGAACTATCTGAGGATTTTGAATTCTTGAGGATTCTGATGAGCCTTGAAGAGTTTCTTCCAGAAATGCTGCAAATGAGTTAATGTGATGAGAACCGAGAGATTCATCAGCTGACATGTGTGTACCTGTGAACAGAGTATAGTTGCGAGGAATTTGGAGAGGTCATATGCGTTCTCAGATTTGAGGAAAATGAAAAGTTTGACACTTTGAGGAATATAACCAGTGGTTGAGGAATTTGCTTAAGCATTCTGTTCTTGGGTTCCAGAGTTGTACAGAGCCGAAAATTCGCACAATTGAGGAATCTCGTGAAATTCTTAGATGCTTAGCTAGTTCATCAATGATTGTGGTGATGGATAGTGTGTGAGGAATCATGTGCGCATCGTATCTTGAAGAAAAACAGATTTCACAAGGGAGAGGTAAAATTTTAGATCAAATCTGTTGTAAAAATGGGATATAATTACCCTGGAAGGTGCGAACGAAGAACAGAAAAAGGTGGTGTTGGAGAGGTTCTTCGGTCAAGTGTCTAATGCACCCTAACTTGGCAGCAGAGGACGTCTACAGCGGAGGCGGACGTAGATGTTCCTTCTCCGGCGTGATCCTGGCGGCGAGAAGGTTGAGGCAGTGAAGCTCTTCCTTGCCGGCGTCAAGACTTCCAGCGGTGGCGCTAGGGTTCGGTGTGCTGTGGCAGGAGAGCGATGAGGCGAAGAAGATGATACCGAGGGGGTTAAGGACATATTTATAGCCCGAAAGTTACTGTTTGGCGCGAAAGTTTCGGACCGAATAGCCCTTGCCTCTACGTCTCCGCAGGACACGTGTAGCTCCCGTACGATGCGGTGGAGATAGTGGAGATCGTGGCTATCCAATCATGGGAAGTGGGGGTTCAGTTACTGTTCCTTTGAAGAAAACAATTTTTCGAAGATTTGAGGATTTTCGTTACAAAATCATCAGCTGACAAGGATGCAGTGAGGATTTGGAACAAGTTTCAAGTAGAACCCATATGAAGAATTGAATAGACTGGATAAGTATAGCATAGAGGGAAGATCGGGTCCGATCACATTCACTTAGCAGAAACATCAACTTGAAGAAATAGCAATAAGTGAATGCTGTTGAGGACTAGAAATCTCAGTCTACCTAGGCAAATGAAAGTCATCAAGTGTTTTTGAAGATTTTGCAATAGATCATCACAATGAAGAACAACTGTTTTGAAGAAAAATGCATTGTCAGGAATTTGATCATTTGAAGAAAATCAACTTGAGGAATTTCACATTGGGCGGTGGCGTTGCCCACCATATAAGAATGTTGATTACAGACGCCGCGTACAATTGTCGTAGGGCCCTGAGAATCAATTTCTTCGTTGATTTCTTCACATTCAGAGTGACTTTCTTCATCGGTTGAAGAAAATCGTTTCATCATGTGTTGCACATCTAAGTCATCAACTTTGCATAAGTGTTAGGATGTGTGCATGTTTTTACAAAACATTTGAAGATTCTAAGATATTTAGCTCACACCGCAACTTGCAAAACCTTTTCTCATCCAAGGGCTTCGTGAAGATATCAGCCAGTTGATCATCAGTCTTCACATGGTCGATGAGGATATTGCCCTTGAGGACATGGTCCCGAAGAAAATGATGACGAATCTGGATGTGCTTGGTCTACGAGTGTTGTACTGGCTTGTAGGCAATCTTGATAGCACTCTCATTGTCACAGTAGAGAGGCACATTCTTCATGTTGATGCCGTAGTCCTTGAGGGTTTGTTTCATCCATAGTAATTGAGCACAGCAAGAACCAGCAGCAATGTACCTAGCTTTGGCAGTGGAGAGTGATACGCAGTTCTGCTTCTTTGAGGACCAGCAAACAAGTGATCTTCCGAGGAAATGGCATGTGCCAGATGTTGACTTGCGATCCACACGGTCACCAGCATAGTCTGAATCAGAATACCCTACCAGATGAAGATTGGAGCCCTTGGGATACCATAATCCTAGTGTTGGTGTGTGAGCTAAGTATCGAAGAATATGTTTCACAGCCTTATGGTGTGATTCCTTCGGTTTTGCTTGAAAACGTGCACACATGCAAACACTAAGCATTATGTCTGGCCTAGATGCACATAGATACAATAAAGAGCCAATCGTAGAACGGTATACCTGCTGATCGAAATCTTTACCATTTTCATCAGTGCCGAGGTGACCGTTGGTAGGCATTGGAGTCTTGGCACCTTTGCATTCATGCATGTCGAATTTCCTCAGGACATCCTTGAGGTATTTCTCCTGTGTTATGAAGATTCCATTATTTTGTTGACGAATTTGAAGACCTAAGAAGAATTTCAGCTCCCCCATCATAGACATCTGATATTCTTCACTCATCATATAGGCAAATTCATCACTGTATCTTTTGTCAGTACAACCAAATATGATATCATCAACATAAATTTGACATACAAACAGTTCATTATCATAAGATTTTGTGAAAAGAGTTGGATCGAGTGAACCAGGTTTGAAGCCTTTCTTCATGACGAATTCCTTCAATGTATCATACCATGCCCGAGGGGCTTGCTTGAGGCCATACAGAGCCTTTTTGAGTCTGAAGACTTTGTCTGGATTCTTTGGATCCTCAAAACCTGGGGGCTGAGTAACATATACTTCTTCCTCAAGCTTACCATTGAGGAATGCACTTTTCTCATCCATTTGATATAAGATGATGTTATGATGATTAGCATAAGCAAGTAGAATTCGAATAGCTTCAAGTCTAGTAACAGGTGCAAAAGTTTCATCGAAATCTATTCCTTCAACCTGGGTGTAGCCTTGGGCTACAAGTCGTGCCTTGTTCCACACCACTTGACCGTCCTCATCTTGCTTGTTTCGGAAAATCCACTTGGTGCCGATGATGTTATGCTTGCGAGGATCGGGTCGTTTGACGAGCTCCCATACGTCATTCAGCTTGAATTGAAGAAGTTTGTCTTGCATGGCTTGGATCCACTCCGGTTCCAGAAAAGCCTCAGCTACTTTTGAGGGTTCTGTGATAGATACAAAAGAGAAATGCCCACAAAAGTTAACTAAATGTGAAGCTTTTGAGCGAGTGAGAGGACCTGGCGCGTTGATGTCGTTGAGGATTTTGTCAAGTTCTACTTCATTTGCAATCCTCGGATGAGCTGGTTGAGGATTTTGTCTGGGCTGAGGAAGTGGTGTTGTTGCAATTTCCTCAGGAACATCTTCTTGTCTTTCATCAACGATGGGGATTGTTTCTTCACCAATTTCCTCAGTGGGAACAATGTCTTCAGTAGGTTTAAGCTTTATTGCTTCCTCAGGAGACAGCTTATCTGGATCAGAAGGCAATTGCTCTCTTTGCGAGCCATTAGTTTCATCGAACTGCACATCTACAGTCTGAACAACTTTGTTGAGATAGTTGTTGAAGACTCTGTAGGTGTGCGAGTCCTTTCCGTAACCGAGCATAAAACCTTCATGTGCCTTAGGTGCAAATTTTGAGCTATGATGAGGATCTCTAATCCAGCATTTTGCACCGAAGGCTTTGAAATAACTTACATTGGGTTTCTTGTGAGTGAGGAGTTCATATGAGGTTTTCTTGAGGAATTTGTGAAGATATACCGTGTTGATGATATGACATGCAGTGTTGATTGCTTCAGGCCAGAATCGACGAGGAGTCTGATATTCTTCAAGCATAGTTCTTGCCATTTCAACCAAAGTCCTGTTCTTTCTTTCGACGACACCATTCTCCTGAGGAGTATAAGGAGCAGACAATTCGTGAGTAATACCAAGTTCATCAAGATAATCATCAAGACCAGTGTTTTTGAACTCGGTTCCATTATCACTCCTAATATGTTTGATCTTGATGCCGAAGTTCGTCGAGGCCCTTGAAGAAAATCGTTTGAAGATTTCCTGCGCTTCGGTTTTATACACTATGATATGCACCCAGGTGTATCTGGAATAATCATCAACTATGACAAAGCTATATAGAGATGCTGCATTGGTTAGTGTTGCATAGTGAGTAGGTCCAAACAAATCCATATGAAGCAATTCAAATGGACGGGTAGTGGTCATGATGGTTTTGGAGGGATGCTTGGATCTAGTCATTTTCCCAGATTCACAAGCACCGCAAAGATGATCCTTGAGGAATTTGACAGATTCGATGCCAATGACATGCTTCTTCCTTGCAAGTGTGTGCAAATTCCTCATGCCTGCATGACCTAGTCTTCTGTGCCACAGCCATCCTTCTGAGGTTTTTGCTAGTAAGCAAGTGGCTGGTTGAGGACCTATAGAGAAGTCAACAATGCACAAATCCCCTCTTCTTACACCTTCGAAGACTTTGGATCTGTCAGATTCCATGATGACTACACATCTATATATACCAAAGATAACAATCATATCAAGATCACAAAGCATCGAGACTGACATGAGGTTAAAACCAAGGGATTCAACAAGCATCACTTTGTCCATATGCCTATCCTTTGAAATAACTACTTTGCCAAGTCCCAATACCTTGCTTTTACCTTTATCAGCATATGTGATTTGCTTCAGAGGTGATGGAGTTAGTGGCATATTCATCAGTAGGCTTTTATCACCAGTCATGTGATGTGTGCAGCCACTATCGAGAACCCACTCAGTATTTTTGGGTTTGTCATCCTGCAGATGAATTAGTACAGCTTACCATCTCATATGCTTCAAGTTTGAAGAATATGATACTAATTTCATCATAACAGAAATGTAAGGACGTGTGAAATATTTCTATTTCATCAATCATTAGCTTGCGTCCTATCAAGAATTTCTTCAGGTCTCCAGCAAATTCTTCAGATGGTGATTTTCATCTGGAGACCTCACCTGCAAAAGTGATTAGTTTGATTTCTTCACCACCCACATATGAAGGGGTGGCAAAGCGTTCTTCATCCTGCGAGCACCATATGAGAAAGGTGGCATTGAAACTAATGCACTTCTCTTAACAGTAGGGGGGTTAAAGTACTCATATGAGTATGCAGAGAACTGGTTTGAGGATTTATGAACATAATGATTTGAAGAATAGCGCTCATAATCATATTCCTTGTAGTTTCCCTGCATGTTAGACGCATAAGCACAGGTATGAGCATAGTTTTGACCAGTTGAGGATTTTGATCCTCTTGAAGACTTTGGTCCTCCTGAGGAATTTGATCTGGGGTTCAGATTCTTCAGAGGTGATGTCATGAGGACATTCACTTGAAGATTTTCAAGACAACTTTTGGGAACCCAGATTTTCTTTAGAGGAGGGCCATTCCTGCAGTTAGTTCCAACATATCGAGCAAAAACTTCACCAGATTGATTTTTGAATAGTTTATAGTTGGAATCAAATGACTCATCAGAGGAATAGGATAATTCACATGAGAAGCCAGTTAGATTAGATGGATCAAAAGGAGGCCCAGTAGCAGCAACCCATGAGGTTTTGGGATACTGCTCAGGTTTCCAATAAGATCCATCAGCATTCAGTTTCCTCTCAAAGGCAATTCCTTCTTTCCTCGGGTTCGTGTTCAAGATCTGCTTTTTGAGCACATCACAAAGGATTTGATTTCCTTTGAGGCTTTTGTACATGCCTGTCACGTACAATTCCTTCAACCCTGCATTTTCATCAGTGATATTTGTGTTTTCCTCAAGTGAGGAAATAGACACAACAGGTGCAGTTGAAGAATTTGTAGCAGTGGTAGCATTTGAAGATTCTGGTGAAGAATTAGCAGTTTCACGATCAATGCATTTAAGACATGGAGGAATAAATTCAACTTGACTAGCGCTGATCTGTTGAGCTAGTAATGAATCATTTTCCATACGAAGATCATCATAAGACATCTTCAGCTTCTCAAGATCAAGCTTCCTTTGAAGAAATTCGTAGGAAAGCTTCTCATGATCAGTGAGGAGTGTATCATAACGATCCTCAAGAATATCAAATCTAGACTGAAGATTTTTCATGTCATGAGCGAGGATTTGATTAAGATTCATTTCTTCATTCAACAGATCATGACTTTTGTCTAGCAGTTTTTGAAGCTTTTCCAGAGCAGTTTGTTGTTTAGTGGCAATGATGGCAAGTTTACTGTAACTGGGTTTTTTGTAATCATCATGTTCACAGTCACTTGAATCAGAGGAGGAGGCATTATGTGATACCTTTGAACCTTTTGCCATGAAGCAATAGGTTGGAGCGAAGTCATCAGCATAGTCATCAGTATGGATGGTGCACTCATTTTCTTCAAGATTGAAGATTGACTTGCTGACGAAATTGGTTGCTAGTGCAAGACTAGCCTGTCCGGATTCTGACTCTTCTCCAGAGACTTCTTCATCACATTCTTCTGATTCTGCCTCGGAATCCATTTCCTTGCCAATAAGTGCCCGAGCCTTTCTGAAGCTAGTCTTCTTGTGTGAGGAGGACTTTGAAGATGTGGATTTTGAGGATTTCTTCTTCTTCCTTGAGTCATCAGAACTGTCATCCTTGTATTTCTTCTTCTTTGATTCCTTTCCCCAGCGAGGACAATCAGCAATGTAATGACCTGATTTCTTGCACTTGTGACAGGTCCGTTTCTTGTAGTCCTCAGATGCAGATTAAGATTTCCTCATGTCTCTTCTTGATTATTTACCGAACTGGCCTCGTCGTGTAAATCTCTGGAATTTCCTCACAAGCATTGCAAGTTCCTGACCAAATTCTTCAGGGTCACAACTGCTGTCCTCTGTGTCTTCTTCTTCAGATGAGGACATTTCTTTTGCCTTCAGTGCACGTGGTCTGGAATAGCTTTGTCCATATAGATCTCTCTTTTCTTCAGGCTGGAATTCATGAGTATTTAGCCTTTCGAGGATATCAGTAGGATCTAGCATCTTGTAGTCTGGTCTTTCTTGAATCATCAGAACTAAAGTGTCAAATGAAGAATCCAAAGATCTCAGCAGTTTCTTCAGTGATGTTTCGAGCTCCCAGTGCTTGCAGTTCATTTGATATGTCAGTGAGGCGATCAAAGGTGTCTTGACAGCTTTCATTGTCATGTCTCTTGAAGCGATTGAAGAGATTGCGAAGAATATCAACACGAGAGTCGCGTTGGGTTGATACTCCTTCATTTACCTTGCACACTCTCTCCCAGATCAGTGTTGCAGAGCCTAAGGCACTTACTCTTCCAAACTGGCCAGGGCTCAGATGACCACAGATGACGTTCTTCGCTTGAGAATCGAGTTGCTTGAATTTCTTCACATCAGCTGCAGTGACACTAGCAGAAATGATGGGGACACCATTTTCGACAATATACTAGAGATCATTGTCTATAGCTTGTAGATGCATTTGCATTTTGTTCTTCCAGAAGGGAAAGTTCTTTCCCTCGTAGGTAGGACATGCTGCAGTCACCTTAAACATGCCTGCAGTTGACATAACTAAAACTCCAGGTGGTTAAACCAAAATCACACAGAACAAGGGAGTACCTTGCTCTGATACCAATTGAAAGTGCGTTATATCGACTAGAGGGGGGGTGAATAGGAGATTTTTAGAATTTCAACACTGAGGAAATTCCTTTTGAGGAAATTCCTCACTGATGACTAACTTACAGCGGAAACAGTTAAGGATCAGTTGTGCAATCGTTCACAATAGCAATATTACAGAGTGTAGATTATGAAAAACAGATTGCACAGCAAGCAGGCACGCAGAATATAGATGATGATTAACTCAAGTGAAGAATTTGGGGTTGAGGAAATTCAGAGAAAGTCTTCAGCAAATTCTTCAAACAGTCACAGTGAATGTCATCAACACATAATACAGAGAATGTAAAGAGTTGAGGAATTAGAACCCGATTCTTAGTGAAGACTGTTGTTGATGACCCAGTTCCAACTGCTGTGAAAGTTGTACATCTGGTTTGGAGCGGCTTGGTATTTAAACCAAAAGGACACCCAGTCCCGGGACACACAGTCCCTACCGTATTCTCCTTGAGCTAAGGACACACAGTCCTCGCCCAACACTCGTGGTAAGTCTTCAGGGCAGACTTCCAAACCCTCACAAACTCGGTCACCCGGCGATCCACAATTGACTGCTGGATTGCTCTAGACCATGACGCCTAACCGTCTGGAGGATTCATAGTCCTCAAAGGTAAAAGGCTTCAGTCCCACACAGGAACAACTTCTTCAGTGATGCTCAATCACTAGGTTTGGTTTGTGGTTTCGGTGGGTGGTGTATTTCCTCACTGATGATTTACTCTCGAAAGCTCTGAGGAATTGGGTTTCTCTTATGACAAGTGTCAGTTTCTAGCGGAGCAGCCAACCAGCTAGTGGTTGTGGGGGGCGGCTATTTATAGCGTGGGAGCATCCCGACATGATTTGACATTAATGCCCTTAAATAATATGACCGTTGGAGTGGATAAGATCAGTGACTTGGCATGGCTTATCGAAACGGTCGAGACTCTCAACTGTGAGAGTCCTCATGTCACTCATATTCCTCACTTGAGGCTTTTGGTAGGATTTGGCTTGGGTTGAGCATCATGAGGAAATCCATTCCATAGTGTTACTTTGACCCCCTTTAACAGTACGGTGTTCCTATTCATCAAATGCGAAGAAAGTAAAACAGAAAACGTAAATCTTCACGCTTCAATTTCTTCAGAACGGTTTTCTTCAGGAACCACCGATCTTCTCAATATCAATATCTTCATGAGGAATATCAATTTCATTGCAAATTCTTCGCGATTCATTTCTTCAGCTCCAGACCAATTTCTTCAACTGAAGACATATATTTTTAGGGGTCGATATTCTTCAAATATCTCAAACTCCTCAATGACTTATAGATCCTGTGTACACTTAACAACACATTAGATACTTAACCTATAAGTCTTCAAACCACCAAAATCACTAAGGGTCTCTAGATGCACTTACAATATATATATATATATATATATATATATATGACTGTTTCATCCATAAGCCAGAATACATAATATATTTCACCCAAACTGCCCCATCCTCATAACCATATTAAAATAAGTTTCATCCAAAATACATACATATTACACTAGTTTCATCCATACATACAAACTTTCATATCCATTTTCTACAATAGTTTCAATCCAAGCTTCCGTGAAGCCATTTTAGAAGAAACCATATTGAAGCACTGCATCAATATAATCCAAGCTTCCGTGAAGTCAATGTAATCTGCAAAATGGGAAATAAGTAAGTCAGAAGAATAATACTAGATGAAGAGGAGAAGAAATAAGTAAGTTTCATATCCATTTAGCTCCAAAAATACATACTCAGCTAATTTAGCTCCAAGAAGAGGATAAGAGGAGAAATGAAAAGAGGGAAGAAGAAGAAGAAGAAGGAGAAGCAAAATTATCTAAATTCTTCTTCTTCTTCTTCTTCTTCCTTCTTTTCATTTCTCTTCTTCTCCTCTTCTTAGAGCTAAATTATCTAAGTATGTCTTTTTGGAGCCATTTTAGAAGAAACCAACCTTCTTCTTGTCCTTCTTCTTCTTCTTCTTGTCTTCTTCTCTTCTTGTTCTTCTTCCTTCTTTTCATTTCTCCTCTTCTCCTCTTCTTGGAGCTAAATTAGCTAAGTATGTCTTTTTGGAGCTAAATGGGCTCATTATGTCAGTTTAGAGGAAAACAAGCTAAGTATATAATATTCATGAGCTAACCAAGGTACTTATGCCATTTTTGGTTTATTATGTCATTTTGGAGCTAAATTAGTCATTTTAATGAGCTAACAAAGGTTCTTATGATGATTTTTCCTAACTAAGCTAATTATGTCATTTTGGAGGATAATTAGCTAAGTATGTCTTTGTTGGGGGAAATAAGCTACGTAGAAGAAGAAAGAGAAGAAGCAATGAGAGAAGAAGAAGGAAAAGCAAAAGTAGAAGAAGAAGGAGGAGGAGGAGGAGAAGGAGAAGGAGAAGGAGAAGGAGGAGAAGAAGAAGAAGAAGAAAAGAAGAAGAGAAGAAGAAGGAGAAGAAGAATGAGAAGAAGGAGGAGAGAAGAAGAAGGAGAAGAAGGAGGGCTCCTTCTCCTTCTTCTCCTCCTTCTCCTTCTCCTTCTTCTCTTCTTCTTCTTCATCTTCCTCCTTTTAATTTTTCCTCTTTCTTCTCCTCTTGTCCTCTTCTTCGAGCTAATTGAGCTAATTATGTCTTTTTGGAGCTAATTATGTCATTTTGGAGCATAATTAGCTAAGTATAGGTCATTTTTTATTAAATAGACCATTTTGGAGCTAACTAAGCTAATTATGTCATTTTGGAGGATAATTAGCTAAGTATGTCTTTGTTGGGTAAAATAATCTATGTATAAGAAGAAAGAGAAGAAGCAAGAAGAGAAGAAGAAGGAGAAAGAAAAAGAAGAAGAAGGAGGAGGAGGAGCAGAAGGGGAAGGAGAAGGAGAAGGTGGAGGAGAAGAAGAAGAAAACAAGAAGAGAAGAAGAAGGAGAAGAATAAGGAGAAGAAGGAGGTCTCCTTCTCCTTCTCCTTCTCCTTCTTCTCTTCTTCTTCCCTTCTTCTTCTTCTTCTTCCTTCTTTTCATTTTTCCCCTTTCTTCTCCTCTTGTCCTCTTCTTCGAGCTAAACTAGCTAATTATGTCTTTTTGGAGCTAATTATGTCATTTTGGAACATAATTAGCTAAGTATAGGTCATTTTTTATTAAATAGATCATTTTGGAGCTAACTAAGCTAATTATGTTATTTTGGAGGATAATTAGCTAAGTATGTCTTTGTTGGGGAAAATAAGCTACGTAGCAGAAGAAAGAGAAGAAGCAAGAAGAGAAGAAGAAGGAGAAAGAAAAAGAAGAAGAAGGAGGAGGAGAAGGTGAAGGAGAAGGAGGAGGAGAAGAAGAAGAGAACAAGAATAGAATAAGAAGGAGAAGAAGAAGGAGAAGAAGGAGAAGAAGGAGGGCTCCTTCTCCTTCTTCTCCTCCTTCTCCTTCTTCTTCTCTTCTTCTTCTTCTTCCTTCTTTTTCATTTTTCCTCTTTCTTCTCCTCTTGTCCTTTTCTTTGAGCTAAATTAGCTAAGTATGCCTTTTTGGAGCTAATTATGTCATTTCGAGGATAATTAGCTAAGTACAGGTCATTTAGGTGGAAGCCTAGCTAACTATAGGTCATTTCGGAGCTAACTTGGGTAAAATAGGTCATTTTGGAGCAAACTATGCTTATTAAGCCAGTTTGGATCTAGCTAAGCTAATTATAGGCCATTTAATACCTAAGTTAGGGGGAATAGGTCATCTTGGAGCTACGTAAGCCTTATTATGTCATTTAGGACAACTTAGCTAAGTATAGGTCATTTTTTATTAAATAGGTCATTTTGGAGCTAACTAAGCTAATTATGTCATTTAGGTAGAAGCCAAGCTAACTATATGACATTTTGGAGATAACTTGGGTTAAATATGCCATTTTGGAGCTAACTATGCTTATTAAGCCATATTGGACCATTATGCAGTTGTTCAGCAATACACTAGAAATAACATACCATTATCGTCATCACGACGGTGAAGCACGGTGGCTTTGGCTTGTTTCACCTGGAGAAGGCTACCCTGGAGAAGGCTCCACTATAGAAGGGTCATGCGATGCGTTTCGGGAGATATTCTGCACCAAACATCTTTTGCTATGTGTCGTTATCATGATGACACTCTTGAGATCACTGTATTGGAATGAAACTCACCGTCCCCGCCATCTTAATGACTAGCATCGACGGAGGGACATGGCCGGTCTTCTCGCACATAGACTGTACATTTCGTTTTGACAAGTCAAACTTTTTAGTTATTAATGAAATGGACATTAAAATGCAAGATTTGAAATAATATGAAGCAGAAACTTACCACGAAGAGCTCGTACATGGCCTTGATAGACGCATCATTCCGTGCCCTCTCCGCCTCCACTAATGCAGTCGTTCTCTCCTCCAGCTCCTTCATCTCCTTATCCTTCGCCAACAAAAGCGTCTGCATTGCCACTCTCTCTTTCAGAATAGTAGCCTGCAACACAACTCATTGTTAGCATTGTAATCATATTGGTTCCCACGCACAACATAATGCGGAAAGATAGTTGAGTCCATTAAACTAACCTCGATGGCGAGATTGACTGGCCGTGGACGAGGTGTTATCTCGGGACAGGAGCTCGTTTGGCGTGCCTTTATCTGCCGGAGAGTGGTAGGAGAATGTATAAGGCCGTCTCCAATGGCGAACGAGCCATGGGGCTTCCCATTGCCAGCAATCATCACCAGCTCTGGATCAATAGGCCCCTCGCTCGGGTTAAAGTCCTCCCCTTTCCTCACCTTCCCATGATCTCTATACTTCACAAGCTTGTGCTAGGAGGAGATGTTGGTGAATTTTTCTGGACGCTCGAGGTCAGACTCAGAAAATGCCTTGACCTTCTTGTACGAGGCAGTACGGGCCATCGCATACAGGTTGTACATCTGTGGCACCTCCGTCTTATTGTGACACGGCTAAAAGAGAGAGAGAGGAAAAATGTATTAGTAAAGGGCTCAAGATAGCATTAAGAATGAATTGCATGAGGCATGAAGCAAACCACATACCCAGTTCTCGCAAAATTGGATTAAGTTGACACTCCCTTCAAGGTGTGGCACACCAACTATTTTGCCACGCCTCCCCTTGGCGTTGTTGTCGCTGGCCTTCCACGTTTTGGAGCACCACTGATCCACCAAGGCCTCCCAACAATCCATATTATCCACACACCATCTCGGGGCCACCTAAGTTAATAAAGAGAAATTTGAGCGCAACGTGTAAGAATCGAATTAAGGAAACTAACTACAAGTCCTCAATAATATGTAATTACCTTTATGTAATGTTCCTTCTCCATCTGAGAATCGCGGCACTTCGCCTTGCCTTCCTAATACGCTGCCAGGCATAGTAGTCTCGAATAGCCAGCACCAGAGCCTTGTGCCGAAAGTTTTGAAGTAGGCAGCGACATTCGGTTTCGATAACCTTTGCCGCGTCCTCCTCGTATCCCTCCTCACACCTGTAGTAGTTCTACAAAGGAGATAACACTGATTAGTCCAATAACTAGCTTGGGTTGATTTATAGTTTTGTAAAGGAGAAATTACCCAGAACTGTCGGATCACCATGTCAGCCCTCCTGTGGCACAAAACACCGTCGATATCCACCTCCGCCGGGGCCGGGGCACCCTAGTAGTGCTCCAAGGTGATTCCTACCTCTCGCTCCCGACCGGGCAACATAACAAACCACGGGAAGATTTGACGACAAAGCACACCAAGGACGCTGTTGGGCTTGCGGACACCCTTGGCAACAATCCAACCCGTGTAGTATGACAAATTAAAACCAAAACATTAGATATTTGAGAAAACATGAAGGCAAAAGTTTAAATAAGAGTAAATTAACTTACTTGTCCCCATTTCGCTTAATCGGCAACCTCTGCTCGCGGGTCGCCGGCACAAGCGGGAGCCCCGAACTACCACGCTGGTAGACGGTGGCCCCCTCACCCACCTCCTTGTCGCTATCAGCATGGCCACTTGGCTCAGGCTGACCCAGATCAGCCCAGGTATCCCACTTGGTCTCTCGGGACGTACCCTCATCCCTGCTTTGCTCCTGAGTCGCCTGGAACGAAGACTGTGGGACATGAGTCTCGTGGGTCGAAGGCTCGTCAACCTGAGGCTCGTTGACCTGAGGCTCGTGAACCGGAGACCGTTTAGCCTCCACCTTAGACGAATCCACACTAGAATTCTTGTGCTCAGGTGAATCAGCTTGGGGTGGCGGCGAGGAAGGCGTGGCAGCCAAGTGTACCTTTAGTACCACATAAGTAGCAACATGAGTAATAAAATGTATATAAATACCAACATGAGTACAACATAAATACCAACATGAGTACAACATAAATACCAACAATAGCATTTTCACCCACAATAGCATTTCCCTCATAGCTGGCCTTTCAAGATTGAACCATGCCTTTGGTTTCACTATGCTTTCCTTTCCTTTTTGTTGTCGCAAGTTTTGTAACGGTCTATCACATAGAGCCTCCAGGTCGATTCTAGTCTTAGGATTTTCATTTGACTTCCCCTCTATGCCGCACAATGTACCAAAAATGGCCTCCGCAATATTCTTTTCAGTGTGCATCACGTCTTTGAAGTGAGTCCAGGCGTGTTCCGTATTATACCCTTTTAAGTACCCTGGATGCAAAGGATCAGGCTCGAGAGCGTTTAACTGATCAAGGGTCTGTTCGCCTGTCAACGCAGTTGGTGCAGTGTTTTTCACAACTCTACCTTTGATGAAATTCTTCTTGTCTTTTCTGAACTTATAGCCAGGATCCAGGAACTGTCTATGCATGTCGAAGCAAGAAAACTTGCGACCAGCCTGCATCCAACGGAATTGAAGAGCTGCCTTGCAAGTGGTGCACGGGAACTTTCCATGCACACACCAACCAGCGAATAGCGCAAACACCGGATAATGATGTGTTGAGATGTACCGCAGATGCATTTTGAAATTTGTTTTAGTAGCGGCGTCATAGGTCTTGTTCCCATTATCCCAGGCTTCTTGCAACTCATCCTTAAGAGGTTGCACGTACATATTCATATTCTTCCCCGGATAGTTGGGCCCTAGAATTATCAACATCAGGAAAATGTTCTTTCTTTTCATAATCTCTCTGGGTGGGAGATTGAGTGGTATGACAAATACAGGCCAACAATTGTATTGTGCTAGCGTCATACCATACACATTGAACACATCTATGCTGATGGCAACTCTAGGAGGCCTTGGATCTTCCAATTTATCCTTATGTAATGCATCGAAGTGCTTCCACGCAAAACCATCTGAAGTGTGTACCATCATCTTGCTCCCATTCGCATCTAGTTCGGTTCTTTTACCCAATTTGTGCCATGTCATCTATCTGGACGTCTCTTCGACCATGAAAAGACGTTGAAGTCTTGGTACGATTGGCAGATACCGAAGAACACTAATGGGGATTTTTGTCTCACCCATACCGTTGTCTACCACAATATACCTGGAAGAATTGCAAATGGGGCAATAGTTCAAGGCCGCATACTCAAGCCTAAATAAGGCACATCCATTGTCAGAGGCATGTATGTTCTCATATGGCATCTTAAGTACACGGAGGATTTTCCCTAACTGGTACAAGTTTGTAGGCAGTACAAGGCCTTTGGGTAGAAAGTGTCCAAATATCGTCATCATCGCGTCATAGCATTCTGTGCCTAGGTTGAATTTAGCCTTCAGAGCCATTACTTGCGCAATGGTATCCAGCTGACAAAGATCAGTCTGCTCGTGGAGAGGACGTTTTGAAGAGTCAAACATTTCATAGAAGGCCTTTGCAGATTCCTCCATTTCATCATCCGAATCCCGAGCATCATCAAAGTCTCGCACCATTTCTTCGATCCCGGTACCATGCTCATCGGTGCGACGACGAATAACCTCAACTCTGGCACGTTGGTCAGACTCACCATGAAAAGTCCACACCGTATAATTAGGTGTAAGACCCCACTTCTGCAGGTGTTTACCCATTTCAAACTCTGTCTACTTTTTCCAGTTGTCGCAGTTGGAACTGGGGCACCATGTTTTTTGCCGGCCATTTGCAAATGCGGCTCTCACAAACCCCCTGGTTTTTGTTAACCATTAATGGGTCATGTCTTTCTGACTAGGGTGACCAGTGTACATCCAAGCATGATCACTCATCTTGCCTAGCTACCTATGGGCACACAAGAACTAAATATATAATTCATCATCTATATTCATCCATTAATCAAGTTTGTTGGTTTTATTACGTCCATGCAACATACACGCTAATAGGTAAAGACATGTCCTAATCCGACCCGAATATGTGTACATTGGGTTCGGTTTCCCATGGTCTGCTCTAGATCCGATGCAGAATTTCGGCAGCACCTCCCCGTTGTTCTCCTGATACACGTCTCGGCAATAAGCAGAGATGATGTGTACCCGGAGAACAACAGGGAGGCACTGACAAAAATCCCCATCGGATCCGAAGCACAACATACGGGAAAACGAACCCAATCTACACATACTCGGGCTGTCCATGGATAACGTTGGACAATTCGAAAGGATGGCTATTATAAATATGCAAAGACATGCATATTTATAGATGTCGCCATTTCAAATGGGAGACACATACTGGTAACGCATACTCATGATGGAAGAAACCTATAGCTAGCAAGTTTCATCGGCACGAAGACCGGAACAAGGCAAATTAAGGGGGTAGGAAGATAAGTCATTTGTGCTCACGAACAAATGCAGGGGCGGAGCTTGTCCAAGGCACATGGAGGTCGTTGAAGAACTTCACATTGAAATTCACCCGATCAACAAAACATAATCGGAAAATATGTGAACTCATAATTTACAAAACTATGACCCCGTCGGCCTCTAGAAGACCGAAAAGCACATTCTCGTTCAACAATAGGCAAAAGAGGTGTCGGGGGTTGGGGATTAGTGGCGTCGAGGGTCGATGGTGTTGCGTGTTGGTGGCGTCGGGGGTCGGGAGTTAGTTGCGTCCGTGGTCTGGGGTCCGTGTCGTCGGGGGTCGAGGGTCACTGGCGTCGGGGGTCAGGGTCTTTTTGGTCAACAAGAGGCCGAAGAGGTGTCGGGGTCGGGAGTTGTGGGTCAGTGGCATTGGGGGTCGGGGTCGGGGGTCGAGGGTATGTGGCGTCGACGGTCGGGGGTCGTGGGTCAGTGGCGTCGGGAGTCGAGCGTCAGTGGAGTCGGGCGTCGGGGGTTGGGGGTCAAGGGTCAGTGGTGTCGAGAGTCGAGGGTTAGTGGCGTCGGGCATCGGTGGTCGAGGGTCAGTGGCGTCGGGAGTCGAGGGTCAGTGGCGTTGGGCGTCGGGGGTCGGGGGTTGAGGGTCAGTGGCGTCGGGATTCGAGGGTCAGTGGCGTCGGGCGTCGGGGGTCGGGGTTAGTTAAGTCGGGGGTCACGAGTCGGGTGTCGAGGGTCGTGGGTCAGTGGTGTCGCGTGTCGGGGGTCGGGAATCGGGTGTCAGTGGCATCGGAGATTGGGGGTCGAGGGTCGGGGGTTGGTGGCGTCGGGCGTCAGGGGTCATGGTCCGGGGGTCGGGGGTCATGGTCCTCTTCTTTCTTCTTGTCCTCTCTCCTCTTTTTCTTCTTCTTCTTCTTCTTCTTGTTGATCATCTTATTATTACTATTATTATTATTATTCTTTTTTCTTCTCCTCCTCCTCCTCCTCTTCTTCTTCTTCTTCTTCTTCTATCTTCTTCTTCTTTCTTCTACTTTTTTTCTTCTCTTAATTTCTTCTAAGTTTTTTCATTTCTATCTAGTTTTTTATTTTCTATCTACATTTTTCTACCTAATAAAGTAACTATCTAATTTAACAAAAAAAACAGAAAAAATAACTAACTATCTAATTTAAAAGAAAAAATAGAAAATAAACTAACTATCTAAATTACCTATCTAATTTAAAAGAAAAAACAGGAAATAAAGAAAAAAAGGAAAAAAAAATCACCTGCGGGGGCGTCGGCAGGAGCGTCGGGCGGGGGCAGGGCGCCGGTAGGTGCTTCGGGCGGGGGCAGGGCGCTGGCTACGGCAGGGTTGGGGGCAGGGCGCCGGCTACGGCAGGGGCGGGGGCAGGGCGCTGGCAGCGGCGGGGTGGGGGACGACATAGGGCGTAGAGGAGGAGGGGGTGCGCGGGGAGCGGTGGGATGGTGGTGGAGGAGGGGCAGCGTGGTGGTGGAGGAGAGGGGGCCCGGGCGGCGCAGGAGTGATCGGCGGCGGGGTGGTGGTGGTTCCGGAGGTGGGTCAGGGGAGGGGGCGGCGTAGGGGGCCGGTGAGGGGAGGGGCGGCGCCGGGGGCGGGTGAGGGGAGGAGGCGGCGCAGGAGTGAACGGCGGCGGGGGAGTGGTCGGCGCAGGAGTGGCACGCGTGCGGGGGCTGAGAGAGTGGGGGAGAGAATGGGGGCAGTTGGGGGGAAACGAACGTTATAGGCACGTCCCCTTTTCAGTGTGCCCCCGGATGACAAAGAGCCCCAGATAGACGCCAAAGGCCAGAATGAAGGCAAAGAGCCCGTCCATTGGACCTGGACAGGCCCAAGGTCCAGTGGGACCCATCTTGGCCCTTTGTCATCTGCCCTAGGGCTCTTTGACATCCGCTGAAGATGACAAAGGTCTGGCCGATGGTAAATAGTCTATTTGCCATCAGTCATCCCTTTACCGTCTGCTTTAGGTCAGCTGACGGCAAAGAGGTTCTTTGCCATCAGCCATCAGACAACAAAGAACTGGCTGATGGCAAAGAACTGGATTCCAGTAGTGATGGGACTATCAGGCTCTGCGTTGATTACCGTTCCCTCAGTGAAGTCATGATAAAGAACAAGTATCCATTTCCAAGATTGAAGACCTATTCGACCAGTTAAATGGTGCCAAGGTATTCTCCAAGATCGATCTTGGATCTGGGTACTACCAACTAAAGATTCGGCCCGAAGACAAACCAAAGACGACATTCGTGACCAAGTATGGCCGGTACGAGGGCACGGTCAAGCAATTTGGGTTGACCAATACCCCAACCTACTTCATGTACCTCATCAACAAAGTCTTCATGGAATACATGGACAAGTTTGTTGTCGTCTTCATCGAGGACATACTCATCTTCTCCAAGTCCAAAGAAGAGCATGAGCAACATTTGAGGATGGTGTTGGAAATACTTTGAGAGCATCAACTTTATTCCAAATTTAACAAGTGCGAATTTTGGCTACGCGGAGTTGGATTCTTGGGTTATACCATCACGGCAAATGGATTGGCCGTCAATGCCGCCAAGATTACTACCGTAACAAAATGGGAGTCGCCAACCGATGTGAAGGAAGTCAGGAGCTTCCTCGGGCTCGCGGGATATTACCGAAAGTTCCTGGAAGGATTCTCTCGCATCACCCGACCAACGACTCAGCTCCTAAAGAAGGACAAGAAGTTCAAATTGTTGACGGAGTGTGAAGAAAGCTTTCAAGAACTGAAAAAGAGGCTAACTACCGCCCCAATACTCGCAAGTCCACATATCAACAAAGAGTTTGTGATATACTGCAATGTATCCATAATCGGGCTCAGTGGCGTTTTGATGCAAGACGGAAGGGTCGTGGATTTTCTGTCAGGGCAGTTGCGCCCTCATGAAGAGAACTACGCCACTCAAGACCTCGAATTGGTGGCCATAGTTCATGCCTTGAATACATGGCGGAATTACCTTTTGGGGTAACTCTGCGAAATATACACCGACCACAAGAGTCTTAAGTATATTTTTACCCAAAAGGAACTGAATATGAGGCATCGAAGAAGGTTGGAGTTGATTAAAACTACGACCTCAGCATTCAATACCATCCTAGTAAGGCCAACGTGGTAGCATACGCCTCGAGCCAAAAGGCTTGTACCTTAAATGCTATGATCAAGGAAAGGATATCTTCTCTATATGAGGACCTGGAAAGCTTCGGGTTGGAGCTAGTTGAACAAGGATTCCTGGCGAACCTCGAACCCAAAAGCACGCTGATGGATGACATTAAATAGGCCCAAAAGGGACACAAGAGAATCGAAGGCATTAAGAGATAGATCAAAGAAGGTAAGGCCCTAGGATTCTCAATGGATGAATAAGGAGTTCCGTGGTTTGGGAATCGCATATGCATACCCAACAAGGCTGAACTCAAGAACCTAATCTTGCAAGAAGTCCACGACACTCCATACTCAATCCAACCTGGTGGGACCAAGATGTATCAAGACCTCAGGGAAAGATTCTTGTGGCATGGCATGAAGAGGGAAATAGCTTCATATGTCACAAAATACAATGTATGCCAACGAGACAAAGCTGAACACCAGCAACCTACTAGGCTACTACAACCTCTCCGGGTGCCTGAATGGAAGTAGGATAAAATTGATATGGACTTCATCATTGGTCTACCTAAGTCAGGCAAGGGACATGACTCCATATGCGTAATCGTTGACCATCTGACCAAAGTGGCCCACTTCATTCCCGTCAGTACCAAATATGAGGGAAACAGGTTGGCCAGTCTCTATATCGAGCGTATTGTGAGCCTCCACGTATTTTCCAAGGAGATTGTGTCCGATCGAGGCACACAATTCACTTTGAGATTCTGGAAGCAGTTTTAAGAGGCCTTGGGAAACAAACTCTCTTTCAGCACCTCCTTCCACCCGCAGACCGGCGGGCAGACGGGGCGAGTAAATTAGATACTTGAGGATATGATCCACGCTTGTTTCTTGGCGCACAGAACCAAATGGAAAGACTGTCTGCCTTTCACTGAGTTCTCTTACAACAACAACTATCAGTCCATCCTCCATATGGCCCATTTGAGGTGATGTACGGACGTAAGTTCCGCACTCCCCTCAACTGGTCCGAGACTGGTGAAGGATTAATTTTCTGGCGAGACATCATTCGTGAAGCCGAGAATAAGGTGCAACTCGTGAGGGATCACATAAAGGCTGCCAAGTCACGACAAAAGAGCTACGCGGATTCACATCACCGAGAAGTGGAGCTCAACCTTGGAGATCAAGTGTACCTCCGCGTCATGCCTCTTAAGGGAACCAAGCATTTCCACATCAAAGGAAAGCTTTCTCTAAGGTACATTGGACCTTTTAAGATCACCGCAGGGCATGGAGAAGTTGCTTACGAGTTGGAGCTACCTCCAGAACTTTAGGGATGCGCACAACATCTTCCAGTGTCACAACTCCATAAGTTCCTTCAAGCGCTAAGCCGTCCAGATATTTATAAGGAGATCGATCATCAAGCGATTGAATTTCAGCCCGACCTCACTAATCGCCACAGACCGATCCGCATTCTGGACGAAGTCGAGTGTTGCACCCGTAGCGGTACCATCAAGTATTTCAAGGTCCAGTGGAGCAACCCCGAGGCAGAGGCAACATGGGAGCGCAAAGACTACCTTAGATCCGAGTTTTCGTACCTTTTTAGCACCAAACTTAGGAATCTCGGGGACGAGATTCTTGTAAGGGGGATAGGCCTGTCACACCCTGTTTTCACCTCACTTTTTCTTTCTTTAAAAAATTGGTATAAATTAAAAAAATTGAGTGAATGCCATGAGTTCCTGATGTCAGCTGTGCTTCCCTTGCAACGGTGCCAGAAATACTTTTGCTGTCTCAAAAAAGATCTCCGGCAACGGCGCCGGAAATTGTCGTGTCGACGGCACCAGGAATCCTTCAGCTGCGGCTACGCCTTAAGGGACTTCCTAGGCAAGTATGCAAAGGATTTCCCCCGTGGCATTGGAGCCTTGCGTTGGTGTTCCCTCGAAGCGAAAAGGGTCATGTAGCACAGCGGTGGTAAGTATTTCCCTCAGTTTGAGAACCAAGGTATCAATCGAGTTGAGGAGTATGTCAAGATCCTGCACAAACACAAAAAGTTGCTCCCAAAGCTATGAAGGGGTTGTCAATCCCTTATGGATAGTTTGCCAAGTGAGAACTGAAAGCAACAAAGTAACAAAGCAAAGTAAAAGCGGAGGTGCAAACGATGGACGTGAATAGACCCGGGGGCCGTAGTGTTTACTAGTGGCTTCTCTAATGAAAGCAAGTAGACGGTGGGTGAACAAATTACTGTCGAGCAATTGATATAACCGCGCAAAGTCATTACGATATCTATGCAATGATTATTTCTATAGGCATCACGTCCAAAACAAGTAGACCGATACTGTCTCCATCTACTACTATTACTCCACACGTCAACCGCTATCCATCATGCATCTAGTGTATTAAGTCCATGAGAACAGAGTAACGCCTTAAGTAAGATGACATGATGTAGAGGGATAATCTCAAACCAATGATAAAAATCCCATCTTTTTACCCTTGATGGCAACTACATGATGTGTGCCTTGCTGCCCCTACTATCACTGGGAAAGGTCACCACATGGCAGAATCCAAAACCCAGCACTTCTCCCATTGCAAGAATCAAAGATCTAGTTGGCCAAACAAAACCCAAGACTCGGAGAGACTTACAAGGATATCAAATCATGCATATAAGAAATCAGCAAAGACAAAAATATATATCATAGATAATCTGATCACAAATCCACAATTCATCAAATCTCGACAAACACACCGCCAAAGAAGATTACATCGGATAGATCTCCATGAAGATCATGGAGAACTTTGTATTGAAGATCCAAGAGAGAGAAGAAGCCATCTAGCTACTAACTATGGACCCGTAGGTCTGAACTGAACTACTCACGAGTCATTGGAGGGGCGATGATGATGATGAAGAAGCCCTCCAACTCCAAAGTCCCCTCCGGCAGGGCGCCGGGAAGAGTCTCCAGATGAGATCTCGTGGAAACGGAAGCTTGCGGCGGTGGAAAAGTATTTTCGAGGCTCCCCAGATTTTTTGCACAATATTTGGGAATTTATAGGCCAAAAACCTAGGTCAGGGGGCAGCCAGGGAGGCCACAAGCCTGCCCACCGCCGCCTCCCCCTGGTGGCGGAGTGGGGGCTTGTGGGCTCCCTGGAGCCCACCTGGCTTGGCCCAAAAGCCCCTGGTCTTCTTTCGTTCGGGAAAAAATCATTTCGGGGTTTTTCTTCCGGTTGGACTCCGTTCCAAAATCAGATCTGAAAAGAGTCAAAAACACGGAAAAAACAGGAACTCGCACTTGGCACTGAATTAAAAATTTAGTCCCAAAAAATATATAAAAGGTACATAAAACAACCAAAGAAGACAAGATAACAGCGTGAAACCATAAAAAAATTTAGATACGTTTGAGACGTATTAGTGCCTTGATAGTCATTGTGGTATGTGTGCTTGTGAGTAGATATATAGAAATAGTTTTTATAAAATATTATTCCGTAAAATCCTTTTAAATTATTATGGCAAACCAAAGCCTTGCTTTGGGGTTTGCAATGCAAGTCCCTGAATTTATGGGAGTGCCTTCACCCAAAGATTGTATTTTGATTCTAATATTAATATAACTCTTCAAAACCGTAAAAATATTATTTTTAAAGTCATTTTCCTATTTTATTTATATGCCCTTTGTGGGGACCCCGACTTACGAGTCGAGATCGCTGAATGAACATGATCAGTGTTCCCAGAGGTCAATGCTCACCGAACACACATATGCTGAATATTAAGAGTCTTACATCCAAGTATCGAATTATTACAAAACATGACTGATAAGGTCAAGTTCACAAGGTAGGGCCAATAAGGCCAAATCACACTGATACAACTAGTAGCACAAATCTTCGGGCGAAGCGGGTGCCCATGCCATCAGCCTACACCAACAGGCATTCTTACTGGGAAGTGTCCAAGTCCGCCGGGCCGTCTCCGAAGACGTACTCTTCTCCAAATTCCGGTCCTTCCATGTCTGATTAATAATATAACCACTGGCAAGCTAATGAGTACTTTGAATGTACTCGCAAATAGCCCATGATATGAACAATGCATTTGATGGAATAACAAGTAGCATGCAGTATTGGTGGGTAACAACTTAACTATAAATAAACATGCTCATGGATGTGCAATATAAGCTAGATGTTATTTAGAAGAATAAACATGCTCAACATATCTGTCAAGGGCACAACACACCGGGTTCACTCGATATGACAAGTCACCAAACTCGGCCATATCAACCCTTACTCAGATAACACCATTATACACACACACACACACACACTTGGTTTATGTGGAAACGATTGGACGTAGTTTAAGCAGCACCACCCAACTGTCCTTGACTATGGACACGGCTATTCGAATAGCTTTACACTCTTCAAAGGTTGTACACTGTACCCACATGATCCGGGAAACTTCTATGTCATCCACGACTCGCGGTATATAACATAGCCGAGGTAAGTACCCGATCATGGCAATTTCCCCTAACGACACTAGACAAAGAGGTCCACTCGATTGGTACCCAACCCACATGATATACGTCTTAGAGCACCAACGCTGTGTAGTATCATCCATGCGGGGACCAACTGTGTACCCGAAACACATAAAAACGGCATAGTCACCCTACCTGGCACGACCCCATCACGAGAGTGACCACACATCACTCCCGCCACTGGAAATGTGGCTCTTTGCTAGCACCGACCAGAGTAATCAATAAGGCCCCGTCCCATAAACAGGTAACATGGTCGCACATGTAAGGTTGGGACGGTCGACACATCATAAATCTATTCCCATTTCCGAAATCACTCACACCAAAATACCCGGTGCACCACTTCTCCAAAAGTGGCCTCCTAACTCATCATCACACTCGGGCATTAGTGTCACCCGACGGGGTTTTCATAAAACCTTTGATTTATACCATCATCATGCTCATGCTTCTACTATGCTTAGCTCTACTTGTTAACATGGTATCAGCATGACCCTCATACGTGGTAGGATCATGCTCAAAATGCAAGTGTTCAGGAGGAGCCATCGGTAACATCACTTCAATGATTTATCGAATATTTTATGATCACATGGAACGGGAATATTTTCTCTACTATCATGCAATATAACATATGCTCAGACATGGTCAAAGGGTTGCTTGCCTTGATCAGCTAAGTATGTGGCGTCTTCGGGGTCTTCAAGTCCAACTCCTTCGTCAAACGTGGTTTCTATCATCGTAATAAATAAAAAGCAATAAATAGCTCACTCAAAAACAGATCACAAAATCACTTTAAAAATGTTGTTTAATACTGATAAATCTATATTGTTATTTCAAAAATATTTGTCTCTTGTATTAGTGAAAGGATTATAATTAAAATCATTTAATATAAGCAAAACTATTCCAAATAACCTTGTTAATTATTATAAAACATAAAGGTTGTCTCAAAAATTGTTGAAAGGATGTGTTAAATACTACTCATTTTTAGAAGAATTATGGTGGAAGAATAATAAAAATATATCGAGTAATTATTTTCATAATAATCTATCAAAAACAGATTTAACAGAAAAAGAAAAGGGCCTATGGCTCAGGCCTGGCTCGCCCTATGGCTTGGGCCGGCCCAGCAAGCCAGCCAACCAGCACAGGCGCGTGCACATCGAGGTTCAAACCTGACGCACGGGCCCTGTGTTCAGCGGCAGAGAGGAGAGAGGAGCCACCGACAGGTGAGCCCCACCTGCCGGGGTCGTCTTCCTCCTCTGGACAGAGAGGAGGGGAGGCTCGCAGGTGATGCTACCGACGGCCTCGAGCCCAACCAAGGGAAGAAATGGAACCAGCCGACCGTTGCCTAACTGCTGGTGGTCGAGAGGTCGACGGAGAGGCCCTGCTTCACCGAAGACGAGGTGCTACGGCGGAACAGTTTGACGAGGTCGATGGACTGGGTGCTACGGGCGTGGATAATCTGGGGTAGGTGATGGAGAAGCTCCCTGAGGTTGTTAGGAACCTGTAGGAGGTGAACGGAGCACCGGAGTTGGCCCGTAGCCCAAGATCGATGGAGTTCTGAAGCGGCGGGGCCTCGGTCCATCTCGAGCACATGAGCTTGTTGTGCTCAAATGGAGAGGCTAGGGGTGGAATTCAGCCTCTAGAGAGGTGGGATGGAGGTGTTGGAGCAAGGGGGCGACCCTATTATAGGCTCCCGACGGTGTACCGAGCCGGTAGCGCTGGTGGTTTCACCGCTGCTCGCAGGAGAGGCTGTGAGCCTTCGGGGTCGAAACCACGGTATGCGGACGTGGTTTAGGACATGCGTGACCTAGTGAGAGGGAGAGAAAGCAAGGATGGGCGAGCACGCGTGGCCATGGTCTTCTGGTGGATCTGGCGCGCGTGGGCACGCTTCGCTTGTTGGAAATATGCCCTAGAGGCAATGATAAAATAGTTAGTATTATATTTCCTGTTTCAAGATAATCATTTATTATCCATGCTATAATTGTATTGAACGAATACATAGATACATGTGTGGATACATAGGCAAAACAATGTCCCTAGCAAGCCTCTAGTTGGCTAGCGAGTTGATCAAGGATGGTTAAGGTTTTCTGACCATATGCAAGTGTTGTCACTTGATTACTAGATCACATCATTAGGAGAATAATGTGATGGACAAGACCAAAATTATAAAAAGTAGCATGTGATCGTGTCATTTTGTGGCTACTGTTTTCTGCGTGTCAAGTATTCATTCCTATGACCATGAGATCATGTAACTCGCTGACACCAGAGGAATACCTTGTGTGTATCAAACGTCACAACGTTACTAGGTGACTATAAAGGTGCTCTACAGGTATCTCCGAAGGTGTCCGTTGAGTTAGTGTGCATCAAGACTGGGATTTCTCACTCTGCGTGACAGAGAGGTATCTCGGGGCCCACTCGGTAATACAACATCATATACAAGCTTTGCAAGCAATGTGACTCAAGTGTAAGTCACAGGATCTTGTATTACAGAACGAGTAAAGAGACTTGTCGGTAACGAGATTGAAATAGGTATGGGGATACCGATGATCAAATCTCGGGAAAGTAACATACCGAAGGACAAAGGAAATGTTATACGGGATTATATGAATCCTTGGCACAGAGGTTAAACCGATAAGATCTTCGTAGAATATGTAGGATCCAATATGGACATCCAGGTCCCGCAATTGGATATTGACCGAGGAGTGTCTCGGGTCATGTCTACATAGTTCTCGAACCCGTAGTGTCTGCACACTTAAGGTTCAATGATGTTTTAATATAGTTGAGTTATATGTGTTGGTGATCGAAGGTTGTTCGGAGTCCCGGAGGAGATCACTGACGTCACGAGGGTTTCCGGAATGGTCTGGAAATGAAGATTGATATATAGGATGGTTTCATTTGGTTACCGGAAAGTTGTCGGGCATTACCAACGGTGTACCGGGAGTGACAAATGGGTTTCGGTTGTTCACCGGAGGGGCCCACCCACCCAGGAGTGAGCCCAGTGAACCTAGGGTGGAGCATCAGCCCTTGGGATGGTGAGGCCAGCCCAAGAGGGCTATGGCGCCACAAGTGGAACAAACCAAAGGAAAAGAAAAAACAAGGAAAGAGGGAGGTGGGAAGGAAGGAGTGGACTCCTTTCCCCAAACCGAATTGGGGTGGGACCCCACCTCCTCCCATCGGCCGGCGTCCTTGGGGCTCCCTTGAGCCCCAAGGCTAGCCCCTCCCCTCCTCCTATATATATTGGTGGTTTTAAGGCTTTTGAGCCAAAACTTGGCCACGTGCAACTCAAAGCTATACCACGTAGTTCTTCCTCCAGATCGGATTTCTGAGGAGCTCGGGCGGAGCCCTGCAGGAATTGATCATCACCACCACCGGTGCGCCGTCACGCTGCCGAAGAAATCGTTTACTTCTCCGTCTCTCTTGTTGGATCAAGAAGGCCGATATTGTCATCGAGCTGTACGTGTGCTGAACGCGGAGGTGTCGTCCGTTCAGCGCTAGATCGGAACGGAACGTGGGACGAATCATGGGACGACGGCAATTTGAATCACGAAGCGGTACCACTACGTCAACCGCGTTTCTTAATGCTTCATGCTTAGCGATCTACAAGGGTATGTGGATCTAATCTCCCCTCGTAGATGAACATCACCATGACAGGTCTTTGTGTGCGTAGGAATTTTTTTGTTTCCCATGCAACGTCCCCCAACAGTGGCATTAGAGCTAGGTTGATGCGTAGATGTTATCTCGAGTAGAACACAAAAGGTTTTGTGGGCATTTATGTTCGAATTACTTCCCTCCTTAGTATTTTCTCGATTCGGCGGTATTTTTGGATTGAAGCGGCCCGGACCGACATTACTCGTACGCTTACGAGAGACTTGTTTCATCGACCAACATGCAACTGGTTGCATAAGGATGACTGGCGGGTGCCTGTTTCTTCAACTTTAGTTGAATTAGATTTGACCGAGGAGGTCCTTGGATAGAGGTTAAATAGCAATTTGCACATCTCCGTTGTGGTTTTTGCGTAAGTAAGATGCGATCATACTAGATACCCATTGCAGCCACGTAAAACATGCAACAATAAATTAGAGGACGTCTAACTTGTTTTTGCAGGGTATGCTTGTGACGTGATATGGCCAAAGACATGATGTGATATATTGGATGTATGACATGATCATGTTGTAATAGTTAATTTCGACTTGCACGTCGCTACTACGGCAACTCATAGGAGCCATAGGGTTGTCATTAAATTAGCGTTTGTGTTTGCAAATGCGTTTACTAGATTGCTAGGTTGTAGATTTAGTAGTAATAGCATAGATAGCATGACAACCTCGATGGCGGAACGATGATGGAGATCATGATGATGGAGATCATGGTGTGGGACCGGTGACAAGAAGATCCTGCCGGTGCTTTGGTGATGGAGATCAAGAAGCACAAGATCATGGCCATATCATGTCACTTATAATTGCATGTGATGTTAATCCTTTTATGCACCTTATCTTGCTTAGAACGACGGTAGCATTATAAGGTGATCCCTCACTAAAACATCCAAAGTTGAGAAGATAATAGCATGCAACCATAAAAAAATTATAGATACGTTGGAGACGTATCAAGCATCCCCAAGCTTAACTCCTGCTCGTCCTCGAGTAGGGAAGTGATAAAGACTGAATTTTTGATGTGGAACGCTACCTAACATATTTGTCCTTTGTAACTTCGTTCTTGTGACATGAACGTTCAGATCCGTAAGAATCCAAACAATAGTTTACTATTGACATGAAAAAAATAATACTTCAAGCAAACTAGCAAGGCAATCATGAAATTTTGAAATAACAAGACCAAGGAAAGTTATCCCTACAAAATCATATAGTCTGGCTATGCTCCATCATCCCCACACAACGAATTTAAATCATGCAAAACCCTCACGCAATACATGACCGTAAGCCATGGATATAGCACTATAGGTGGAATAGAGTGTGGTGGACGTTGTGAGGCAAAAAGGAGGAGATGGTCACATCGAATCGGTGTATCAACGGGCTATGGAGATGCCAATCAATAGATACCAATGTGAATGAGTAGGGATTACCATGCAACGGATGCATTTGGAGCTATAAGTGTGTGAAAGCTCAAAAGGAGAACTAGTGGGTGTGCACCCAACTTGCTTGCTCACGAAGACCTAGGGCAATTTTGAGGAAGCCCATCATTGGAATATACAAGCCAAGTTATATAATGAAAATTCTCACTAGTATATGGAAGTTTCAAAACAAGAGACTCTCAATCATGAAGAACATGGTGCTATTGTGAAGCACAAGTGTGGAAAAAGATAGTAGCATTGTCCCTTCTCTCTTTTCCTCTCATTTTTTTGTTTGTTTGGGCGCTTTGGCCTCTTTTCATATTTTTTTGGTGAGTATCTTGGCCTCTTTTTTTCCTCACATGGGACAATGCTCTAATAATGATGATCATCACACTTTTATTTGCTCACAACTCAATACTTAGAACAATGATGACTCTATAGGAAATGCCTCCGGCAGTTTACCCGGATGTGCAACGATCTAGCTTGGCGTATGACGTTGAAACATCTCGCTAGCTATCTTACGGTCAGGCAATGGCAATATGTAAGTGACGGCACAAGTCATGAGACGAAACGGTGGCAGTTTCATGGCAATATATCTCGGAATGGCTTATGAAAATGCCATAATAGGTAGGTATGGTTCCTGTTTTGAGAAAAGTATCTGGTGGGTTTGTGTACCGGCGAAAGTTGCGCGGCACTAGAGAGGCTAGCAATGGTGGAAGGTGAAAGTGCATCTATACCATGGACTCACATTAGTCATGAAGAACTCATATACTTATTGCGAAAGTTTTATTAGTAATCGAAACAAAGTGCTAAACGCATACTCCTAGGGGAAGGGTTGGTAGTTTCTAAGCATCGCTCGATCCCGACCGCCACACAAAGTATGACAATCAATAAACCCATTATGCTCCGACTTCCTAACATAGCGGTTCACCATACGTGCATGCTACGGGAATCACTAACTTCAACGCAAGTATTTCTAGATTCACAACACCCTACTAACATAACTATAATACTACCAAATCCATATCTCAAAACTTAATTTCTAGTAATCAAACTTCTCTTACTAATCAATGCACTTGAATATGGAAGTTTTTATTATATCCTCTTTGGATGCCTATCATCTTTAGGACTACTTTCATAGCACAAGCCAATTACCAAGTTACTCAGAGAGAGCACTCTCAAAAAGATATAAGTGAAAATCGAGAGTTTTTATTTGTTCCAAATCTGACACCGCGTGCACTGAAAATATCTAAGTGAAGCACTAGAGCAAAGTTATCTAGCTTAAAAGATATAAGTGAGGCACATGCGAGCTAAATTGCCTAACTCAAAAGATATAAGTGAAGCTCAATGAGTATTCTAGCAAATTCACAATGAGTGCGTGTCTCTCTCAAAAAGGTGTGCAGCAAGGATTATTGTGACACAACAAAAAGAAAAGACTCCTATAATACATAACGCTCCAAGCAAAACACATATCATGTGGTGAATAAAAATAAAGCTCCAAGTAACGTTACCGATGGATTGAAGACGAAAGAGGGGATGCCTTCCCGGGGCATCCCCAAGCTTAGGCTTTTTGGTATCCTTGAATTTGGCTTGGGGTGCCTTGGGAATACCCAAGCTTGAGCTCTTTCCGCTCTTTATTCCATTGTCCATGAGAACTTGAAAACTTCACAACACAAAACTTAAACAGAAACTCGTGGTATCATTAGCATAAGAAAACAAACTACCAACTCTTTAGGTACTGTAGTAAACTCTATTTCTATTTATATTGATGTTAGATTATTGTATTCTCACTTTTCCATGGCTAGTACCCCCCGATACTATCCATAGTTTCATCAAAATAAGCAATCAACACAACAAAAAGAGAATCTGTCAAAAATAGACCAGTCTGTAGCAATCTGTATACTTCGTATACTTATGTTATCTCAAAAATTCTGAACAATTCTGACAACTAGCGAAATTTGCATATAAACCAGCAGCAAAAATAATCAACTCAAAAACTCTTTCTGGATAGGAATTAAAAATAATTTCGTAAGTGAAAAGTTTCTGTCTTTTTCAGCAAGATCAAACAACCATCTCCAAAACTAGTCATAAAGGTTTTACTTGGCTCAAACACAAAAAGAAACACAAAAAACACAATCATAACAAAATTATGATGGTATGGACACAACAAAACAGAAAGCAAAAAATCAAAGATAAATCCATTGGGTTGCCTCCCAACAAGAGCTATTGTTTAATGCCCTTAGCTAGGCATAAGACGATAGAATCAAGTATCGTCGTCTTTGGTGCTCAAACCATAAGTAGCCCTAATCATGGATTCATAAGGCAGTATTATTTTCTTCCTAGGAAAATTATCCATGCCCTTCTTTAATGGAAATTGAAATATAATATTCCCTTCCTTCATATCGATGATAGCACCAATAGTACTAAGGAAAGGTCTACCAAGAATGATGGGACATGTCGGATTGCAATCAATATCAAGCACAATGAAATATACGGGTACATCGTTCCTATTTGCAATAATAATAACATCATTGATCCTTCCCATAGGTTTCTTGACAGAAGAATCCACAAGATGCAAATTAAGAGAGCACTCATCAATCTCGTTGAAGCCTAGAACATCACATGAAGACTTTGGAATAGTGGAAACACTAGCACCCAAATCACACAAAGCATTGCATTCATAGTTTTTAATCTTGATTTTCATAGTAGGTTCCCACTCATCATGAAGTTTTCTAGGAATAGATATCTCCAACTCAAGTTTCACTTCAAGAGATTTCATCATAGCATCAACGATATGATCGATAAAGGCCTTATTTTGTCTATAAGCGTCTGGAGAGTTTAGCATGCATTGCATCAAGGAAATACATTCAATAGAAGAGCAACTATCACAATTGAATTCCTTGAAATCCAAAGTAGTAGTTTCATTACTACTCAAACTTTTAATATCCTCTACTCCACTTTCAGTGCTTTTAGCATCAAGATAGATAGACTCCGAATCATTGGGGTGTTTCTCAACCAAAGTGGATTCATATCCAGCCCCATCATCATTAGGATTGACATTACAAAACTAGGATTCAATAGGAGTCACACCAAGCACTTTAAGATCTCCGTGATTCTCATCACGAGAACACGCCTTTTTAAGCCATTCATGTCTAGCACGAATTTGGATGGTTCTTTCTTTACTCTCATTCATGGAAACACGCATAGATTTCAAAGTTTCATCCATATTAATCTTGGGAGGAGCACATCTCAATTTCAAAGCATCAATATCAAGAGACATTCTAGCAACGGTCCTAGCCAAGTCATCAATTTTGAGCAGTTTTTCTTCTATGGATGCATTGAAAATCTTTTGCGAGTTGATAACCTCTTTTATATTACTCTCAAGATCAGAGGGTAATTTATTGTAAATTCCATGAGCATTGTTGTAGGAATTGCCAAAGTTATTAGAGGGATTACTAGGAAAAGGTCTAGGAATAAAGTTACCTCTATAAGCATTCACTACTGGAATCAGAGAATTTGCCGTGTGCCGGGTCATTGCCGTCTGCTGGCTGATGGCAAAGAAGCTCTTTGCCGTTAGCTACCAAAAAATAGATGGCAAAGAAGTGCTTTGCCATGAGTCGCTTCTTTGCCGTCCGCTAGCGGACAGCAAAGATGGCCCATGCAGACGGCAAAGAAAATCGCAGTTGTAGGCATTACATTTGCCATCCGCCGTGTCTTTGCCGTCCGCCAAAAGCTCCTTTGTCGTCTGCCTTGGAGCACAGCAGACGGCAAAGAAGTCAACCCCACGGCTGCCCACTAACGCTCCAACCGCCGTGTCTTTGCCGTCCGCCGAAAGCTTCTTTGCCGTCTGCCTTGGAGCGCACCGAACGGCAAAGAAATCAACCTCGGCTGCCCACTAACGCTCCAACCCCACCTCGTTGTTTAAATAAAAAAAACCACCTCGTCGCCCTCCTCCCGCACGCTCCCTCCCCCATCTTGCGCACGGACCGTCGCCTCCCAGCCCTCCCCACCGGCCGGCGCCTCCCCGCCCTCCACACCGGCCGGCGCCTCCCCGCCCTCCCCACCGGCCGGCCCCTCAGCGCCCTCCGCGCCCTCCCCACCGTCGCCACCTCCTCCCCCACCGACCGGCACCTCCGCGCCATCCCCCACCGGCCGGCGCCTCCCCGCCCTCCCCCAGCGGCCGGCGCCTCCCCGCCCTCCCCCACCGGCCGGCGCCTCCCCGCCCTCCCCACCGTCGCCACCCCCCATCGGCTCCCCCCTGCAGGCCGCACCTCTCCCCCGATCCAGCCACGCCGTCAGGAGGACAGGCAGCCCCCCTGACGCTCCTCCTCGCCCCGGACGCCCTGGAGCCTCGTCGCCACCCCCCTCCGTCGCCCGCACCCTCCTCCACCGCCTAGCCGGAGCAGCCAGCAAAAACGGTGAGATTATTTCCTTGTAAAAACGGTGAGATTATTCTGTATAGGAGAAAATGAAAGAAATGAGTTCGTACTGCTATTTACCATCAATTTGGTAGTAATTCTTGGACACATGACACATCATACCTACACAAAGAAAATATTCTCATGCTAATATCTATTCTCTTTGAATAAATGATACAAAATAAAGGAGGTGACACCTTCGAATATGTAGAATGGCACAATGTTGTTATAGAAATTATGCAAATACAAATATCTTTTTGTCTGCTGTGGAAATATGATTAACATATAAATGTCAGTTTTACTTAACGCGTTGTGTTAAACAAAGGCCATACCAAGTTCCCAAAATTTACAGTGACATGTGACAACTTTGGTTTAATTGATTTTCCTAATGATTTAGTGTTCAACAAAATAAATTCTGAGACTGCTGCGAATAATGGTGCGTGTCTGCATGTGGAGCATGTCATTAGCCCTCCAAACCCTAGGGCGCTTAGTTTGTGTCATGGCTTTATGTTTGGCCGTTTTGATATGCGTGTGTTAACTTCCTGTTCGTTGTATGCATATCAATTATATAGACCCTGGCATCGACTCTCTATATTTACACCAACTCAATGTGATGTTAAGATGGGTAAAAGTGCCCCTAATATGTGATGTTAAAGAGTTATACACTCATCGCGCATGTAGAGGACATCAAGTACTATCCATGCATCAATCTGAGCAGACGCACGTGCCCTGAATTCAGGAATCTAGTGAACAAAACCAATGTATAAGTAGAGGTCATGGAAAAAAGTGCATCGTATATACAATAGAAGACTGAGTAAGTAATCTGGTTTATGAATAAAATAATTTAAAATTACTACCACGTCACATCTGAAAAGATTAGGAGAACATGGTTGGAGCTGGTTTATGTATAAGTAGAGGTCACATCTGAAAGCACGACACAATGGCCCTGTTTGGATGCCACCGCTAGAGCTAGTTTTAGCTAGTTGGAGCTGGAAAGTTTTATAGGTGACCTGGAAAGTTCTATAGGTAACCTCGACCCCCGACCCCCGACAACACTCACCATCGACCCCCGACCCCCTACTCCGACCCCCGATGCCACTGACCCCCGATCCTCGACGCCCGACGCCACTGACCCTCGACCCCCGACCCCCGACCCCCGACAACACTCACCCTCGACCCCCGACCCCCTACCCCGACCCCCGACGCCACTGACCCCCGACCCCCGACCCCCGACCCCCGACAACACTCACCCTCGACCCCCGACCCCCTACCCCGACCCCCGACGCCACTGACCCCCAACCCCCAAGCCCCGACACCTCTTCGGCCTCTTGTTGACCGAAAAGACCCCAATCCCCGACGCCAGTGACCTTCGACCCCCGATGACACTGACCCACATAGTTATGAGTTAGGTCATATAGTTATGTTAATTATAAAAACATCATATTTGTGTTGATCGGGTGAATTTCAATGTGCAGTTGTTCGACGACCTCCACGTGCGTTGGACGAGCTCCGCCCTTGCGTTTGTTGGTGAGCACAAATGACTTCTCCTCCTACCCCCTTAATTTGCTCTGTCCCGGTCTTTGTGCCGATGAAACTTGCTAGCTATAGGTTTCTTCAATCATGAGTATGCGTGACCAGTATGCGTCTCCCATTCGAAAGGGCGACATCTATAAATATGCATTTCTTTGCATATTTATAACCGCCATCCTTTCGAAGTGTCCAACATTATCCATGGACAGCCCGAGTATGTGTAGATTGGGTTTGTTTTCCCGTATGCTGTGCTCCGGATCCGAAGCAGAATTTCGTCAGTGCCTCCCCTGTTGTTCTCCGGGTACACATCCTCTCTGCTTATTGCCGAGACGTGTATCAGGAGAACAGCGGGGAGGTGCTGTCGAAATTCTGCGTCGCATCTGGAGCAGAGCATAGGAAAACGAACCCAGTCTACACATACTCGGGTGGGATTAGGACCTACCTTTACCTATTAGCGTGTAGGTTGCATGGACGTAATAAAACTGACAAACTTGATTACCGTATGAATATAGATGATGAATTATATATTTATTTCTTGTGCCCCCATAGGTAGCTAGGCAACATGAGTGATCGTGCTTGGATGTACACTAGTCACCCTAGTCAGAAAGACATGACCCATGAATGGTTAACAAAAACCAGGGGGTTTGTGAGAGCCGCATTTGCAAATGGCCAGCATAAAACATGGTGCCCCTGTCCCAACGGGGACAACTGGAAAAAGCAGACAGAGTTTGAAATGGGTAAACACCTGCATAAGTGGGGTTTTATGCCTAATTATACGGTGTGGACTTTTCATGGTGAGTCTGACCAACGTGCCAGAGCTGAGGTGATTCGTCGTCGCACCGACGAGCATGGTACCGGGATTGAAGACATGGTGCAAGACTTTGATGATGCTCGTGATTCGAACGATGAGATGCAGGAATCTGCAAAGGCCTTCTATGAAATGTTGGAGTCTTCAAAACGTCCTCTCCACGAGCAGACTGAGCTTTGTCAGCTGGATGCCATCGCGCAAGTAATGGCTCTGAAGGCTCAATTCAACCTAGGCAGAGAATGCTACGACGCGATGATGACGATATTTGGACGCTTTCTACCCAAAGGCCATGTACTGCCTGCAAACCTGTACCAGTCAGAGAAAATCCTCCGTGTACTTAAGATGCCCTATGAGAAGATACATGCCTGTGAGAATGGATGTGCCTTATTTAGGCTTGAGTATGCGGCCTTGAACTATTGCCCCATTTGCAATTCTTCTAGGTATATTGTGGTAGACAACGGCATGGGTGAGAAGAATCAGACCAAAATCCCCATTAGTGTTCTTTGATATCTGCCAATCGTACCAAGACTTCAACGTCTTTTCATGGTCGAAGAGACGGCCAGACAGATGACATGGCACAAATTGGGCAAAAGAACCGAACTAGATGCGGATGGGAACAAGATGCTGGTACACACTTCACATGGTTTTGCGTGGAGGCACTTCGATGTATTACATAAGGATAAATCGGAAGATCCAAGGCAACCTAGAGTTGCCATCAGCACGGATGGGTTCAATGTGTATGGTATGACGGCATCACAATACAGTTGTTGGCCTGTATTTGTCATTCCACTAAATTTGCCACCCGGAGAGATTATGAAAAGAAAGAACATTTTCCTGACGTTGATAATTCCAGGGCCCAACTATCCGGGGAAGAATATGAATGTGTACATGCAGCCGCTTAAGGATGAGTTGCAAGAAGCCTGGGATAATGGGATCAAGACCTACGACGCGGCTACCAAAACAAATTTCAAAAAGCATGTGTGGTACATGTACTCGACGCATGATTATCCGGCATTTGCGCTATTCGCTGGCTGGTGTGTGCATGGAAGGTTCCCGTGCACCACATGCAAGGCAGCTCTTCAGTTCCGTTGGCTGCAGGCTGGTCGCAAGTATTCTTGCTTCGACATGCATAGACAATGCCTGGATCCTGACCATAAGTACAGAAAAGACAAGAAGAATTTCATCAAAGGTAGAGTTGTCAAAAACACTGCACCAGCTGCGTTGACAGGCCAACAGACCCTTGATCAGTTAAACGCTCTCGAGCCCGATCCTTTGCGTCCAGGATACTTCAAAGGGTATAATACGGAACACGCCTGGACTCACAAGTCATGCTTATGGGATCTCCCTTACTTCAAAGACCTCCTTTGCCCACACAACATTGACGTGATGCACACTGAAAAGAATATTGCGGAGGCCATTTTTGGTACATTGTTCTGCATAGAGGGGAAGTCAAAAGATAATCCTAAGGCTAGAATCGACCTGGAGGCTCTATGTGATAGACCGTTGCAAAACTTGCGACAATGGAAAGGAAAGCAAAGCATAGCGAAGCCAAAGGCATGGTTCAATCTTGAAAGGCCAGCTATGAGGGAAATGCTATTGTGGGTGAAAATGCAGTTGATGTTCCCCGATGGGTATGCTGCGAATCTAAAGAGGGGAGCGAGTCTTGAGAAATTGAAAATATTTGGGCTCAAGAGTCATGATTGGCACATATGGATTGAGCGGGTAATGCCGGTGATGTTGCGTGGCTTTATCCCTGAGGATGAATGGCTAGTACTGGCAGAGCTGAGCTATTTCTTCCGTTCTCTTTGTGCAAAAGAACTATCGCGTGGCGTGCTAGATGAAATGGAAGAGTTGGCGCCGGAGTTGGTCTGCAAATTAGAAAAGATCTTTCCACCGGGCTTCTTTAATCCAATGCAACATTTGATTTTGCATCTCCCGACCGAGGCAAGAATGGGGGGGCTCGTTCAAAATCGATGGTGCTACTCAACTGAGAGGATGCAGAAGACGCTTCGAGCTAAGTGTAAAACTAAACGTAGAATTGAAGCATCGATGGCCGAGGCATTCATTACTAAGGAGGCGGCAAACTTCGTGACAACACACTACGAAGCCAAAAATCATCATTTGCATAACCCGAAGCCTCGGTACAATGATGGCGATCGACAAAAAGTTCGATCCAACCTCAGCCTATTCAAAGGTAAGCTCGCACCATCCGGTGCTTCGAAAGGGAAATCGTTGGATGTCGAAGAATGGCGGACCATTTCATTGTATATCTTCACCAACCTAACAGAAGTGCGGCCGTACATCGAGTAAGTTCTCGGTAATTTATTGTTCCGCAACTTCTAAATGCTTTGAACTACTCTTATTCCCGGATATTTGATATAGTCGATACCTCGCCGAATTCTCGGATGGAGCGGTCATCGAAAAGTATTCCGTCGAAGAGTATGAGCTTCTCGCAAAGCATGGAGGCGACTATCCTGGTTTCATCTCTTGGTTCAAACAAAGGGTAATTAATTACCATTAAGGGCCCATTTGATTTATTGGTCTAATTTGCGGCTAATGCGTCCATTCTTTCGTATTAAACTTGTAGGCTGATGCAGAGTCTATGGACGCCGAGTTGAGACAAGTCGCTAATGGTTTTGACTATAAGGTCCGTTCATTTGACAAATACAACATCAACGGGTATCACTTTCGTACCTTTGGCAAAGAGCTATCTATGCCCGACCTAAAGACTACAAATTGTTCAGTCTCTGCTATCGGCGAAGGAGACACCGAGTATTATGGAAGGGTTGAAGCAATTTATGAACTTCTATTCTATGGTGAAAACCCACCGACCGTCCTAGTCTTCAAATGTTATTGGTTTGAGCCGAGGGAGACTAGAAGCACTCATGAACATATAGGACTAGTCGAAATCAACCAAAACACCCACTTAGATGTTCCCGATGTCTATATTACGGCTCAACAGGCGACACAAGTTTTCTATCTACCGTGGGCCTGCCAAACTGATCCAAATCTCAAAGGTTGGGATGTCATTTATGAAGTGCCACCACATTTTAGACCACCTACCCTCAATGAAGAGGATTACGAACCTCACATTAACCCAGACACATATGAAGGAGAATTCTTCCAAGAAACACGTATGTCCAAGAAACGTTTCAAGAACCGCTCTACTTCACCCCAGAACATTGCAGTAGACAGCGAAAGTGAATCCGTCTTAACCCCTGAGCCCGAACAGGAAGAGCTGGAAGAAGAAGAGGTTACTGCTGCGGATGACCTGTCACTTCTTGACCTATTACATAATGGTGGCCTTCCACATGTTCTTCTAGATAGTGATGATGATGATGCATTTATTGATGATAGTGATGATCATGATGCATTTATTGACCCCGAAGCATATATAGACGAGGACGATTGTTATTAGTTCATGTAAGGTATTCAACTATTATACTATATATAAATTTTGAGTTCATGTTAGGTATTCGATTTTTATTAGTCATGTTGGTATTTATGTTGGACTAATTTCATTTACTCTTTGTCATGACAGGTGTTGAAAGATGGTGGGAAAGGGTCGAAAGCACGCCGCGGCTGCTTCTTCGTCGGCGGGTGATGGGATAGGTACTTCCATTCCTGCCTCGCCTCTTTGGAGAGTGTTGCTCTCTACTCTGCAAGGAGCGCCCCCCGTGAGAGGAGGTCGACCACCCGCGAAGCCGAGAGGCACTAAAGGTACACGTTGTATTCATGTTTGTATTTATGTTGTACTCATGTTGTATGCATACTAAAGGCATTCTTAGCCAATTTAGCCCGAAGAAGGGGACAAGAAGAGAAAAAGAGGAAAAATGAAAGGAAGGAAGAGGAAAAGTGAGGAGAAGAAGGAGGAGAGGGAGGAGGAGAAGAAGAAGGAGAGGAAGGAGAAGAAGGAGGAGAAGGAGAAGGAGCTCCTCCTTCTCCTTCTTCTTCCTCCTTCTTCCTCCTTCTCCTTATTCTTCTCCTTCTTCTTTTCTTCTTCTCCTCTTCCTTCTTCTCCTCCTCCTCCTCCTGCTCCTCCTCCTCCTCCTCCTTATTTTACTTCTTCTTCTCTATCTCTTCTTCTACGTAGCTTAGACTCATCCAAGAAAGGCTAAATTGGCTAATTATCCTACGAAATGACATAATTAGCTTAGTTAGCTCCAAAATGGCCTATTTAATAAAAAATGACCTATACTTAGCTAATTATCCTCGAAATGACATAATTAGCTCCAAAAAGGCATTCTTAGCCAATTTAGCCCGAAGAAGGGGACAAGAAGAGAAAAAGAGGAAAATGAAAGGAAGGAAGAGGAAAAATGAGGAGAAGAAGAAGGAGGAGAGGGAGGAGGAGAAGAAGAAGGCGAAGAAGGAGAAGGAGGAGAAGGAGAAGGAGCTCCTCCTTCCCCTTCTTCTTCCTCCTTCTTCCTCCTTATGCTTCTCCTTCTTCTTCTCCTTCTCCTTCTTCTTTTCTTCTTCTTCTCCTCTTCCTTCTTCTTCTCCTCCTCCTCCTCCTCCTCCTTATTTTACTTCTTCTTCTCTATCTCTTCTTCTACGTAGCTTAGACTTATCCAAGAAAGGCTAAATTGGCTAATTATCCTACCAAATGACATAATTAGCTTAGTTAGCTCCAAAATGGCCTATTTAATAAAAAATGACCTATACTTAGCTAATTATCCTCGAAATGACATAATTAGCTCCAAAAAGGCATTCTTAGATAATTTAGCCCGAAGAAGGGGACAAGAAGAGAAAAAGAGGAAAATGAAAGGAAGGAAGAGGAAAAAGGAGAAGAAAGAGGAAAAATGAGAAGAAGGGGACAAAAGGATAAGAAGAAGAAGGAGAAGAAGGAGAAGAAGAAGGAGAAGAAGGAGAAGAAGAAGGAGAAGGAGCTCCCGCTCCTTCTCCTTCTTCTTCTCCTTCTTCTCGTTCTTCTTCTCCTTCTTCTCCTTCTTCTTCTTCTCCTCTTCCTTCTCCTTCTCCTCCTCCTCCTCCTCCTCCTTTTTCTTCTTCTTCTCCTCTTCCTTCTCCTTCTCCTCCTCCTCCTCCTTGTTTTACTTCTTCTTCTCTTTCTCTTCTCCTATAGTTAGCTAGGGTTCCACCTAAATGACATAATTAGCTTAGTAAGCTCCTAAATGGTCTATACTTAGCTAATTTCTCTCCGAAATAACCTATATATACACTACTTCATCTAGTATTATTTTTCTAACTTTCTTATTTGTCATTTTGCAGATTACCTTCACTTCACGGGAAGCTTGGTTGATGGAATGCTTGAAGAGGATTTCTTGTACCATCGGTTGTATTGAAACTATTGTAGTATATGAATATATGAAACTTTGTATGCACGTGGATGAAACTGGTGTAATATATGGTTTGGTACGGATGTAACTTCCATAATATGTATGCACTATGGATGAGAGTTATTTTAATATGGTTATGAGTACGGAAATAAATTTATTTATGTCAAATATATATACATATATCCTGATTATTGTTAAAAATGCTGGATATAACAAAAAATAAATAAAAAGGGGCTGGTTCCCCTCTTTTCCGTCTGCCAACACATGGCAAAGGGGGGGAGGCACATGGCAAAGGGGAATCTGCCCCCTCTCTCTCCCCTCTTTGCCGTCTGCCAACACATGGCAAAGGGGGGGAGGCACATGGTAAAGGGGGAATCTGCCCCCTCTCTCTCCCCTCTTTGCCGTCTGCCCCCACATGGCAAAGGGGGGAGGCAGACGGCAAAGGGGGAATCTGCCCCCTCTCTCTCCCCTCTTTGTCGTCTGCCCCCACATGGCAAAGGGGGGGAGGCAGACGGCAAAGAGAGAATCTGCCCCCTCTCTCTCCCCTCTTTGCCGTCTACCCCCACATGGCAAAGGGGGGGAGGCAGACGGCAAAGAGAGAATCTGCCCCCTCTCTCTCCCCTCTTTGCCGTCTGCCCCCACATGGCAAAGGGCGGGGGGCAGACGGCAAAGAGAGGAGGCCTGCCGTTAACACTTAACGGGGATGTTGCAATATATGTCGTCCCATTTATTTTGCCGTCTGCCCCCTCATGGCAAAGATTCTTTGCCGTCCGCTTTGTGAAAGCAGACGGCAAAGAGCCTCTTCACCGGATTTTTTTTTACCGTCTACTTTGCCATGAGGGGGCAGACGGCAAAGCCTTTGCCGTCCGTGGTTGCCCCCTTTGCCGTCCTCCTTGGCAGACGGCAAATTTCTGAATTTCAGTAGTGATTCTTGTTGCCAAAATTATTCCTACCAACAAAATTAACATCCAAGCTCTCATTTCTATTCTCAATCAAGGAAGACAAAGGCATATCATTTGCATCTAGAGGAGCACCTTTACTAGCAAACAATTTCATTAACTCATCCATCTTAGCACTCAAAGAGTTAATTTCTTCTATAGCATGAACTTTTTTACTAGTCGGTGAAATTTCAGTGTGGCATTGAGAATAGTTTGTCATCATATTATATAGGAGTTTTGTGGCTTATCCTAATGTGATTTCCATGAAAGTTTCACCAGAGGCGGAATCCAAGATATTTCTAGAAGCAAAATTCAAACCATTATTGAAGATTTGTATAATCATCCAAAGACTCAGGCCATGAGCGGGACAATTTCTAATCATCAATTTCATTCTCTCCCAAGATTGTGCAACATGTTCACGATTTAGTTTCTTAAAATTCATGATATCATTATGGAGAGAGATAATCTTAGCCAGTGGAAAATACTTGGATATATAAGCATCTTTACACTTGTTCCAAGAATCAATACTATTTTTGGGTAAAGATGAAAACCAAGTTTTTGCTCGATCTCATCATTATCCACATCTTTCTTCTTTTGCATATCGCATAACTCAATGAAGGTATTAAAATGGGATGCAGCTTCTTCACTAGCCAGGCCGGAAAATTGCTCTTTCATAACAAGATTCAGCAAAGCAGCATTGATTTCATATGATTCCACACTAGTGGCGGGAGCAATCGGAGTACTAATAAAATCATCATTATTAGTATTCGAGAAGTCACACAATTTGGTGTTTTCAGTCATTTCGACTTCAGCAAGCAGACAAGCACACAAGCGAGCAGAAAGCAAGCGAAAGAAAAGGGCGAACGAAAAAGGAAAATATTTTTGTAATTTTTCGTTTTTTAGAAGTGGGGGAGAGGAAAACGAGAGGCAAAAGGCAAAAAAGTAAATGCAAGAGATGAGTTTGCGATAGTTACTTGGATAAGCTTCACTTAGAATAGTCCCCAACGCCAGAAATTGACACGTTGAAGGGAGACTATTCTTGACTCGATACTCCCCGACAACGGCGCTAGAAATTCTTCTTGCTACCTCTTGAGCTTGCGTTGGTTTTTCCCTTGAAGAGGAAAGGGTGATGCAGCACAATAGCAGTAAGTATTTCCCTCAGTTTGAGAATCAAGGTATCAATCCAGTAGGAGTATCAAGACAAGTCACCAATGTACCTGCGCAAAAACAAACAAACTTGCACCCAACGCAATAAAGGGGTTGTCAATCCCTTCACCATTAATTGCAAGGGGAGATCTGAAGGTGGAAAGTGCAACAAAGTAAAAGTGTAGGGCTGAAAATATGATGTGAAGTAGACCCGGGGGCCATAGTGTTCACTAGAGGCTTCTCTCATGATAGCAAGTATTACGTTGGGTGAATGAATTACTGTCGAGCTATTGATAGAACCGCGCAAAGTCATGATGATATCTAAGGCAATGATCATACATATAGGCATCACGTCCAAGACATCTAGACCGATAATGTCTCCATCTACAACTATTACTCCACACATCGACCGCTATCCAGCATGCATCTAGTGTATTGAGTTCATAACAAACAGAGTAACGCCTAAAGCAAGATGACATGATTTAGTGGGATAAATTCATGCAATAGATATGAACCCCATCTTTTTACCCTTGATGTCAATAACACGATGTGTGGCTCGTTACCCCTTCTGTCACTGGGTGAGGACACCGCACGGTATGAACCCAAAACCAAGCACTTCTCCCATTGCAAGAATTATAGATCAAGTTGGCCAAACAAAACACACAACTCGAAGAGAATTACAAGGATACGAAATCATGCATATAAGAGATCATAGGAGATTCAAAAAATATTCATAGATAATCTGATCATAAATCCACAATTCATAGGATCTCTACAAACACACCGCAAAAGAAGATTACATCAGATAGATCTCCATGAGGATCATGGAGAACTTTGTATTGAAGATCCAAGAGAGAGAATAAGCCATATAGCTACTAGCTATGGACCCAAAGGTCTGTAGTGAACTACTCACGCATCATCGGAGAGGCAATGGGGTTGATGAAGAAGCCCTTAGTGTCCGAACCCCCCTTCAGCAGGGCACCAGAACGTGCCCCAGATGGGATCTTGCGGAGACAGAAGCTTGCGGCGGCGAAAAAGTATTTTCGTGGCTCTGTGTGGGAGTTTTGGATTTTTAGAGAATTTATAGACGGAAGAAGTAGGGCAAAGGAGCCACAAGCCTGCTAGGCGCACAAGCCTGCTAGGCGCGGCCCCCCAGGCCGCGACTAGGGGGCTTGTGACCTCCCACGGGGTCCTTTGCCTTGGTTCTCAAATCCCGTGCGTATCTTCTGTTATGGAAAATATCATTCCACAGGTTTATTCCGTTTGGACACCATTCAATATTGTCCTCTGAAAAAGTTCCAAAACACGGAAAAAACAGAAACTAGCACTTGGCACTGAGTTAATAGGTTAGTCCCAAAAAAGATATAAAATAGCATATTCATGCATACAAAACATCCAAAGTTGACAAGATAATTGCATGGAACCATCAAAAATTATAGATGAGATGTATCAGCTGGTTATCTTGATTTTTTCACAAAGGTCATGGAATGCCTAGAGGTAGTCGCCAGATAGGTGGGTCTGTTGATAGAGGAGGAAAGTCGCGATCTCCTGTCCCACGCGTTGACACACGTCTTCCGCAACCTCCTTTACGCCGACCGCCAATTTGATGTTGAGGCCGCAATGGCCACCCTTCGTGAGGAGATCCGCGACACCTTGGGAGAAGAAGTGGGAGACCACATCAAGACGCTAAGCGCTCAGTTCACCCTTGACAACCTCGAGGGTCAAGGGGTGCCGAGGGAGACGCGATCGATGATGATGGCGATGGAGCCGAAGCGTATGGGGATGACGATGGGGATGAGAAGGACGTAACCCTCTAGGCTTCCATTGACCTCCATGTCCATGTCAGCTTGTAGTCCCGCCAAGGCTTGAAGCCATCTGCTTTTGTTTCATACTTCGTGCTCCTTCCGTGAATACTTGAGCTTTTGTATGGCTTCCTTTGGTTCCACTCCATAACTTGTATTATCTGAATGTAACCCTTATGTGAGGCTCAACCATTACCGGTGAACCAGGCCTTGATCGCCTGGGTAGGGCCAAGCGGTGAGGATGCCCAGAGCAGGCCGGATCCTCCCGAGGCAGTGGGCTCAATAGGTCATCCTATTGCCAGAAGTCACGCTTCCCGCACATGGGGTGTTTTGCCTCGGGGGCATGACACATGCTCGTAAGCTTGCTCTTGCAGGTCGTATGAGGGAATTATGCACTAAGGGCCTTGGTGAGGTGGTGCGCATGGGGACAAGCCCGTGGATGACGCTTGTATCTCGGGCGTGGGCACCGTACCACAACCCTCGCTCATGTGACCTTCAACAGGGAGACACCGAGAACACATGGTAAGAAAAGAAAAAAATAACGAAACTCCGCAAAAACCAGAAGACCAATATCTTTAATAAAACCAGAGGTGAACTTGTTCACAATGCAAATTGGGGAGATGCAACTGCCATGTCTGGCATGGGTTAGCCTAGTGTGCTTGTTTACAAGTCAAAAAAGGAAGAAAAGTGGCCGCCGTGTACAACATGGGCCATCCTAGAAAGAAACGTGTTTGTCGTGTCTAGCACAGGTTAGCCTGGGGTTAGATGCGGCCCGCGGGACATCTTATTTGCTCGTTCTCCAAGCGTTGTGCATGATGCTTCCACTTGTGCATGGGCATAGTCACGGTTCGACAGTCATTCTGCCAGTGCGGAGCATAGGGACTTCCACTTGGGCTTGGGCGGCAGCCCCCTTTCGAGGCCATGCCACGTCTCGTCTTGGGCTTCCAGTTGGGAGGCTCTGGGACATGTACAACCCAAAACTCATTATTACATGAGAGTGTCACGGGCGGCGATAATTGGGCGGACACCCAAGGCACAAGGCTTAGGAGTTCCTAACCCGGTCTTCAGGTGCTTCAGCGAGTTTCGGCGCAGAAGTGCGCATGTCGGTGCAGCAATCTTGTGGCCCAAACATGAGCGAAATAATGCCCCGTGCAGCCACAAGAGCACGGTTGTGTGCCCCTAAGGCCCAACATGAGCGCAATCGTGCCTGCGCGGCTGCAAGAACATGACACTAGGAGAGTCATTATGGGAGGTGCCAAGGGGCCTGCTCAGCGGCAGCGCCAGCCAAGCCGCATTCCCTCCATCTGCCCGCGACGGTTCTCCGAGCGGTTGCGACACTAAGGACCTTGGTGAGATGACTAGAACGGGCTGCCATCCCGTGAGGCATGCCTTGACCACTTAGGTTTCTCGGCGCTGTGAGGATATGTCCTGATATAGACGACGCGTCTAACCCCCCACCATGGAAACATCATAGGGCGGTTGTGAGGGCGCGTCAGCCTCCAGCAATGGCAAAAATCCAGAGATTAATATTTAGACAAACGACACCATCTCAATTGAAGGTTAATAAAGTTCCTCAAACATCTAGAAAACACCTGCTCAAGCCGATGCAAAATACAGGGAATTGCATGATTCGAACAAACCAAAAAGTCATCTAATGGACCCGCAGCCATAGGATCGTCATGACGTTTGACGTCGCATGTAGCTGAGGTCTATCCCTCGGGGTTGGGGGGGCAGCTGGCTCCTGAGGCTTCAAGGACCCGCGGGGTCCTGACAGCTTGCTAGGCATGCGTGTCCCGCACATCTTGCAGCTTGCCGATCTCCTGAAAGGCGAACTCCTGTAACCTGGAGCTTGGCGCCACACTCGTGGCTTGTGTGGGTGCACGCTGGGGCGCGCCCCCGCATGGTTCCTCAACGCCCCCTCATCACACTGACAAAGCTAGGCGTCTTCCAGGCGGGGGACCCCGATGCCGGCCTGACATTGGTGTTGGCCGCGGCCTCCTATGCTGGAGGGAGGTGCCGGCTGGAGGTGCGAGGCTCGTGATACCGGCTTGTGCTGCGGCACAATTCGCCCCTACGGTGTCAGGGTCGGGCAGCAGTTGCCTCTTCCTTGAGGGTGCGTCCCCTCAAGGCCCGACGCCCTAAGTGTCGTCGTAGTGTTCCATTGCGGCAACTTTGTAGGTGCACTCGAGGGAGCGGATCACATCATTCTCGTCGCAAGTGATTGTGACAACACCGTCGAGGCCCGACACCTTGAGGATATTGTAGCGTGATGGACCACCTCCGAGAACTTGGACAGGGATGGGTATCCCAAAATCATGTTGCATGGAAGACCGGTGTATGCCATATCAAAGTCGATGAGCTCGGTGCGGTGGTTACGGCGCGTGCCGAAGGTGACGGGGAGAACAGTGGATCCGCCATCCGCGCTCGAGATTAGCCTGGTGGGCGTCTGCCCGCTGTAGGGCACATTGAGCGCATCGAAGGGTTCCGAAGAAATCACGTCGCGGTTGGCGCCCCCGTCGACGAGGGTCTTGGTGAAGGAGACGTTGTGGATGATGGGGTGCGTAGCACAGGAAGCATGCCCGCAACAACCAGGGACTTAGGGTTGTCTCTGGATTCAAAAGAAATGTCGTGTTCTGATCTCCTGAGTGGCCGCTTATAACACACAAGTGTAGGGGATTGTTTGTAGCCTTTTTCAATAAGTAAGAGTGTCGAACCCAATGAGGAGCTAAAGGTAGAATAAATATTCTCTCAAGTTTTATCGACCATCGATACAACTCTACAAACACATAACATTTGATTTACCTAGAACAAGTATGAAACTACTTTGTAGGTAATAGGATAGTTTGCACGAATAAAACTAGAAGTACTCTGCAGGAATAAAACTATGATTAAATTGCTAGATAATAAAAGTTAGTTGTTTAGTAGGAAGCGTTTGTCAAACAAGAAGGTTATTTGTCCCTCGGTAATCAATAACTAGACCGGTAATCATTCCAACATTTTTACCTATGGGAGGGGCATGAGCTAACATACTTTATCTACTTGGATCATATGCACTTATGATTGGATCCCTAGCAAGCATCCGCAACTACTAAATATCATTACGGTAATACCCAACCATAGCCTTAAGTATCAAGTCCGCTTTATTCCCATACGCAACAACCCCCTTACTCGGATTTATGCTTCTGTCTCCCAAGCAACCCACCATAAGAGAATCATGAACATACTGCAACACCCTATAGCAGGGACCCCTCACATTTTCGTGAGACGGAAGGCACTGTAGGACAGCACCATAATAAAATGTACACTCAAACCAACCACGATCATTGATTACACCACTGGACAAAACAGATCTACTAAAACAAAATAGGATAGCCACAAATCATTGGAAAATAATATACGGAGTTGATCACCATGTTTAAGTAGATATTACAATGGGGAAAGGGGGATTTACACCGCTGCATAGAGGGGGAGAAAGTCGACGTTGACGATGGCAGAGTTTTGGTGTAGACCGTCATCACGATGAATGCCCCGACGGCGTTCCAGCGCCACAGGGAGAGAGTGGAGAGAGCCCCCTCCTTCTTATTCTTCCTTGGCCTCCCCCTAGATGGTAGGAGAGTTCCCCCTCTGGTCCATGGCCGCCAAGGCAGCGGATGGGCAGGAGCCCCTCCGAAATTGGATCTTCCTCTCTGTTCTCTTCTATTTTTCCGTTCCTGTTTTATTACCGAAAACTGTTTCTTATATTCCCAGAGATTCGTAACTCCGATTGCGGTGAAATTTTAACACGATATTCCCCCACAAATTAGCTTCCTTGGGCCTGAAGGAGAGCTCCAACCGACGTACGAGGTGGGCACAACCCACCATGGTGTGCCTCGGCCCCTGGCACGCCCTCGTGTATCGTGCTCGATGTGGGCCTCTGTCTACATTGATTCCACCTCCCAAAAATCACAAATATTTCAGAATAATTCCCCATAAATTTTTACCACATTTGGACTTCATTTGATATGGAATTTATACAAACCAATAAGAAAATAAAAAAATAGGAACTAGCACTGGGTAGTGGATCAATAGTACAGTCCAATAAATCATATAATATGTTGCCAAAAGTATATGAAAGTTGGAGAATATTGGTACGAAACAACCAAAAATTATAGATACAACGGATACGTATCAGCATCCCTAAGCTTAATTCTTGCTCGTCCTTGAGTACTTAAATGATAAAAAGATAATTTTTGATTTGGAATGCTACCTAACATAATCTTGATCAGATGTCTAATCATGGCATGAATATTAAGGTACAAGTTATTCAAAGCCATAGTATATCATTTGACATAAAGACATTAATATTCAGGTATCCCAACAAACAATCATGTCTTTCTAAATATCAAGGCTAGAGAACACTATCCCTACAAAATAATATAGTTGTGTCATGCCTTGTCTTCTTAGGACAAACTATAAATCATGTACTACCCGTGTGTCAGCCAATCAATTCGTTCATAGTTTTTAACGCGCCTCGGCATTTTCAACTCTCACGCAATACATTAGTGCAAGCCATGGATGTAGCACTATGAGTGGAATATAAAAGAGCGGTAGGTTTCAAAGGGGTAAAAGTGGAGAAGAAAGTCCCGCATCAACTCAGCGTATCAACAGGCTATGGAGATACCCATCAATAGATATCAATGCGAGGAGTAGGGATTGCCCTCCAACAGATGCACTAAGAGCTATAAGTGTATGAAATCTCAATATGAAAACTAAGAGGGTGTGCATCTAACTCAATAATGAAAAATTTGTACTACTATATGTTATTGACAACATAGGAGACTTTCTATATGATAACATGGTGCTACTTTCAAGCACATGTGTGGAATTAGCATGCCCCATCTCTCTTTTTCTCTCGTCATTTTATATTATTTTTCTTATTTTTCTTTTATTTTCTTATTTTTTTCACATGGTGCTACTTTGAATCATTTTATTATTTTTATTTTTTTCTTAGCCTCATCCCGACTTGTGTGGGAATCATAGTTTCCATCATCCTTTCCTCACTGGCACATGCTCTAATAACGAAGAATGATGATCATCACAGTTCTATTTACTTGTAAATCAATATTACAACTTGATACCTATATCATAATATGAATCTATAAAAATCCCTCTAGCAGTGTACTAGGATGTGCAATGATGTAGCGTAGTAAATATATCAAAAATGGACAAGCCATGAAAATATCATGCTAGCTAGCTTATGATCATGCAAAGCAATATGACAATCAATGATCAAGTCATCAAAACGGAAGTGGTGAAAGTTGCATGGCAATATATCTTGGAATGGCTATGGAAATTCCATAATGGGTAGGTATGGTGGCTGTTTTGAAGAAGATATAATAAGGCTTATGTGTGATAGAGCGTATATCACGGGGTTTGGATGCACCGGCGAAGTTTACACTTACTCTCGATGTGAGAAAGGGCAATGCACGTTACTGTAGTATCTATCAAATTGCGAAAAGGTAAGAGTGTGTATAATCCATGGACTCACATTAGTCATAAATAAGTCACATGCTTATTGGAAAAGTTTATTAGCCCTCGAAGCAAAGTATTACTATGTATACTCCTAGGGGGGAAGTTGGTAGGAGTTAACCATTGCGCGCCCCAGACGTTCACAGAAAGATAGACAATCAAGGATAAATTGTGATCCAACTTTCATCGCATAACGGGAGACTATACATGCATGCTTTAGGAATCATAAATCTTAGCATCAATATTCTTACTAATCCAAAACTATTTACTAGTACCTCCCACAATTATATCTTTATATCGCAAAACTATTGCAAGGAATCAAGCATATGAAATTCAGTGATCCATATGTTTTATGTAGGATTTTATGACTAACAATGCAAATGACCAATTCCTGTGGACACTCTAAATAAATATAAGTGAAATAAAAGAGTCTTATTCTTTCTAAAAATATCATGCTATAATAAATATAAGTGAAGCAAAAGAGTATTCTACAGATAATGGTTTTCTATGAGAAGAGAAATAGGCAATCCAATGTTCAAATGATATAAGTGAAGCACATGAAGCATTCTTTAAAGTCATACTCAAAAGATATAAGTGAAGTGAAATTAGCATTCTATAAATCAGCCATAGACTATTTCATACCGGCATGGTGCATAAAAGAAAAGTGAAAACACTAAAGACACTCCCAAATTTACACATATCACATGGATGAAACGAATTCGAAAACATACCAATACTTGTTGAAGAAAGATGGGATGCATTCCGGGGCATCCCCAAGCTTAGACGTTTGAGTTTCCTTGGATATTTACTTGGGGTGCCTAGGGCATCCCCAAGCTTGAACTCTTGCCCCTCGTCCTTCTCCTCATATAGAGACCTCCTCGATCTTCGAACACTTCATCCACACAGAACTAAACAGACGACTCGTAAGATCCATTAGTATAATAAAGCAAAATACTACTTTAAGTACTGTTGAAAACCAATGCATATTTTATATTTTCATTACCCTTGGTATAGTATAACTTCCCCATAGCTTATACCACCGATAAAATAAAATAATGCATCAAAAACAAAATCTGGCTTAGACACAAGAGTCTGTAGTAATCTAAAATTTGACCATACTTATTTAAGTCCAGAAATTCTAAAACATTAAGAAGAAATAAAAAAATTGTATAGTAATACTGCGTAAAAATTTCAGAAACTTTCAATGTTCCAGTAAGAAATGTAAAATCACGCACTTCAGCCAAAGTTTCTGATTTTACACCGCACATACAAAAGGAAAATTTTGGCACAATATAATATAATCGATTTATAAATGGGGATAATTATTTTTCTTGGAAAAGTTTTTGTAATCACGATTCACAAAGTTTCCATGGGCATGAACAAAAGTACAAGGACGTCCCCCACTTCAACGAGTATCATCATGTCTCTCACTTTCCCCTTTCCTTTTGTGAATTTTTTGCTTCCCCTTTATATTTTTTTTAAACTTTATAAAATCACGAAACAGAAACAACTTTCGGGTTGTCTCCCTCGCAGCACTTGCATAATAATTGCAAACATAGAGAGGTGAAGATGTAGCTCATCTCTCATAATAATTGCAAGTAGCAACAACAAGCACATGCATATTATACTCATCAAATCATTATGTGTAGTAGAAAAATGCAAACCATCAATATAATCCTTAACAAGAGCAAACTTCTCTGATATAGTGTCGTTGGGAGAATTAAAATACAATAGGATTATATTGTGTGGGTGCAATAGCAACAATTTCATGCTTAACATAAGTAACTATAGCAAGTTCATCTCCATAAGCATAGTTCATATTGGTATCTTGTCCACAATCATAGCAGGCATCAATTTCATGAAAAAGGGATATTTGAAAAGAATCAAGGGGATCACAGCATCCTTCGATATGTGCGAAGGGAAATTAAACAATGTATGAGTTTAAAAGTTACTCTAATTAGAAGGTGGGCACGGGTAGCTAATCCGCTCTTCCTCTTTTTTTCTTCACTCTCCTCATCAACTTTTTCATCCAATGAGCTCACAGTTTAAGAAATTACTTCTTCCATAGATCCCTGTGAAATATTATTATCTTCCAAGGCAGCGGTCATTCTTCAAATAAATTATTTAACATAAGCAATAGAAGCGTAGTTTTCATAGCAATATTGAAGTATGGCAAAATTTTCAGATTTGTAAAGAGTAGCATCATACTTTTCAATCAAAGAAGAAATTTCATAAGCACCCTTAAAAGCAACAAATTCTTCAATTTGTTCAATATCATAGTAACAATAGGCTTCCTTGGCATAAGAATATAGTATTTCATTATCATTAAACACACATTGGTAGGCAAGGTGTTCTTTAGTTTCTTTAGAACACCAAGTAAAATCGTGTAATTCACATAAATTCAAAGCATAGCAACATAAAGTACTAATTTGATGCCTCAAGAGTTTCCCTTTTTGAGATATGCGGTGTCGCCCATAATGAGCATGCTCTTTTAATGATTTTCCCTCAACTAAGCTAGTTGGGTTTTCAGCACGAGCACAAGTGGATGGGAGATGATCCAAGTAATATTCTTCGGTAGTACGAAACACTAGTGGTTCCTCAACTTTTGGAGTAGCAAGTACATCTAACTTTTTTGTTATTTTCCATTTCCAACCCATATCTAAAGATACGAAACAACTAAAAATATAAAACAAAAATTACTTAGTGATAAAGCAAACAAGCACACACGAGAATATTCACCCCACGCTATTGCTCCCTCGCAACAGCGCCAAAAAAGGTCTTGATAAATCACAAGTGTAGGGGGTCGTTTGTAGACTTTTTTGATAAGTAAGAGTGTCGAACCCAACGAGGAGCTGAAGGGAGAACAAATATTCTCTCAAGTTGTATCGACCATCGAAACAATTCTACGCACACTTAATGTTTGATTTACCTAGAAGAAGTATGAAACTACTTTGTTGATAGGATAGATTGCACGAATAAAACGAGAAGTACTTTGTGGAAATAAACATACGAGTAAATTGCAAGATAATAAAATTTAGTTGTTTAGTAGAAATATTTTTTCAAACAATAAGGTTATTTGTCCCTAGGCAAGCGATAACTAGACCGGTAATCTTTCTTGCTACTTTACATGTGGGAAAGGCATGAGCTAACATACTTTCTCTACTTTGACCATATGCACTTATGATTGGAACTCTACCAAGTATTTGCAACTACTAAAGTTCATTGAGGTAAAACCCAACCATAGCCTTAACAATCAAGTCCTCTTTACTCCCATACGCAATACCTCCTTACTCAGGTTTATGCTTCTGTCACTCAAGAACCCATTACAATATAATCATGAACATATTGCAACACCCTAAAGCGGGGACCCCTCACGTTTTAGCGAGACAGAGGACACCATAGGACAACACCATAATAAATTATACACTCAAACCAACAATGATCATCGATTAGCCCGGAGGACAAAACGGACCTACTCAAACATCATAAGATCGCCACATATTGATACGTCTCCAACGTATCTTTAAATTTTGATCGTTCCTTGCTATTCTATTATCAACTTTGGATGTTTTATATGCATGAATATGCTATTTTATATTATTTTTGGGACTAACCTATTGACCTAGGGGCCAGTGTCAGCTCCTGTTTTTTCCTCGTTTTTGACCTTTTCCAGATAGGAATATCAAACGGAGTCCAAACGGAATAAAACTTTCGCCATGATTTTTTATGAAAAATATCAAAAATACCAGAAGAAAAAGATACCATAGGGGAGTCCCGAGGAAGCCACGAGTCAGGGAGGCGCGCCCCCCTCGGTGTGCCTGGGGGCCTCGTGACTCCCTCGTGGGTCCTCGTGACTTGTTCTCTATGCCATTTGGTCTTATAAATACAGAAACCTACAGAAATAAACCTAGATCGGGAATTCCGCCGCTGCAAGGATCTCTAGCCACCAAAAACCAATCGGGAGCCCGTTCTGGCACCCTGCCGGAGGGGGAATCCATCTGCGGTGGCCATCTTCATCATCCTGGTGATCTCTATGACGAGGAGGGAGTAGTTCTCCCTCGGGGCTGAGGGTATGTACGTGTAGCTATGTGTTTGATCTCTCTCTCTCTCTCTCGTGTTACTGAGATGTCATGATCTCGATGTACTGCGGGCTTTGCTAGTATAGTTGGATCCTATGATGTTCTTCCGCCTCTCCCTTCTTGTAATGAATTGAGTTTCCCCTTTGAAGTTATCTTATCGGATTGAGTCTTTAAGAACACTTGATGTATGTCTTGCACGTGTTTATCTCTGGTGACAATGGGATATTCATGTGAGTACTTGATGTATGTTTTGGTGATCAACTTGCGGGGTTCGTGACATCGGGAACCTATGCATATAGGTTGGCACACGTTTGACTCTCCGGTAGAAACTTTGGGGCACTCTTTGAAGTTCTATGTGTTGGTTGAATAGATAATTATGAGATTGTGTGATGCATATCGTATTATCATGCCCACGGATACTTGAGGTGACAATGGAGTATCTAGGTGACATTAGGGTTTTGGTTGATGTGTGTCTTAAGGTGTTATTCTAGTACGAACTCTAGGATAGATTGAACGGAAAGAATAGATTCGTGTTATTTTACTACATACTCTTGAATAGATCAATCAGAAATAATAACTTTATGGTGGTTTCGTACCCGACAATAATCTCTTCGTTTGTTCTCCGCTATTAGTGACTTTGGAGTGACTCTTTGTTGCCTGTTGAGGGCTAGTTATATGATCCAATTATGTTATCATTGTTGAGAGAACTTCACTAGTGAAAGTATGAACCCTAGGCCTTGTTTCCACGCATTGCAATACCGTTCGTGCTCACTTTTAATATTAATTACCTTGCTGTTTTTATATTTTCAGATTACAAAAACCTATATCTACTATCCATATTGAACTTGTATCACCATCTCTTCACCGAACTAGTGCACCTATAGAACTTACCATTGTATTGGGTGTGTTGGGGACACAAGAGACTCTTTGTTACTTGGTTGCAGGGTTGCTTGAGAGAGACCATCTTCATCCTACGCCTCCTGCAGATTGATAAACCTTAGGTCACCCACTTGAGGGAAAATTGCTACTGTCCTACAAACCTCTGCACTTGGAGGCCCAACAACGTCTACAAGGAGAAGGTTGTGTAGTAGACATCAAGCTCTTTTCTGGCGCCATTGCCGGGGAGGTTAGCGCTTGAAGGTATATCTTTAGATCTTGCAATTGAATCTTTTATCTCTTGTTTTATCACTAGTTTAGTTTATTAATAGAAAACTACAAAAAATGGAATTAAGGTTACCTCATATGCTTCATCTTTTTAATGTCTTTCGTGAAAACGATGGAAATGAAAATTGTGCTCATGTTCTAAAAGAAGAATTACATAGAATGCTTGGTATAAAATATGTGAATGATCAGCATGATTGCAATGTTGTTAGTATGAATTCTTTGAATACCCATGATGCTAATGATATGCAAAGCCACAAGCTGGGGGGATGCTATGTTTGATGAAGATGATCTTTTTAGTTCCCCCACTTTGAATGATCAAAATTATTATGATGAAAGCATGCCCCCTATCTATGATGATTATTGTGATGATACTTATGCTATAAAGAAGAATGATGATAAAACTTGTCACAATTATGAGTACCCTTTTGCTAAACCTTCCTCTTTCAATGTGGAAACTATTTGTAGTATTCAAGTCTTTATGATACTCCCACTATTAATCATGAGAATAAATTAGCTTATGTGGAGAATAGTAAAATTTCTATGCTTGTAGATCGTGAAAAGAATGATTTAGGTGCTGGTTATATTGTCGAATTCATTCGTGATGCTACTGAAAATTATTATGAGAGAGGATCATATGCTTCTATATATTGCAATAATATCAAATTTCCTCTCTATGTGTTAAAAATCTTGAAGCTATGCTTGTTTTACCTTCCTATGCTAGTTGATTCTTGCCCCAATAAATTGTTTGATCACAAAATCCCTATGCATAGGAAGTGGGTTAGACTTAAACATGCTAGTCATATACTTCATGATGCTTCCATTATGTTTGAATTCTTATCTTCTATGTGAGCATCATTGAAACCATCATGCCTAACTTGAAAGGCATAAAAGAAAAGCGCTTGTTGGGAGACAACCCAATATGTATCCTTACTGTTTTTATGTGTTCACATGATTAACATACTGTATTAATCATGTTTTATAGCTTTTATTTCAATAAAGTGCCAAGTAAAGCCTTTATGATTAGTTTGGGTGATAGTTGTTAGATCATGGTGGAAAAAAAAGAAACTTTGCGCTCATGAAATTATTTTTCATTCATATCCAGAGAGAGATATTGAGAAGATTCTTTTTCAGAATTTTTGGGGGTGCAGAAGTAATGTTATCATTCAGATCATTACAAATTGTTCTGTGTTTGACATATTATGTTTTCATTGCATAATTTGCTTGATTTAGTGTTCCCATATGTTATATGCAGTAATATAAATTCTGGAAATGATAAGATACAATAGGCATTGTGTGGGAACATTTATGAATCTTGTCTTGACAGTACCAAAATGAATGATTTGTCTTCATCATACTAACCCATCTCACGAAGTTCTGTTAAGTTTTGTGTTGTGAAGTTTTCAAGTTTTGGGTAGAGTTTTGATGGACTATGGAACATGGAGTGGAAAGAGACTAAGATTGGGGATGCCCAAGGCACCCCAAAGCCATATTCACGGACACCAAAGAGCCTAAGCTTGGGGATGCCCCAGGAAGGCATCCCCTCTTTCGTCTTCAATCCATCGGTAACTTTACTTGGGGCTATAGTTTTATTCACCACATGATATGTGTTTTGCTTGGAGCGTCATTCTTTATTAGAACTTGCTTGCCGTTATTTATATTAATGTTTTTCATCATTTAGTTCAATAAAAATGTCAAGGATAGCCTTTACCATGCTTAATTTGCAAGTTTAGGAGTTGCTCTTCCAAAACAGAAAGTTTGCTTGTAGTGCAAAAATTCCCTAGAATTTTCTGTATGTGAGAATAACTAGAAATTTGGACACAACATGCTCTTATAAATTATATACAGCATGGAATGCTTTCAGATTTTTTGGAGTTAATTAAGTATGGATCTTTCTGCATTCTACACAGACTGTTCTATTTAGGCAGATTGATGATATGTTTGCATTGTTTGCATATGTTTGCTTGTTTAATGATTCCATTCGATGATGGGAGTTTTAAATATGCAGAGGCATTTAGTATGAAATGTCAAATAATAATCTTACTTGTTTACTACAGTAGAGGATGATAAAGTTTTGCATTGATTTATACTAACCTATCTCACGAGTTTTTGTTGAGTTTTGTGTGGATGAAGTTTTTAAGATTTTGGAGACTATCATCTGAGAGGAATTAAGGAGACACAAAAGCTCAAGCTTGGGGATGCCCATGTAATCCCCAATACATATTTCAAGAAGTCTCAAGCACCAAATCTTGGGGATGCCCCGGTTGGCATCCCACCTTTCTTCTTCAACAATTATCGGTTAGTATCGGTTGAACCTAAGGTTTTGCTACTTCACATGATTCCTACTATCTTTGGACTGTCATTTTATTTTGTTTGAATAAGGTACTTTGGATCTGAAATTCTTAGATGGGAGAGTCTTCACATAGCCAAATAATTATTCAACTACTCATTGATTTTCACTTATATCTTATGGAGTAGTTTTAAGTTTACTCTCATGCTTCACTTATATCATTTTGAGAGTGCTGAACAGCATGGTAATTTGCTTAGGTTATGAATCTAGTCCTAATATGATGGGCATCCAAGAGGGATATAATAGAAACTTTCATAGAGTGCATAGGATACAATGGGAAGTTTGATTCTTTGCATATAGTTTTGAGATATAAAGATGGTGATATTAGAATCATGCTAGTGAGTAATTATGGATTAGTAGAAATGCTTGCGTTAGAGTTTGTGATTCCCGTAGCATGCACGTTTAGTGAACCGCTATGTTAGGAAGTCGGAGCATGATGTTTTTATTGATTGTCATCTTTTGTGTGGCGGTCGGGATCGCACGATGGTTAACTCCCACCAACCTTTCCCCTAGGAGCATGCGTCTAGCACTTTGTTTCGATTACTAATAAAACTTTTGCAATAGTATGTGAGTTCTTTGTGACTAATGTTGAGTCCATGGATTATACACACTCTCACCCTTCCACCATTGCTAGCCTCTCTAGTACCGCGCAACTTTCGTCGGTGCATACACCCACCAGATATCCTTCCTCAAAACAGCCACCATACCTACCGATCTTGGCATTTCCATAGCCATTCTGAGATACATTTCCATGCAACATCCACCGTTCCATTCATTATGACACGCATCATCATTTTCGTATTGCTTTGCAAGATCAAGTAGTTGACATCGTATTTGTGGCCAAGCCAACGTTACATTTCATACATGTCACTCATGAGTCATTGCACATCCCGGTACACTGCCAGACGCATTCATATAGAGTCATATCTTTCTTCTAAGTATCGAGTTGTAAGTAAATAAAAGTGTGATGATCATTATTATTAGAGCATTGTCCCATGTGAGGAAATGATGGAAGCTATGATTCCCTCACAAGTTGGGATGAGACTCCAGACTTCAAATAAAAAGAAAATAAAAGAGGCCAAAGATCCCACCAAAAAAATGAATGAAAAAATGAAAAAAAGGCCAAAGAGCCCAAACCAAAAAAGAGAGAAAAGAGAGAAGGGACAATGCTACTATCCTTTACCACACTTGTGCTTCAAAGTAGCACCATGATCTTCATGATAGAGAGTCTCATATATTGTCACTTTCATATACTAGTGGGAATTTTTGTTATAGAACTTGGCTTGTATATTCCAATGATGGGCATCCTCAATTGCCCTAGGTCTTCATGAGCAAGCGAGTTGGATGCACACCCACTTAGTTTTTTTGGAGCTTTCATAAAATTATAGCTCTTGTGCATCTCTTGCATGGAAATCCCTACTCACTCAGATTGATATCTATTGATGGGCATCTCCATAGACCATTGACACGCCTAGTAGATGTGACCATCTCCTCCTTTTTGCCTGACAACCACCACCATATTCTATTCCACCTATAGTGCTATGTACATGGCTCATGCTCATGTATTCCGTGAGAGTTTAAAAGGTTTGAGAAAGTAAAAGTGTGAAAATAATTGCTTGACTAATACCGGGGTTGTGCATGATTTAAATACGTTGTGTGGGGAATATGGAGCATAGCGAGACTATATGATATTGTAGGGATAACTCTCTTTGGCCATGTTATCTTGAGAAGACATTATTGCTTTGTTAGTATGCTTGCAGTATTATTGTTCTTACATCAACATTAAACTTTTTGTCTTGAATCATATGGATCTGAATATTCATGCAAAAATATATGTTAGGTAGCATTCCACATCAAAAATTCAGTGTTTATCATTTACCTACTCGAGGACGAGCAGGAATTAAGCTTGGGGATGCTTGATACGTCTCCAACGTATCTATAATTTTTGATCGTTCCATGCTATTATATTATCAACTTTGGATTTTTATATGCATGAATATGCTATTTTATATTATTTTTGGGACTAACCTATTGACCTAGAGCCCACTGCCAGTTCCTGTTTTTTCCTTGTTTTTGACCCTTTTCAGATAGGAATATCAAACGGAGTCCAAACGGAATAAAACTTTCGCCGTGATTTGTTATGGAAAATATCAAAAATACCAGAGGAAAAAGATACTAGACGGGAGTCCCGAGGAAGCCACGCGCCAGGGAGGCGCGCACACCCCCTAGGCGCGCCTCGGGGGCTCGTGACTCACTCGTGGGTCTCCCTGACTTGTTCTCAATGCCATGTGGTCTTATAAATACAGAACCTCCAGAAATAAACCTAGATTGGGAGTTCCGCCACTGCAAGCCTCTATTGCCACCAAAAACCAATCAGGAGCCCAATCTGGCACCCTGCCGGAGGGGGAATCCATTTCCGCTGGCCATCTTCATCATCCCGGCGATCTCCATGATGAGGAGGGAGTAGTTCTCCCTCGGGGCTGAGGGTATGTACTAGTAGCTATGTGTTTGATCTCTCTCTCTCTCGTGTTCTTGAGATGTCATGATCTCGACGTACCGCGGGCTTTTCTACTATAGTTGGATCCTATGATGTTATTCCCCCTCTGCCTTCTTGTAATGAAATGAGTTTCCCCTTTGAAGTTATCATATCGGATTGAGTCTTTGAGAACACTTGATGTATATCTTGCACCTGTCTATTTGTGGTGACAATGAGATATTCATGTGAGTACTTGATGTATGTTTTGGTGATCAACTTGCGGGTTTCGTGACATCGGAAACCTATGCATATGGGTTGGCACACGTTTTTACTCTCCGGTGGAAACTTCGGGGCACTCTTTGAAATTCTATGTGTTGGTTGAATAGATGATTCTGAGATTGTGTGATACATATCGTATAATCATGCCCACGGATACTTGAGGTGACAATGGAGTATCTAGGTGACATTAGGGTCTTGGTTGATGTGTGTCTTAAGGTGTTATTCTAGTACGAACTCTAGGATAGATTCAACGGAAAGAATAGCTTCGTGTTATTTTACAACGGACTCTTGAATAGATCGATCAGAAGGAATAACTTTGTGGTGGTTTCGTACCCGACAATAATCTCTTCGTTTGTTCTCGGCTATTAGTGACTTTGGAGGAACTATTTTTTGCATGTTGAGAGCTAGTTACATGATCCAATTATGTTATCATTGTTGAGAGAACATCACTAGTGAAAATATGAACCCTAGGCCTTGTTTCCACGCATTACAATACAGTTCGTGCTCACTTTTATTTTTAATTACCATGCTGTTTATATATTTTCAGATTACAAAAACCTATATCTACTATCCATATTGCACTTGTATCACCATCTCTTCACCGAACTAGTGCACCTATACAACTTACCATTGTATTGGGTGTGTTGTGGACACAAGAGACTCTTTGTTATTTGGTTGCAGGGTTGTTTGAGAGAGACCATCTTTATCCTACGCCTCCCGCGGATTGATAAACCTTAGGTCACCCACTTGAGGGAAAATTGCTACTGTCCTACGAACCTCTGCACTTGGAGGCCGAACAACGTCTACAAGGAGAAGGTTGCGTAGTAGACAGAACATATCATTGCAAAATAATATACGGAGTTGAGCACAATGTTTAAGGAGAGGTTACAGCGGGGAAAACGGGAGTTACACGGCTGCACGGAGGGGCGAAAATCGGTGTTGATGGTGGCGGAGTTGTTGGCGTAGATCGCCGTCACTATGATTGCCTCGGCGGCGTTCCGGCGCCACCGGGAGAGAGCGGGAGAGAGCACCCCTCCATCTTATTCTTCCTTGCCTCCCCCTACATGGGAGGAGAGTTCCCCCTCTGGTCCATGGCCGCCATGACGACGAAGGGCAGGAGCCCCTCCAAGATTTAATCTTCCTCTCTGTTCTCTTCTGTTTTTCCGTTCCTGTTTTCTAGCAGAAAACCATTTCTTTTATTCCCGGAGATCCGTAACTAGGATTGTGCTGAAATTTAAACACAATTTTTTTTCCAAAACTTAGCTTCCTTCCGCCCGAAGGAGAAATCCAAATGATGTATGAGGTGGGAACAAGCCAGCACGCTGCGCCTGGGCCCGTGGGCGTGCCCTGGTGTATGTTGCTCGCTATGGCCCTCTGTTTGCATTAATTATACCTCACAAAAATCACAAATATTCCAAAATAATTCTCCGTCAATTTTTATGGTGTTTGAATTCGTTTGATATTGAATTTCTACGATACAAAAAACACACAAAAAACAGGAACTCCCACTTGGCACTGGATCGCCAGTCCAATAAATGATATAAAATGTTGCCAAAAGTATATGGAAGTTGTAGAATATTGGCTTGAAACAATAAAAAATTATAGATATGACGGAGATGTATCAGCGACACGGTTTTTGTTGGTGCACTAAAGACTGGGGTCTCTAGTGCCCCACACTAGTGCAAGGCCTCCGGCAGCCCCTCCACAGCGGCAAGGCGCATCGCTGGAGCATCAAGGAGAAGCAAGGCTCGGAAGCCCACCAAGCGCAGACTACAAGCCCCGGCCAAGCGCCCGCTTGCTGGGAATGAAGAAGAGGACCCGGCAGCGATCTCCCCGCCGAGAAGGTAGACACTGCCAAGGCAGGACCCTCCCGCCAAGGAAGAAGGACTGAGCCCTGGCAAGACATGCTTGCCGGGAAGATTGACAATGCCTCGACCGGCCATCACCTCCCTGTCTAGAGGTACAAGAAGATCCCCCGGCAAGGCAACCCCTACCGGGGAGGAAGAGAAGGCCCAAAGAGAGGTGCGGGCCGAGGGTGCCTTCGCGTCTTGTGGACGCCTCTAGCGACGAGCACGCCACCGCCGATGCATTGACCACGCGTCCGCCCACAAGCCAGCGCAACACCCCGATGTTTCCATGTGTGGGTACGTGTCAAACTCCCCCTGACAAAGACAGGAAGCTTGTCGATAGGCCATAAGAAGGACAGTCACAAGCCAACATTTAATGCACCACAGTAACACTGTGGAAGGCGGTCGCTGTTGTTCCACTCGTGAACCCACCGTTCACCCGATGAGCCACTGTGGTGACCCCTTCGCCTATAAAAGGAGGCCCGAGGCTCAGTAGAAAGGACTTTTTGCTTTTTGACCAACCGAAAGGCCATAAGAAGGACGGATCTACAGTAAACTAAATCAAATAACTAAACACATGCAGGAGTAGGGTTTTACGCACAACGCGGCCCGAACCTGGGTAAAACCGATCTTGCCGGGCCTTGACTGTCGGTTCCGGTCTTGCCGCGACCCCTCTCTCTGCCAAACTAGCAAAAGGGGAACGTTGCGGCCCTCACAGGTGTCGATCCTTTCACTGACAGTTTCCTACTCCTGGAGAGCGTCGGATACCACGCGGGAGAGGCGCTCAAACCGTTGGTTTAACGAGTGGGCTTGGGCTCCACCTAGGATACAGGCCATTACCCGTGGTTCCTGATCTCCCCCAAGCCCCTCACTACACGAGCTGCGGCCCACCCCCCGGAGGGGGGGCGTGGTAGCAACAATAGGGTGGTGTTGTCCATGGGGCGCGCTCTCCGATGTCGCTTGCGTCGAGCATCTTCTTGAGCAAGATTACTTCCGCTATCGCCACGGGGTTGGTCGCATCGTACCTGGTGAGGGTTGTCACTGAGATCGTCCCTTCCGCTGCTATCTTGGTCACCTTCGCGCCCGGTAGCACAGGTGACATGGTCCCATCGCGGGATGGCACACTCATTGCGGGAAGACCCTCAGTGCTCGGCAGTCCTCCACGTTACAAGTGTTCATGTTGTGGTGAGTGCAGAATATCCCGCCTAATTCTTCGGTAGCGCCATCGTAGGGGCCTTGTGGTGGCCCAAAAGTCGGTTACCGTCCCGGAGGAGCAGGAGTACAGCGTGAGGTGGACCCTATCGGCCCCCTCGGGATAGGGACCGAGCGATTCGCATGAGGGAGCGACGAGCTCGGGGTGCGTTCTGCGTAAGCTCGTGACTCCCCCTTGGACTTCCTCGATTTTGTTTTTCTTTTGTAGACTTGTACCGCATGGGAAAATTTCATTATATATACTCCTTGCTGTTTCGACCATGGCATCACAAGTTTCTCGTTTGTTCTCGTTTTGGGCTATTTTCTGGCAGACCTAGATCATCATGTCTTCATGAAGTTCGTCCAAAGACAAGTTCTTTGAGATCGTCATCAACCCATACCTTCCGAAGGTGATGAACTACTCTCAAACCGTGGAGATGCATGAAGGGGTGCTTCACATTCGAGATGTTCAAGGACCAAAGATGGAGGGGAGCCAGAAGGCCACACTTCGAGCGATGGAGCAAGAGATCTTCAAATGCAAAGGGATGGTTGAGCATGGTCTTAGCGCTAATCACTCCATGATCACGGATTTTATTTGTGAGCATAATATGGATAACAAGGATATTGTGGAGTTGATCTTTAATCTCCACACCCAGGTTCAAGATCTCCAAGCCCAAATCTATGATTTACAAAACCAAAACTTTGAGTATGAATTTTGGTTCAAAAGGATGAGCATAGCTGCATATTTCAGGATTCCAGAGACCCGCTCTTCCTTCTTTGATGGAATACATATGCCATGGAAGACGGAGGACAGGACCACTACTTCATCACCACCATCACCCAAGAAATAAACTTGAGTACATGGGTATGGCCACCAGCCTTGGCTTGCTTGGGGGAGGTACCCCGGTATCGTATCACCATCACTTCTACCACCATTTCCTATTCCAATTTGATGCTTATATATTTCATGATTTTGAAGAATAAAGTCTTAGTATGATTTAGTTTTGGGTGCTTGTTTCATGATCTATCTATCTATGTAATTGGTGTGAGAGTAATATAATAAAGAGTAATTTGAGTTTGTGTGCTTCACCTTCTTCTTTCAATCTTAGTAATAAAAAGCATAAAAAAGATCATATGCTAATCCCATGGGGAGTGATGACTTCAAATAAAAGAAGTATAATTGATAAAATTTGTTGTAAATAGACAAACATAGCCTTGGTTATCGACGCAATTCATGAAAAAGTAGTATTCATGATATAATTTGAGTTTGTTATATTCACATAGAAGTTCTATTGCCATGGATCCTCTAACACGTGGTTCTTGCTCATAATCGTTTGCTTGCAAATACTTCACACTAAGTAGAAATACTACTTGTACATCCATCTAACCTTAAACCTAGTTTCTTGCCATGAGAGTCGACCACATCTACCTATTTATTGAATAAAATCCTTCAAGTATGTTGTCATTGGTGCAAAAGCAATAAAACATTGGTCCTAAATATATATGATATTTTATTGTAAGGGAAAATAAGCTTTGTATGATCTTTTGATCATAAAGGAATAAAAGCAACACAGTGAATAATAAAAAGTTGCAATGACAAGGGGCAATACAAAGTGACATTCCTTTCTATTAAGAGATTGTGCATTTGTCGGCATTCTGGGAACCGGGCAATACAAAGCGCATGACTCGAAGTTACTGACAGTGGGTCCATCGGGCCCACTGGTCAGGTTTGACCAGTCCACCCGCTCCCTCCTCCCTCTGGACAGACAGAGGTGGCACTCCGACGATCGTCGCCGATGGTGGGCGACATTACACGGAGCTTCATTGTCGGAAATGGACTCACCTCTTCGGGATGGTCTGTCTGGTGGTCGCCACAGCCAGAGAGGTGAACAGAATCACCGACAGTGAGCTCCACGACGGATGGGGCTTCGGGTCTCCACGGGGCTTTCTTCTATGACTGTTCTCGTGCTATGATTCGAGGGGGAAAACACTAGCGGGGGCCAGTAGAGTCGAGGGGCTGCTTGCCTGGGGCCAGAGAGCTTTGGCCTCGCCGAATTTGATAGAAATGCGGTGGCGGTCGAAGTTGCTGGAGTGAGAGGAGATGGAGGTTACCGGCCAAATTGGAGCCAGGGGAGGATGGCTATGGCTTCATGGGGCTTCTGGGCTACGATGCGGCTTGAGGGGCCCTATTTATAACCCGGAGTGTCGGTGCCTGCGGCGGTACTAGATAACTCCGGCGACAGTGGAAAGTGGCGACGTGCCGATGGAAGTAGGGGACCGGGGACAAACTGCACGAGCAAACGTGCATTCCTGGATAGAAACAAAATGATGTTATAACATGGTCTCAAACAATGCCACTAGGGCTCAAATCCCGGTTTTAAAGGTATGGTAGGATTATCTAGTGGCAGTAAAATTTTCAAAAGTTTTGGGCAAGAAATTTATAGGGTTGCACTGCAAACTGCAAAACTGGTCCAGAACAGAAAATAGGATGTGATGCTCAAATTTTTTAAAAGACCAAACTGGGTTTTCGCATAAAAGTGATTTATATGAACTCCTTGACAACTCCAAATTTTTGTAGAATTTTTGAAAGAGTATAACTAGGTGTTGTAGTTCAAAAGACCAACCTAGACTAGAGCACAAAAGGAGATAATGTGCTCAAATCCTTCAAAACACTTGTCAAACTTTTTCCATAAAATTGATCTAGGAACATGATAGGTCATCTCCGAGTTTATGGAACATCATAGAACATCATAGGAATTATTAAAAGAAGTTATCATATGGTTGTAGTTCAAATCAGACACTTAAACGAATTAAGAAGGTATTTTTGAAAAATGGAACATTTGAAATTATTTATGAAAAGGACTTTACTTGATTTTCCAATTGAAAGAAAGAATGTTGATGCAAGGACTCAAATCAAACCATATTTTTCCAAAACTCCAATTTGTGTGAGAATTTTTTTTATAATCTAGAGGAAAGAAGTGGATCTAAAATCAATAGAAAACCCAAAAATAAAATTTTAATTGATCATGGCCAAATTTTAATAAATTTTTGGGTTGTTACAGCTCGGCACACGCACGAGGGGAGAGAAGGAGGAGAGAGGAGGGGGCCGACCAAGTGTCGTGTCTCGGACGCAGAGGGCACCTCGGGGGACTCCAGGGAGACGCCCGAGACGGTCGGGGCTGACCATTGGACAACATCTACAATGCGGAACACACTGTAGCACGCTCAAGAGCACCATTTTGGCATGCCATGAGATGCCCATGGTGTGATGCCCTTGACACTTGTGTCTAGGGTGCCTAGGTAGAGTAAACAAATATGGAAAAGACCTTGGATGCTTTGGGATCTCATTAGAATAAGAGGAGAGAGGATAAGAAGGTAAAAACTTGTTGTGAAGGATTAGAAATGAGGGTTTTCACCCTTCTTGATGATGGAGTCTTGGCCCAAAATTATTAGAGTGGTAGATGACTGGTAGGGGTTGTGCTAAAAAGGTGGGGTAGAGCAGAATGGTAGAAGGGGTCAAAATGCAGCTTTTACCAAATCACCAGAAAGTGCTTGATGCTGTTTTGAGCAAGGAAACTTTACCTAGTTGTTGTGAGGTTGAAAAGGGTTGAAAGCTGGGTAAAAATAAGGGCAATCACAAGGTTTGAGCTCATTTGAGCAAAGTTGACAATGTAAACATGAAAAACTCTATAAATGGACAGAGTCATGTTTTTGTAGATCTAACCATGTAATACCTTTCCTCTAATGCACAACTTGGTGTGGTGATATTATTTGGTCATTAGAGCATGCCCAAAAAGATTGGGAGCAAATGGGAAAACATGGCAATGTAGAGTTGCTCAAATTTGATTCTGGCGAGAGAGGGTTTTGGAATATTTTGGTCAATCAAATCAACTTGGTTAGAGATGAAAGTTGGCAAGATCACCACATATATCAGGTGTCATTTTCTAGAATGTTCTTGGAGTTTAGTGAGAATATTTCCTATGAAAATATTTAAAAAGCTTGGAATAGGCAGAAAGGGTTTTGATGGGTGTTGTCCAATATATTGAACATGAACATGTATTGAAGCCTTTATATATGAAAACAAATATGTCCAGTGAGTTCCCCAAAATTTTCTCAAATATTTTTGTAGTAAGAAAATAGTTTTTCCCTATAAAAGACCCTTCGTGGCCTCAGAAAGAAGTATTTAAATAAAATAGTAAAATAACATTTAAAATGAATATTTGGTTGTCTTGGGAAGTCTTATATATGGTAGGTTCCAAACAAAGTCTTTGGGGGAAAAACACTCCACCAAATTTGAGTACCTGTAGTACAAACCTTAATTCAGGGGTTTTGTAAAAACCTAATTTTAATAAATGCTTTTTGGAAAAAATAATGTTTTGTAAAAAATAGCTTTAGGTCGTATTCACATGGCATGGTCATTTGGCAAAGATTTGGAGCAAGAAGATGTGTCTTGAGAGAAGAAGACTTTTGCAACTAGAAACCCAAATAAGCAAGCAAGAAAATAGCAACTAGTTTAGGCATAACAAGCAAAGGGTGTGACATATTGTGGCTAAGTGATACAGCCACAGGGTGTGACAGACCTACCCCGTTACAAGAATCTCATCCCTGAGATTCCTAGGTAAACCGCTAAAGAGATGAGGAATTAAGATCTAAGGTAGTCTTCACGCTCCCATGTTGCTTATGCTTTAGTGTGGTTGCTCTAGTGGACCTTGAAGTAATTGATAGTGCGGCTTGTGGTGCAATGCACAGCTTCATCCAAGATGCGGACTTGTCTCACGATAAGTGACGTCTGGCTGAAGGTCGAGCGCTTGATGATCGATGTCCTTGTAGAGCTCAAGGCGGCATTTTCGGATCTATGACACATGGAAACGTTGTGCACATCCGAAATCTCGGAAGGTAGCTCTAGCTAGTAGGCAACTTCCCCTCATCTTGCGGTGATCTTGATAGGGCCTATGTATCTTGGTGGAAGGTTTACCCTAACGTGGAAGCACTTGTTCCCCTTGAGAGGTGTGACTTGAAGGTAGACATAGTCCCCAACACGGAAACTCATATCTCGATGGTGCGAGTCGGCATAGCTCTTCTGTCTTTAGTTGGTGGTATCTAGACATTTTTTGATGAGTTGAACTTGATCCTCTTCTTCACGAAGAACATACGGTCCAAAGACCAGCCCTTGTCCGTGTCGGATTTCGGGCTCCGCAAAACCTTAAGGATTCAAACTCAGGGGCGCGAGCGGAGTCTAATTAGCAGCTTCGCTTCACCTGAGTTGCTACTCGATGAACAAGGCAAAGGACTCACTCGATGGTGAGGAAGGAAAAAATACACGGTAGTTTACCCAGGTCCGGGCCGCTCGGAAGCGTAATACCCTACTCCTGCTTTGGTGGATTGCCTCACGAGCACGTTGGTGGATGAACTAGTATAATGCTTGTGAGCTTCCGGGGGCCCGACCGCTTTGGGTCGTGCTGGTGGAAGGATGAATGGACACTCCCGCTCTATAGAGCAACCTATGCCCTATTTATAGTGGTGGCCCCGTCCTCTTCCCTTATAGTTTCAAAGGGGGACAAGGGAACATAATTCCCGTGTCCAAAAGTGGTCTTCTCCTGCAAAGTACTCCCTCCATTCCTTTATGTAAGGTGTATTATTTCCGGTACAATGACCAAGGCACATAATTATACACAAGTTAGCACAAAATTAACCTTGGCAAAATCATAGTTTAGAGGTAACTAAATCATTTAAGCTAGGAAAGTAAGAGATGCACACAATCAGAAGAGATATACGTTCCTATTTTCTCTTCACAAGAAGAGATGCATGCAATCAGGGGAGAGATACTTTCTTTTTTTCAAAGGGCTAATGACGGAATTATGAAAAATTAGAAGAAATGCACCTTATATTGTGAAATTTTATCAAAAAACAAATACACCTTATATAAAGGAACGGAAGGAGCGCTGTAGGGGCTGGCTCAGGGATGACGTCCGTTCTGCCAGCGGGCCGCGACCGCTTTGTTGCACCAGAAAGTAAACCTTTGGAAGATGCCTTCGGGACCCTCGTATGCCCTTGCCCCCTTGGCACTAAAGGAGAAACATTGCTGTCCTGTTGTATGCTACTCGCCTATTCTTCCCATGCGTCATCCTTCACTCCTCAGGCCGAGACTAGCCTCGGAATGTCCGCCGCTCCGGAGGGGTCCTGAGGGGGCCCCCTGCGGGTCTTGATGTCGTTCCTCCTCGCGAGGCTTGGGACCTCACGAGGGCCTTGCCTTGAGTGACGCGGAACCTACGGGCGTTTAGTTGATGGAGTGGGCCAACCGTGGGCCGCAGACAGGCAGGTCTGGGCACCCCCATTCACAGAACACCGTCATAGCCCCCGGGCCTAAGGCGAACTCGGACTAGCTTCCTCGCGAAGCCTTGTGGGCAGCCTGAAGTGTCGCTGGCCGTAAATGTCTGCGGATCAGGCTCCACACGTGTTGCGTAGCCAAGTAGAAACGCCCCGAGTTCCCGAGGCACTCAGAGACGCGCCTAGTCAAACTGATGCGAAGCCTGATGCTGCGCCAACCATCATTGCTCCTTCGAAGCAAGGCATGTGCACACGTCGCACGGGCGCGCCCCCTCATGAACCATGTGGGCCCGGGAACGTGAGAGGATGCCAACCCGTTCTCGGTGACCTATTTAACCTGGCGAGGGCGATAAGGCTCACATTGCCTCCGTCTTCTTTGTCTTCCACCTTGAGCCCTCCATTCCCTCAGCATGGCGCCAGTGAGGAGATACTATGCCACCGAGAAAGGGAAGGCTTCCGGTGAGGGTATTGCTTCCCCACCTAGCAAGAGGGACCGAGGACACCCTCGGAAGTATATGGTGGTGTCGGTGCAGGCCTCCGGCAGGCGCGGCGGTGGCTCCGCCCTTCCCGGAGTCACAATCGGTGGCGCCAGTGGTGCGCCAGTGAGCACCAACATGCGCGGCGGTCGAGGTGGAAGGTTGGTGGTGGCCATTCAGCCACCGCGCCCGTGACTCCATTCAGCTGACATGGTGATGGAGTTCATGACGTGGTTCGATAAGCCGGAGATCTCCTTGTTCCATCTCCCAAGATTCTTCATGAAGGCACTGCCGACCGGTGGGCTGTCGGGCCTCTAACTGCAGGCTGACGGCTGCTGTGGCGGGGCGTCTTGGGTAGAGGTTGAGGTCACCCTCCGCGGCTACGTGTATCTAAACCGCGGGGGGCAGGCGTTCGCCCATGCTCGAGGCTTGAAGGGGAGGCTCTACCTCCACTTCAAGTACGACGGGGAGGCGACGCTCTTCGTCAAGATCTTCGGGGACGAGGGCGAGCGTCTGGGTTTCTGCACGAAGGACTCTGGCCGCGGCGATCCCGTGGATGAGCCCGTCTCCGGTGGTGGGCGTCGTGCCTCCGGCAGCAGCACCACCCCCTCCTGAAGGAGCCCGAGCGACAGCAGTGACAACAGCTACAACGAGCCGCCTCGCCGCTATGCCCGAACCTCGGGGATGAGCCCCCAAGTGCGGCGTCGCTCGTCTGCTCCTGTGGTGCCTGTGAAGGAGGAGGAGGACACGGACTGAGGGTCGTCGTGTGGGTGTCGGACGTCTGCGACGACAAGCCCCCTCCGGGATCTCCATCGCTAGTTGTCTCCTCCTTGCTTTTGGTCCTGCATCCATGAAAACTAGGATAGGCCCTTCGGCATGTAATTGATTTGGGCAGCCATCACTTTTTTTAGTGTCGTTGCTTCTCTGTTGGTTCGGATCATTAACTTGGTATGCTTGCTGTGAACTTCTTTGTTGTGAAGCATGACTGTGGCGCTCGAGGGGCTTGTTGATCGGTTGGTTTCTCCTTGCTGCGGGTGAAGTGGGTCGATGCTCTATCTCAGCAGGCCCCGGTCCCTCACATTTTCCTACCACCGTGAGGCATGACCCGTTACCAAGGTAGCTCCTCACGGGGAAAGTCCCTGACCCCCCTTATACCGACCGGATACGCGTGGACGGCACCAAGGTGGTCAAGTAGCATTGTGCCTCGTGAGGATCCTGAGGTGCGATGCTCAGGAGCCCCCTTAGACATTTAAGCGGCTCTACGTCGACAGGTCCCAGTCCCGCAAATTTCTTTCTTATAAGGATAGAGATGATCTTAAGAAACTACTATGCAAGCTTAAACAAAAATCCTTGAATGCTAGAATGAAATACAATCCTAAGTTTGCTACTCCAGCTATCTTTGTTACCGATACGGATTATGAATTCTCTGCCGACCCAGAGATAATCACTCTGGTTGAATCTAAACCTTTTCATGGCTATGAAAATGAAACTGTTGTGGCACATCTTACTAAGCCAAATGATATAGCCACCGTATTTACTAATGATGACAAAACTCGCTACTACTATATCCTCAAATTAGTTACATTCTCATTGAAGGGTGATTCTAAGATTAGCTATTATACTCATGCTCCTGGTTGTGTGTGTAGTCCCCGGGATATGATTTTCTACTTCTTTGAAAAATATTTTCCTGCTCATAAGAAACAAGCCGCCTTAATGGATATATTTATCTTTGTGGAAATTGAAGAAGAGAGTCTCCCACAAGCTTGGGGGAGGCTTCTCAAATTACTTATATCTTTTCTTGATCATCCTATTAAGAAAAATGAGATACTTGATATATTTTATAATGGACTAACAATTGTTTCTAGGGACCATCTAGATAGGTCCCACTCAAGCTCGTCCTAGTCAAGGCCTCAGGAATTCGCAATGCTCAGGAGCCCCCTTAGACATTCAAGCGGCTCAATGTCGATAGGTCCCAGTCCCACACATTTCCCAGCTGTGAGGCACGACACGTCAAGTTTGTACCTCACGGAACAAGGCCCTAACAATTGTGTACCAGGTGGCTTCGTGACCGGTAAGGTTCCTGAGGCGCGTTGCTTAGGAGCCCCCTTAGACGTCCGAGGGGCCCTCGCGAATTTTGTTTTCTGGAGATCCCTAGTGTGCATTCAGGAAGCTCTCCATCGGCAGGTCGCAGTCCCGCTCATTTCCCTACCATCGTGATGCGCGGCCCGTTACCAAGGTCGTTCCTCATGGGATGAGGCCCTGGCACCCGGGTGCCAAGTGGTTAGTGACCGGTAAGGATCCTGAGGTAAGGTGAACAGGAGCCCCCTTAGGCGATCAAGTTGTCCCAAAAGAAACAACTGTTGTAAGAAAAGACCAAATGTGTTTCCTCTTCAGAATGGTGTGCCGAGTCATGAACGGACTCTTGAGCGAGTATCAGATGGCATGAGTCTGCCGACTCGTCCGTGAGTGGCACGCGAGAGTTCCGGCGCCATGGCCTTGGTAAGGTGCCGACATCATGCCCCCGAGCCCCCGCTCGTGGGGTACGAGCGGGTGGGGACAAGCGAATGCTTGACTCAGCGGAAGAGCGGCAAAGAAAATGAGTTTTCGCAAAGGCTTCATTTGGAAAGGCCCCGATTTTGATTTCATAAACATCAGCGAATCCAAACCAGAAAAAAGGCAAATGCAAGCCGTGTCCGGCGCCTAGTCTACTCTCTACCTATGTCGCCCCCCAGCGCTGAGCATAGGGCTTCCACTAGGCGTGGGGTGGACCCCTTCCGCGTCCTCGGGGGGCCCAGGGCATATACAGCCTCGTCTCGTTATTACGTGAGACTGTCATGGCGGGGGTGTATATGGGTGGTCGCGAGGAATCTTTGGCCTCACGAGTGTACCTACCCCCAAGGCATTAGGGCCTGAGCTTCTGGAGTCATTGGTGGACTGTGTTGATTTCCTCCGTATTCCCCACTAGGCGTGGGATGGACCCCTTCCGCGTCCCCGGGGGGCTGTGGGCGTATACAACCTCGGCTCGTTATTATGTGAGAGTGTCACGGGATGAACGAGGTTCCGGAAGAATTGAAGGACGATGCAGGGTCGATGCGGAGGCGATGCAGGGACGGCGGGGAGGCGGTGTAGAGTCGTTACGGGTAGAACTTGTGGGGTGTTGGATGTTCCACACGTTCTGGATGGGGACTCCTTCTTTAGTCTCGAGATGCATGGAGTCTGGCCTGGAGACGTGGATGACCTTGAATAGGCCCTCCCACATGGGCGAGAGCTTACGCAAGCCCTCCCTGGACTGGACCCGCCTCAGGACGAGATCGCCAACTTCGAGGGTCCTGGAGCGGATGTTACTGCAGTGGTAGCGCCGCAAGTCCTGTTGGTACCTCGCGGCTCGGAGGGAGGCCCGGCGGCGCGCCTCCTCTCCGAGCACTAGGTTCGTCCCCCGCGCAGCCGCCTAGCGCTCCTCATCGAACGCCATGACCTGCGGGGAGCGATGCTTGACTTCGTGGTGAAGGACCGCCTCGGCTCCATAAACGAGGAAGAACGTGGTTTCGCCGGTGGGTTAGTTGTGGTGGTGTGGATGGACCACGGCACCGTCGGGAGCTCGTCAACCCAACACCAACCGCAAGCCTCGAGCTTCTTCTTGAAGCTCCTCACTTTCAGACCCCGCAAGACCTCCACGTTGGCGCCCTCCACCTGGCCATTGCTCCGTGGATGGGCCACCGATGGATAGCATATATGCATACCGAGGTTAGAACAGTAAATCTTGAAGAGCTAACTGGTGAACAGCGAATTGTTATCGGTGATAATGCAGTTGGGGACGCCTTAGTGGCTCACGAGGCCCTTGATGAACTTGACGGTCGACCCGGCCGGGATGGTGGGCACGGGCTCCACTTCCACCCACTTGGTGAATTTCTTGATGGCGACGTAGATGTAGCGGAAGCCCCCGCCGCCCGCGGGAAGGGCCCCAGTATGTCCAGCTCCCATACCACAAAGGGCCAGGAAAGCGGGATGGTCTGGAGGCCTTGGGCAGGCTGGTGGATCTACTTGGCGTGGAACTGGCAAGCCTCGCAAGACCGGACCAGGTCGGTGGCATCGTCCAACGCCGTGGGCCAGTTGAAATCAGACCTGAATGCCTTACCTGTGAGCATACGCAAAGAGGAGTGGCGCTCGCAGTCCCCTCCGTGGATGTCGGCAAGTAGCTCGCACCCCTGCTCCCTGGAGAAGCACCATAGAGCAACGTCATTCGGGCGCCTACGGTACAAGGCACTGTCTCGTAGGCGTTAGGTCGAGGCTTGAAGTGCCACGCGCTCCACGACTTCCTCCTTCTCCCGCAATGTGCCATGGAGCAGGTACGACCCAGGTTCCTGCATCCAATCGTCGGCTTGAGCCTCCAGGGCCAGGAGCATTCAAGCCCCCGAAGCTCAGTCGCAGTCCCGAGCCCCCAAAGGTAGTGCTCGGGGGAGTTCCTCTCCGTTTGGTACCAGGTCCTCAGGCGACGGCGTCGCGGAAGGCTCTTGGGCCTCGCGATGTGAAGCTCTCTTGGAGATGTTGTCCACCTCTTTGTTTTCGCCACGCGGGACGTGCTTCGGCTCCAGGCCCTAAAAACGTTTCTCAATCTTACGTAACTCTTGCACATATGCCTCCATGTGTTCATGTTGGAAATATGCCCTAGAGGCAATAATAAAATGGTTATTATCATATTTCCTTGTTCATGATAATCGTCTATTGTTCATGCTATAATTATATTAACACGAAACAGTAATACATGTGTGAATAAATAGATCACAACGTGTCCCTAGCAAGCCTCTAGTTGGCTAGCTCGTTAGTCAATAGATGATCATGGTTTCCTGGGCATGGGCATTAGATGTCATTGATAACGGGATTACATCATTGGGAGAATGATGTGATGGACAAGACCCAATCCTAAGCATAGTACTAGATCGTATTGTTCGTATGCTAAAGATTTTCTAATGTCAAGTGTCTTTTCCTTTGACCATGTTATTGCGCAACTCCCGGATACCGTAGGAGTGCTTTGGGTGTATCAAATGTCACAACGTAACTCGGTGACTATAAAGGTGCACTACGGGTACCTCTCAAAGTGTCTGTTGGGTTGGCATGAATCGAGATCGGGATTTGTCACTCCGCGTGACGAAGAGGTATCTCTGGGCCCACTCGGTAGAACATCATCATGAGCTCAATGTGACTAAGGAGTTAGTCACACGATGACGTGCTACGGAATGAGTAAAGAGACTTACGAGTAACGAGATTGAATAAGGTATAGGTATACCGACGATCGAATCTCGGGCAAGTTCTATACCGACAGACAAAGGGAATTGTATACGGGATTGATTGAATCCTTGATATCGTGGTTCATCCGATGAGATCATCATGGAGAAAGTGGGATTCACCATGGGTATCCATACCCCGCTGATGGTTATTGGCCGGAGAGGTGTCTCGGTCATGTCTGCCTGTCTCCCGAACCCGTAGGGTCTACACACTTAAGGTTCGATCACGCTAGGGTTATAGGGAATTGTTATACGAGGTTACCGAAAGTTGTTCGGAGTCCAGGATGAGATCCCGGACGTCACAAGGATCTCCGAAATGGTCCAGAGGTAAAGATTGATATATAGGATGGATGGTTTTGGACACCGGAAATGTTTTGGGCGTCACCGGTAATGTACCGGGACCACCGGGACCACCGGAATTGGTCCCGGAGTCCACCGGGAGGGGCCACCAGCCCCAAGAGGTAGCATGGGCCAAAAGAGGGAGGGAAACCAGACCAAAGTGGGTTGGTGCGCCTCCCACAAGGAGGCCCAAGGCGTAGGAGGTGGAGAGGGGGGGAAACCCTAGGCGCTGGTGGGCCTAAGGACCACCTAGGGGTGCGCCACCCCTCCCCCTGCCCTGGCCGCCACACTTCCCATCTGGGGGGCTGCTGCACCACCTAGGGTGGGAACCCTAGGGGTGGCACCTCCCTCCCCTTCTCCTATCTATAGTGGGGGTTTTGGGGCTGTTTTACACACAGTTTTCCTTCTCCCGCGGCGCAGCCCTCCCCCCTTCTCCCTCCTCTCCCACGGTGCTTGGCGAGGCCCTGCCGGGAGACCTCATCTCTCCATCGACACCACGCCGTCGCGCTGCCGGAGATCTTCCCCAACCTCTCCCTCCTCCTTGCTGGATCCAGGTGCGGGAGACGTCAGCGGGCTGCACGTGTGTTGAACGCGGAGGTGCCGTGGTTCGGCACTAGATCGAATCACACCGCGATCTGAATCGCCACGAGTACGACTCCATCAACCGCGTTCTTGCAATGCTTCCGCTTAGAGATCTTCAAAGGTATGAAGATACACTCACACCTCTCTCGTTGCTGGACTCTCCATAGGAAGATCTGAATATGCATATGAATTTTTTTGAATTTATGCTACGTTACCCAACAGTGGCATCCGAGCCACATTTTCTATGCGTAGATTCTATGCACGAGTAGAACACAAAAGATTGTGGGCGATGATTTGTCAATTGCTTGCCACTAGTAGTCTTATTCTTTTCTGGCGGTTTTGTTGGATGAAGCGGCCCGGACCGACATTACACGTACGCTTACGTGAGACTGGTTCCACCGACAGACATGCACACCATGCATAAAGGTGGCTAGCGGGTGTCTGTCTCTCCTACTCTAGTCGGAATGGATTTGATGAAAAGGGTCCTTATGAAGGGTAAATAGCTTTGGCATTTCATCGTTGTGACTGTCACGTAGGTAAGAAAGCGTTCTTGCTAGAAACCCAAAGCAGCCACGTAAAACTTGCAACAACAATTAGAGGACGTCTAACTTGTTTTTGCAGGGTTTGACATGTGATGTGATATGGCCAAAGTTGTGATGTTGCATGTATGATGTATTAGATGATCATGTTATTGTAATAGGTTTCATGAATTGCATGTCGATGAGTATGACAACCAGCAGGAGCCATAGGAGTTGTCTTAATTTATTGTATGAGATGCAACGCCATCTGCTTACTACTTTTACTTCATTGCTAACGGTTAGCTATAGTAGTAGTGATAAGTAGTAGTTGGCGTGACGACTTCGCGGAGACACGATGATGGAGATCATGGTGTCACGCTGGTGACAATGATGATCATGCGATGCCTGAAGATGGAGATCAAAAGAGCAAAGATGATAATGGCCATATCATGTCACTATATGATTGCATTGTTATGTTTATCATGTTTTTCATCTTATTGCTTAGAGCGACGGTAGCATAATAAGATGATAACTCTTAAAATTTCAAGAACGTATTGCCCTAAGTGTGCACCATCGTGAAGGATCGTTGTCTCAAAGCACCACGTGATGATCGGGTGTGTAGATTCCAACGTTCGCATACGACGGGTGTAAGCGAGATTTACACACGAGAAACACCTAGGTTGACTCAACGAGCTTAGCATCTACAGACATGACCTCGAATACAAGAGACCAAAAGGTCGATCATGAGTCGTATGGTTGAATACGATCAGCATGAAGTTGCTCACCATGGTGACTAGTCCGTCTCACGTGATGATCGGACACGGGTTAGTCAACATGGATCATGTATCCCTTAGATGACTAGAGGGATGTCGATTTAAGTGGGAGTTCATACTTAATTTGATTAAATGAACTTAATTGTCATGAACTTAGTCTAAAAGTTGTCTTTATAAATATTGTAGATGGTCAACGTCAACCTCAATTTCAACGCATTCCTAGAGAAAAACAAGCTGAAAGATGATGGTAGCAACTATGCGGACTGGGTTCGCAACTTGAAGCTCATCCTTGAATAAGCTAAAAAGGCTTATGTCCTTGATGCACCACTAGGTGACCCTCCCGCTCCCGCAGCATCCCACGGAATTCTGAACGTGTGGCAAACGCGGAGTGATGACTACTCTTTGGTTAGGTGTGGCATGTTATACAGTTTGGAAACGGGGCTCCAAAGGCGTTTTGAGCAACACGGTGCATATGAGATGTTCCAAGAGCTAAAACTAGTTTTTCAAGATCATTCCCATGTCGAGAGATATGAAGTCTCCGACAAGTTCTTTAGTTGTAAGATGGAGGAGAACAGTTCTGTCAGTGAGCACATACTCAAAATGTGTGGGTTACACGGTCGTCTAACTTCACTTGGAGTCGAACTTTCGGATGATGCTATCATTGACAGAATCCTCCTGTCTCTCCCACCAAGCTACAAAGGTTTTGTGCTGAACTACAACATGCAAGGGATGGATAAGACCATTCCCGAGTTGTACTCGATGCTAACGTCTGCAGAATTAGAAATCAAGAAAGAG